>NC_083852.1:6947083-7577500 GCF_029169275.1 Apis cerana
GTTTTGTCAATGCGTAGCGAGATTCCTCTTGGGAGGGATAAAGAATGGAATATATGGTTAAAAGGACGACGATCCCATCGTAAGTAATTAACAGCAAAATAAGAGTTTATTTTTCCGTCTCACTGATACTACGGTTAATAAATTTGCTAAATAAACATTTTAAAAGAATGCAGTTTGTTTCATTCGAATTGGAATTTTTGCAAATTTTTTTCTATATAATACGATATTTAATAATATGCAATCGGAGAATGGTAGAACAAAAAGCAGCGTTCGTTTGAAAAATAACCAAAAGTATAGAATGATGGAAAAGCGTCAAGGCGTGATGAATGTTGTTGCATCCAAAGAGGCGATACGGATTTCAAAGGGGTAACTCGAGTTGTACATTATGCGCATAAATCAGCATAAATTCACGCGTGTGTAAAGCACTTGAGCTTTTCTTCGTTATTAAAACGATCGCCGAGATATTGCACTTCGTTTCATTGATTATCCACTTGGAACCCGTCGTTAAAATCATGCCTAAATCTGCCTAAATGAACGAAAACTACGCGATCTCGGCGATTCGTTTTTCTCGAAAAAGAAGGAAGGAGGTTCCATTTACCTCGTTGCTCAAATCCAGACGGTCACGAAACACCGAGTCGCCAACCGTTATCTGCCCGTTTAATCGTCTTCGGATAGGACGCACAGGAAATCCGGCGCGTGTCTCTCGCTATCAGTCGAAGCAGCGCCCACGCGCGTGCACGCTCGTTTTCCTGCAAACGGTCGTCGCTGCCCCGATATCGCTTCCTTCTCTCTTTCCCCACTTCTAGTTTCCATCTAGTTCATTGTCGGTATTTGAATTCCAATCTTCCATTCTAAATCACCGCCACCGGATATTTCCACGAGATAAGAGTATATATATATATATATAAAACCTAATTCCAATGATCATCTAATTAAAATCGAGGATGAAAAATAGAAATTGGACGGTTAGATTTTATTGGCGAGTTATTATCCGAGTTAGATTGGAAAAAGTAAAAGGTCGAATAATATCAATCTTATCCTCGAAAATCTCTTTTCTTGTAATATACATACTCTCACGTTTCATTAATCCCAGTCCGAATAATTAAACTTGCCCTCGAAATGCAATATCAAGAAATGCCCTCTCGTAACTTCCTCCTCCCTTCTAATTTCACTCTGCTAGAATTCCATATTTTATGCTTCCAAAATGCGTGCACACTTTCTCGTCTCATCTGCTTATCTTTATCCGCGGCTGCTTAAAAAACTTTGTCGATTTCGCCCTCTCCCTGTTGCATTCTCAAGGTTGTTGCTTCCTCCAAACCGAAATCCGCGTATCCCTTCCACTCGTTACCAACCCCCTTCTCCCTCACCCTCCTAGTTTCCATTCTCATTAGTCGAGGTTGGCGCACAATGCAGCCGGCCACATTCCATCCGAGTGTCTTCCACTCCTTTATTCCTTTTCGTCTCCTTTCGTTTCGGAAACTATTCCTTTCGGCGCGTCGCTGCTCCTTCCACACCATCTCACGTCGAATTCTTTCTTTCCTCTCTTATTTCGCGAATTGGGCTGTTCAAAATCCTCTCTATAATATTCTACTTGTAAGTTCGAAACCGTGAAAACGTTATAATTATTTTTGGTAAGAAAAGAAAAATTGAATTATTCCAAGATCCCTTCTACAAGGCGGAAAAGTGAAGGTTAAAATAATCGCGGGTTAATTATCGCGTAACAGAGACATGCGCGAAGGAAAAGAAAGATGGAGAATTTAATTTTATTTCTTGGCTTTCTTGGTTTGCGTATCCATCCAGTCCTCTCGACGCGAATAACGTCGTTCTTTAAGGAGGCGTAAACGTGGAACTTTTACTTTTTAACGTTGGATACTTCGAACCCCTGATTCCGATACAAGCCTTCCTTTCTCCTTTCCTCTTTCTCTCTCTCTCTTCGTTCCTCCCCGATAGATTGAATATGAAAAATTGAGTTTGCTTTGTAATCGGAGCAAAAGGAATTGAAATTAAACCGAGATAGCAGCGGAAGATAATCGAAACACGTGAAAAAAGGAGGGGGGAAAAAATATAGAATAGGAGAGAATGAAATCGAGTGGGGAGGAGCTCGAATTCGAAAAAAGAAAGAAAGAAAGAAAAAATCGAGGGGGAGAGAGAAGATCGACCATCGGTTTTGTCTCGCATAGAGATTAATTATCGTCGGGCAATTGCTGGTAGCAGCGATTCGACGAACATATTCGTAGCACATTCGATAACGACGATTCATGATGAAGTCCGTTACATCGCGGTAGAAAAGTTTCTCTCCATGAATGAAGCCAATTTATTGAATGGTTAGTTACCGCGTCTCTTCTTTATTTTTTTTTCCCCCTTTTAATCTCTCTCCCTCCCATTCACCAATACCGCCATTTTCATTTTCCTTCCCTTCCCTTCCCCAGTTTCTTCTCGTTGACTCTCGCTTCGTTCCTTCGTCCATTCTTAGTAATAATCGATAAATATCATCAACCTGTCTCACAGCCACGACAAACGAATCGAGCTGAATTTCAAAAATCGAAAAAGAAGAAGAAGAAGATCATCACACGGCGTTAAGTTAAGAAGGTTATAGATTAATAAATTCGGGTACGCGAGGGGGTCCCGCAATTGGTCGGTGCGATGAGGATGTTCCGGAAGGGGCGCAAAAGGAGCGGCTCGTGGAGTCGCACGGAGATCTATTCCGCGGAATAATCCCCGAGACCCAATTATATTTTACTGCGACTCGACTCCGACTTCCATCCCCGAACCGCGGATGAACGAAGACGAACGAGCGCCGTTTAGGCGATGAAATACGGATTAGCCGTTATAACTGGAAATTGCCACCCGCCATCTCTCTCGCTCCATCCCTCTCCTCCTCGTCCTTCTTCTTCCCGCCACCTCTTCCTTATTTCCTTCCTTCCCGCTCTTCTTTCCTCCTCGAAAATCCCTTTTCTCCCCTCCCACATCCCCCCCAAGATAATTACATCGATAACTGACGAGGATAACGCGAACCGTTGTTTAAAATCTTCTGAAAGGATCCGCCCGAGGAAAGCATCGAACTCCTCTCCTCTCCGTCGTTGATTCGATTCATCGCTCGAAGTTTGGAAGCAGCGATTCCTGCTCCTGTCCCTCTGTCGGATAACTCTGTCGATCGAAACTCGTTAAACCGTGTAATTTTATACGTTAGAAGATTATTACGTATTCAAGGAGAAGTTGGTAGTGGAAGCGAAGATCGAAGATGTAAATTCCGTTGTATCCTTTCTGTGTGCGGGAGTATTTAGAACAGGATTTGGATTGGAAGATGAACGTGTCTCTCCCTTCGATTGCGAATCGCGGTTAAATCAGGTTTAAAAAAAAAGAGCGAGAGTTTCCAAAAATTCCTACACTCTCTATCGTTTACGAGAGGAATATTCATGGCTTCCCTTTTTCTCGGGAATCCCTTGTAAGCCTTGGAAGATGTTCAAAAGAATAGAAAAATATTGGGTTAGAGAGGCTCGATGGGGTCAGGCAGATTCCTTAGGCAGTGTATTCAAGGCATACCGTGCTCTATTCCACGGCCGCCTTATATATCCCCGGGCTCAATTATTAAAAAATTCCCTCCTTTCCTTCTATGGTTCAATATCATGGAAATTACTTGTCTTGCCATCCAAAAGCTTCGAATCTCAATATCAAAGACACGATTTCTTTATTGAAACGTGACAAAGAAGTTTCGGTGCACCGGGGATCGGCCAATTAAATTCAGCATAGATTTCATTAAGTTGAAATAAATAGCTTTTCCCGGTGAATGCATGAATAGCGGACCTCGGGCAGATCTTTTTCCTTTTTTTTCCTTTTTTTTTTTTTTTTAACACCGACGATTTCGTTACAGTTTTTTGCGGTTTTTATTAAACGTATTGCCGTGACAAAGGTGGGCCATGTTTTATTCAGTTACTTCGATTACACTCTTTCTTCCTTCCTTTCTTTCTTTCTTTCTTTCTTCCTTTCTTTCTTTTTTTCATATCGATCGAAACGACATCATATCTTAATAACCGGCTTTGGGTACCAGCTCACAATTATCTTTTGACCGAGGTTAACCGATCGGCCTTCTCTAAGCTCGTTTTTTAATATCTTAGTTTGAATATTTATCGCCAATTCGAGACAACTTGTTGTAAATCGATATTGGAATTCGTTACATTCGCCCCATACAGGATGACACACGCAATTCTTTTTTCTATCGAGGTATACGACGCTCCCTTATTCTTTCTCTCAAATAACGATCCTCTTTTGCGAGAAGTTTCGTTAAGAAATCCAAATCCAGATTCTTCTTAGATTTAGATTCGCGTAACCCGGTGACACGAAACCTCGGAGAGAAAGAAGGTGTTTGGTGGAGGAAAACCTGCGTGGAGAAAGAGCATCGCGTGCCTGCCACCCCATTGTCGGCCGAAAGATGATCCGACTTCGAATCCAGTCAGCTGGAGACCCCGATCCGAGGCTGAGGCTGGCTCGCGAAGGAATTCAACGGGATCAAGCTCGACGGATTCTCGATGAAAAATCCGTTAAAACGTTATATAGCCACGTTGCACGCGGCGTGCAACGCGGTATTACAACGAGGGTTACCCGCTGCTGTGGTATTGATCGTTGAAGAGGCGCCGCGCGCAACGTTTCCGCTCCTCTCGGCCATCTCCGACGATCTTCGTGAGAATAACCTCACCCTAACCCTTAACGTGCCTGTATCCACTCCTCGGAATACCTCGCCGCGTGCTCCTTCGTCATTTCCGTTTATCCCGTCATTTCGTTATTGGCGGCGGGGCGGTGAGAAATCGTCGGACGGATCTTTCTTTCTTTTTCTTCCTTTTCGCGGAGAAGGAGATTTTTAGGTACGTGTCGAACGAGGGTGAACGAGGGTGAGAGAGCTTCCGTCGCGAGGATTGTTGGGATCGTTCGGGGGAGGGGGAGGAAGGAGAGATCGGAGGAAATAAAAATTGGAAATGTTTATTTTTATATTTCGAGGGACTGGCGATCCATGATTTTTCGAAGGTGTTTTCATCGTTGGTGGAAAGTGGAATCGAGATAAGAGTGTGTTTATATTGTTTCTCGTTATTCTAAATTATATATCACGATAGCTTCGTTTCAAGCATAAGCAGAATCATCGTCAATTTCCATTTACAAATCGATCTCTTCGATTCTAAAATACTCGCAAACGAAGAGGTATGTGTCACTTTACGTGCAGATACGGGGAAAAACTAGTTCATCGTCGAAATCCGTTTTTGTTCCAAAAAAATCTTAGCTCAGCTTCGGCTCGATCTTCGTTCTCATTTTGAGAAGTCGTGAGTGGATAACGTTGTATTTGTCGAGCGTTAATTTCAGCGAATTTTCAACCGGTTTCACAAGCCGGCGGGACGACGAAAGTATGGGAAACGAAACAGCCACGTCGACGAGCACGGGACGGTTCTCGAGAGTTCGACTCGAGAGAACTTAACGAGCGGAGGAGGAAGAGGCTGCCTTCCTAAAGCATAACGAGTGGCCCTCCTCCTTCTCGTCGACTAGTGGGAGGGATGGAACTAAGAGACACCGCCTCAAATTGGATTTTAATTTGAATTAATCTTCCTTTACAGAAGGTAGCGTGTCTGGCTTTTGGGCGAGGAAAGAGAGAGAGAAAGAGAGATTAACGGTAGTTACATCGCGGATACATTGATTACAGTCTTTGTTCCCCGCCGCCCCCCGATTTAACACGTATTTGATATTTATTTCATTCATCACGGATGGAATGTTACGAATAAATTCTCGCGAACGAGCATGGTACGGCGATAATTTGGATTATCGGTTGGGGAGAATGATATATTCCATTTCTTCTTGCGCACGAAAATTGTGCTAAAATTGAAAGTTTCGATTCGAGTGAATTATGATAGGGGGCGAGCTCTGTCGGATCATTTCGAACAGTTTTCGTCGCTCGAATGTAGAAAAAGAAAAAAAGATGAAAAACAAAAAGAAAAGAGAAATTTGCGCGACAAGAAACTGTTCCAATTTTTTCCTCCCCCCGCTCGATACAAAATTTTTCCAAACAATTATAACTATTAACACGATTATTGCAACAGCTCCCTCCCTCTCGTCGTAAAACCTCGTTGTAATTGTAAAATTAAAACTTCATCCTTGCCGCCGTGGACGCAATTTCAACGTGTTTTAGTCGCAGCGGGCGGCAAATTTTCTAAATTCGACGTAACAATTCGCGCAACTCGCCATAAAACGGGAGAGAGAAAACGCGCACAACAAGGGATGGAAAAACGTTTTTTTTTCGGAGAAGAATAGAAAGATAAGTAACTTCCTCTCATTGGAGAGGAACAGTGGGTTTCCTACCTTTTATGCGCTTCTTTTTATTTTTATTTCCTTTCTTTCTATTTTTTTTTTTTCATTCTTTCCCTGCCACAGATGAAGAGGAAAAAATTGCAGGTGAACGAAGGAGAATCCTCTCGACCCAAATTTTTCCCAGCGAAAGAAAATGCGAATATTTCCGTCCTAGAATTGGCGATATTTTTTTTAGATTATTCGATGGTGTCCATCTCGATTAATATTCGATCTTACACGATATATTAGTTATACTGTACTCGAATTACATTAAATTCTTAGAGAAAGTGCAGAGAGAGAGAGAGAGAAAGAGAGAAAAATGGAATTTATTAAATAATATCCCCCACGATTCTTTCGTATTGTTCATTCGTTTATAGCATACCATTATCTCGAGAGATATCGCAAGAGAATAATATTGTTATCGCAAAATTTCCCCGACAATAAGTCGATTATAGATGCCATCGAAACACCTAAATATTCATTTACGGCAAATATTCGCTTTACTGGCTTCCCGGGATACAATTTTAATAAAAATCCTCTTATTATACGCGTATAACAATAACGTTCGAATGCGCTCTTGCTTTCGATTATTAACACGAGTTATCGCGAGTTATCAAGAAGTAAAGCTCTGCGCATTAAACCAACTATATTGCTAATTCCATCTATTAAAAAAAAAAAAAAAGAAAGAAAGAAAGAGGAAACGTGTAAAAATCCTTCCTTTTATATCCAAGACGAAACAAATTACGAAATATAACGGAGGATAATAATCCTCCGTTATTCATTAATCTCTAGGTTCTAGGGGTAATCCCTTATCGAAAGCCGCGAATCGTATCAGAACTGCTTAACAAACACCCTTGTTCCCCGAATGAAATTTTAATCGAGAAACCGAATTACGGGGCGGATTTTCGGTTTTAATAATTTCTCGTTTTCCAAAATCATCCAGGAGCCCGGTTCAATTTCACAGTTCTGTTGTCGGTTATATCGATCCTCTCGGGAGGCCGCTAGTAAACTACCCTTTCTCTTGCTAAAGCGCGCGCGCACACTTTGATTTATGGCTTTTAAGAGGATTGCATAAATATAACAAAATCGGGGTTGAATTTGGCGGCAACGTTTTATCAAGCCTCGCGTAATCGCCGTCCTCCAATGATATCGCGTTAAAATTTTTAATTCCGTTTCCATTCTATCGTCGTATTATTATTATTTTCTTTTCACACGCACGAAGATGCTCGCAGGTTTTTCTTCCAGATATTGGAGGGAGAATATTGACAAAGAAACTCGACAAATTGTCCTCGAAATCATCGTTAAAATCCACTTCGAACAATCTCAGAGATCCTGAATCCTCAGACTCATGAAACTTAAAGGAAACGGCTGGCAGTTAGATTTTTACGCAATTAGAATATATATTCAATGCAAATTGGTTCAGGTATTTCTAGATCGGTTTAATTATAAAACTTGAGGATTAATAAAATAACTGTTTCCAGAGGAGAGAACAGAGAAGGGAAAGACTTTTATCATGGAAACGATTCTAAATGGATCGCTTAAAGGATGGTAATAACGTTTGTTACGTGAGAAGGATAACCTTGTTTCTAGTTTTCCTTTCAGCCAGCTTTCGGTGGTGGCCTTTCGCCTTTCGTGGATCGAATAAGGCACGGAAACCCAGAGGCCCGGATACGAAGCGTTATTAGTTGGAGGCTGTACGCTTCAACTTGCGAACTTAACCCAAGATTTTCTCCCTTTTGTATCCTCTTCTTCCTTCCTTAGAATATTTCGTGTACGAAAAATTGTACTGAAAGTAGTTGTACTCGACAAATTCCAATTTGTTCCCCGTCATTTATAGGGAATAAAATTTCGCTCAAGGATTAAGGAGATATTAAGAGAAGACCGTTCAAAATTAATTCTCCCTTCCTCGTATATTTTAATATATCGAGGAAATATTTGTCGTCGAGTTTAAATACTTTTATTCCTTCCTTGAGAATTTTGCAGTCGACAAGTAATGAGGCAAATTCCAAAGAGATTGATACATCGTACGAACGACTCGCGGTTGGAACAGTGATGTGTAATTAAAGGTAGAAACACGACTGGTTGTGGAAAGGGGAGGGGGAAGGAAGATGGAAGGAGAGTAGGAGGACGATGGAGAAGGTAAAGATGGAAAAGGAAACGGTAAAAGCGGGGAAAAAGCAAACAATTTATGTTAATTAACGGGTGGCCTTTGCTCACTGCGCTGTACTCGTCAGATGGGAACGATACGTTGCTTTGCTTCTCTAAAAAGTCGCTCGACGTTTTTCGTTACGTATTTCAGAATCGTGGCGTGTCCTTTGATCACTTTTCAAGGCATGGTTCCCATTATAGACCACTTTACAGGGGTAACGAGTTTGAAAAAAAAGAAGGAAAAAAGAAAAAAGAAAGAAAGAAAGAAAGAAAGAGAAAAGGAAAAAACGAAACAAAAAAAAAGAAATTAAAATTAAAACGAAGACTTTTGAATTTCTACCTACGATTCGAAGAAGGTGATGAAAACAAGACATTTTCTTCATTTTTCGAAGAAGAAGCGAGTGTCAAATTGTACCGTGAATATAAAGTTTTCTTGGTTAAATGATAAAATCGAATCGTGGACAGTTAAAAGCCTTTCTCTCTCTCTCTCTCTCTCGATTCTGTCCCAGGCTTAAAAAGGAGAAATTCGTGGAGAAAACGTAGATTACGGTCGCCACCGCGAAGCCTGACAAAAACTGGGTCCGTCATCAGGAGCCAGTAGTAATAAGATAAGGTTTTGTACCCGTTCGTTTGTTAAGGGCGATAGGGATGAACGACGGAAGTCAGCCTCGAGATTGCCCAGAATAGAATGGTGAAGCGTAACAGGAATGGGAGCGATATCGGCGAGCATAAAAACTACGAGCGATACGCAAGAATTCTATGAGACGCTTATGTATGTATGTGTGTGTAATTCTTAAAACGACATGCCTCGTTTCACCGTGCCATATTTACACAAATTTTTCACTTATAGAGAAGATAAGAGGACCTTATTATAAACGCGATAACGTCGGCCTGTAATTCATAATGGTTTTTTGCCGGACGATTAATATTCCAGTGACAAGATTAGAACGAAAGATGGGAAATGAATTGATACGGGTGGTCTCTCGATTGTAAATAAAAAAGAAATATATATATATATATATATATAGAAATAGGTCAAGTCACAAAACAGTTTGACATTTCCAGCCTATTACGAGTATTTACATTAAAAATAACGATAAAAAATTCTCTTTTTCAGCACTTTTACAATTTTACATTTCTGAATTAAAATCATCGTATCCAATTAGCGACAACGTTCCTCTACTTTATCACACGCGCCACGCTTCCGGTCCTGGTCAATCTATCCGCACACGCATTCTTCTTTTTCCGGAAGAAAAATAGGCTCGAGCACGAATTTCCATTCCTTCCGGGAGAGAGAGGCCCGTATAATCCCCGCAAAGGGATGAAAGTCCTCCCCTGGAACACCTCCTCCCCCACCTTGTCTTATCACGTCACGCCTGCACCTTCCGCGATGCGAATCTCGCCACGGAATCGTGCATAGGGGGGCTTTTAAATTGATGGGACCACCGCCCATCTCTCTTCCGCCCTTCCCCCCACGAGCGAATTGCTTGATGGATGTTCTCCGCGACCTTCCACGTTTCGTTTTCGCGGGGAAATCGCGGCTTGGTTTATCGATTCGAAAGGAAGACCATCTCCTGGTTCGCCGTCATCGAAAGAAAGAATGGGAAATTTGAAAAGAAAAATTTTTCCCACTCGAAGTTTGATCTTGGACGAAAATGATCCCGAATAATTTCTCGTATAAGAGAGGCGTTATTTAATGCGAACGCGTACGGCTCGACGTCTACGTTGCTCTCATCAATCTTCCTTAAAGACACTTTAACATCTTTCCTTTAACGTCCTTCTTTCATTCCCATGCGCTTAAGATGACAGGAATTCTACCCGATTCAACTTGAGAAACTATTATTCAAAATATTCGAAGAGATGGGAAAAAGTTCTATTCCTCGATAATTCTATACGAAATCATTATAAATTCTTTTCTTTGTTAAACAATTGTTGTTGCAATTGTTTGGAAATTTTTTACAAAATTCGCATCGATAATCATCGCTCTTTCGACACTCGTAACATTAATAAATCCGAGGGTCGCAGCGTTTTCTCGAATACCTGAGGAAATCCGGACAATCAGAAAGGAGATAGGAATATAGAAGGATAAAATGAAATCGTTTCTCAAAAGCTTTCTCTCTCTTTCTCCATCCACTATCGGTTTCGTCTCGTATCTTCTGGCGTGTCACGCCGCGGCGGCGGACATCTCTATTCCTCCCCAACTTCCTGTCGCCGCGATGGGAAGAACGGACGCCGGCTGCGAAAATTCCGCCGCGGATAAAGAAACGAAAATGGATGCCGGAATATTGGAAGCCGGCTTCGGGGTTTTGACTCGCTGAAATATTCATTGAGCTAAAGTCCGCGTTAGCATTTCGTCGCGCCTCACCTCTTCTTCCCCTTTCCATTCGACCATTCGAATCTAACCGCTCGTTGCGTACACTTGGGCGCCGCCCCCAACCCACGGACACGACAAAGTCGTCGAAATTCCTTGCGGTGCGAACGGGGCGACTATTGTTATTGCAGTTGTTATCCCACCGGGAATTGAAGGGAGTTTAATCGAATTTAAACATGGAATATTCGCGGTCACGAGTGGAAAGATTTTTCGAATCTTTCTCTCCAAGTTTTTTGGCTAAATATTTTTCTCTCTCTTTCTTTTTTCCGATTCCGTGCTTCATGGATTTGCATCCTTCGTACATCCTGAAAGTTCTTTTATGAATATAAATTAAATATATTTTATTTCATACCTTTCGAAAAATTGTTTTTTTCTTTTAGTAATATATAATTTCTTTGTACTATTATATTGAACATTTTTGGGATCGATTTATAACGTTACTTTCGAGTCAAATTTTTTACTCGTCGAGTAAAAAACGAGAATTATCTTCGTCATTGTGACATTTAAAAGTTGCAAAGTTTTTCATACGTTTTCTCCCAACTAATAACGGAAGCAATATAAAAATTGTGAAAAACTTTTTACAATAAAAAATAAAAAAGGCAAAATTCCTCCTAACACTCCCTGGCGGGCTTTCTATACAAGTTTTCGCATTAATCCCTCAGTTTCCTAAAAATAGTTTAACTCGTCGTGTCTAAGAAGCCTTGCTAAATTTTTTAATGAATCCACTAGTAGGTCCCGCGTAAAACGCAACTCTCCTTCATTTCCTCGACTATTTTCCCTTCTCTCTAATACCCCCAATTTACCAAAACACTGCCTTAACTGTACGCAATTCCTTCTGCAATTGGAAACGGTCAAATTTAGCCGACTAACGAGAGACGATAAAACGAAGAATACGAGTGAAAACGCATGCCCAGACTTCGTTAACTCGTGTCTCTTCCTTTATTTCCCTCGCATCCTTTACACGCCATTTACAAATTCGACTCTGGCAATCATCCAGAGAAAGGTGCCGGCCAAAAAAAAGACGAAAAATTCGAGTCTGATTGGTTATTTCGCACACAAATCTAATACACGATAAGAATGTTTAATGACGGAATTCTGTTAATCACTTTTCTATATTTTAAATAAATTCACAAAAATTCCATTTATTTACCGATGCATTCCACTCAATCATTTATATTATCTGTTTCAACCAATCCCACCCTTAAATTTTCAATTTTCTTGCTTAGATCGATGTTCAGTTTCATAAATTCGAAATTTCTTCTTTATTATTAACCATCCATAAAGCGAACAACAAGAGTATAAGACAAAATGTTAATGAAATTGAATGACTCACAATTTTTCGTCCATCGTATTATCCGTCGAATATCACGATACGACGGAAACGAGAATGAAAATATTTACGCGTTATTTCTTGGAAACGACTTCTCACGTATCGATGATATACGGAGACGAGAAGCGGGAACGCCTCTCGAACCGAGATGTTTCCAAACAATCCCGTTCCACGTTCGAGGATTAATCAAGCAACGATCGTTGAGAACACATCGCGGTTGGTTCAGCGCGCCATTTGCCTCGCGGTTCGACACGGGTAACGCCCGTTCGATTCACTTTTGGTGGGAATTTATGTTTTCGCCAACGGCGCAAAACGGCTCGCATCGGACAGCTACACCGTGGGGGAATTCCACACGCGGCCGGCGCGAAACGCGGGGGAATCCGCGAGCGTGGGAGAAGTCGGCAAAGGTATAAAGGCTTTTGTTAAATTTCTCTCCTCTGTTTTTTCTTTCCTTTTTTTTCCGTTTCGTTTTTGTTTCGTTTCGTTTCGTTTTTTTATCACATCGCCGATTGCGAAGGGTCGCTCGATTTATTTCGAGCAAGCTCTCGCTTTTTTTTTGCAATTCATCCGTCCATTCGCCCCGACTCGATTTTCCAAGAGCGGAGAAATTTAGATTAATTTCTCACTATTACGTTGCAGAGGAAAGCGTAATCAGAATTCAAGAAACTGTTGTTCTGCTGGATTTATGTAAGTGGATAAGGAGGTGAAAATTCGAGAAGGAAAATTTAAGTAGTCAAGTGAATATATATATGTATAAGAACAGGTTCGAGTTACGTTAATCTGATATAATTTTTCGCTAGTTGGTTAAAAATGAATGGTGAAAAAGAAAGAAAGGAGGGAAGAGAAAAATAAAATGGCGAAAAATAGAAAATTGGAGGAAGAAAAGGTACTTTGACTCGAAGTTCATACTTTCCCACGCTAATTAACCGCACATTCTAGCTATTACATAATCCGCAATGATTAAACGACCGTGATAACAAGTCTTCCCAACTTCCTTCTCTCGTTTAAACTTTCAAGCATGCGGCGCATTCGAATAGATTCAGGGTAAAATAGCATAGAAAAGCGGCTGATGCTCTCAGGGCGACGTTCGCGCACTTTGTATAACGTAAGTACGATCCTTATTACAACATCTTGCCACGTTCGATTATTATCCGGAATTTTTATCATTTCAATCTTCCCAGAGAGAAAGAGATTTAAGTGAACAGACTTTAAATTTCCCGAAACGAAATTATCCACGAATGCTAAAATATTTCGAATCCCCCTGTTGCTCTATGAAAATTATAATAATTCTTGCGCGATAATATTATTTTTCCCCGTATCTTTCCGAGGAAGGAAAAAATTATTACGAGGGGTTAACCAGATCAGATTTCTTTCTATCGTCTTGTAACTCCGTGGTACGCGTTCTCTACATTTTTTTTCCATCGAAATTATCGCGTGGAAATTAAATATTTAATTCTTCTCTTTTCTTCCAGCCTTTTGCGTTTTCTCTCTAAAAAAAACAAACTCCAAGATCGAAGATATAATAGCATAAGAGATAAAAATACTCGGGCGAGTAGTTTTATCTCGACGCGCTTAATTTCTCTTTTTTTCTTTTTTCTTCTTTTCAAATCGTTGAGCCTTTCGATTAACAAAACGACTCCCTCTCCCTCTCCCCCCCACCCTTCATCGGGGACCAAACATATAAACATAAAGTCTAATTGAACGCGAACTCGAACGGGTCGTTCCCCTTTAAATCTCGAAATCGCACCCAACTGCGCGCCTATCCGCCTCTTTCTCTCTCTCTCTCTGTCCCTCTCCCCCCTCACTCCCTTTTTTTTATAGACCAAGAGCCGATGGCTATCGGATTTTACGGTAAAACAAATGCATCGGCTCGGTAATCCCGAAACTGTCCTTCCGCCGGCTCAATTTATTTTATAGTTTTGTTTTTTTACCTTCGATTCCGTTGCCTCCGTCGATTCCCTCCTCCCTCCCCTCCACCACTCCTCCCCTTACCTCCGTATAATCGTGCTTTCGGCCGGCTTAAATTTAACCATCGGTCTCGACGTATCAATAATACCTCCGCAATACGGATATTTGTACGCTTGTCACTCGTGTTGTTTGTTCTCTCTGAATAGATTATTTCTTCTTTTTTTTTTTTTTTAGTAATTATACCTCAATAATTGTTCAATAATTGTTGTTTCAGAGAAAGATCTGTATATATTTTCATATAAATTCTAATCTCCATGATGAATTTGATTTGATTACACCTGCACTGAAGCTGGCGTTAATAATAATATCCTTTCGATCCGATTGAAGGACAGCGAAAAATAATTAAACGGGCGTTGAAAAGTCAAGATCGAATTGATCTCGTTCTTCCCCTATTGGAAAGGGGAGGCGAAGAGAGACTCCAATTTCTTCTTATTACATACATATATTCCAACATTATGCAACGAGACGTATCGTACTTACATTAACCGCTCGATACGTATCTTAAATAAGAATATAATGCCTCCCCGTTAATCTCGAGCCCGAGATTCGTGCTCTCTCGAAAGAGCAATCCAAAGAGGTATATTTGTCGTTGGGGGGCCGCGGCAATTTGTTGAAATCCGGCCCGTGTGTACGAAAGACAAACGCCGGGCCAAGTAACGAGGTGCTCTTTCCCCGGCCTCGTTTTTTGCTGTAAGTAATAACGTTAAATGGACTGGCTTATGTAATATAACCGGCACGGTATTGAATCCCTTCGAGGCTTGCGGCCTCGTGATTCGATACGGGAGGAGGGGAAGGAGGTGGATAATTCACCGATGTTACGACATGTCGGATGAAAGATTCATCGAATGACCGAGAAAAATGGTCCTCGATCGGAGGAGTTCTCTTCAACTTGGTCAAAAGTATACACACGCGCGCGCACACATACATGGTTTTACGTGTAACTAACTCGTGTGCAGAGTCGGTTTAAAGGTATTGCCATAAAAGTCGCGTGATGGCCGATTTCGAAAAAAAAAAAAATCCCGGCGATGGCTCATATCTTCTCCATTATCCAAGGGAGTTTATACCATTTATGACGTTTCATGGAACGGGGATTATCGATGGGGCGATATTCGAAGAGGATGGAATTGATCCTACTGAAATTTATCGAGATGAAGTAGTCTTTTTGCGAAATTTTACGAAATAAATAAAATTCTGTTGCGAAGAAAGAAGAAGAAAAAAGGAAATACGAAATAATACGTTCCACACACGCTTTCATTAAAATCAGTATTTCCAACTTATCTCTCTTCGTCTTGTAAAAATATCGTTACAAAGACTTTTGTAACTGAACGTAACTATATAAAATGGTGCAACAAATGCTCTCCTCGAGAAACGAGGAGAGAAGAAAACACAAAGGGTACGGAATACTAGAGGGAAAATATAACGGAAGTAGGGCAAATACAACTTGATAAACCGATAGCGTTAAGCAACGACTCCATCCCTTTCCCCCTTTCGTCAACGAATTACCCCACCCGGCAAAAGAGAAATACGTGATCGAGGGAGGGAACGTTCGAGGATCCGCGAAAAAAAAGAGGGATGGCAAAGACGAGCAGCGTTAATTCCGCGAAAAAAGTTTCGTGATCGATCGCGACGAATCGACGTGAATTTTTAAATTCTTCCCCGATAGAGAGAGAGGGGGAAAAAACTTTCAGCCAAAAACACAAAAGGACACATAACCCGCGTCTATCGGAGTTCGCGAGTTATCCGTTCTCCGGGTGGTTAGGCGTGATTACACGCACAATACACGCTCTTCATCCTCTTTCGTGGATGCAGAGAGGATCCGCCCGCCTCCAATTCGAGCCATTTCCCACCACGCTCGTCGGCCCGGCGACCTTTTAGCATAGACACCCGCCCAACCCCCGGGGGAGACAGATGGACAAAACCGTGTGCACCGTCAGCCCAGTCAGCGTTTCCGGACCCGGTATCCATTTTCCACTTGGATATCGCCTAATAATTTCGGGGATTTTCACCCTAATCCTTTAATGTCCTTACTCACGGGCAACGGGCAAATCGAATATCCCTGGCCGGCGGATCCCTGAACGACTCGTATCACGCATCGGTGCCACGATATCGCGCCCCCCACTCCGCGATACAGATTGTATTACTCCGTTCCGTAGCAGGGAGGAATGTGCTGCTGCTGCTACTGCCACGGGTAATTCACGGGTGCAAAAAAAAAAAAAAAGGAACGAGGTCAGGGAGATTATGGTATAGAAGTGAAAAAAATGAAACGGAGGGGATATTAACGTTTTTTTTTTTTTTTTTAGTTGTTTTCAATCTTCGTTCTTCGAGTTTTTAGAATAACGCGTACGTACGCGTGATATACTTCTTGATTGGATTATCAATTATTCTATTAAAAAAAGAAAAAAAAAGGAGGATGGAATAAAATTTTATCGCTCGAATTTTTTCGAGAAAAATTGAAATTGAACGTGAAATCTGGATGATCTGGGGTTTTCAAATTCGTGAAGCGGTATTCGCTTATTTCTCTTTCGTCATTCCATTAGCAGGGGAATTCTTCTTGATTCTCGTTTCGCGGAATTTGTATCATTGCCTCGTTCGTATCGTGAATTTCGGATTACATACGTATGTAAATGGTGGGTAAGGAGAAGAGGAGATGCTCCTCTTCCTGGAAACGGAGGCGAGGTTCGAGCGATTCGAGATTCAAACGGAAGGGGGGATCTTTTTATTTTCTCGCCGAGCGAGAGGCGATCGTTAACCGGAGTTTTCGCCGGAAGACCGTCGCGATCGGGGATCGTTTCGATGCTTTGAAGTTTTGCTCGAGTATTTTCTCTCTCTCTCCCTCTCTATTTTTTCCATTTTACCCTTTTTTTCCGAGAGAGAACCGATCTTTTCGAGAGTTTTCAGCACAACAGTTCCGGTTGAATTTTTAACGGTATTTCCTTTGTCCGCCGAGTTTTCGACCGGCGGAACGAGCTTGTTACAGGTGGGAAAGTAGATAAATAGAGAACAACTTTTACCATTTTGACGTTAAAATTAGATGGATCGATGGATCGAAAACGGTTTTTACGGCCGAAATTTCGTTACGTTTTTTTCCCCCTCCTCCCCCCAACTCGAAACGCTTATTTCGTTTCCCTCGCGAGAGAAATTGACGATGAAATTGGAAATTTGCTTAGAAACATCTAGTACAAACCAGTACTATTTTCACCGTACAGTAAAAACTTTTCGATCGCCTGAAATAAATGTCAAAATCATCATCCATTCTATTCCTTTTAAGAAACTTTCACTACAGAATCTTATCGACAAAAAAGGAAAGAAGAAACGTCACAACAGCATTTCCAACGATCGAAACCACCGGTTGATCGAACCGGTTGCTCGCGTGGCAAGCAAGCGCCGAAATGCTTTTATAATTAATAAACACAGAGCAACGAGGCAATTTTTATCCTCGTGATGCAACGGGGACCGCCTACCGTGGCCTCGCGCGTGCACCGGAACCCACGCAAGATTTACGACCTCGTAATCATCCGTTGATCCACGAGCTCTGTGCCCCTCAACCCCATCGTCCGCGCCTCCGACCACCCATATTTTCTGTCTCGAGTATCCAATGCTCGTTGCGGGCCCGTGGAGCACGGAGGACTAGCAGGAAACACGGGCGGAAGATGGAGGAGCGAGCTGGAAAGGGTTCTCCTCCCTTATTCTCCCTTGGAGAGGTATGAAGAAGGGGCTGCCACCGCCTGTGTTTAATTCGTTTCGCACCTTCTGCCACTGCTCTCTCCGTCGAGAGAGGGATGCCTCGAAATTTCGCTCCTCCGATCCTCCACTCTCTGTTCGAGATACGCGTCGTATCATCGATTCCCCTTCTAATTAATCCGTAATTAGATCAACGAAAATTCTGAAGCTAAAACAGATTTACGCGTCGTAGGAAATAATAATAATAAGGTAAATGTTTCTACAGGATGTTGATAGAAGATCGTACTAGAGAAATGGAAAAAATAATCTCAATCGTCTCAAAACGCTTGGAAACTGCCCTCGAAAATTTCTATTTCCTCTTATTCTTCCCCACGGCGGAGGGGCCGACGATTAACCAACATCGCCGAGTAAAAGAAATCACGGAACAGGGGCCGAAAGAAACGCAAATGGTGGTTGTTTGGCTAACCGGAAGAGGGTGGAAAAAAGTAGTGGTCCGGCGTGGTGGTGGAAATTCCGTCTCTGGCAGGGTGTAAACGGAAGTTAAAAGGGAGAAATAGGTTAGACAATAGGCGATGGAGAAGTGTCGGGGGAGCAGGTAAGCTGGAAATCGCGCGTCAACCGAGGAACGGAGAGAGGAACGAGGGAGAGAATCGAGCCGCGAGAAAGACGTTGAGGGAGAAATCCGTTTTCACTTTTCGTCCTGAATCTCAATGCCGGATTCTTCTTCCGAGAAACGATGGAACAAAACGGCTGGGGCAACCCGTGGCCACTGCACCTCAGCCAGCCAGCCAGCCTTGCGACTCGGCATGCAAATGCGCGCCGCCCCTTCTCCTCTCTCCATCGTGTTCCTTCCCGAGTCTTCCATCCTTTCCATAACGACTTCTCCAACGAGCTCCAAAGTCTCGCGATACCGGAATATCCGCATCGGCGACTCCAAGGGGCCTTCGATTCTTCTGCTTTCTTTCCTCGAGAAAGGAAACCACCGACAAAGAGAGAAATTCGCGTAGGTAGTTTTCTTTTTTTTTTTTTTGTTTTTCGAGAATCGATCGAGAGTTGGAGAAAATTTATAGCGCTGATAGTAAAAATTCGAATAATTTAATATTAGAAATTGGAAAATTTGGGAGAAATTTGTTGGAATATTGAAAAAAGAAAATATTGAAAGTTTCGAAAACGTGCAAATCGAAGCTTTTTCGAAAAATTCGAGCGAATTTCGACGCTAAAAAATCCGAAAAATTTGAAATCTCGATGCGAGAGGGGCATTTGGAAATTGTGAAAACCGAGAGAACTTGAATTTCGGATAATTTAGAGGGCACCGTTGAAAATTTGAAGAAGATAAATTTTTCCAAAAAAAAAACCTTGGAACATGGTTCATGAATTGGAACCAACTCCGAGTAAATTAACCGTCACAGGTGTATCAAGGTAAAACGATACTGTTGCAAGTGAGTCATCTCGAAACGATCCTTGATAGCTGTCACGTGTGCGAAGGGGGTTAAAACCTCGTATCGTGTATTGTTGAGTAAATCTTTGCATAGTGCGCAAAATAGAGGGGGAGATAAAGCGGCCGGGGGTCGTGGAAAGGGAAGGAAAAAAAAAAGTCAGAGAGGGAGAGAAGGGAATTCGACTCGAGTGGTTAGTACATCCACCGAGTTGCAGAGTGCTCGGTTATGGCACTTATACCTTGATCTGTGTACCCGAACGCGCATATGCACGCGTGTAAACGGTACACGGTTGTTTGACAATCATCGTTTCCGTGTTCCAAGTTAGCCAGCCTACCTCCAATCCTCTCCTCTGTTGATTCTACGGAATCCCTTTCTTCTATTCGCTTAAATTCCAACGATCTCGTCGTATCTTTCTTATATTCCCAATATACAATTACCATTCAAATCGAGTTTACATGCATTCTCGATTAACAATTCGAAACCGTCGCAACCCCCTCTTGCGTATGTAAATTTTCCGAAGCGAATTTCAACAGATTTTCGCACAATTTTCGAATTCTCGCGTCGCGTTTGACAAGATGCTCGGAAGAAAATTGGAATTAATGCAGTCAAACGCAATCGGTATTTATTCCACGCAGAGAAAGAGAGAGGGAGGGAGGGACAAATACTCGCAGTCTGATGATATCTGATAAAGATTTGTTTTAAACGAGTTTCCACCAGTTAAGATTTGTTTCAAATTAGTTTCTGTCTACTTCAACAGAGATCTACGCCGCCGCGCTGTCTACGGCCTTTTCGGTGTTTCTATGTAACTTTCCGCAATTTCCCCCGCACAATAGACGGTACAATGCATCCTGGAGTCGAACTGGGTCAGGGAAAATCTATTATGTATGTAATTACTAGTTACCGCGGTGGATACACGAATTTGGTTGTATTAATAATAGGGATTGTTCACATTAAAATGATATATTAAAGGGTGCGTGTGCCTGGTATGCGTTCCTGCACGATAACCTCTCGTTTTTCGTTAATGCCCTCGCGAATTGAAAAGTGTTAATCGTACGTTAGAAAATCAATTGTCGATAATCTTACCGAAGAAAATTCGTTCTCGTCTACGATTATAAAACAAGCGAATAATTTTTCGACAAGTGTATCGAGGACACGAGCGAGGAATTAAAAATCGAGCGATCTCGCATTTTCAATTGGATTCGATCGATATCGCAAGAATTTATTAATCTCGATAACTCGAAACAATTTTATCGTTCGCTGCCCGTTTTCGAACGAATTCCCTTTGCTCGCCAACGAGATTATTAATCCTAATTTACTTCTGATTACCAGTAATTAATTATACACCAAATCGTTGATAAATTACGTACGAACTTGATTCTTAAGCGAATAATCCCGATTCGAGTGCTCGCTCAAGTTTGAAAAACTGGGTAGAAATTTGGAGAAATAGTTGGAGGTGGGAAATGGAATGGAGAGCCGTTCCATTGGAAGTAAAAATGGCACTTTGGACGTATCGATTCCGGGGGATGCGAAGCGATGAGTCACTCGACGACGAGAATTAAGAAACAAATGGCCCTTATTCCGTTCGAGCTATCGATCTCGCGGGCCATCTTAATTCCTCGCCTTCCAATTAAGCCTCCTTCTTCCAAGGCGACCCGACAGACGGACCTCGCCGAATTATATGGCCCATTGCTCCTTGGATCTTTATACACAGCGGGGAAGAAGGCATGCGTCTTTATTAGTCCGTCTGACCATTTTATTCGATCCTCGACGAAACTGGCTCGATTCTTATTGGCCGAATTTAACTCTCGACGAACCGCGTAGATAAATAAATTATGGATGCAATTCTTCTACGTTACCCGAAGAAAGAGAAATCTAATCCAATCCTAGACTGGAAAAAAAGAAAGAAGAATAAATACGAATATCATTCCCCGTGCGAGGGAAAAACTTGATCGCGTTGCGGCGCATAAACGTCGGCCGAACATTCCTTCGAAACCAGCAACGATATCGGCCGAGCCGAGCGACACGCGTCCGCGACCAGAATAAACGAGGGTTACGAGTTCTCGTTCGGGGAGGAGAGAGAGAGAGAGAGAGAATGCGAGCTATCCCGTGGCAATAATTAGCTTCTTCATGCACGTTAAGTATAAATCAAGACAATGAACCGAGCATCGATTCGCCGGGTAAGGGTCTCGCGTGCCTCCGGAATTAGCTTCGGCGAAACCACCTTTCCGTGCCACGGAAATCAACGCTCGTAATTCCCCGGCATAAAATCGTGAATACTGAAGTGACTTGGGGGAGGGAGGGGGCTGGGCGCACGCATCAACCCGTGTAATTGTATTCGTAAATACACGAGCACGCATCGAAACGATATCGGGATATCATTTCAAGTCGAGAGTTTGTTTTCGCTAGGTATGCGCGAACGAACCAAGTTCCCTTTTCGAATGCGATTTTACGATATGATTTGCAATACAGAAAGTATATTTTACATTAAATCTGGATAAATAATTGTACGGTTTTTTTTTCATTCTATCTTACAGTGCGGCGAGATATCGAGATTCTTTTTCGAATGTCTTTTATATGTATTTGTTTTACAATTGCAAAAATTATTTAAAAGTTTTTTACGATATAATCTACGATGGTGTAGGAACTGTATTTTATATTAAATCTAGGAAATTAGGAAATGATTTTGATTTTTTTTTTTTTTTTCGTTCCACCTTGCTATGCACACGTGTCTATCGCGCATACGCGATCGCATATTTATGCCGGTCCGTGCCCGCTACAACAAAGTGCATTTGCTTGGCCACATGGTATATTACATGCCGAGGGAACGGTGGTCTTTGATAATTTAATTTATACGCCATACCAGGCCTCTCTGTTGCGGACCCCACCGTGTCTGGCTAATTGTATAAATTATTGCCGTCAGTTCGTCGTTCGATAAGCACTGCCGTTCTTGTTTGTCCGGCTCGTGACGCGAAAAAATTTCAAAGGGCCCTGCTGCAACAAATATGTGCCCAACCAAAAAAAAAAAAAAATATCTATCTTCGTCGAAATCTTATTATTGGGCATATCTTAATACTCGATTGAAGTTGAATTAAATTATCCATATAACTTTATTTTTGCTTATATCTCATACTTTTTATCATTCGCATATCGAACTTATTCGCTGCAACATTTCCGATTCCCATAAGGATATTAAAAATTTCAAAGTGGGAGTTTTGTTACACGAAAGTTATAAAACTTTGTCAATCTATCTATCAAAATTGCAAAGAAAACTTTTTTACAATTTTCGAGCTACGTCACTGCTGGAAGAATATGAATAATTCTTTTCTTTAATTCGATCGCAATTTGATTTCTCCAATTCTTCGGCTGTGTTCGCGATCTTTTGTGATTCTCGTGATGCTCGATACGCGACGACGGAATTTTCGGATTTCGGTTTCCGCTCGAACCAGAGACCGACGATCCTATCGAGGAAATTTACGAGGCGCGTTGTCGATCTCGCCTGGAAACACGTATCTTTCCCTCCTGCGGGAACAAAAGGCTACGGGACAGTAAATTAAGCGGCGGTGTGGAAAGAGTTGAGAAGGGAGGACCGATGTATCAAACGAGTGATCAGCATTGTTTGATCCTTGCAACGTTGATGAAGAGTGTTTAGGGATTGGTGATTAATTAAAGATGATTCGCCGGGCTTTAGATAGTAGAATATTGAATAAATTTATAATGTAACGTAAAAGGAAACAAAGTACAAAGCTTCCTCCTTACGGACGTCGAATAATAATTTCTGATCCTCTTGAATACCACTTCGTTTTAAATTATATTATTTTAAAGAACTCGTGTTACAATAATTGAACAATGTTGAACAAATTGACAGAACTATCATATTTTAAACAACCTTTCTTCGATTTTCTTCGAAAACTCCATCTTATCATTCCACAATTAAAAAAAAAAAATCCAAGATCACGCATGGAAACACGAGCTTCGATCCAGGTTGTAAGCGCGTGATGAACCGCGGTGGCCGATCAAACGAAGCGGCGACGTATCGCGCGCCAGCAATTAATTTCCTCCCCATTTATTATCCCCACCCTCTCCCCGTTTCCATAAAAAAGGACGGACAAAAGGAGAAACGAGCACGTGCGTGAATGGAAGGGTGGAAAGGAGAGCGAGAGTGGATCGGGGAGAGTTTCGAGTAACCTGTGTGCAGGGTGACGTCACTGATGACTTATGGCGGTCATAAATCAACCCATTGAATTTCACAGTGTCGATATTTCGTTGCCATCCTCTCTCTCTCTCGATCAACAACCCTTGAGGGAGCGAAGTTGACGAGGATCATCGGTTCGACGCAAGGGAGGGAAAGGAAGAAAAGAGGAAGAGAAAGGGAAAAGTATACCGTTTTCGTGTGTTGGATGGGTTCGATGGAGGCAAGGATGCGGATAATTGCACCCTCGAATGAGAATTCTTCGCGAAGAGAGATTCGTGACTCGTTAAGTTGCTTCCTCTTTTTTTTTTTTACGACGCACAGCGGTGTAGTTGCGTGTAGTGATCCGTGGCGTGAAGTAAAGTTTCGTCGGGTTTGTTTGATCGAAGCTAAGTAACGTAGCTGGGTGGTCATGCAGATCATATAAAATTAACGACGGAAGAAGGCTTTTGATTCCATAAAATGGAAGTTGAATTGTTGAACGAGTGACGCGTTGTAAGGGATTGTATTAACTTTCTGTTGCATACCGTTGTTCCCAATTGGGGAATACTCGCAATTTCAAAAAATAAGAATGCTGTTATTATTGATTTCACGATCATTTCAACTCAATGTTATAAAAATTCGTACGATAGAGAATTGATGTACTGTCAGAAATGATGACACGAGATCCAATCTTTCGATGCAACAGACTTCTTAATATACGCTATAAAAAAACAAGACAAAGACAAAGGAAAAAACGAACCGTCGTAATAATTCAATGACCCATGCGTAATTACCGTACAATAAAACGATCTTGGTCGCGAGAGCCTATTTATCAAAATCCACAGACGTTTATCGCGTATCCAGAATCATTGCCCCGATCAATCACTATTACCCGTTTATATCACGATCAATTCCTCCATTGACAGTTATCAAAATTCATACCCTTCTGCTTTCACCTGACCTGTTCGTTCGTTCGTTCGCTCGTTCGTTGGAATAAAAAAAAAACAAAAAAAAAAGGAGAGCTGAAATTTTTCCCAACTGAATGAAGACTCATGATCGTTCGATGGAATCAACGGTTTCGTCGTGGCGTAATTTTTCTCGCTTAACAGGGACGGAATGGAATGGAAATTTTACGCGAGATTCTAAATTTCGTTGGGGGCGTCGAGAATGGAAAGTTCTCTTCTTCTTTCTCTTTTTTTTTCGACTTTCTGGGATATCTTTAGACAGGCAGAGGGGAGGGGGGAAGCAGGCTACTCAACAGGAGCAACTGGGCTATCGGGTTTGCGGTGTAACCGGACCTGGAAGCTACACGAGCCAGTCTTCCCTGCCTATCCCCCTCTCTCTCGCTCTCTCTCGCCCTCTCCTTCTCGTTTTCCACCCGACCCTGCCTCCTCTTATTTCGCAAGATTTCCCCAGATGCTCATTGCCCTCTTCCCTAACGCCAACTCGTTCCTAACTTCCGAGAGGCGAGTTTATCCTGCTTTTCTCTCTCTCTCCCTCCTTCTTTCCTCTCTCTTTTTTCTCTATCTTCTCCTCGCTCGTTTTCTCACTCGCGATACTTGCCGGCCACGGGAAGTATCCATTCTCCATCTCCATGGGCCGCGAGAACGAGATTGTGGAATCAAGTTCGCGAATCGTGTAGGTAATTGAAACCTAACAACGTTGGAGAACATCGATGCTTCAACTTTTGCTTTTCTTTTCTTCAAACCAGTGATTCAGCTCGATTCTCGAAATTAACGATTTCGCGCGTTTGGTGAAATTTGTGAAACGCGAAAGAAAGGATGTTTTGTGAGAATTATATAATGGAAGGAAGAGAAGAAATGTGAAAATTCTGAAAATCCGAAAATCGCGGGAATTTCGGGATCCCGGCGAATCTCGGATAGTTGGGGTATTGGAAGATCTATGGTGATCCCGAAGGATCTCCAAGGTTTTGGCGATTTGGCGAGTTATTGGAGTCTTGTTAGTTCTACGGATCCAGGAGGTGGTAGCGGTCTATAGAGAGGGTATATAACCCCCTACTAGCCCTGTAAAGGTTTTAGTGGTTCCAGGGGTTCCAGGGATCTTGTGGATTCTGGTAGTTTGGAGGGTGGTCGTGGGGGTTCCAGCAAAATTGTGTCGGTCATAACACAATTCTAATGTAATGGTCCTAAAATAACAAGTCCCTCTAATGAGGCTGAAATTATTTTTATGCTCTTCATATTGCTCGTCTAATTTTGTAGAAAAGGAAAAAACAAGTGTAACAAGCGTTGCATCATCGCACATTATAAGTTTCTCGGGAAAAGGAGATTAAATTTCACTTGTTTCGAAAATTTGAAAGAAGAAAGAAAGAAAGAAAGAAAGAGAAACGATAATATTATTTCTCTCGCGATTCTCAGCAAGTTCAATAGCTCAGGATAAGAAGAAGAAGACTAGAGACATAATATTTATGTTGCCTGTTTATACAAGCCATTCTGCTTTCTACAATATTTATATTTAATTATATCTTATCTGTTGATACAAGGTATTTATCGATATTACTTAGTTAGTTTTCTATCGGTTCACTAACAATAACAATAACTATAATGCGAAGTTGTTTTCGTTCCCTTTTTAAAAAAGTATCTTCGTGTATGTACAATTAAATCGGACACGAGGAATTTGCCGTTACGCGAAATTGTAACGAAATTAAATTTAAAAGAAATTCGATAACATGTCACACAGACACGTGCGCGTATAAATATATTCACGGGACATTTTACATTTTTGTCACGACTCATTAATGAAACCATTCCAGTTTTTTACATACATTTGATGAAATTAAAAAAAAAAAGAAAGAAAGAAACGAGCGCGATAAAATATCGAAATTAAAATTTCAAATAATTTGCCTTATTTTTTTTTTTTTATCCGACCCGTTAATCCCATGATCCACCTATCAAGCGTGTGATAAAATTGAAATCGGGGGAAATAAACGAGGCAAGCGTCAAACGTATAAAATTTCACTTGTCCGCCAATTACGATACGCCAGAACGAAAGTTTCTCCTGTTACAGCGAGAGGAACAACGACACATCGCACACGTGCCGATTTACGCCCGTTTAAAGCATTATTTACGCGTGGCCGTTGCGTGCTCATTATCCCATCCCGTTAAAATTAGTACCCGTTATGGGGGAGGGGAAGAGGGCAATGCGCCATAAGTAATTTTATAGTGTCATTACCGAGATTTCCCGATTACAACCAATTTTCTGTCATTTGTAATTCGAAGTATCGCCAACGTAAAACGAATGGATTGCCGAATCAAACAACGAGAACCCGTTGTTGTTTCCTCGATAAATCTTTTCTCGTATCCCCCTTTCGATTCATCTCCCATTACACGGTGTGTAACGATCCCATTTTTAAAAAACGATCTCTCAAGACTGAAAGGAAGACAGCGAAACAGACGCTGTAATAAGCCAACGGAGAAAGAAGAAGGAAAAAAACAAAAGAAACGCAAAGATCAATTCGAAATACTCGTGCATAGAGGTACGTTTACAGAATGCGTAACGTGTTTGTAACTCGATACAGGATCTGCGTCGTGGAGGTCGATTCATTTGGTACGATTATACGGCCTGAAACGTTGGAAGACGTTTGAGCAGACGTCGAATCGCTGTTTCTCTAGAATTCACGTCACCCCTCTCTTTCATATCAAGCGACCTAACTGGGGCGCACAGTCGAACGACTTATCGGGGGATTAGCCTTGCACGTGTGTTATCCTCGTCATGTATCCTCCTCCCTCTTCTCCTTGACGCGTTCCCGATGTACCCTCGGCCCGACACTCCTAGAAACTTTGCTAATTCTATCATGACGTTACCCCGGCGTTTGCGGATGAATGCGAGCTGCAAATTGGTTGGCCGTTAATCCGTTACAAAGATGCGTTTGTCGCTCCACGTTCGTCCCTCAACCCGTCACGTGCACCGTTCGTTAATTGATTTTGCCGGGATAATTCTTAGTTAGGAGGAAGAGATACGATCATCGATCCTTATTTCGACTGGAACTCGACGGATAATATTTATATCGTGAAAAGACAGAAATATTTCTCTCGTTTCAACACGGGTGGTTAAAAAAGAGAAGTCGTTGAACGAATACGACAGAAAGCGAGGAATCGATGGAAAGAAGAAGAGAAGATTCAAGATCTCTGTGTAAGCCTCTCGATGTAAGCCTCTCGCATAGGAATCTGAACCACGAGGGCCTGGGCGAATTGACAGGGCGGGTAGACGGGTGCACGTAGTTCGACGTGGGGCGGAAGTGTCATTAGTCCCGGATAATTCGCGCGGTGTACGGCGCGTTTCCTCGAACATCCACGAAGGCGGGATCCGAAGCAGGGGCTGGCCTAAATGCAGCTTGCGTGCAGGAATTTTCACACGCTCGAGAGGCCAGAAACAAAGAGGAAGGAGCCCCTCCAGGATTTCGGTTGCTTCGGGGAGGGGGCACAGGAAGGGGGGAGCGAGAAGGGGTGACAATGTCTCGCGAGCCTTGTGCGCGCATTGTGCCGTCTTCCATTCCCTTCTCCACCGCCACACTTCTGCAGACACTCGTGCAGGGAGGGAAGAAGAGATGCTCGGAGAGCATCCTGAAGGGATTCCACGAGTATGGATGCCAAGGACCCTCTGCCCCTCTTCCCTACTCGTAATCGCGCGGTCTCCGCCTTTATCTTTGACTATCTCGCGCACTCCCACCCCTCCTTCCTATCCTCTTTTTCTCTCATTTAACTTAAGATTGGATTGCAGATTACACACTCCTTCCCTTCACCCTCGCTCCCTTTCCCAACTTCCATTCGGTCTCCTATCCTCCATCTCTCTCTCTCTTTCTCTTTCTTTGTCTCCCTGCTATCTTATGCACACTTTTTCCACGGTCAATTTCTTCCTTGTTACTTCCTTTCCCTTTCTTTTTTTTCTTTTAACTCAACTTTTTCGACGAGAAATTGCAGAAATTTAGAAAAATCGATAAAATGGAAATTGGAAATTCATTCGTCATCCAGATCCAGGAATAAATAATACGGATTATTTTTTCTAGTAATAAATTGTCGGGATGAAAGGATTTGAAACGCGTTAAAATTCGGGGGGGAGAATTTGCTCGCATCACGGAAGGAAAATTCCGTTCCCTCGCATTGCGTTAATGACCGGTTTGGAAGTCATCAATTTCCCGTGCAGGCAATATTATCAGCCTGTAACGAAGCCGTTAACGCGTCACGGATGAAATAGCAGTTTGAACTTGTAGTTGTACACGTAGGCTAGGCCGAGGAGGGGGTGGAAACGGTTTAAAAGGAGAGGGGGCGCAATCATTATCGTAACCACAACCGTTTCTGGAACAGTTTGAGAGAAGAAGAAACGGTGCACTGAAACGTTGTGGCACGGATGTGGAAAAATGGCGGTTAGTGGCGGAATGGAACGAAAATTCAGCAACATTTTGGCGCGCGGCAACATCGAATCGGAATTAAAGTGATTCGTCAAAATCACGGCCCCTGTAAAATATTTACTAAAAACCGTCAACTTAGTTCGGGACAAGTTTGACGTCGAAAATGGAACGAAAATTCCGCCCGTTTCGGCTGATGGGAAAAGTTTGATTAAATTAAAGTTAACCATTGTGCTCGTTCAGGAATAAAATATTCTGAAAAAAGGAAGAGGAGAGAGAGAGAGAGAGAGAAAAAAGGAAAACAAGAAAAGGAAAAACGTAGAGGAATATTAGATTAATATTTCGCTCTTCGCGCGGAACTTTGGTAATAAATTTTAATTCACAAGTTGGGTTTTAAATATTTAATTTACACGTACACGAATATACAAAAAACCGTTTCAACAAGTTTCTACTAAATTCTACTTTGTTCCAAGGTAATAGAACCCGCGTATAATAATATATATATATATTGCTCTTCGTATTTAATTTGGAATTGAAATCACAAGAAGACGTACAACCATCCGACTAAACACATCAAACACTTCAAAAATCCACCTTCCCCAAACGATCTCTTACACCATTTTCCACTCTGCCCGATTAATATCCCCTCGAGGAAGGTTACCAACGTCGTTGGATCAGGATTCTAATTACGATTACCGTGGTCGCGTTGACAGGTTCGTCCAGCCGTTGTTTGCCCTTCCGTGACATCTGTCGATTGGGGTGGTTGGTGCACGCGACCCGGCAAGGAGGAGGGCGACGGAGGGGGAAACGAAAACGCGGGTAAATGAAAAGCAGTAAGCCGACTGCTGCAGTCCGAGGGGAGGAGGCGTGTTTGAGCGAGGCACGTGACCAGGCCTCTCGCGGTCCACGGCAGCTGCGAAAAGGCTCTCCTCCTCTTCCTTCCCTGTTTACCCCCGCGATCATACGGGCAAACATGGCGATCACGATTAAAGGCAATATAACGCGACCGCTCTTGACGTGTGCATCGGCACGAGAAAAATGCAGAAGGGAGGGAACGGCCATGATGTCGTCGTCTTCGTCTCCTCGTATTTAATCGAATCCCGTAATTCTGACGGGTAACGCGATCGGTTACGTTGACGCGTAAAGTCGGCAACAGTCGGCTCGAGAGTTCGGGGCTTTTATTAAATTTTACGCCGCGAGAAAGGGAAGGCGATTAAGACACCGCGTGATTAAAGGGAAGCCGGCGTCTAATTTCGCGTGATTATGCGGGGGACGGATCGAGACGGAGAGACGCCTTTGTCGCCCGTGCGACGAAATTTTAAAAGGTGCGTGGATATCTTGGAATTTTATTTGACGGAGGATTTTTAATGAAAGTTACGAACGATATTTCGCGTAATATCTGAATTAGGAGAATCGATGGAAATAGTATAATATTTTTATAGTCGACGCGTGAAAGTTGATTCGAGAAGTTTCGTTTATTAATTTTCGTAAAATTGGCGTGGAACAATCTCCGCGTTATAACGGAATCGACGTTTCATTCGGTAACGCGATAACGATAATAATTACACAGATATCGTATCATAATGGTATACAATGATGCCGAAGGGATATTTAATTATTGTACGTATCGTTTAAATGAAAGAGGATAATATCCATAAATCACTCATCCACGAACATCAGGTAGGGGCCATAAAGGTGAGTGTATCATTATACAATCATTAATTCGCACGCACGTATACTCATGCTCGCTAATTATTTCACGTGACTTTTGTTAGTGGAAATATTTGCGTGAAACATTTCGGTGAGCAGGATATTAATGCAAGATAAACAACGGGGAAAACCTGTGCCTGCAAAGTCACAACGAATTGCCAGTATCGAGTAGAATTTCACGATTCCTTTTCAATCGTATCCCTTCGTAAATAGTAATAACGAATTTACAAAAAGGGGTGTATTATTTTTTAGAATCTTTCGACACCGAGCAAAAATCTTGAATAATTTGTTTGACTTTGATAAATTACATAGATGGACACGCAAGAAGACGATAGATACTTTTAATACCATCCAAACCGACCGCAAACCTGCAAATGAAATTTAATATCGCATCTCCGTCGATGTGTCCTCCTCAGCGCGAGGTGGCCAGTAGAGCAAAGTAATGCAAGTAAAATTTAATCACCACGGGATTAATCCACATCCCGCATAAAAGCCCCACCACTTGGAGCGATCCCGCACTTTCGACTACGAATTAAGGCGGGACAGAGGGGGCCACCTCTGAAATTTCCTCTGACGAGCCGAGAGAGACGGCCCCCGCCAAAGTAAAAATTTGCATATGCGGCCGCGTTTGAAACGCGAGATCTAATTCACCTAGATCCGCAAACGAGGATGCGGAAAATAGGGTAACAACAATAGGGGGTGTTTATCGGCTTCTTTTCGCTATCCGAGCTCTCTTGTTCTCTATCCGGGTATCTTTCGAAGTGTTAACGTGTTTATTAAAAGTGTTAAAATTGCCATAGGGGATATCAGAAGCCTTTAATTTCACCCCGTCTTCTCGTCATCTTTTCTTTTTGAGAAAATATTTTCAAATTCCTCGTTATTATATCAGCTTGATATCGTAGTTGAATCCTGTGAAAGAAAGACAAACGACGCACGACTTTAATTTTGAAATTTCGATGGAAACGATATCAAGTCGCGAGTTAAACCGCGACGATCAAAGGATTTCGAAACTCGTCGAAATAACGCCGATATAAATTCGTGTACAACAACAACAACAACGATACGTAAAATTCGGGCTTCGATATACGTTCGATCGAGAAAATCCAGCTGGCGGAGGGAGGGAGGTATCGTTGCAATTAAGGGAAATCAAATAAAACAAAATACACGTGCGCATATGGATTGTCGTGTGTAAATAAATATGAATACATATATATATATATTCGGCACATCGTGTAACCGCTTTACACCCGGCTTAACAGTCGATGGTTATAAGTCGCGGGTAAATATTGTGCCGGTAAACAGGGCCGGGATCCGAAAGGCCTCAGGGTTCGGTGGCAACGAGCCGAAAGGGGTTGCACGGTGGTTTGCACGTGCCACTATTTACGTAGCGAGATACGAAAAGTGTAGGGGGAGAGAGAGAAAGGCAGATTACGCGTACTTTCTAAAAGGTTATGGGGCGCCGCCTTCTTTTCCCTCTCTTTCTCGTTCTGTCTCCGTCCCGGGATCGAGAAACACTTTCTTCTTCCTAACTATTAATATAATTGTTGAAATGTTGGGATCGTGTGAACGATTTAAATTCGGATAAAATCTAGTCGATTCAATTCCAATGCATCCGTTCGACTCGTCTCTCTCTCGATTTTCGAACACAAAACACGCAAAGAGGGAAAGTTTCGCGATTAATCAGGCCCGCCTCTCGAGAAGAGAAGGGAATTCTCAAGAGGAGGGGGGAAGGAAGGCCGCGAATTCTCTCCCCTTGGCAATCGAACTCCTTATATCCCGTCGCTTCTCCGTCCACGTATCAATGTTTGTGGCGACACTAACTAGGAGAGCATATTTGCCATGCAGATCCCCGGTTATATGCAGTCCAAGTTGGCCAGACGGAGAGGCACTTGCTGCGGCCGCCACCACTCCATCTCCGCTTCAACGGAACTATGTCATGCTTGCCAAACTGTTTGAGTAGTCGTCGAGGGTATATCGAAGGAATCCCAATCCTTGTTATAACTACTTACACCGGCTGAATTTGCTTCCACCCTTAAGCCTTGATCCACGGTTTAATTACACCCCGCAACGCGTGCGAGATGGCCGCCGAAAAGAATTCCAATCTCGAGTTTGATTCGAAACTTATTTTCTACCAATGATATGTCATGTATCGAATAGCGAAGTAAGAATGGAATTAACGATTCCAAATTTTTGAAGAAGTTTAGAAGAAAGATAGATATATATATATATACATTTGGATTTCGTAATTGGACTTGTATCGTTAAAATATCGATATTATTATCTAATTTCCTTGGGCACTTCTTGTTATCTAAAACAAGGGGTATCGAATTTTCCCTAGTAGCCGGGTAGAGGAGAAACTATTTAATCAGAGATTGCTGTTTATTCTAAACTCGACGTAATGATAACAATAATTACTCGGTTAATGTTGCTCAGTATTTATGTTTCATACGCGTGCTGTTATAATGATCCCGACTGTAATAATTAAACGTTTATTGAGGATATATTAACATTTGGAAAGCGAGTTTGGTTAAATAATTAAGACTGTAAGCTAATTATTAAATTTACACGATGGAAATTTTTGAAACATATCATAATTAAATATTTATAAATCTCATTAATAACGTTTCATCATCCACTGATATAAAACATATTTAAGGTTAAAAATATTCCTAACAGAATGGAAATAAATTAAAATAAGTACGCGTTAAAGCGATAGATGCAAACTTGATCGAATTTGTCACCTTGTTTGGTATCCTGGGATCGAATTAATAAAAATACGGATAGGAAATATCGATAAACAGATCAGCGGTTTACCTTCACAATTCTCGAGAGCATAGCTTTGGGGGAGGTTTCTTACATTCCGAGTCAAAGGTCGCACACGCTCTGGCGCACGGTAAAGGAAAGAAACCGCAAAATCAGGAATGTCGTATCAAACGCGCATTCCAACCGGTGGTATGTAAAATCCTTTATACGCGACTATGAATTTTCCCCAGCCAGACAGGCGAAAACAGGGGCGAGCAGCGGGGAATCTCGGCCGTCAAACGGATAGTTAGAACGGATTATTCCGTACGTAATTAATCGCAATTAAATCTCGTTCTTGGAGCAATTTCTTGGAATATATTTTTTACGAAACGAATTCGAGAATCAATCGTGGACGAAGTTGGGTTTATCGAGAGTGGCAAATTACAGTGGCAACGTTAGCAACGTTAAAGCGTACAATTTCATGATGCATAATGACAAGAGGCTCCGTGTCAACGTGAATTACTATCAAGAGTCAAATTGGATTCGCACCAGGAATTATCCGATAAGTCGGAGACCACCGACGACGTAGAAACTAAAATACGAGATCTTCCAGCTACGGAAGCAATCTGAAACGTTTCAAAGGGGACAAATATTGGAGATGGGATTCATCAAAATACAAAGGGCGGACGCGAGAGCTACGACGTTGAATCGTATTAAAATTGCATCCTTCGAACCGACGGAATATCCAAATAACGAACGAATTAATAAAAGATCGATCTATTCCTTCATCCATGTATCACACTGCGTACCCGTTTTCATAAAAATCCAAACACCATACTTATTTACTTACACACGAGGAGGAATCCTTATCGATAATAGTGCCATCAGGCGAGAACGAACAGTCTGGTCGAAGGAAAAAAAAGAAGGGAATAAAGAGAGGGAGAGAGAGGGAAAGAGAGGAGGTCGCTCTATAAATCCACTCACGCTCACGCTCCCAGCATAGCGGCGTACATATTCGCGTAGATAGGTACGATAAGATCGTAGCAGCTTCGCGAGACGTTTCGAAAAATAAATGACGGGGAAAAATATTCCCGGCGATATAGGAACCGATCAAATTCCTTCAGGAAATTGCCTGTGATATTACGAAGGTCTCGCCACCACCACCAGCGCCGCCCTTCCCCCATTGCCCCGCTCTCTTTATTCCTCGCCGTTCCTCGCAAGTTTCTTCCTCGCCCCTCGAAGACGATCTCACCGTCCCCAAGAGAGGCAGCAGCCAGCCTCTAAGCCGGAGTTAGCTCCTCAGCTTCCGGCCAATCCGTGAACTGCGTTATTGTCGACGTCCTGTTACCTTCTTGTACGGTCGTCATCATCGCTCCCATTGCCGTCTACGTCTCCTCTCAAGACGTGATCCTCGCTCTTCCCCTTCTTCTTCTCGAAAGAGCAGGGGGATGTCTGCAAGATACTGAGTATCTTTTCTTTTTGGGAGGAGGGGGAAATGATCGAAAGACGTAGAATTTTGAAGAAGTTGAATTTTGTTCGATTTATAATTTTATGTAGATTACTTTCGGTCAGATCGATAACTCCGAAAATTGTTCCAACGATGTTAAGAGAACGATTCGCCGATATTCCATTCTTTTATACATTCTGTTGAAATTTTCTCGCTTCCCCTTTACGGCGGACCCGTCCTAATTACGAGACACCCGGTTATTCTTAATAAAAAGCATGGCTGGGAGGTCTAGTCTAATAGAATCTGGGTCTCGTGAACGAAAGAATTAAACGAAAGAACAGCTTGTAGGAAGTGATATTTTGAGGAGGGAGAGGGATGTTAACGAACTTAAATGTCGACAAACGTCCACGTTGGTGGTCTACAAGCGTGAACGTAATCGCTCACCTGCTTCACAGGCGTCGAAAGGATGTATGGGAATTGTTCCATTTTTCGGATAAACAATATTTTAAGATATCAGAATGGCAGGCAACGATATTGTTTCGATATTGTTAAAAATTTAAAAAAAATTTCCAGATGACGCATTGTAATAATTCAGAATTATGGAACGGGTATCCAGGCAAGATACTACGCGAGTTTATTATGTATTTTTGGTCGCGGGGTTTGCAAACGCGCCCCAACTTGGTGCAAAGTTTACTATAAGTCCATGAAGTACGAAGTTGACGTTATAGAGTCTCAAAAGTACCATAGTCTCAAAGTTACTCCGAAGTTGCAAGCCCCCAAACTAACTCCAAGTGACTCTAACTGATTCCATAGCTGGGAATAACTGTGGTATTCATGAGTAACGATGATTATGAGTAACTAAAACATCCTTGGCCACTTGGAATGCCCGTATAAAAGGATCCGTCGCAATTTACAAACGTCGTGACGCGTACACGAAATTATTCGCAATTTTCACGATTATTTAATCACGATACCCACTCGTTCCAATTAAATCAAATTATCCAATGCAGTGCTCCTTAATCTCCACTTCACATATTATTAGACACTCGATTCACTCGCTTCGATTTTCTTCTCTTTTCTAAGTTTCGTTACGTTATAACAAAACAACTTGGAAGAAATCTCTCCCCATCCTCTCCGGCACAAGAGGAGCCACCCTTATACTAGTTTTATTCTCGAAATTAAGAAAACAAAGCGGCCTGCACTCGTGCGAGGGGCGAACGTTGGAAAGCCATAAAGCATGGCAGCCGAGTCACATCCGGTGCATAAATCTCGCGGGGGTTAGGCGCGTTGTGCGTGTGGGAGGGAAGGGGAGCGTGACAGCGCGGCACGCACCGAGAGAAACGACACGACAAACGTGTGCCAGCCGGTAGGTAGGTAGGCAGGAGGACAAGCAGTTAATGGTCATTAGCGAGTCGCGCCAGTTTTAAATCTTCTCCCCGCTCTGCCGGCAGGGGCGTGCACCCCTATCAACTCCCGAAAAGGCTTTCACCTAACCCTCTCCCCCTCTCCCTCCCTGCAAATTACCCTCGCTCCACCCCCGTTCGGCCGGCTGGTTATTACGTAATGCGATGTTCAATGTAAGGGAGCGAGCCTGCCAATTATTCGCGTGCCCGCGCGTTTCCTCGCGCACAATGCGCCGCACAGAGGCACATAAATTGTACACCGCTCTGGACTACAATTTCTCTCTGCAAAACGCCTTTTGTATCCTTTCGATTTTACCGAGCGTCTCGTTTATATTATCGCTCGCCGATTAATTTCCTTTCTCCCTCCACTTTTTCACTTCCCTTCCGACCGAGGGAGGGTGAGAGATGTTGAGAGAAGGAAGGGCCTTTTTCTTTTCGAAAATTCGAGAGATAGCTCGATCCAAAGCTCGTCGTAGCGAAATGAAATACATCTCGAGTGTGGTTAATCAGCGATATTTAATCGGCGGAATAATGAAACGATTAAAAACGGATGGCGGGGAGAGCGTGGAAGTGGCAGTTTGTTTTTCGGCCGAAAAAATTTTCCCTCCCTCCATGGGCGTGGGTCGACGAGAAGCTAATAACTATTGGGCCGCAGGCAGCGATACGTGTGTAATGTATCAACCGGTAGTAATTAAAAGCTGTTTCGTAGTGTCGTAATGGCCGGGTCCGTTACGATCATCGTCGACGCCGACCATAAATCCTGCTAGGCTGCAACATCGTCGATGCTCGTTCTTTTTTTTTTTGTTTACGCTTGTTTTGTTCCCGCGCGGCCGTGCTCGAACGGTCCCCTTCGTGGTTTACGCGCGTCTCATAAATAAAAATGAAACATGTGGCTGATCGCTTGGCTGTTAATGATCATCACCGCTGGCACAGTGGTCTGATCTTAAAGAGGGGAGAGAGTGGATTCGCGTTAACACGATTCTTCTTTTTCTGGGTATTTCAACCCTGTATTTTCACGCGCTCTCTCAATGTCCGTATGTTCCTTGTGACGTTTCCCTCAAACTCAAATTGAACACTATTTTTTAAATCGTATTGAACCGACCGTTGGGTTGTATCCAACTTTGATTTTCGAAATTCGGTCCGTTAGACAACGGTTATGCAGAGTGTCTCGAAGGAATGCGTTGAACGCGTCTCCAACGATTAATCCTTTTACCGTGCAACGAGCAGGTCCGCGCTGCGAACAACCGGCTGCTCTTAATCCAGAGACAGATTTTCGAGATCCTGGATTTCATGGGTCCTATGGGCAAGGTGGGAAGGGGGGATCTTTCTACCTCGAGTCATTCCGCCTTTCGTCGCTCGACGACACGGATTTCCGCCGAATTATCGGGGCCTCGTCTCGTTCAGGGTGCCGACAAAGAAATTAACAAAATAAGAAGGAAATCTTGTTTAGTTTCTAAAAAAAGAACAACCCAATTAAATTTCAGTTCACAGTTTCTTAATCCATCGTGCGAGAGAAACGCTCGAGGATATATATTTCACAACTAATATTTTCTCTTTCCCAATAAAGCGAGCAAAATCGAGAAAGAAGAAATCCCAGAACACTTATCTTCCCGAATAATTGATATCGAAAGTTCCAATTCCAATTCCTGTGACATCTAACCAGAATATCCACGACGGCGTTTTACCAAAACGTTCAATTAGTGCCACAAAATAATTTATCCTCCATAGATTGATCTTAATCCTCGATTCATAAATGAAAGAACAGATCAATTCTCTTTAAAAAAACAAAAAGCGACAAACAATGAAACGAAAACTCATCTCCCCTTTCTTCCAATAAACGTTTCTTAAGAATTAGAAACGTAACGTGAGCGGGGAGGGCAATTATCACGGTTTTACCGAATTAAAACCCATCTGCGATCCTGCTATTTATTTTAGGCTTCGGTTCAGTTCGCTTCACACACGGGGCAAGGGTCGCCTGAAGGTTTTCCTAAAGGCCGGTTTTAACTCATATACATCGCGGCGTGAACCACTGCTCCTAGACAGGATGTTCTTGGTGGAGGAGGCACCGGTTTTACCAAGTCGGCGTTAATTGCCTCCGGTGGTGCCCCACCACTGGCACGGTAATTCAAGCATAAATACGTGAAATTACTTTCTCTTATTTAGGGGCTCGTTAAGCAGATCTACTGTTATTGCCCCGGGAAACCGAGAAGGAAAAGTTTCCGCTTTATCGATCTTTCTGACGCGTATGCAGAGCTGAAAACGAAGCTGGTTCGATTGTACCATTCTCAAGATGGATAAGAAAAAACGTTTCCTCCTCGGAACGGATCAACGTCGGAATTTTAACGAAATTCGTACGACTTTGAGGTTCGTATCGAAAAGTGCGATTGGACGATGATGGAACGTTTGGAGAGGAGAAACGAAAACTTGCGCATCCGGAAGGGACGCCTACGCTTTGCCGGGGAGGAACGATCGATTCGGGAATAGGGGAAATGAAACATCTGGTTCCGTGTCAACGCCTCTGCAGTATCAGGCCGATCCTCGCGTTGTATGCTCAAGTGTTTAATCTCGGTCCGCGAGGGAAGCTTCGTATCTTCTGAAGACGTACAATACTCGGAAAAATAACAATAACACCCGCTTCCTTTATAGCCGTAATGTACGGCCTTTCTCAAGTTTATCGTGACATATTTCCGAGAAGGAAATCGTACAGAATCCAAGACTCGTCATAAAGAGAGGGAGAAAGAGAGAGGTTCTTAATTAAGGTTTTAAGTTCGTTATTATGACATTTGCAATTTGGCCAAAATATCCACAACACTATAACGATTTCAAACATCCTCTGTCGTGTATATATATATATATATGGATTATGGGTTTGTTATTATTATCGATGTAGAAATTGGATAAACCGGCCGCCATTGTAAATACATAACATCGAGCTAGGAAATTCGGATTTGTCGAGACGGTAATTCGACCCTTGTCGCACCCCTGAACAGGACACGTTCAACTAATTAATAACGATAAGTACGAATGCGTCTACACCGCAGAGGATAAACTCGTGGTCCAACAGATTACGAAAGGAGGGGAAAGTAACGCAGAGAGGATTTACTCGATAATGCCGAAATATATGTGTTACAACCTTCGCGAAAGAATAGCTCGCTCGCGAGAGGGAGAAGAAAAAAAATTGGAATTAAATCATCGAATCAACGAAAAGTCCACCCTATCGATAAAGAGAATATCGATAAATAAATATTCCCCCTTTTCGAGAATAATTCAAATCCCCCGGACAACTTCCTCTCCAAACACACAAACGAACCCGGTCAAACAAACGTTGAACGTCGCTCTCAACGATACACCTCTTTCCTCCCACCACGTCTCATTACTCGAATAACGTTTCTAACAATCCACCCCGTGTTCCTCGTCGTCCTCGTCGACGTCGTCATAATCACCGGCCGCAATTTGCCCCGGTTTAACATCCATCGCAACACCCCGCCAATCTGTCGTTCCACCCGCGCGCGATACGCCGAAAATACACCGAAATTCGCGCAACTTTTCCACCCCCTCCCCTCCCTGTGGCACGACGTCTCGTCTCGTGGCACGCCGACGAAAAAAACGGCGTCATACACGCATATACACAACCGAGTTTACAACCGAGGCTCGAAAACAATTCCAACGACTTTTCATGGTGTTGGATATTAAATTTCGTTTGCGTCTCCCAGTTTTATTGGATTACGGGTAACCGGGCGGGACACGGCACGCCACTCGAGCGTGCGCCACCCTCACCCCTCTAAGTACTCTCCCTCTCTGTGCGCGGAGTCTGCTCGGCTCGGCTCGGCTCGGCTCGTCGAGTGGTCGGGGGGCTGGCTGTTTGTACGAAAATTAAATTCATAACGATAAAATCCTTTGCGATCCGAGGGGGAGGGGATGCACGTTGATGCGCGCGCGGATCGGGCAATCGGGCAAAACTCGGGGGGAGGGGGGGAAAGCCTCGCCGTTTTCTCCTCCTTCAGCCGTTTGCGCCCAAGTCGAGCACCGACTGAGTAGCCATTAAATGCGCCATTGAATTTCCACCTCCTCAGCCTTGGCCATGAATACGCGCGTAGAACAAACCGGATGAAAAATGAAGGTTGAAAGGGGGAGACCTTTGAGGCCTCAGACGCGGTATCCTCGTCGATCGTTCCGTTCGAATTTTCAGTACTTTTGCGGAATAAATCGGGCTGGTAACATTGGCTCAAATTTTGTCCGGGCTCTGAACAGTCGATCGATGGTTTTCGATTAAGATTAAGAAAGGAATCGAATACGTCGAGCACGAAAAAGAATAACAGAGAAAGTGAGAGAGGTCACGTATCACGTTTTCGAATCACGTTTACGCGGGATATCGATAAAGGGACAAAGTCGTTTCGGGAACGTATCGAACAAGATTTATTCGCGCAACCGGTGTAAATCAGTGGCTCGATAGATTGAGTACCCGAGAGAGAGAGAGAGAGAGGATTCCAATGATGAAGTAACAAGTAAATAGAGGCGAGGCTCGTTTATCGAGGGAGTCGAGATCGCGCGCAGCTGTTGCACAGTCGCGTTTCTCCCACGCGCCTCGAAAATCGCGAGGGTGAAAAAAGGGTTAAGCGGAAGAAGGAGGGAAATTCATCGATCGAGATCCCTAGATCTGGACCGGTCTCAGACCGGAGATAAAACAAAGAGGAGCGAAGCAAAGGAAAAAAGAAGAAAGAGAAGAATAAGCGAAAAAACCTTTCCTTTATTCGTAATGGAAAGCTCGTCACTTTGGGCACCGATCTATCGAAGGTTTCGAATTTCGGGAATTTCGTATCGATATATACGAATGCACGGTGAAAAAGCTCCAACTTCCCCGAAGTCATATCGCAGATGGGTTTCTGATCAATCCCCGGTATGGATGGGTCAGGTATTCAAGCTCAAAGCGAACTTTCCCTTATTGAAAGAAGGGCCGGGAGGGGAGAAGGGGGAGGTAGGATCGTCAAATTGGATCAGGCGTCGATACGAATTACGATATCTCGAAATGGAAATGTATCAATGCGGCCGTGATTCATCCTCATCAGCCTCATCCACAGCGGCGAGTCTCTCTCTTTCCCTCTCCCCTCCCCCGAAGAACAAAAAAAAAAAGGAAAAAGAGAATTCCGCGTTGCGGATCGAATATATAGGATATATGGAATATAAACAGGAATGAATATCTTTTGGCGGATTTTGAAAACGAGGATGAAGTGGTGGATGGAGGAGCGGTTTAATTAATCAAGCGGTGGATTTTATGGTTTCCCCTCTTTTCTTCATTCGAGAGGTTTGTTTGTTTGTTGCGAAACTCGTGCAGAATTTTTTTTTTTTTTATCGTACAGAACGCGTGGCGCAACGGTAAAATTCGTGCAATTAAACGCAATTAAACTGAATGATCCAGGGATAATTCGTGCGGATAACCGGAGTTCGCGAACGAATAAGCGAAGGATATCTCGCGCATATACGTATCCAATTTTGAGAAAGCTGTGCGCGCAGGCTTATTCAAATTTATTTCTATGTACTTTCCACGAGATTATCGCGCGAAATATTTTTTCAATCTGAAAGGGACCGCGTACAGGTTAATTTGGACTGGAATTGTGACGAGTTCCTGAAGATAAATTCGTCACAAGCGGGGGGGAAAGGAAAAAGAGGAACCGCAGGAGTTTGTATCGATGAAAAACGATAGCCGACCGATTGAAATGGCAAATATTTTTATTGCCCCTATTTCTCGTTCGCCCTGAAAATCCTATTTCATCGACTAGCAGCGCGAGCGTAACTCGTGAATGTCCTCGGATTGATTCGCCGTCATTCCATTACAATATCATTGCCGCTGTTTCACAGGCGTATTTTATTAAAACTAGCCAATCGTCGTATATTCCATCTTGGAAAATATTATCCTGCCCAACCATTTCGAATCTAAATTTATCAATGTATATATATATATATATATCCTTATCGTTTCGAAGGAACGATCAACGACTCGTCTTGTATCATTTGCCCACCATCGCTTGACCAAATATGCAAATTTCATGAGCGAAAGAACGGTATTGGGAAGAAACGATGGCCGATTAATTTTTATTCAATCTTCCTTTGCTGCCTTTATTTCCTGCCGGGTTAAATCTGATATCAAGTTTGCACGATCGATTCATCTGTATCTCTTTGTTTGCTAGCGTTGAGCGTCATAATTGCTTGGGTCGGTCATTTTTCACGAGGCCAGTTTTCACCGGGCGCCAACAGTGGTCGAAAGAAGAAAGGTGATTGATGATGTTGTTTTTTTCATTGTTTCATAAATCCTCCGATTATCGATTGATCGGCAACGAAACGGCCGCGGTTCGATCCGCGAAATCTAATCTCTGAGGGAACAACGATCGTTCGATCAAAAAGTCTGACGTTCTCCAATTACAGGATGCTTTTTGGAGGATTGTTTTTTTGCAGAGTAAACGAGAATCCTCCGTTTAACCGAAGAAATCGATTGGAGCGTAACGATTTCGAACGAGTTCCCTCGTGCCTTGTTGGTTGGCTGGATATGAAAATTCGAGAAAACGTGTCACGGTGAATTCCAAGAAAATGCAGGGACGGGATATCATTTAAATTAAAATAAATTTATTCGACGAAGCGGCAACCTATGGAAGTGTAAATTTCAACGCGAGTTCCCCAGCTTTTCCAACCTTTCCACAGGGATACCGTTACAAATTCTACTTAATTTCTACTACAGACGATCGTCAGAATGTTGTTTCGTAGATAATGCAACGGTACGTTTCAAAAATGTGAGCGTACATACATTTACGCGTAGAACGTGGAATTTTAAAAATATCACCGGGTAGAAACTCTCGGAGCCATCCTGTTAAAAAATTTACATTACGGGGATAAGCTAATTTATTTTTCGATAGTGAACCTACCTCGAATTTATATATCGAAAGCAATAACGATATTCGATTACGCGTTATTTTCAATAAAATTTGCGTACGCGACGTGAAATGGGAAAGGAGGATAAAAACGAAAAAGAGGAGAGGGGGAAAAAAAATAAATAAATAAATGAAAATATTGTCAGCGGTAATAATGAAACGAATGAAAAATTGCTTGTCAATTTATCAGCCGGTACAATGGAAGTAATTAGTGGCGGGGATACAATGGTATTAAATTAAATGGTAACAGCGACCGTTCAATGGGACGCCAGTAATTTGTTCATCGCGGCCAACGTATTCAAATGACAGCCGGTAAATTTGTGTTCGTTAAACAATTTCCTGAAATTCTCGAGGCGCGACATCTCCCTACAAATTGTGTAGTATACGAACCGTAGTATACACGAAAGAAACGTGGTTAATGGTTAATATTTTAATCGAACAATGAGCGTGCTCTCCTCGATACACTCTCACACCTGCGCTTTACCACTCCACACGCCCTGAAGAGGATCCACCTTCTGCTTGCGCGCAGGGTTATTAAAACAAGTGCCAAATACGTTTCGCCTCGAAATTCAAGCAACCACAAGAGATTGCACGATCTCGCCCCTTGAAATCTCTCCCTTTCTCCCCAGATTGATAAAAAAAATGACAAGAAACGAACGAAATTACGCAACATTTTCATTACACGCGCGATATAATTTTTTCGTGGAAATTTAATAATTATGCATACTTTAATAACTCCCGTTGCGATAAATTACACGAGCCGGTGACTCGCGCGTACGTTTTCCGATTTTTCTTTATTAAATTTCACGTTCGAACATTTTTATCACTCGCCATTGTACGTAACGATAAAATATTTAACTTTCGAAAAAATAATTGTCGGCGAGAAAAAAATATATACATTTATATAAACGCGCGAAGTTTAATATCGGAGGGCCAGTAGGTTTATTCCGGCAGACAGAGTTAAACGCGGTCATTCCAGCGCTGCTAGTTTCGTTGTGTCAAGTATTAACCCCCGCGTACGTTAACCTGCTCGACTAATTTGCATATATACCTCTCCTCCCCCGTCCCTTTCCCTCTCTGTCTCTCTGAACGACTTGCATGCGGGATCGTGGGACAGGGTTTCCAGGGTTCCACTTGCATAATGGAGCGAACCATTCGGTATCCTTTGTACGCCCATCGTTCGGCTAATTGATTAATATGACATTCCACCGCGGTCGATGCGCTTGAACACTGGCTGGAACCGGGCGGGAGGGTGTTATATGAAAACAAATCGTCCGATGTCGTCGCAAATGCGCGCGTGAATTCGAGCACGACACGTTCGGGGTGCAACTATCGCGGGTTGCGCCACGTTTATATACGTTTTGTCAAATTTTTCTTCCCGTAGGAAAAATGTTTAAACGGAGGATTAAAGCGTAATTTGTTCCTTTGTTTTTTTTCTTCCCCTCATTGCACTTCGAATTAATTTGAATATCGAATATTGTTGATCATGATTCATGATTCTACGTTTGATTTAAATAAATTTTTGTCGTGATAAATATTTCGCAATTAAATATCTCGAAATTTTCGTGATTTATGGATTATTTATTTTCTTGCCAAATCGATCGCGCGAATCGTTGTATTAAGTGAAAGTATGAAGCAACTTCTTCTTGAATCTCGAGGGGATTGGAAATTTGTAAAATACGAAAATTTTAATATCTTTCGTTTCACAATTTGTAACAAAGCACGGGGGAGAATTACTTGAGAAATAATTGCATCCGTTGCGCAAATACGCGAATTGATTCGTAGCTTCGTTCGAACATTTCTCCCCGATTGTTCCTATTTTATATTGTGAAAAAGCTTTTCAGTATTTCCGTTGTTATACTATTTATATTCTCCCCTGCCCCTCCCCCATCCCCTATCCCTACACCATGGCGCGTTTCACACGTTGTACGAAGAAATGTTGTATTCGAACGCATTAAATTGCTTGTGAAAATAAATTTCGATCGATTGCACAAATTGCTTCTTTGTCTCAAAATTAGTCGTCTAGAAAACAACGCTGCGCTCCACGGTGTGTGCGTCGTTTTATATAGCGTCGATATCGAGAAGGGGGGAGAGAAAGGGGGGGAAAAAAGGAAAGAAAAAGGGGCACGAAGATTGGCACGTTTCAACGTCTGGCTGCCACGGCTGTTTAGCGACATCATGTGCGGGGTTTCCGCGTCAACCAGAAGTAGTTTCCGCTCTTTATACAAATTGTGTAATTTATATTCCGCAGCTCGGGATGCTGCCTCGTCCACTATTCCTAGCGAAAATTTTTTTCATTACACCGTACGTATCCGTGGAAAAGGAGAGAAATCATTCTAGAAAAATAAAATTTGTCGCGACAGCTTGCTCGCCTTAATAATCCTAAACGAAATCGAGGCGATGTCACGAAGGAATCGAAATTGATGAACTTTTTTTTTTGGAAGAACCTTTTTTCACGAGATGATTCGTGGGATTATTGCTCTCGAATTTGTCGGGAATGACTGGAATTTTTTTTAAAGGTGTTCCAGTTTCGCGTAATACCCACCACCCTCTCCCTACTTTGCACGTATTTCCCGAGTTTTTCCGAGTTGTTGAAACTTCTGTATAAAATTTTAAATCGGATCGGATCGTCTAAACTTGTTAGAATATTCAACGTCTTTTAAAAAGGGATACTTAAATTTTATGCATCTGAATATTTAATTCACTTTTCAACCTTGGATTTTCTCAATATTCGTATCATATTTCAAATTTGACCCAAAAGGTCTTAATTAATTAGAGAGTTTACAAAGAAACAAATCAACGAAACAAGTCGCGGATCATTCAACTATTCGCGCGAATAAAATGTTTCTTTTAAAAGGATGGACGGTGAAAGTTAAAAGTGGGGCGAATTATCAGAAATTTCATGCCAGTGGGCAAAGAAAACGTGATATTAATGCGCAGAGCCTCGATGTGAATCGATGCACCGATTGGTTCCAAATGTTCGTAGAAAAAGGAATGGGAAGAGTTGTAACGGCAGTTCGATTCGAACGCAGTTCACATCTTCGGTATCGCATTGGAGGCGAATCAAGGATCGCATAGGTACAACCTCGTAAAGCGGAAACGTTTCGCGGATCTGTATCGATGCAGCTACTACCGCGCCTTCGATTTCTGGGGTCAAAATATTCTCCACGGTGTAACCACACCTGAATCTTTTATATGCAGGTAGATCTTTTTTTATCCCATGCTCCGACACGCGCCATTTTAAACATCGAATTCGGGGAATAGCACGACGTGTAGAGATTGATAAGTTGTGGTAAAGTAACGAGCGAGATATTCTATTTATAGAAAATTTTAAAAATATTTTGAAACGGTAGAGAACTCACTCTCGTTGACTCGGTAAAACGGGACGATTAACAATTGAGTGAATAATGTTACACATACCTGAAACAAAGAAGAGGAAAAAAAATTATTAAATATAACATCAGAATATAATTAAAATATTTAATTAAATAATATACAAAACACATGACAAATTGTGTCCCTACGTTCAGATCATTAACCCAATGGAATTTCGATTTTTATTAAAAAATTTTTTATTAAAAAACCCATGTAGAAATTAAAAATTTCGTCATCAAAATCTATTCAGAGAATAGAGGGAAGCGCGCCAATGATATTCCTTTTTGTTTTATCCCGATATCTCGATCGGTTGTCGAGATATAAGGATTCAAAGTTTCCATAGTATTTAAGCGAAAATTATGAATGGGTCCGCGACCCAGTGACCTACATTTTTTCCTGGAAACGCGTACTACGATATTTCCAGGAATCGCGTCTGTCGCTTGTCTGGAGTTTGGGATAGGTCAGCGAGGCGAGGTGCGAGCGAGAGGTCCGAATAAACAACGAGGACGCAGATAATAAACGATTAAAAATTACCCTTTTCTTTACACGACGATATCTCGGCAACCGGAAGTCGTATCGGGATAAATGAAAAGGCATTTTAAAGGGGAAGATTCCGCGCTTCTATCCGTCTTTCATTCGTCGACCGGAAGTCACTATCTTCCGAGTTATAGCGATTCAAAGTTTTCCTAATTTTAATAGAATTTAATCGCATCTACGGTGAACGATTGAAAATTACTCTTTTCTTCAGACGATCATATCTCAGGAACCGAAAGTCGTATGGTGACAAATGAAAAGGCATTTAAAAGGGCGGGATTCCCAGCTTCCAACGATCCTTCGCTCGTAATCAAAAAGTCGCTATCTCGGGAGTTAGAGCGGTTCGAATTTTAAGATAGATTATGTAACAATTTCTCGAACGTAGAGATATTTTTCAGAATTCGATTTTCGATTAACTTAATTCAAAATCATTGGTCCGAGAAAAACGTCCCTTCGCAAAACTTCTAAAGTAAGTAAAATAGAAATTCCGAAATTCATGTAAATTACAGCATAGTGGTTCCAAGAACGATCGGCCCTCCACTATTTCATTACACTCCCTTAATATCCCCCCCTCCCAGCCTCCCAGATTCCATTTCTCCCTTTCCTTCGCTCCCCGTTTGTTGTCTCAAATTATTAATGAAAGCATTATTCCACCGGCACGCCGCGCCGTCTGAAAACTAGTCCCGTACTTCTCTTCCACCGCGGCCGTAATAATCCAATTTACGTCGGCGGGAAGCAAATCGAGCGCGAGATAAGAAATTTATAGAGATCGGGGAATTTTTTAATTAGCGCCTACCCTTGTTTTATCGCCTCCGTAAAATTTCCCTCGCGCCTACAACGTTCGCGACGTACAAACATACGTCGTGGCCGCGGAAGCGAAGCTGGGACGACATAAGGAAAGGTGACGCTTGCTCGGAGAGAGAGAGATAAAGAAGGCCATCCGCCCATTTCGTTTCCTCCTTTCCCCTTCGCGAGTTTTAACGAAAATCAACGTCCCCGCTCTCGAGTGTTCCCAACGGGTCGCCAATGAATTTTATACGAGAGATATACGAGTCTCCCCCTCGTATCCTCCCATTCCTCTTTCTCGAGGATCTATTCTTTCTGTTCCTCGAACAGGAAAAAAATGGAATGACAATGAAATAATCGAGGTATACATACATAACCGCGTTTGTTTCGACGGTCACCCCGATGACGGTCGAGGGGTGGATGCGTGAGCGAAAAAAAAAAATCTGCATACATTACTCCCAGGGCGGTCGTAGATTTTTTTTTTTTTTCCCCCTCGTTTCACTGTTGCTTCCTCCGTCTCTGAAAACGAGCGCGATACGAGACGCCGACTTGGATGTCAGAGCGAGGCGTAACCGTCCTCCTCCCGGTTAAAGGTAGTCAACGAAGTTTCATCTTGGTAGTCAAGCAAGAGCTCCCCCTCTCCCCCGTTTCACGACACCGGCGGCTACGGAGTCATAATGAACAATTAATATGCAAACAGCGATTACTTGATTCCAAGTTAGACGGGTAGGTTTTAATAGGCTATTCGAGAAGGGATAGGAGGAGATCGACGGCGGAGGAGAGCTCCACGTATGTCCCTCTTCTTCCTGCTTTGCGAAGAATAAATTTTTCCAACGATCTTATCGGATGATCAGGTTTAATCAATTACAGAGATTACAAATTTTTTAAATGTACATTTTCTAAAACTACAAAACCACTTTTTAATCTCGCATAACGATGATATTTTCCTGATATCTAAATTCTAGGATGTTGTATAAGCGTTAACCAAGTAATTAGTGCTTGAATTAATTAATCGTAGTATTCGTTTATTTTTCCACGAGTATTTGGAGTGAAAAAAAAAACTGATCAATTTTGCGAATCGAAAAATATTTTAAGGGCAACGACAAACGAAAGATCGCGAAGATTATTCAAACGAATTAAATCGCGATGTTATTCGTATCGTTGGCAAACAAAATCATATTTCATCAACGGAATTTCATTTCATTATTCGTATAAATTGACCCATTTAACCATCGCGAATAAAAACGAGAATATAATAATACATCGAGTATCTTTCGACAAACACAAATAGAGAAACGAAAACTGCGCTTTTATTTAGATTCCGTAACCTCGAACCCTCTTCCCTGCTTCTCGACTCCGTTCGAAACTCGTTCTTCTTCGATAAAGTAAAAGAAAAAAAAAAAAAAGTAATACCCCAAGTTGTTTTTAATATAATTCCTTCTCGTTAATAAAGCGCCACGAAACGAAACCACGGGCCACCTTCGGATCGATAAATCGATGATGAACCGTTCCGTCGAAACTCGGGTCCCGCTCGCTTTCTATTACCTCGGAAATTAATAAAGAAGCACGGGGAATACAGATTCTTGGTAAACGTAGTCTACATTGACAATATTCCTCATTAAAAGGCGGGGGACGGGCGGAGGAGGGGCGGCTCGTCGCTCGAAGGGTATAGTTCTATTATTGTATTCATGAAGAAGCCTTCTTCTCTTCTTATCGTGCCTATCTCTCTCTCTCGATCGAATATCCAACATCGAGATACTCCCAGACTCTATTCTTTCTCTCGTCTCGTATCCTCGAGGCCTCCCCCCTCCCCCCGTACAAAAACGCAATTAGACGGAGATGGGCTATCGATTAAGTATGCAAGGGTCACCGGAGGAATCGACCGTGAAATTGGCCCGATTGTTTTGAATTACGAAGGGAGCACCGACCGAGACGTTGAACTAAGAAGATATAAGCTATAACGATGATCGAGGATAAATATTCTCTCGTATCTAATTTTCGTTTTCCACTCTCGATACTTTTGTTGCAGTAATCTAACTTTATTGAACTTGGTTACTGTTGAGTAATTAGCAGCGATACACAAGGAAGAATTATTACTTCGTATAATGATCTTTAAACGAAGCATGAATTTTTTGATGTATCGAATATAATTCTTTCTTCGTTCGAACAATTTTGCAGTTATAATAATGGAGCAACTAATTTCAATAAATTCACGGGAATGTTGTGATAAATTAGACGTTGCTTTTAGACGGTAGAAAGTGATTTCAAGGCATCGTTCCGCGATATACCGGTTTCCGCGTTACATTGTTCCACAGGATAACAGATAAGAATCGCTATACAAACAGGAACGTGTAGTTGTAATGTATAGCCACCATTCACGGCAATATCTCACGAGATCAGTGCTCCAACCACGTGTTGTTTATCTCCCCTTCGAATCGTTGAAAAATTATTGTTCGAAATATGCGCGACGCAACATTTACACATTTTCACTTGGTTCGTATATAAGAATTCTACGGATTCAAATTTTTAATTACTATTTTATATCATATATCGTTTCTCAACTTGGATTGTTATTAAGGTAAAAACCTATGTAAAAATTGGGTAATTTTAACGGAGAATTCGAATTTTTCCTTCACTATTTCCTTTCAGATTCCACAGATTCCCTGCCTTTTAATTCCACATTCAAAAATATGAATCCGAGCAACTCTGGAATCCAATCTATTTTCCACGATACGAAACGATACATCTTCTGCTCCACAATTATGTGGATATCCAGATTGAAAAGAAATTCGGCACGTTGTATCGAAATATCGCCTAGGAAAGTTTCTACCCAGGCGTGAACGACGCTATTTAACACGCGGGGAGAGTAACAACGATATTAAGCCATCCATTCGCGAGCCGTAGGAGTAGGGGGATTGAAAACGAATTTTATCAACTATACGCATCGTCGTGGCGGGGGCGTAATTCAGGAAAATTGGAAACAACCCTTCTCGCCGGCAGTGAAGTTAGGGGATTTCGTGGGAGGCGAACGCGCGCGCGGGCTCTTGAGGCACTTCGTATGGAAGGTTTTAATAGCCAATCTGCGGGGCGCTGAAACGATCTTTTATAGCTCGACACACAGGCCAACTATCCGTGTATACGTGCGCGCGCGTGTGCAGTTTAATTCAAGGGTGCTGCTCGTCGATTCCAACGTCTCTCGACTGGCTTCACACACACACACACACGAATTACTCGGCGTGTACACACGTCTTGCGCCTTTGCCTCGACCAAACGGCGCGGTCCTGTCAAGATTAATAACAAATCGGCCGTCGAAAATGGAAGTATGCGATGGGCGTTTTAAATTATTTCGGTGCGCCGGCCCGATACCACCGGGTTCACCTCGGCGTGTAAACGGTCGAGCCGGCCGCGATGAATTTTTCATCGTGTAAACAAGTTGATGAGCATTACAGCTACGCTGCCTGAAAGTATGTTATGTAAATTTGCGGAACATTTGATATGAGCACGCGATTTTTCGAGCTTCTGAACGGTGCACGTACGTACGTACGTATGTAGGAATGGCGGCGACAAGCGGGCAAAAGACCTGTTCATTCGATATTCTCGATTAAAGGTTCTTTTTTTCAGCTATGAGAAAGAATAATGCGAGACGAGAAACGTAGATATACACGGAAGACAAAGAATTTTAACGGGATGGAAGGAAAATTTTTTTGGATCAGTAATTACACTTCTTAGTTTAAAAGATCTTAACCGATTTCGAAGAGAGGAAAAAGAAGAAAACGATTTTTCATTCACGAGGAGTTGCAATAGTATTCGACGGAGGGCAGGGACCACAGCAGTTGTATTTTCCACTTAATTTTCCCGAGTAATATTGGCATCGATCAACCGCGTTATCCGCGGAGGAACGGGGTGACGAGAAAAGTATAACGACTACTACGAGCCACGGTGAAAGCTGATTTCATCCCCTCGATTTCACCGAATTGCAGCCGCCCCTCCTCGAGGCGAAGATTTCACAACCCCGTGGGCAAGATATCCCAACCCTGTGGGGAGGGGGCGCGACTCGAGTGAAGGCACTCGACTTCGGTTACCGGCCCACCTTCCACAGATTCGCCGCGTGAACGTTGGCGACGCGTGAAATGGGACGGGCGCCGTTCGTTCAGCGACAGAATTTCGAGGGTGGTAATTATTAGCCGTGCCGATTTCGGGACGCGGATATTGCGTTCGTTGCCCGAAGCGATCCGAAGGAAACGCGTGGGAAGACGAGGAGAGCCGTTCTCCTTTAGAAACGCGCTTTTGACGATGATTCGTTAAGGCAATTTGAATCATTTAATTGGTGAAAAATAAAAAATTTGGAATAAAATAGATAAAAGTGTTCGACGCTCGATATTAAACGTTGTTGAAAACGTAACGCGCAAAAATCGGGCGGGAATATCAAAGCACGGGGAGGAGGAGGAGGATAATGCAGATGATCGCGATGGGGGAGGGGGAGGGAGGAAGAAATTGGAGCAACGTCGATTGTAATATGGTGCAATCGTTCGTGTCAATATTGGAGAACGTATATCGGCGTTAGAAGCTCGATATCGAAAAAGAAGTCTCAGGTATTGAACTATTTTCGCTTCCGGAACTTTCGTGAACATTCATATTCCCGGCTGCTTGCATAACCCTTTCTCCCTTTCCTCCTCCACAATTTCTTCCTCCTCCTCCTCCTCTTCTTACCAATCGCAAGGAGCAGAGATGATGGGAGCCGTTGAACCCTCGTCTTTCTGTTCGTCGGTCATGCCCTACCTAATCCAGAGGACTTAACCGCTCGACTTTACGTATCCTATGGAATTAGAGGATAAAGATTATTAAGTGACGGGTCGAAGGGGTCTTTCGAAACGAAGGGACAGCCGGAAAATCCCTGGCTGACGTCCCGTGAGATTTCCTTCCCCCTTAACGTTTCACGAGTTCAACGTTAAAGGAAACTTGGACCTCGGCTCGTGATAAAATTTTCTCCTTCGAGGGGGAGGGGATGTATAGACCAGGGCTGATGGCCGCGCCCGAAATCGGAACGAACAGTTTAAATATTCTTCCGCGGGAAGAAAGGAATAAAATTCTATATTACACCTAGTAGCTAGCCGGGGAATGATTTGTGGAGGCGGAGGAGAGTTTAATATTCGAATATTCGTGATATTAGATAATAACATTCGAAACAATTCGATTTAAAAATCGAACGAAGCTGCGTGAGCTGCTTTCAATCGTATACAGACAGTCGAAGAAACAACGTTCCAGATACATTTTCTCAACGGTTATTTATCTCTTGTACTTTAATGACGCTTTCTTCAGTTCGAATTAAATTTGAGACGGAACAACGGCGTTCGGACTCGTTTAATGGCACACGATTAGCGAGGTGTTCCGTTCCCAGCCGCGTGAAACGAAAAGCGGGCGTCCGCCCGCCTCTTGGCCAAAATTTCCGGCCCTGCGAATTAACCGGACATTAAACGGGGGGAGAAGAAGGGGGCGGGCCTTTCGTTTGACGAAATCCGTAAACGCGTTACTAACTTTCGGCGAATTACACGGTCCAGGAGAAAGTTGGTCCGCTAACTCTGCCCCCCTCCCTCCTCCCTCCTCCCTGTATCACCCCCTGGGAAAGTTAGCCGCGCGACACGTAAGTCCCCTCATGTCACGTGATCGTACAGTGATCATGTTAATCGGGTAACCGATAAACCAACTTGAACTTCGCTTACCACGTCGAGAGGGCTGATCACCCGACTTGCTTGGCCAACGACCGACCCCCTCCCTCCTCTCGAGACATCGCGACGATTTTTAAAATTAACATTCCAAGAGAATTATCGAACGTGCGGTAATGTTACGGAAGCGAGTACGATCAAAATTCTTTTCCTTGCGAGAGCGTTACGTTACCAACTTAGCTCTTAGCCGAGTGGATGTAATGGTTCGAATGGGGTTGAAAGTTGTCCAACGTGTGAGGGAGGGGAGGGGTGGAGGGAGGAGGAAGAGAGAGATAACGAATCCGTGAACGCGAGAGAGATACACACACATATATATATATAAGATGGATACCGGCAAACTGATAAACTTTCAAGAAGCATAACCGTTACCATAAACCAATGACGAAGTGGCGTTTCCACTTTGGGTAAATTTGCCGCCCGTTCTCGAACGATTTTCGAACGCTAGAAGTATGTAACTTGCCAACTGACATGGATATTTTTTTCAAAAACTATGATCGACGTTGCGAATTCGTTATTAAATTACTACAACAGACGATACAAAACCATTCTCTCTCGTCGTGATCTAATAATCAAGTTCAAAAAATGGATAACGACACCACGGTTTTCACGAGCAAATTACGAAGCGTAGAAATGAATATATTATTTAAACCGAAACGAACAATAAAATAAGCGGATCCGACCTTTCGTACGTAAATCAATAATTTCAATCAATAAATGGTCGACGAAATTCCTCCCGAGGGTAAAAAACAACTGCACTCGAGCCGAACGTATGCGTATTCACGATCCAAGGCTCATAACGTAAACCGCTTTCGCGCGAAACGGCTCGAGCCCCCTTGATTTCCCCGATTGTCGGACTAAAGGGGCAGCCTCCTTCTTCTCTGTGACACCGAGAAAGGGATCCTTTTCAATTTCAAGGCTCTTTGAGCGACGGTAAAAACGAGGTGATCGTGCGAATCTCGTCCAACTGCGAGCCCCAACTCCGATAACGAGCTCTCCTCTCACGTCACACGACTCAAAAATGCTCGTTGCTTGTTCCTGAGGGTTGTCGTCGTCGTCGTCGTCGTCGTCGTTCGAACAGATATCTCCGACGATAGAGTCATGGAACAGGATCAAGAAGGTATACGTGACCTCCCGACAAGAAGAAGCGCATATAAAGAGAGAGAGAGATGAGAGGGTTTGAGAGAAAAAAGAATATATATATATATCAGCAGAGCTCTGGTAGCCCAGTGAGAGTTTCGTTGACGGATAAATTGACAGATTAGCTCGCAGCTGCCTGTCCTCTGTATCGTGAACCTCTTTGGACCAGGGGAAGACTGATGAGACTTTGTCACCGTGTACCACCGAGACGTAGCTTCCATTTTCCAGGAATGGGAAACAAAGGTTGCGCTATCTATCCGCGCTGAGAGATTTCATCGGGTGTGACGCTCCTCTCGTCTTCGTTTCTTTCTTCGAAGGTTGATGTTTCGGGACTGTCAAAGTTTCAGATTTCAGATAGGAAATTGGAGTCTCTTCTATCTTTTTTTTCTTGGAAATTTTCGTGATCGAAGGAATATTATTAAATAATTTTTTCCACTTAATCCTCGTTGTATATGGATATTGGTTTCAATACTCGGATATCCTCTTTCTATCTAGATAGTCGTCCATGTGTTACGAGCAAAATGACGTGCAAAGTGTTGCGAATTCACGATACGATTTCGTGATGGCCGTTACTTAATTAGAATGAGAAACAGAAAAAGAAGATATGAAAGGAATCTATGAGAATATGCGCTTTTTAATTTAAAAAGGGGATCGTTAAAAGGGGAAGGAGACGCAAAGTAGTTTCGCAAACGCGGTTAAACAGCGTGGGATTATTTTAAAGATGAATATCTCGAAAAGATTCCACAGGTACAGCAACGCGAAGATGAACGAGACGACTGATCCTGTCATCGGGGAAACTGATAAATTGCCCCTCGTGCCTCCTTTCATCCACCATGCTCGCCTACCTAAACCCATAGCATTGTCATTTTTAAACAGATAACAAATGATGCTTATAATAAAGCGCATTCAGAACGCATAACCCGTTCGTGCAACAATCGCTCAAGCCGTTTCGAGACTTTCTTCTTTTCTTTTTCTTTCTTTTTTTTTTTTTCATTTTTTGCAAAGAAACAGTGTTCTCAGCGCGGATAAAGAGGATCCTCCATCTTTGTTACTCGCCCGCCAGAAGAGAAACAGGCGGATACCGGACAATTTATAAATGGTTGGCAACTATTGTATGTGATGTCCATTCGAGAGAATGATTCGATTCTACCTTCGAATTTGAAGTAATATTTTCATTGGTATTAATAGATTGTTTATATTCTCCTTTTTTTTTAACACGTTATTACTAACAAATAATATCACAATTAGACAAATATGATTACAACGTGATATTCATTAATATTGTCGAGAATATTGCACAAAGCATGAAAAAAGTCTGAAATTGTCTCGCTCAACGGCCATCCATTTCCCTCTTCCCTTCGAAATCGACACGTTGGCGAGTCACAAACCCCCTTCTGCACCCCTCCGTCCACTCCACGCAATTCCTCCCAAGTTTCGTTTACCTGCCCGTCTCAAGCAGTCGTCTCCTCGCATTTTCATCCCTCTCTTCCGCGCGTGTAGTACCGGCGTCTCGATTCAAATGGGCTCACGAGTATCACGATCGCGCGTATCAGCTTCTGTTTCTGCGACGTACGACTCCCATGAATAACGCATTTCCTGGGGAGATCGATATGCAGATTGCCAAGTGTACCCACGTACGGTACGTAGATACGTATAACTCTCTCCATTTCCCTGTGCACCGTCTCTTTTTTCGCGCCCCCTTCACGGCGAGGATTTGGGTCAGTGGAATCTCTCTCTCTTTTCTTTTTCTTCCGCGAAAAAGAGAGGAAACGTCGGTAGTTTGGAGGGGGAGGGAGGCACGTTTCAGGATGGCTGTCGAAATCGAATCGTCTCATTGTCGGTAAATACAAAGGTATTCGATCGCCATTTAGAATAGGAGTAACTTTTACGAGATTGGATGGAATTGGATTTTTCTTGTTCTCGCAATTGTTTTGTGGAATGTCGGGAAAGGATTGGGTTGTCGCGATCGTCTGCGATCGACCCGATTTTACCATTCGTTTCCCCCTGTGAATCTTGGTGTTTTTTAATCCCTTGACTCCATCTTCTTTTTTCCGTTTAAAAAAAGAAATTTGGAAAAGTTCTTAATCTAAGCAAGCCTTCTTAACCAGCGATACAATAAATCGTCCCCTTATTTTCTTCGCGAATATTTCATCCACTAGAGAAATTTTAGAGAAATTTTCTCGAATTAAGAAATTAACCTAGATATTAATTTTATTAATTGGAGTATTTTGTAGAATAAAGTGATTCGTATTTAGATACGGGAGAAGGTATATCGAAATTATTTCACAACACCGTTAACAATTCATCGGTTTCAAACTTTTCGCAATCTGTGTCAACGATCTTCGCAGCCCCGGATCACTCGGGCTCGAAATGTAGGGATTTTCGATGCGCCGTGATCGTAATTAAACGGCAGGATCGGCAACTAAACGCAACCCAGTTTGTAATAAAGCGGGAGTGCACGCGTACTCGTTCTCGGTGACAATAGCCGTACGATCCGGGCACGAATCAATTAACTGAAGTTGACGCAGCGAAACCGAAGTGTCATTATCAGTGCAGGCTAATGCGTGTAATGCTTTCAGAGATTGATTTCGAACGGTTCGTTTCGAAAATCACGGAGGCAAATAACAAGAAGGGGGAAGGGAAGGGAAGGGCAGAGGATAGGATCGATGAGTTCGATTTATCTCTCAGAATTTTTAACGAGAGGAGGAGTTTCTTATTCCCTTGTTTTTTTTTGTTATTCGCTTCAAGAGGATTATACATACACACACATATATATATATATAAATATATTCGTGACGATCGATGATAAACGATGATGGCTCCAGTTTTATCGACATTTCGTTGAAACTATCTCTAAATATATTAATAATTAATATTGTTTATTAACATCGTCTCATTATATATTGATCAATTATTGATATTAAAATTATTTAAAAATATTTCATCGTTTATTACATATAATTTTGCAGTTACTGATAAATTCATCGAATAATTTTAATGGATGTATACGTTACGAAAGATCAGAATCGATACCTCGCCCATCTATTTATTCCCGATCCCGTGTGAAAAGGAAGATTCTTATCAAGACGACCCTGTTAACGGATAATTTAGCTTTTTGAAGCGTGTAAATTGAGAGGGAGGAAAAAGCGATTAAAAGGAAGTAATAATAGAAGTGGAAGAAATTGGGTTAAAACCTGATTCCTAATGCATTTTTTATACAACAAAAAAGAAATCGGAGGAAGGAAAAGGAACTCTTAGAATTATTTAATTAAGAAAAGAAAAAAAAACTGCCATCCTTTCAACCTATCGAAACACGTCTAATTTTAACCAACGAGCGGAAAATAATTTCAACTGTTAAAAATAGATACATAATAATAATAAAAAATCTGATAGAAAGGGAGAAATTGGAAAAATTAACGATTAATTAACGAATCTCTTCCTGGAACATCGTCGTAGAGAGGAGGAACACTCTCTCTCTTTTACACACACACACACATACACAACGAATCCTCTAATCATCATTGTTACCCGGCCAACAGACACCGTTAACGTTTCAGAAGCAACGAGATCTTCCGGATTACAGCGCTCTTCACTTTTCCCTGATTTATAATAAGACTGATCCCCTCGTCTGGGATCTCTTAAAGTTTTAATTACTCTCGCGTGGCCGCCAACGTTCCTCTTTCTTTTTCTTTTTTTCCTTTCTTTTTTTTTCACCATCACCGTTTTCCAGAAACGAATACGACGCACCTATTAAATCCACGAACCACTCGATAGAGAGCCACGCGAATTCCTTTGAGCAATTAACGTATTTCCAAGTGGAGGAGTTGTAAACGAAAATTTACATATATATATATATATGTACGAGTTGTGCAGAGAAGTTCTTGCGCGGTGTCGATACAAACTCGCGTAATCCAGCGGATAGATTATGCATCGCGGTTTTACGCGTGCAACGATCCCTGGAAACTGGGTCAGGATTCGAACTGGATTAGACTTGGCCTGGCTGCTGCCTCGTATCACGATCGGGGCGGGTATATACGTTTTAACATTCTTCGCTGACCCGATCCTGCACACCTCCGGCGAATAACCGAGAGAAGCGAGAAGCCCACGGTCGCCGTTTCGGTGCAAGCAACTCACGTTCTGAAACCGACAGGCGATTTGGTGTTACGGCGAATTTTTCCGGCCGCGGGATTTACGGGGTGATTCGGGCGGAATTGAAAATTTTTCGAAATTTATTTGAAACCGCGCTTCCCTCCCCCGTGATCCGCAGGTTTCCGCAAGGAAATGTAATTATTTAAAAAAAAAGGGAAAAAATAGAATATTATTCTGTTTAGAATCGCAAGTAAGTTACAAATAGTTTCACAAAATAGTTTCGTTTGTATAACACAATTACCAATCATGATCCTGGATGATATTAACGTAATCAGTGAGATAAGATCGTGATTGTTAATTCGAAGGTAATTCGACGAACAATCCGATTTTTCTAACGGTGAGAGACTCTTTTTTTTTTTTATTTTCTCCTAAACAAAATTATCCTTCTCTCCACTTCTCCTCCAATGTTATTTTTAACCGGTTATTTTTCCAATCTTTACTCAACTCGGGACGATCCCAACTTTTTATCGATCTTACGTGTATTTGTGGATAGTATCGAAATTGGTTGAAATTTCTGATCAAAGGCATCCCCAACTATGGATCCTCGTTAAGTTACATAATAGGACATTGGGGAGAGTTTTTCTCCTCTCTCTCTCTCTTTGAAAGGCGGATCGAACCAGGAGGGAAAAAGTTGAACGGGGAAATCGACGCGCTGCCCCTCCACCCCTCTTCAACTTCTGTCGCGATCTTATTCGTCGGACAGCTCGTTTATTCTGAAGAACTCGAGAGCACGGCTGAGTCCAATTAAAAATCACGGGGTCATTTATTTACGCTTGGGATACAATCGAGCTCGAATAAGGCTGAGGGGGTGGGCGGGGATAGGTGTAAATAATGGTCAAACGGCCAGAAAGGTCGGACACTGGCGAAAGAGGGTGGCGAACAAGCAAAGAGAAATTAAGGTGAAAACCGACTGGAGGGTAATGAGCGAGGAAGGGGGGGAAAAAGGAAGAAATAAAAAATAAAAATTCCAGATGAAAAGAGTGGGCGCCATAAACGAGGAAAAAAAAGGAAGAAAGGAGGAAAGAAAAAAGAGAAGAATTGCAGAGAAATCGGGAACTGGTTCATATTTTTATGTTCGGGATATTCGGGAGAACGATGAAGCTCGTTTCGGCTCCCAATTTTTCGTTGCTCACGATTCAATTATAGAAATCGATTTTTCCGTCGGGATGGCCGTCTTCCAGTCACGATTACTTCCATTTCGAGCGAAAATCGTTCCATCGTTAGCGAAAGAATAATATTACAGATTGGACGTATTATCGAGTGATTTCTTTTTATCGTAAAAGAAAAAGAGGAAAAAAATTTTAATTTCATCTTTCAATTCACGTTTTTTTTAACGTGAATACCTTTCCCTCTCCCCTTTCCTTCGTTTCAGTTTATTATTCGGATTATTTAATTAGATAATTAGTCGGATATATCTCTTTATTCCATTCGTTTAACTCTTCTTTCTTTTTCCCTTTCCATCGATAGATTGCTATTTTACAAATATTTGCATTTCGATATCACATTTGTAAAACTCCGCTTAATCACAGCAACGCAAACAACGAACGTCGAAACATTTTGACACGAATACGTATACCCTCTATATGTACAGTAAATATATTCGGATTAATGTATCATTACTCGAGTAATTGAAAACCATTGATAGCCAATAAATTGCACGAGAAGATCTATTTATTATCTCCGCAAACAACACGTTTCATCGTATTTCACAAAGGAACCAGATACGAAAAGTTATCCATATCGACCCACCCCTTCTCTCATCCCCTTCCAAGTTCGCACGGTTTAACACGGCCGCGATTAAACGCGATTTTCTCTTTCGATCGTGCATTAATTCAACGAAGGTCGAAGGAAAAACGCACGTGACGATGAATAGGTGGAAAGGATGGATTAATCGGGAGAGCTAAGGCAGGGGTAAGCGGGTGCACGACAACCTCGCTCGATAAGAAGTCTCGTAACGTGACTTGTCGGCGGGCTGTTGCAGTTGCTCGTACCTGCTGCCATTCAAATTTCATCGCACAGCATCGAATCGTACAATCAACCGCTTTAATTGCGCGTAACTCGCGAGATTATACACAGAAAAAGAGAAAGAAGCCGCGATATACGATCGAGGTGACGAGTAAGTTTCTCCTAAAAAGTTTTCCTCCAACTTTTGGGATCAGAGATCGAAGAAAAAGAGACCGGAAAATATAACCATTAATTAATATCGACGCCTCGTACGATAATTTCAAAATTTTACGCATTCAATTTTACGCATTTCGAATCTATTCAACTACGCCGTGAAATTTTCATTCGCGAGGGACGTGAAAATCCCACGACCACAGATCATTTTGAGAACGGGGCGGAGGGGGGACGTCGCAGGAGATGGGAATCTAAATTCCGGAAAGATTGTTAGCTCCGTTCCACGATAAATTAAGGAGGCCGTTCCTCTCGTATACCCGTTCCACGGCCCATCCTGAAATGACGGTAATAACACTAACTTCTCGTCAACCACGGGTTGTGAACGACCCTCCCCCCCTCTCTAACCACGACATTTACTTTTTCAACGTGCCAGTTTTATAAAGGACCGAGCAACTTCGATGGAGCCGGTCTCGAGAGGCCTCCCTCCCACGAAGCGAAAGTCGAAAGGAAACGACTTCCTCCCCTCGACGACGACGACGCTCCTCACGCCCACCCATTTCTTCCCGAAACACGCACCTAATTAAACACTTTTCATCCCTGGTGATCAGCATCCTGTATCCCTACGCGTCTTAAATTAAAACGCGTCACGCTTTTCCAAGCAAGCCTCGTTCATTATCATTACTCCCATTCACTGGGGATCCTCGCGGGAGGAAAATACGACGTGAAATCAAGGAAACAAGCTTTGTTGAAAGGAAGGAGGAGGAGGAGGAGGAGGCAACTCGCGGCGGCCGCGCTTATTCCCTCCAATTACATCCTGATTTCGGGGCACCGTGCATCCTCACGCTCGACTAAACTCGCAAAAAGCGGGTTCCTCTCTGAAGGAGGAAGAGGAAGAACGAGTCTCCTCCGTGCGTCTTCGCGGAGGGTTAACGTTCACCGGAGGATGGCCAGAGAGAACGAGCCGGAGAGGAGGCGTGCTCGAGGGCCTCTATTGAATTAACTCCATTCACCAAATTGCTCTCGCATTATGCCGGATCACGCCTGAGCTAAGTTCCAACCCTCGGGCGGTCTCGGCGGTGGTCTCTCTGTGACAAAACGGGGCCAAAGACGGGGACGAAGTTCTGGCCGGCCTCGCGCGATTGAAATTCGTGACCCGTTTGGGAGGAAAGAGGGGGAGAATGGTTATGCTCGCGACGCGCACCCTTTTTTCCCTAATTCATCAAAGAACGGGCGCCAAACTGCACTACTACGTACTACGTACCTCTCCACGAACCACTTTCTTCCTCGCCTCTCCTCCAATTTTCCTTTCCCGACGTCGACGAAAATTTTACCCGCGGATAAGAAAGAAACGTTACGCTGAAAGGATTACGCCCGTTACGCCGCTTGTTCAAATTTAAATTGGGAGGAGGGCGAGGCAGCTCCGTCTTTCCTTCTTTTCACGGATTTTTCTTCTCCTTCCTTTCCTTTCTCGCGGTCGTAATAAACGGCGTAACGATTGTTTGACGATGATTCTGTTAATTCATTAGCGGTGATTTTAGGTTGATTGGCCGTCGGCTCTGATTAGCGGGATTTAGCGCGGGAGAGGGGAATAATAACGCGTTAAGGGGAGAGAGTCTCTTTAATTCTCTTAATGAAGGGAAGGGGGAGGGGATCTCGAGAGGGTTTGATAAGAGGATAAATTTATTCCTAGTTTTTCGAAAGGGTAAGAGAAGAATTCCTCGTTCGAGGGAAGGAAGGGAAAAGTGAAAATTGAATATTTTCGAATTTAAATATATCTAGAAGAACGATCCGTTTTATTTTTCCTCTTCGTTCCTTCTTGTATCTGTCGTGCGTTATTCCCCACACATACAAATATATATATATATATAAAGTCTTGACCAGGAAAATACGAGGACGGAGGAAGATAGAAATCTTGAATTGTAGAGGAATAAAGCGAAAAAGAGGAGAACGAGGGAAGAAAAGCAAGAGGACACTCGCCAATTTCTCCCAAGGCTGCCCCGCGCTACCACTACAACTGTGAGTAAACGAACGATAAATTTGCCCTGAAAAATAAAAATAAAAGGGAGGATGGTCCCTGGACCGAGGAGAAACATCTCGCGCGCGATGCACAATACGAGCCTCCTCCTCCTCCTTCCCTTCCCTCTCCCATTTTCTCCCATTTCCTTCACGTGGAGAACTGTCCACCAATCGGGAATCGTGTCGACGATCAAATTCAATTTCCGTTATCGATTCACTTTCCCTCTTTTCTTCTTTTTCTTTTTTCTTTCTTTTCTTTTTTTTACGATGTAAACAATTCGATAATGAAAATCGGAGGAGGGAAATTAACGAGGCGAACCTGGTATAATTACCACTGTAATTAGCGTTATGCAAGATTATGCAATTTTGTTGTATTGACAAACGATTATACAGGATGTTTTGTGAGAAATATAAATATTGGTACGGGCAATATGAAAAAAATAAATGCAAGTTTATCTTGAAGCCAAACATCCTGTACAATCCCGTATGACATATTTTTTCTCTCCTCCTGTATAAAGAGGAAGAAAACAATTACACGAGAATTATTACGTTTATACCGAAGATATAATTTCGCGAAGGAAATTTGTAAAAAACGGGGAAGCAATTTACAAACTATTATGCAACGTGTTTTATCTCTTTGCATGTGTAGCATGTGTAGAACGTATAAATATATTCGTCCAAGTTACGTTGTACGTTCTATAAGTTGAAGATATTCTTATGCTTCAAAGTCTGCTTCGAATACGGTACCACGTATTTCCATATTGTTCCATAAAGTTGAATTTACACCGTCGTACTTTCTTCATTAAAGTTAAAAAACACGCAAACATTGTTTCAAAAACACGTATGTCTTTGAAAATTTCGAAAACTAAAAAACTTCCGGACAAAATTGTCTCGATATTCAATTTTTTCCCCCATCTCTCACCCCAAGATGCAAATACTCTTTTTAAAAACACGTGTTTCTCTTCTCACAGACAACAAATATTTTTTTTTATATTATTAAAACCAACTCATTTCACCATTTCCTCGATTTTCTTCAATTTTTATTTATTAAAAAATAATACACACGTTGCTGCCATGTTTTGTGTCACAATTCAAAATTCTCGATACTAATTACTAATTTTCACTTTCAACACTCGTATCATCCCAAAAAGTATATTCGAAATATTCGTCGAAGCGCGTTATTCTTTCAAACATCGAATACACCAGTTTTATATATTCGCACATTATCTTTTATCATATATTTATTTAACTCGAAATCTTCGTATATTTAAAACTATATAATAGAATTGGAAACAATCGTTGGTTCGTGCGAATGCGCACAGCCTTATCGTGGAATTTAATATCTCGCTCGTCCAGAGCTGACCCTCTTTCAACCAGTGTACACATTATATCATAACGTCAGCCCTAATTATCGATTGCACGATACACTGGCATCGGCCGTCCCACATTTGGCGCAAGTGGTTCTCGCCCCTGCACACAATTTCTTTCCGTCCCCCTTTCCCACCGCGTAACCCCCTTTACCTCGAGCAAAGGGAGCGCGACGAGGTAAGCCGCGGATCCCGCGGCTCCGCTATTTACTCATGCCACTTTGATTAAAAAAGAAGGCGTGAAATTTCTTGGTAACGAGCGGGCGAGAGAGGGAGTCGCGACGTGGCAACGCCCGAGGATTTTTTAATTAAAAACGGGAGGGAACGGTTGCGAAAACATTCAACATCGACGGCAATCGTGAGCGACGATCTTTCAGCGCGACGAGCAAAAAGAAAAGGAGGGGGAAAAAAAGAAAGAAAGAAAGAAAGAAAAGAAGAAAAAGGAGGAGGAGGAAAAATGGGGGGAAAATTCAGGTCGAAAACACGGGCGATGTTGTATTCTTTGGCCACCAGCCTCGGCCCCGTGGCGAAATTACGAGGCAAAACAGAAAGAACGGCGATGGAACGACGGAAATCTCGTTAAGGCAGCCAACATTATCTTGTATTTGCGGAAGAGAGGGAAGGGAGTGAGAGGGGGGGCATTCGTATTACAACGCGTGTGCCTGGTCTCCATTCGTTTCCTTATTTCCTTTTTTTTTTCTTTTTATTTCTTTCTTTTTTTTTTTTTTTGATCCAACTACCATCAACCTTGGCGAGGCCGTGCATTTCCTACTTTTCCTTCGGCCGGAAGATGAATGGAGTTAACCTGCTTTGTTAATGTCGTCACGGGTAATGGATTGTTCGAGCTAATGGCAGCATTGCTTTCTTGTTTGCAATCAATATCCAGTTTTTCTATTTTTTCTCTTTTTCCTTTTCCTTTTTCTCTTTATTATTTTTTTTTTTTTTAATATAGGGGCATCTGTTGGCGTCTGACATTTTTTTTTCCACCGGTTTCTTCTTTGTTTTATCGTGTGTGTCACCGTTGAAAGAGAAATATCGTTTTGATTTATTTTGAGGGGAAAGGTAATGGCGGTTGTGACGTGGATGGAGAGGAATGATTCTTGCTTTCTTTTTCCGATGAGATTTAACGATAGATTCTTTTTCCCCTCTTTCTTTTCTTTTCTTTTCCTTCCGATTCCGAGAGATTGAGTTCTATTTTCGTATATTTCGCCCCGCCAACTGATTAACCGTCGTGTTATTACAGAAATAAAAGAATATCCAATATCGAAATATTATTATTATTATTATTATTATTATAATAAAAGCAAGCGGATTATCATTTATTATCACGTATCATTTTCCTTATCCTCGTCGCGAAAGATTTTCTCGCGATACGTTCGACCGATAAAATTCCTATTGTAACTGTACTCCATACGAATATTCCATTGAGATCCTCCTCCTCGAGGATACACTTCACTAGAAGAAATCTTTAAGCGAATCCATCGAACCGTTTAAAAACCATTCCATCCTCCTTCCATCGTTTTACGTCGAGTCGCAAAGCGAAGACCCGTTTCTCGAATGGAGAATCTTCATTTCACGAGCATACAAACAACCGAACCGGGAGGAACGAGGCAAGAAGAGGGATCTCGACACGATCTCGAAACGATCGACGTGTTCGTCACGACTGTTAATCGACGTGCAGATACGCTGGTAGATAGACAGAGGGGGAGGAGAGGAGGAGGAGGAGGAGGAGGTTTCGCCGAATTCGCCGCTCTGTCGACGGCAGCAGATTTTTGGTGCGAATGCGTTATGGGTCAGCCCGGTGGCGGACAGTCACGTCGACGTGAACAATCGATGTTAGCCATCAGTTGCAGTTTGCGCGCGGGGCAGAGGGGAGGGGGAATAGCAGCTATACCCGGGACAATTGTTATTGACAAATCGTAATGCCGGTCATCAGTCATGGCCGAGACAGGATGGATGCTCGTAGCGGCCCGCGCAACGTTTCCACGTTTGTCCCCCTCCTCCCCCGCATCCTCTCCACGCGCGTATGCACAAAGACGCGACGCGTCCCTCCTCGAGAACGCGTGTTGGATGCGCGTTTGATCACCCACTTGGACGTTAGATATGATACCAAGAGTGGACGGTGTCAAAGTTGGATGAAAAATTGCGAACAACATAGATCATATATATATACGATATAAAATGTTATTTAAAGAATTAATTAATAACGAAGTTGTTGATCTTACAAATGAAATCATTGATATTAATATTATCGGTTGGCCGAATATTTGAATTGTTAAAGGGGGATTATTAATTTTAATCTGAGATCGAAGATAAGAATCGAAACTGTTCTCTAATTTAAGTTAAATCTCATTCGAATCAACTCTGTTATATATAATTCAAAAAAGTCCATGAATGATTACGCGGCAATTGTCGTATTGAAATAACCCGAAGGTAATGAAATAATCTGGTATGTTATAGAGTTAAATCGTTAAATCCCTTGAAAGGTTGAAACTATATGTAAGAATCTTGAAAGGTTAAAGAAGTAATTTGTGGAAGTAATACGATGAATAAAATGTAAAACGGAGAGCACTAGATCTAGGGAAAAGTAGATCACTTGAAACTATGCTGCCATGCATGATATATATGTATATATATATGGTCGATATAATAAATTTATTGCGAATAGCGGTGGAAACCGGTGATAAATTGAAACTTTCGAACGTGCAATTGACAGTAATGTATAGCGATTTGCGGTACAGGAATAACACTGTTCTTCGTGTTCTTGGAATACGGAGTTCTTGGATTTTCGATTTTTTTTTTTTCACAACTAGGAGAAATGTAACTAAAAATATCGAGACGGGAACGATCAATTTCGAAACGTTCGAAAATCGTTCCAACTATCATTCTAATGCGTATATACGTGACGCAATATTGACGCTTCGTTGCAGCAGGCCAATCGCAAATTCACACTGGGAAGATTTCGCTAAACAGATTACGACCAATTCGCACCATCGTGACGATTACGAAAGAGGTTAGAACGCGATTCATAATGTCTGGTTCACTTATAAATATATTTCAAGATCAAACAGCGATATTACAATTCGTGGATAATTTTTCTTCCTCGATGCTATGTATCAAAAAAATTCTAATTAAATTTAACAATTTTCATCGTAGCTCACACTAACTCGTCGCATTTATCCAGTTTTCGAAAAGCATCGTACCAATTTATCGTTCAAATATCCATTGTCTATCCACGATTGGAATCTCCACCGTTCCATCTATTCCCCTCCCTCATCGTAAGTGTCCACATACCAAAACCACGAAACCAATTCCTAACTCCACTTCCACAACCCCTAATACCCAACTTTCAACTCTGTTTCCCGGAAACAAAGACACGCCTCGACCGTTCGAAGAATATCGCTTCGTTCACCGAGTTTCGAACGCTATCTCGCGTTTCTTTTCTCCGTTCCTTTTCTTTTCTTTCTTTCTTTCTTCTTTTTTTTTTTTTTTAATTAACCGCGTACATCGAAGATAAAATCCTGGAATATCATCTCACTTTATCGAAAACGACGACGAGGTGTTCGTTTCGATAAGATTGAGATCACGTCGAGGTTGAAGGGAGGGGGAGAGGGGCGAGCGAACGGACATTTAGAATCGACTGCGCGAGATCAGAGCGACCCATCCTGCTAAGATGGCTCCTGCTTCGAGGCGGAGGTTCGACGTGGCTTTTGGGGTCGGGATATCGCATTATTCCCGGCTGAATGGGGTAAATCAGGATCTCGTAGAGTTTCGACGTGGAATCGACGGTGCTCTCGGATCGCTGATGCTGAGAGGATGAGGATTGGTTGCCAGCGGCTGCCTTGGGAATTCAATTATAGCAACGGAACAATGGCAACCGCGCCGGTAATGAAGGGACCGTCGCCGAGAGGTCATCGGATTACATGGTATTTACAATACATAAGTCGGATGGTTGTCGAGGATGGTTGGATCCCCCCGCCATCCTTCCTTTCAATTTTATCCTCCACGTTATCCTCCCTTCCGAGAGATGTCCGAGTTTAAAGCGTTTCCCTTTCTTCCGGGGCGGTGTAAAATAGAAAAGTAAAAAGTGCCATTATCTCTCTCTAATTCGAATAAACTATTCGCCGTTCTCCATTCGTTAACCATTTATTTCCAAACCGTTCGAACGATTGACGATCGAGTTGGAATTTCAATTTCAATTTCCTCCACTAGGTTGCTGTAAGAAAGTTTCGTAAAAATGTTCCCAGATCCAGCCTCGATACCATTCCAATCTTATCTGTGTGTTAACGTTTCAGCTTGAAAGTCATCGCTGTGATTCGTGGCGAAAGTGGTCATCCGAGTAAACATCGGTTTTTCACAGAGGGGGAGGAAAAAATTTACAAAGAAACGACCCCTTTTTGCCGAGGACGGGTTTCGTAATTATGTTATCGGGGAGGGGGAAAGCACGGGGGAGATGCTCTCTCGGTCGGCCGGCCATGCGTTTAGAAACAGCAATGGATTCCGTCAATAACCTGTTTAAAAGAGACTAAATTCATTATTTGCCTTCTACTCGGCGCACCCCACCGTTCCCCCGAATTTTTTCCTTTTATATAAATCCCCTAAAGGAAGGTGGCTTACTACCACCGCTAGTCTCGTGATAGGAATCTCGCGCTTCAATCCAATATTCGAAATCGGGATGTATTATTGATCATGCGATATATCGACACCACACCCCTTTCCCTTCCAACGAAATACCGATTCTTTCGGGGATTATAATAATGTATGTACACACACGCGTGAAATTCAATTGCGGGGAGGGGAAACGATGGCGCGTTAACTTTTCGAAAAGTTTGATCTGTTTATCATACCGATGACGGAAGTCAGATTCGTCGATTTCAAAAAATTGTAAAACGGGAGGCACGATAATGTTATTTATTTTCGAATTTACGTTTGCCTCTTTATGTTACAAACATAAAAAGAACGACATTTGAAATTGGAAATATATCTAATTTTATCAATGAATTGGCTATCTCATAAATAATATTCTTTATCTTTATTACGAAAAATTGTTTTCATTTATAATGAATTATAATGCTTCAAGTCGAATATTTCTTTTATACGTGTTTAAAATTAAATTACCATACGTATGAAGCAGTAAAAGTAACATCGTATTAATTCGTTTATAATGAAAAATTTGGATCAACAGAAAGAGTCAAAAGCTTTATCGAAAATTCCTTGCGACAATAACCCACCATAAATTTAAATTTTCCATCAATACCTCAGCAACACAAGGAGGAATTCAACTGTAACAGTACGATATCGGATAATAGCCTATCAAGAAAACATTCTCAACAGCGCACCTGCACAGGAACCTTCTTCCCAGGGAATCGCATTTCCCTTCGAAACGGCCGTTTACGCATTCCACGCACATTGTCAAACGATCGACTCGATTTCCATTCCTAATCCCCCGCATTTTACTCCCGCATTTCCACTACAAAACTATCAGCAGGGCCGACCTGTTAAATGCACAACAACGGGGGGAAACGGAATTACGTTTTCGAATCCTCTTTACCATCTTCCAGCAATAGACAACCGACCACCGCGTATTTGCATATGAATATACCCGTAAAGCCACTCGTGCACACACGCGCACGTTGGTAAGAAACGTCTCCGCAAACGTGAGAACAAATATGAGAACAATTACGGAGGTGGAAGAAGGAGAATACATCTTTGCCGGATAACCGCACGTGTCTTTTCACCCCAGAAACGAAAGCCAAGCACGTGTGATGCTTTTACAATTAAAAACTCGTTCGGTTTAGACGCTCGACTTTTTACCAGCAGCGCCGCATAGCTGGGTCCAGGGAGGGGGGATAGAGATCGGGGTCTTTTACATAATGGCTTTTCGAGCGAAATTAAATTCTTCGGGCACCGGGTACAGGGTCCATTCCGAATGAACATCGCGCAAATGATACTGGACGTGTTCCTTCCCCGCATAATATATATATATATATATAAAAACGGGGAACGTATCAAGTTTATATTACGTTTCGTCGTAGTTTCGAAAGAATTGCAATAAAAACGAATATTTCTCCGTTTTTAAAAAACCTTTACTTGTGAACAATCTGAAAGATCTTCAAAAGAAATTCCAAATTCATCCTAGGCATATCCCTATTTAAAAATTAGAAAAAAGATTAATCGAGAATTCGTGTGGTTTGAAAGCTTTGGAGAAAAGGGGTTAATAGAGAAAAAGAAAGAAGGAAAGACGCAGACGTCTGGAAGAAAATGGGATCGAGGAACGATTACTTTGCCCGTATATTCCATCCGCGATCAAGAAGGAGTCGGACACGTCTGCGTCGAGTCGTTTCCCCTCGTTAAGGGATTCCGTATAGCGGGCGGGTGGGCGGAGAGGAGAGGAGGAGGAGGAAGGTTGAACTGGCGTGCGGATTGCGGAAGCAGTCGCGAGCGTTTTCGCGCTTCGCAGCCGCAGAGCAGTTCGGAGTTGCCATTCGGAGCACGTAGATTGCTAACCTAACTTGTTTAGCGGTTTTAGCGGTATTTGATTAGTTGAGTGAATTTCCGAACTGTTTCAGACCGCCGCCCGGTTGCCGGCTTCGAGCGAATCTCGAGATCGGACGGCGACAAACCTTCCACGAATTTTCCGCGTATACACACGTCTCTCTTGTGTGCGCCGTACGTGTATGTGTGGAATCAGCGCGTGTCAACTCGCAACCATTGAATGGAAATTGTAAAATCGGACTAGCGATTCAAGAGATTCGCGCTTACCTTGAGAGTAGTTCATGTCCTTCTTTCATGTAACCAGATAGTTACTCCTTGCCGGAGTCGCGATTGCACGGATACAAACTGTGCAGACCTGCAACAATCGAGAATTGGTATCGAATTAGGTAAAAATAACTTATAGAAATAATATTAATTGGGCGGAAGAGTGAAATTTGGCAATTTTATTTCGTTATTTAGAAATTTGAGTTTAACGATAGTTCCATGATGATTAATAATATTGATCGTAATAAATATTTCATTAAATGGACACATTTGTAATTTGTATAACACTTCGATCTATCCAATGATGAATGACAATAAATATCAATAAAGCTTATCATCAACGACATCCAATCCGGAATGTTATCGATCAGCTGTTTCACGAATTACGTTCCCCCTTCCCTCCGTCCATCTTGTTCTCCAATGCCGATTGGAAAATCGAAGTATCTACGAGGGTGGTTACGTAGACCCGTTAAACCCCCTTAGTGGTGGCAATATACGAGAAGGACTTATTGGGCAACTAAGCCAATACCGCAAACGACCATGTCCATCTGGCAAGCTAATTAGCAAGTTATGAAATAAATTGCTACGTATATAACCTCCAATAATTCGGCTATTTTACTCGTCGCAATTTAATATAGTTTAAAACAAATTTTCAATAGTGTTACAACGATATAATCATATATATACATTTTTTGATTAGATCACCTTAATGAGTAACTCTGTTGCTCGAAAGAAAGATTTGAATCGAGCGATATATTTTTAAAATTACCAATTATCTCAACAACGAGTCGTCCACATATTCGAACACGTTTCGCACCGTTCGTTAATAACGATATTACCTTATTCGTTGGAATTGCCGAGGGAAAGGAAATTAGAGGAAAGTGGGCAGAGTTATCTTGGCAAATATCACTTAGAAAGAAAATACAATCGGATCGGAGTGGTGGTCGAAGAATGGATTTGTGTCGCGAAATAATCGGATAACGTTTCCCTCCCTTCGGAACGGAATTGTTATATAAATCGAAGAAATGAGAACGGGGGAGGAACACTTACGGATACGCTCGAGATAAATTGATACGGGATGGATCATGAAATATCGCGTAGCCTGGTTAATAACGATTAACGTAGAGGGACGAATCTGATTTTCATTTCGAAAGATATAAGGGATCGACGTTTTTATTTCGTAAAATGTATAGATTGTCGAGTTTAATTTATTAAACATGATGTTTTTGCGTCTATCGAGCTCAAAAGAGAACAACTCTACAATCACGAAGGTCCCTCCTACGAAGCCATCAGTGGTTCGATGCGTGTCCGATAAGTCCATTCAAATCGATATCCTTCGAGGTTATCGGATGCATGTTCATTGACCTATTAGAACAATTGCTCGAAACATCGATACGCTTTCTCCTTTAACTTAGAAAAAATTTTCCCCGATATATTTTTCCAAGATATATAACTTTAATCTTGACTTTTTAATTCAAGAAAATCCTTTAAATCTAAAATCCACCCCTTAACCCGCCTTGAAGAAAATTCAATTTTCACATATGCTCCCTCGGAGATACTCGATGGATGGAAACATTTTGCCCTAAAAAAAAAAAAAAAAAAAAAAGAGGGAGATAAAGGTCATCGACGAACGATCGACAAGCAACGGTAAACGTTCCGTGCCTCGTATACAAAGCGAGCTGTTCGTATCCAAACCGATGTCGAAGAGCGGTTCCTACCTACCTTATACACGATATAAATTTTCTTACGCCCCCAGGCCACGAATCGATCAATTTTCATGCAGTATCGGGGGAAGGAAGGAAGCGCTCCCACCAGTTCCTCACGTATCCAGGGTGGGGAGAGGGAGTATTCAAAATGAATTCACGAAAGACCTAAAGGAGTTGGTATTCTGGATGCTGTTCGCGGCAATATAGGGCGAATAAGGTCCGGCCATTTGCAGGATAAAAAGGTTGAGTGGAGAGGAGAATGGTCGGGGGCGAGGCTTGCGCTGTTGGATCGGCCAGGATGGAGGAGGAGGGCCGGGCCCGGAATCGGCCACGATGGCCAACGATCGGGATCGAAAGGGGAAAAATTGAATTATCATAAAGAAATTGCGTCCGAATATTCCATCCGACGTTCTATTGAATGCCGACGAGTAGATGAGAAGGCATCGATAGGTTTTCCAATATCGCCCGCGGCTCGCGCCAGGGACTTTTGCATCGGGAATTTTAAGAATCGAGGCTATCCTAGGATCTTGGGAAGGCGGTCTTCTTCTCTAGGAGCGCGCGTGTTGGTTCTCGTTCGTGCGTAAGGGTTCCTAAGGGAGGAGGAGGAAGAGAGAGAAGAAGAATTGGCCGGGATCCTCGCTCTTTGAACCCTTTCGGGACGCGAGTCGCTCCTCGAATCGCCTCTCTATGGGCGGGAAAATAAGGGGCGAAGGGGCGAAAGGTGAAAAGGCAAACCTGCGATCCAATTGTCGCGTATCCTCGTTAAATTCTTTTCCCTCCCTCCTTTTTCCCTCCCTGCCTCAATTTATCGCCCCTGTCTCCTCGAGTGGTCAACTCTTTCTGTCGAAACGAAACATGGCGATTGCGTGGTTAACGAAATCGATTTGTTTCGAATCATTGTTGCTCGAAAAGTATTATTCGATGAATGATCGTTCCAGAAGGAAAGAAAAAAAAGAAAAACTCTCGAAACGATCTAATTTATTCTTAAAAAAAGAGAAAAGAAACATTGTTCCGTAATACCGTTTCGCGAGATAGTTACTTATTCCCCGATATACCCCAAGTATGTAACAATTTTAATCCTCTTTCCGTAATACTCACCGAGTATTTTAAGTTTTCGCGTTTTACACCGCTTTGCGGTTTATAACGGTTCAAGGCATTATTAACGGTGCCCATTTAAATTTTATAACGGTGTTATGGCAAGTTTTATTATAACAATTTCAACACGGGGAGATCGAAAAACTCCATCGTTTCGGGAAAACCCGCCGTTTCCAGAACTAGCGCAAGCAACTCCTTTCCTTTCCCTCCCCGAAAGAAATTTCCCGTTTAGAATTCGACGCGAACCGCGGCCGTTCGAATGCGCATATCGATATATCGCTTAATTTTAACGATACGCCGCGAGCGTATATATAATGTAAACTCAATACCTTGGAGCATGCATGTCGGCATAAGCGCCATACGATCCGATCCTGGATACCGGGCATCAAATCCCCGACATGGCCATTATACGCTCATTTCAGGTTAATACTTGGCCGATGTCGGTGCATTGACCTAACGACCGAACGGGCCGGTTAGGACATTAAAGTTGAGCACCGCTGAGCCCCATCGCGCGGGCCGCATTGTCTACCCTTATTTGCGCAGTTGGCGAGCAAATTATCCCGAGGATTTCGCGGAGGGAAGGCGAGGGAAGGGGGATGATATCGATAATGGCGAGAGAAATCTCGTGGAAAGCGAGAAGAAGCGTTTGGGACAAAAGAGCAACGGTTTAACAACGGTCTGGAAGATCGTTCTCCAGTTTTTCTTTTCTCCATTTCGATTTCGACTAGTAGAGATTCGTACTTCGACCTTTCGTCCAACTTCTGAACGTTTGAATTTCGTACGAATACTCCTCGTGTAAACTCGTCTGACTTTTTAATCTGGCTTTGATATCTAATCTAAATTCGATGCCCCAATTTTATCCGAAAACCTGACGATCGACGAAATTGATGAAACATTCTCGAGCAATGACTTTCCAATCGACGTTTGTATCGAGCCGAACGGTGATTAAAATAGAACGAAATTCGAATAGTCACGAGTGAACTATTTCCTAAAAAAGGAATCTTTCGAAAGTAGCCACAAATCGCGCGTTATTTCAATCGGATTCGAACTCGCTCCCAACCTTCAACCCCCTCTCCCCTTGTCCTCCTAGGAACTAATTAACTTTCCAATTACATCGGCACCATTTCATCCGAAAACTTTCTCCCCCTAACGTGGGGAGGAGGAGGAGGCGAAAACTTTTTCGAAAATTACACGGCCATCGCCGATCGTCCGTCAAAGGGACGTACGGTTTCCTTTCACTGGCCCCGCGTGTCTTCCGCGTGGAAACGCAAAGAGTGTCGAAAGTTTCGGCCGGAAACTTTCCTGCCCAAGTCCGAAAACGCGTCGTATCCCCCTGGCAAAATGGAAGGAGGAACGCGGACAAGGCAAGTAGGAAGGAGACTTTCCCACTTCTCGCAAAATTTTAACGAAAGTTGAAACAACCGCGGTGACCAGCATCGAATTACGCTAAAAAATTTTACCCACCATTTTAAATCATCACTTATCCCTTTCTAGTAAAACGATTCTCCTTTTCTAAACATCAAGCAGAAATTTTAACCAATTAACATTTCTCATCTCGTTTGACAAAATGTTTGAATAAGGGCGAGTTCGACACGCAAAATTTCGCCAGGTCGTATTTCCCTCCTGTTTGCAATTTGCAATTTCATTTCTGCCCCGTCTTCTGTTTATTAGGGCGCACATGTGCGCGCCCGTGACTCATTGTCGGCGCGACCGCGTCGTTAAGTAACCGCGAGATCATGCGCGAACGAAGCGTCGTAAACAGGCGACGGCGGGTGGTGGGATCTCTCGGTGAAAGGTGCGTAGACGAAATCCCCCTTTACGAGCGAGGAGGAGGAGGATACGTATGCGCGCATTGCGTGCGATTCGTCGGGGTTACGGTGCACGCTTTGTGTCGAGCGTGTCGCGATGAGTCAGAGGAAGCAGATTCATCGCCGATCTGACGTGGTTGATTGGAGAGGGATCGATCTCAGATCCGAGGATTTCAGGAAAATTGTTTTGTTCGAGCTTCGTTGAAATGGATCGGAGAATAATTTTCCAAGAATTTGCTGGTTGTTGGAATTTCATCTAGGATATATACTTTTTGAAATTATCAAATTTTCAACGAGAAGTGAAACGTTTACAATACGTTTACCATACGATCTTTCATCCGATTAACAATTAATCCCAAGAACGAGAAACGACTTAGCTAACCACGTACCATGGAAATCGATAATCATAGAAATCGAGATTTATTTAAACGTTGAGGCACGTGGAAGCACGTTTCGTATATTTCGATATATATATATATATTGCGTTGAGATAAGCGTTTTCCCCGCCGCATTCGCAGAAAAAGGATCTCTAATCTCGAATATGAAACGAGAATTTCATTTCCCTCCGCCGGCGAAGGAGCTGACGTAAGCGGTGGGTTCTTGACGACAGAAATTAAAAGCGCCCCGTTGATCCCATTAATCTTGAGATGATAAAACGATTAGCGATCCTAATGGAAAGAGATATTGAGGAAACGGAGGAGCTCGTCGTTCGAGAGCCGAACGGATGAAAAATTCTCAAGAAGCGGCCCCCCGTGGATCGTGGAATACCAGCGAAATAATAGTATTCCATCGCAAATTAAAATGGCTTCACGAACAGGGAGAAAAAGAGAGAGAGAGAGAGAAAAGGAGAGATCGGATATCCAATCCCGTAAGCTGGAAATATATGCGTCGCCGTTTTATAATTGTCTACGTCGATCGGTTAAACGTTAACTTTGCGATATATTATTACGTATAATAAAGGCGTGATTATGCATTCTTTTGTTAGATGCATCGAGCCAGTCGCGGAAACTGTTATTCATTGGTTATATATCGTTGCTCAAAATCAAATCTCTTATTCCAAAGGTTTACACTTGTGTGCACTACAATAGCAAAATGGCTTCTCCCCCCGAATCTATTTCCATACTAAACATAATTCTACTTATACAATCTTCAGAAATTCGGATCCCGGGAGGAGGATTTCACAGGCATCACTTCTTCATCGCGTAATGCGCGACCGATTTTAATTTCAAATTAGTTTGCTCGCGTACAGATAGACCGATCAAATTTGTCAACGATCTTAATCTCTTTCCTCTCGTTCCTCGTATCCAATCCCGATTATTCCCAATTTTTGTATCGAAAGATGTTGTCTCTTTCGAAAATTTTCCGTATTAAAATATCCAATATCCATAAATAAAATAAGTTAAATTATCAATTTGATAATGCGCGATACAACCAATATATATATATACACGACTTTATACGAGCATCATTACCCGCACAAAACGTATGCATGAGTTCTTCAAACGGTGTATTCATGCAGTCTGATACATATTAAACTATTTAAATCAACCGGCTCTCGATCGACGGCCGTCCATTCTTCACAATTTCCGCCCTATAATAATACCCTACAGTAATATACGAATTTCGAGAAAAAAAAAAATGATCCCAGATTACATTTGTATCCGCGGTGACGACATCCTCGCCGCCCACCCTTGCTAGATTCCCGGGATATTATTGGGGCTTGCCGCGGATGCAGTTTTATTATCTCATCGCGTTAGGGTAGCTGTACAGCTGTAGCGAAAGGCGCGGCTGATTAAGAATGCACCCCAGCCACGATATCCATGACCCGTGGTTAGGGTTGGTGACATTAATAGCGACTACTATACGAGTCCAAGATCCGACCCCCGAAGCGTCTTATATTTAATTCAACGCCACCGCTAATTCACTGCGACGCATATTCAATCATTTCGAGGTATAACGTCTTTATTCTCGCTCACGTCTGATTCGGGGAACTCGGCTGTGAGACGGGCGCGCGAGAAGATTGTTACGCGAGGAACAGGACACTTTTCCAGGGAATTTCCGAGTTTAATTATAGACTTCGAGGAAAACGCGCAATCGCGATTCTCGCGACGAAAGGGGGAAATTTCGTAGAAATTATCGTACGAACGTTTTAAATGGAATGTTAATTTGCTCGGCAAATTATCGATTATCTAATAGGCGACTACAAAATGAGATACAACTGATCATTTACACGGCTCGAGATATCCAAAATAGGAAATTCGTTGTACGTTTTCTTTGTAGAAGAAACGAAGGTATAGATGTGTCCCTCGTAAGAGTTTATACATTTATATATTTCGACTAACGATGATAATAATAATTTCCTGATAGATCAAAGATCGTGTTCCGTTGGTGGGAATATTGATCGGGAATATTAGGCTTCCATCCAATTCCACGAACGGTGGAGCAACGAGATAGTTACCCGTGTTCTTACAACAAAATTTACCAAAGCGGTGAAATTAATGGCCAGTCATTTGATCAAATCGGAATTATCGTTCAATTAACTATCAGGCAGGACACGTATCCGACAGGGGTACATTATTGGATCAATCGATTCGACATTGAAGTCAATAAATGGCGTAGTTTGTAATGCCAACAGCGTGCGATTAATAATTACGATTAATTAGAGAATCGCGTTGCGCCGATGTAGACCATTTGTAGTAAAAGCAAAATGGGCTGTAAATCCTTATTTGACCGTTCCATAATATACGCGTTTCGTCGAGCCAAGCCTGCTCCATCGATTCGTCGCCTCCCCCCACGATTCATATTATTCGAAATAACAACGCGCTCTACTGCTCGCTCTAAATAAAATATATAGAGAAATTCCTGAGGTAACTCTACACGGTATGAATTATTCTTGAGTACGACTCTAAGTATCGTTAGAAATACGATATCTTTACGTGAAAAACGATCGATCCTCTAAGATAATCCAAGACGAGTTGATCTAAAACCTTTTTTCCACGTTGCTGCTCCACTTCTTCATCCGCCTATCGTAATACATTAAATCTATCGAGACTTTTCGAGGCACTAGCGCTCTGTCATCGCTAGACGACAATGATCGTCGATATATTTCGCGGGGATTATCCCCTTTGCGGATATTTCCCCCCTCCTCCCGGTTGGATCGTTCCAAAAATGATGGTTGGGCAAGCTTTCGAGGGAAAGGTGGAACGGAACGGAGTCAAAAAGAGGATTATATTTTACGTTCCTCAGATTTCTTTGACCAAGCTCTCTCTCTCTCTCGATATTTCATCCCCTAATTCACTCATTGTCTCACTTTTACACGTCCATTGTCCCATATTCCTCTATCCCTCTTCCGCTTCCTCGCATTGTTCCCCTCCTTACGTATATTACATAGTCGACCGACTTATCCCTCCTCGCTAATTCCAACCCATTCTTTATCCCTTTCTCATTCGCGCGAAAAGTATACACTCCATCTTTCCTCCTCCTCTCGCAAGTATATACTGTTCGCAATTCGTGCAACCTCCCTCGTTGCGTCCCGTCGAAACGCCGATTTCCAGGAACACTCGAGGGGACTGCTGCGAATACTGGTGCTCGTCAGACGGAATACTAATTCGGGATCGCAGATTTACAGGTTCTTAATTTCGTAGGCAGGTTTATAAATTGGAATACGGCGGCGCGCTGAACGCTCGTAATGCAACGACTTGGACCAACCCCTTCAACCCTCGCCGCTTCTTTGTCCGCTCTCCCCATTCCACGCCTTGTCTCCCGCGCATAGCCGAGAATACTAATGACACCCGTGGACTAATAAAAATTGTAGCAGCGATTTCGAGGCGCAGTCAACTTATTTGTCTCCCCTCCCCTATCTGCAAGAGAATTTCATAATTTCTTACAGACGTAAATTGAAATAATCTCTTGTTTTCTTCCCTTTCTTTTTCTCCTTTTGTTCAATTTTTAATTCTTTCCCAATTTTCCGACCATCGTGGTGTATCTTTTAATCACCCGAGGATTCTCTTTCCTTATTTTGTAAAGGAATTTTCATTATTTTTCTTGAAATTCTGGTATTTTCAGAATCTTATTACGTCTCCTTCTTTCCACGATTCTTTCCCCTGTGTCAACTCCTCGCTCCTGGCTCTCCAACGTATTCGAGGGATGAAATTAGCGACACGATGAATGAGCACGACGATGAAATTGATTAGATTTCATTCGTCGTTTAATCAAACGGCGCTTTTAAGTGCCATTAAATCCACGATGGAAATTACCACGCCGCGAGCTCATGGTTTAACCTTGTTACGAGTCCCTCGTTACGTTCCCCGATGCGACCCTTCTTATGCACGATGATGTATTTGTCGATGGTTTGCGACCACTTCCGCGTTAATACTCGATAAAATGCCGCGTCTTGCTTAAGAAGAACTTTGGCCTTCGTTCTTTTCAAACAGGGGACAAAGCAACCAAGATGCCATCATAATCGTAATCCCCTCCGACATATATTTGCTCGTCAGATCCATTTAATTCGTGTGTCGAGATACGTTGAACGATTTAAAAATTGCTTGGAAGGACAACGTATACGAATATCGAATTTTAATCAAAAGTTAATTCGACGTTTCATTCATGCATCACTGTGAAAGAATATTTGAAGAATTTTTAAAATTAGTTCCTACGAAAGGTAAAGCATGGTTAAAAGGGATTTTTATTCCCGGCATATCTTACTCGTATGTTTTCATTTCACTCCCGTTGGCCGCAAAGAAAGAAGCACATAGGAAACCGCGCAAAGTCACGGCCAAACGATTTATGCATAGACGTTACTTTCCATGAAAACTTTCGCAATCTCGTTCACCCGTGCGGTATAGGTTAGTTCTCGGGATCGGGTAATATCAAGTTACCTTGTTAAATTGGAAGGGTTTCCGTAGATTACTTCCTTCTACAGGAATTATTCCTCGACTTGCTTGTTACCAAAAATCCTTCACCGAAACAATCATTAATACCCAACTTGTTATCACTGCACACGAATATATAGAATCAACGCAAATTTGTGGCAAATAATTCCATATATATTTCTATATTTTACAATCAAATCTCTTGCTTCTTGATTTAATACATCATTTAATAATCATAACCGAGTTTATACAAATTTCTTAATTTATATTTAAAAAAGGCTTCATCGTTTTCCCTAACGAACATAAAATTCAATCATCGATAAAAACAAATAACAACAAGAATCAAATTAATAAATCTCGAAACTCTATCCAACCGAAAAGAATCTCTCGATTTCTATCGATATTAATCATTTCCAATCAAATTCCTCGCTCGACCCACCCCCTCCTCGTCGAATTTCACGCGCGATTCCCCGGGAGAACCGCGAGAGAGGCAAGTATCCGAAGAGGAAAGTTTCTTCCCGCGGTGGAAACGAAGAAGTGTCGCGAAAAGTATGTATCTCAACGACGTCGTTTATTATTTACGGCGGCGCGGCGCACAAATATCCTCGAAATCCTTGTTACCACCAGGGGCTTAGCCGGCGGAACGATTTCTCCACCGCTTGCTCAATTATTTCAGCCCGCTCTCGCGACTACACGCGTACGTTACGGAGTGATGGATGACGCGCTCGGCAACCCTCACTTCGACCAACCCTCTTTCTTTCCCTCCCCCTCTCTCTCTCTCTCTCTTTCCCCGCCGCCACCCTCTTGCGTGACTCCCCCTTGCCACGGGAGATGCCGCTTGAATAATTACCCCCACGGTGTACTAAACTCCAGTCTGGCTACGTGAAATCCGAGCACTGAATTCGCCAGACCGCGGTGCGGTACTTTAAGGCTAGACCGTGCAGGTGCTTTAAGGGGCGAGCTTCTAATTAATACGTCGGGAGAGAGAGAGAGAGAGAGAGAGACGGGCTCTGGTCAGGCTCTGCAAATTTTGCCGCTGTTATAATACAAAGCCATCCTGGAAAGGTTCAACAATCAAAGGACGAAGAATTCCAAAACCGTCACCATCCCCTCCTCTTCGATACTTGACGATGAACATTTTTGGGATTGGATTGGTCGTATGAAATTTCGTTCGTGAGAATACAAATCGTGTAAAAAAAAAGAGAGATTCTACTCGCGCTGGAATAAGAATCGCGTGCTGAACGAAAAGAGAAAATAATTACCACCGTGCTGCGTAACAACATTCGCCGAACAAAGAAGCGAGGCTTCGAACGAGCGCGTCGAGAACGCGAGCCGTGTCGCAACACACCCCTCCCCAGCCCTCGATCGTTGACCGAGCCGAGTGACTATGATGCATCGGCAAACAGCGTAAGTCGGGAGCGTCCAACCTCTGCGGACAAACGGTTGGAGGCAGGGCCGGCAAGGATCAATAGCTGAAGGCCGAATTGCGTGGCGATCAGGACCAATCGGTACCCGTGACGACCGCGGCGTGTCGTCCCGTTACCAGGGGAGAGCCTCCACCAACTTGGAAATTCGATTTTGCGTGGCAGCCTTTTTTCCTTTTCCTTTTTTTTTCAATCAGCGTTATCGGCCGCTTGCCAACCCTATCGTCGGGGATGGGACGAGGGAGAGAGAGGGAGGGCGGAGAAGAGGCCGATTGCGCGTAACCGGAGGGTGTCGAGGGAACGAAACGCGGGGAAACGCGCGCAGAGAGACACACGGAGGATCAGTCGTAAAAAAGTGAACAAGCCTGGCCCAGGTTTCCTCTCCTCCTTTCGAGGAGAGCCGAGTGGGGGCGGCTCGAATCGAGGCGAGGCCGCCTCGAGACTTTAAGTCTCGTCACGTCGCCGATGAATGGCCTGACGAGACTCCGCGAGACTTTGCGAGACAATCGCTGGGGAAATCTGGGGACCCCGCGCTGATCCACCCTTCTCTCCTCCCCCTCTCTCGCCACCCTCCGTGTTTCGCCCTATTACGTTCCTCCCCTCCCTGTATATCCCTTCGGTATCTCGTCCGCGCGGCCGTGACGTTTAATCGGACGAGAATCGTCCCGCGATTAAATTTCTCCCTCCTCGTCGCGGCTTGCGGTCGTCGAGAGAGACACGCTTTTGGAAAAATTAGGTGGGTGTGTCACGCTCTAAGGTGTAAGCTTTTCCGCGATATATATTTCGCATTCTGTTGATTACGACGCCTCGTTTCCAAGAAAATTATGTACGTAACAATATCGCGAAGGCGACGATAATTTTTCCGAGATACATTATTTCTCGAATATTTATCGAGGATCGGCCACTCCTCCGCGAATGAATTGGAAGAAAGGAAGGTGAAAAATCGTGAAAATTCCTTGCGCGTTGCAATTGTTGGGAGGGAGGAAAGGCGAAAAAGTTGCACGAAATAGCATCTGCTATCTACCATAGCGCGCATATAACTGTTGGGCGAAACGGTCCCAACTTCTCCGCCCCCTGGGCATAAATAATTCGTTCTCCGTTGGATGAAGCGGCCGTTATGTGCAGTATACATTAGCCGGACAATTGGCGATGCGTCAACTTTGCCCGATAATCGATCGGGGACATTTCATTATTCACAAAGTTACGCAAACTCGTTCGGTCCTGACCCAGAAAGTGCTCGTTACACACACACAGAGAGGAGGGAGAGGGCAGTTTGGCGTCTATGACTTTCATTGGATGGAAACGTTTCCGCGAGGCATCGCGCCTAACTTCCCTCCCGTGAACAAAATCGGGGCGAGGAGGGGGAAAAAAGAGCGGAGCTTGCAGAGGATACACTTCTAGGCGCGATAACGAGAGCGATTAGCGAGAGTGACCGTATATAAATCTGCATAGTTTCATCTGCATAGTTGCGGAAACTATAGTCGATTGTTGGACTCGAGATTGCCAACTAAATCTCGCGAGCTTGGAATTGAATTTTTCTTTTTCGAATCGTGATGTACAAGAGGTTGATAAGACGTAATCGATAAACGATAATTATTGCGAACTAAAGGAAGAATATTTACAGATTATTAATAAAAAATTGTCACGAAACACAGAGGCATTTGTTTGGATAATGAATTAGGCTTGTCTCTATTTCGCTTCAGCGAAATTGATTCGATAATTAATTTCGTTTACATATGAAATAAGAGAAATAAATGAAGAAGGAGATTCATAATTAGAAGCGAGAAAGATGAAAATTGCATGGCGAGAGGTGGGATGAAGAGATTTAAAGTCTCGATCGATTCGAAGGAGGAGATCCAGGAGGATGATGTCGCGTATACGTTCCGTCTAGTTCTCGGCGGTTTCGTTGGCACATACCACTTTGGCTGCCTGTCTGTCCGCCAAGAATTATAACGTGACGCTGCGGTTAGCCTGCGTGGAAACTTAACCAACAACCTTTGGTCCTCCTCCATACAGAGGTATCTTGTTTCGTCACCATAGGAGAGTACAGTGTCCTTTTTGACAGTGCATTTTCCGTGGAAAATGTTTCAACGACGAAAGTTGTAAGTGTTCAAAGCTTAAGTTTAAATTAGCTCGTCGCAAGTGCAATACAAGTGGAAACAAATTCGAGTATTTCGAGGTTCATTGATTAAACGGTACAAAAAGAAGAAGAAGAAAGTACAGAGAAATAAATGTAATTCGAGGGGAAACAAGTTTTTCGAGCTCGAATAAAATTATACATAATATCCCGATTGTATCGAATGGTGGTCAACACAGTTTATTCGTGTGAACTCGTTGAAAATGTTTATTTAATCGTTCGAGTACACATTTGTATCCGGTTTGTTCAAGTTCGAGTCGTTAAAAAATTTTATACTATAAAAATTCTCTTTATTCTATTTTCTTTTCAAACATTGTTATACTATACACACGCGGGATTAACCACGCTGAATATTAATCGTAAGTTTTCGAAACAGGATTTCTGTTGTTTGATTTTAATTGTTCTCTACCTTTGCCACCGAGTGAAAACGAGCATTCGAGAGGAAGAAAGTTAAAAAAGGGATCCGTCAATGCGGGTTTAGACGCATTTCAAAGTCACGTTGTAATGAATGTTACGCAGATACAATGCGTCACACGATGCGTGAACGATTACATTCGAATCCCGTTTGTTTGCTTGTAGAGAGAAGAATGATATCAGTGCAGGTGCAAAGTATTTCATATTTGAATTTTCTTCTTACACGAAGCCTGTATGTATATATACGCACAACTTGTTCGGAAGAAAAAGTTAAATACCGCACAGTTAGATTCTTTAAAAGTAAAACTTAAATTAAAGCGAACTCTCTACGTACTTCGTTTCATGAATATTCCAAGTAGTCGCTTATACTTGTTCTCTGTTTTAAGAAAAACGTCGTCGATGTCATTGTCGCTAAGATTTTTCAAAAAAAAAAAAAAAAAGAAAAGAAAAAGAGAGAAAGGAATAAAAATAAGGAACGTACGTAGATGAAGAAAAGAGAGAGAGAGAAAAAAGAGGTAAAAAACGAAATAAGTTGGTGGAAAAGTTACGACACGGTACTAAAAATGTCGTTATATGGAGAGGCGCGAGAATGGTAATAAGAACGAGGAGAAAAGAAGAAACCGAAATGATAATAATGAGCAAGAGGAAGGGAAAAAAAGGGGGAAAAGGAAAAAGTAATGGTACATTGTTTCTGTAACGCCGTTTCGACTCGAGACAAGAAACTTTGAATGCGTTCGCAATGTAATAAAAGTTGGTTATCAAACTTTTTAAACAACGAAAGTGGAGGAAAGAGAGGGGAAATAGTTACGTTTCTTCTGTATCAAGTACAAACGTAGCAAGAAAATAGCCCTAATGGTATTGTACTTTGGAGAATACTGCTTAATTCGTTATTCATTATTGCATATATTTGAAAATCTGCTTTCTTTCCGATAACGGATCGTATATATTCGATAGTACGAAAATAAATATAACAATAAATACGATGGAAAATAAGGATACGCACGAATAAAAGTTTTCAATAATCGGTTACAAATTTTTTTTACGTCTAGTTTCGCGTATCGACACTTGGAACAACGGAAGAAATATTGTTTCCTGGAAAGGAAATCGTTTGACTCGGATAGAACGTACTTATCACCGTCTCAAAGAAGCTGCAATAGTTCAATTCCATGCAAATCTCTGGGGTATCCCCGGCACGCCAGCTTCGATACCGTTGAAACGTCTGTTATCGGGACGGGTCTATTTTACGATCAACTCGAACCGCTTCCTTGACTGGCGAACTGAACGAAATCGGGACATGTTTAACGATCGCGCACCTCGATATAAATAAAATGTTTGCTCGAACGTGCGTAAAATTTGAAAGATCGTTTTCACAAACATCAAAAATACGTGACCCTTTCAATTACTCCCTTCAATTATTGCGCACGAAATTCTGAAAAAATACACTTTCCAATATCTACTTTTAAACTAAATAATTTAACAACACGAAAAAGTAAGTAATCTGATACATAGGATCAACATAATTTAGAAGTAAAAAAATGACGATTAGAACGATTAAAATGACGCGTTCCTCCTAGCTTCGTTATCCACGTGCGTCCGATATTTCAATCACGATCGCTGTAACCGTTCCGTAGGAAACGAACGATTACCGATAAGAAAACCGTAGCGGGTTTCATCATCTAGATCAACAAGATAATGTCAATGTTGTCACGCGACAGTGTGTGTTATCAAAGTGGGGTATATACCGGTAGTAACATGTTGACCATGAATTTTGAAACTGGGCGCCGCAAACCGCCGCTGGTCCACGCTGAATTCGTCGAGCCGTTAGACCCGGCAGAAATTCGTGTCCACCGTAGTGTGGACAGGAGAGCACGACGAAACGACCAAATTTGCATTCTTGACCGCAAATAGCGGCAGAGCGGGGCGGGAGGTAGGTGCGCGCAGAGATGGCGGCACACGTTGAAGCAAGGAGACGAAGCTAAACTGGCACAAACGAGCTAATTTGCTCTCGTTAGTGTGACTGCGTACATCGTCCTCGTTATGAGCGGCGGCGTGTTAATTACACTTACACGTTGTCCGTACAGGGAGATAATGCATCCGGTCATCCAAAGTATCCTACGCTACTGTACGATCCTGCGCGATGAACAGGGATGGAAACGGTGCAACCGTTCCCGTGGAATGTGAACGAATGTCACCGTCCTTCCCAACTAAGTTAAGACCACTTTTTCGCAGGTTGAAACGTACGATCCTGCGGGAAGATTGAGTGGGTCCCGACGAATTCGTGGAATAGGAGGGTATGGTGGTCGGGAAAACGGCGAGAGAAAATTAATTTTTCTTTTCTCTTCTACCCTGCTATTCCCGTTAATCGGAGATTGAAATCCAATTTTGGTTTTCTTTTTTTGCGTACAAATTCATTCGGCGAAGAATGCATTCGTCTCGCTTGATTTGAAAAATTACGCTCCAACGTTTCTCAAATTTGCAAGAATCGAAATATCCGATGACAGAAGCACAACTGTTGTAACGACCGTTCGGAGGAGAATACGACAAAATCCATCCAGGAGAAACTTTGTCCCTCCTCCTTGTAATGAAAAAAGTGTCTACGCGGGGATGAAGTGTACGTACGAAGCTGAGGGTAATAACGGGATGATAAAGTATGGCGGGGGAGAGAAACGATAAAACGACAAGACGATACATCGAAGGGAGAGCCGTTCCACGATTCTGCGGTTCGCGCGAGAAGGATGCGAAGGAGGGCGAAGAGTTGCTGATGAGGTAGCTATCCCACGGGTGGGTGGCACGATATACAGGAACAAGTGGAGACGCGCCAGATGCTGGGCTCCAGCCAATGGAAATGTAAAACTGTGGAAACTCCCGTGGAATAAAGTGGGTGAATAAAATACAACTAAATCCAGCGACGCTCGGCCACGATATACCAGCGTGGATATACCTGGAGCCTAAGAGTGGTTGGAAACGATCTGGACCTGGACACACACACACACGTTACGTCGTTGTTCTTATACGAGATAAATCACGTTGACGAAAATTTATCCACCGGGAAGGAATGGAACTCGCGCTGATGTCGATACAACGATTCGTTACGAAGTCTGTTTTTCTTTCTCGACTTCTTTTCTTTTTTTTTTTGAAAAGGAACATGTCTAACGCTTTCACCTATTATCTCGGGAGAGAGTTGAATATAGTCGAGTTGAAATTCTGCCTGGTGTTTTTCTATAAATAAGAACAACACGAATATTAATGATCAGTGTTGTCGCATACAAAGGAAAAGAAAAAGAAAGAATTTTTCTTTTTTAAAATTACTGCCCACTTTACCGAATTTCATAAGAGAGAAATATAAAATACAATTATCGTTGAATCGAATGACACCAGTTATTCAGCTGAACCGGTAGAGCGAGGCTCGCGTGTATGACTGTATTTCAGAGCTATTACTCGTAATGATTTAATTATCTTTCTACTCGAAGAACGTAGAATTCATCCGCGCGTTTATAATTAAAAAGCAAAATACATTGTTAAAGTTGGAGGCAAAATGCAAATTACGCGGGAGAAAGGAACGCTCGACGGAGACGAGAGCAATGTTACATTTCCTTCTTCCTTCCCCACTTAACAGTGGGGGTATCGAGCCGAGTCTCTTCCTTGTTACATTTCCCCCGCTATTTCCTTCCTTTGCCTTCAGATATTGCGGTTGCTAAATGGATTCATCAGCATTACCACGTCATTCTGAATGTGGCTCAGCCGTGGGGAGGGAGAGGCGGTTCACTTTTCATCCTACTGTCAGACTTCTCCCATCTTCGTCAATATACTTCACCTAGTTTGCGGTGTGCACAGCGCGCAGAGGATACGAGGTAATCTCTTGCGCTGCATTAACTTATTACGTATCATTCTTAGCGTTGCATCCACGCAAATGAAAGAAGAAAAATCAACATCGAATCGATGCTGGGCTGGGAAGAGCATAACGGAGCAAGTTGTATACATGCAAGAAAATGTCTTGATGTTGATCGGATATTTCCTTCCAAAGTTTCGATGTTATATTAATAACAATTTTAATAGCGATAAAATCCATTTTCCATCCGTTGAATCGACCCTGTCACGTCGATTTTATAAACGAAAGTTTAATTTAAGAGAAGAAAACGGTAAAGATGACTTTACAAATATTTGCGTGAAATCGATTTAGCAACTCTATGCACGGTTTAAGCAAGTTCATATACGGGAGTTAATAGAGAGAATCTAGAAATACCACAATCGGAGCACTCGAAGAAACAAAGGCGGGGAGGAGAGTACGCAAATCGGAAATCTGCAATTCACACACAAGTTCCGAATACATTGAGGAGATGGTGAACTATTGAAGAGTCAAACTACTGACACAGTGTACACAGATCCGAAGATTCAAAGGCTGACAATCGCTGGAAACTGAAGATCCAGAACCCTGGAGAACAATGCTTTAACAATTCGGAAATTCAGAATATCAGACCTATTATATAGAGGGGAGCAGAAATGCGACGATCAGCATATTTGGGTTACCTTTCATGGATATTCATGTTTGCGATCGAATGTCTACGAGTGATTAGAACCGTACATACAATGGATATCAAAATATCGCGCGTATAAATAATTGAAATAGACGATAGAATTTTCCAACTTGTTGATGCGAAGATCACGGTTCCGTAAAATTATGGGAGAAAACTTTTTGAAGTAAGTCGGAATTGGAAAAGATGGAATCAATTTTATTCGACATCGAGACCTGATGGTATTATAATTTATCGTGCAATGTACACATTAGATGATGCAACTCGGGTATCCTAATCCCAAAATCCGGTTCGGTTTGCATCCCTTGGCTCCAGAGAGAGATCCAATTTGGGTCTCTTGGTCTCTGGGTAGTGGAGCTCGTGTTCCATGTCCTCGAGGTATTCCAATTCGTGTTCGAAAGTCCTGTTCGATCGATCAAACGATAGGGTCAAATCAAGTCTTTTAATCATAGAGGGAAGACGTTGTTGGAATACGAACTCCGTGAAATTTTCTCAAATTACACATGCCACATCTGTTTTATTTTAATGAATATTCATAGATATCCAAGATAGAAAATCAAAATTCAACATTTGTCCTTGTTAATGTAAATGTTTCCTCCTCGATGATACATTTTCCTGCCCACGGAATAAACAACGAGAATTTACGAGCTTACATTTTTACAAATCCCCGATAACCTGTTAAGATGCGTCTCTTCTCCTTTTCTCAGAGGAAAGAACACGCGCTTAATATAACCGACCCGTCTAAAGAAATTCGAGAGAGGAAATTCAATTTCAGTTTGGAGCGCAACGTGGTTGTCACCGTCATTTATCACAGTTTTTAACGATCATCACTTTCTCGTTCGAGAAGCTCGCAAAAGAGGTGTGAACCGGCCAGTTGTCAGCACAATGGCGCGCGTACAATTAAACGTCTCGTTAAACCAAGCCGCGCGCGCGACTTTGTCGAATAATGTGATTCGAACGCGGCCTCGTGCGCGAAACGCTTCGAGAGAAGCGGTATAAATAAAAGAAAAAGCGAGCTTACTCACGTAGAAAGAGAGAGAGAGAGGCAGAATCATGTACGCGTCTCGTTCTACGTGTTGCATGCAAATTATACAGCGGACGGTAACAAGATCTCATTTCGAGAGCGTCGAAACTGGCCTCGTTCATACCGAGTTAAATTTCTTCGCGCAGGACGTGGCGCAGTTCTTAGACAGCGTGCAATTTGTTGCGTGCACGTGAGGATTGCGACACTTGCGATATTTCGTGTTTTGTTCGCCGGGAGACGCAAGTGCCAAATTGTTGCGGCGAAGAAGTTGTTCTATTCGAGAAACTATTCACATTCTTGTACACATTTCTTCGTTCACATTTCATTCCAAATCGATGAAAAGAGAATAATTACTCCTCTAGTGATGAACCTAATAACGGCGAATTACAATTACCACCAGTATCTATCAGCATCCTGAAACTTTATCATCCCACGTTTTCCAAATACTAGAATCCAGAATCGAATATCTTATCAACGTTGGAAACCGCGATCATTACGAGTCTTTCGAGGGAACAACCCCTCGAGCGGAATCTCGGTTTTCACGTTCGTAAATTATACGAGTTGCATCGTTTCCCGGTGGAAAGCGATCTTGAAGTTTCCCTCGATCGATATATATATATATATATAACCATCTTGATTTACGTCGCCGTACAAGCGAGCCGTGTGCACCTCGTGGTAGACAGAAGAGAGTCTGCATCGCTACACCGGTTAACACAGATCCGCCGTTTATCTTGGCCGTCTAATGGCCGAAGAATAAGCGCGGCCCTCCCTTGTTTTGCATCTACGTTGCAAGCACGTTAATAGCGGCGTTTCCCTTTCGCGATGCACACGTATTTCGGTATAATGGAGTGATCTCGAGGAGAAGAACAAAGAGAGATCCTCGAGGATGTTGCTCGTTACATGTGCGCAGACCAGGGTCTGCCCTTGTCCAATCTGTAAACGCGAAAAAAGAAAGGCAGGCGGATTCGTGCTATACTAATGGAAATTGGAGTGAATGGCTGGTGTCTTGAGTGTTAAGCAAAGCGAAGCGCATTTGAAATTGCTTCGCCAAGCCACGGTATTGCGTGGGGAGAGGGAAAAGAGAGGCGGCATCGTCGAAAGCAAAGTCAACGATATATTCTAAATGTTAAATACGAGACGGGATAGTTTTCTAGGGAAATAGTTTAGTATCGGTCTGTTTGTTCGTCGGAATTGGAAACCCTTTGGAAATTCGTAATTGGCCGAGAGAGCGAGTGAATCATTCGGAATAAATATTTGCAGATGATGGATAATTAAATGTAATTAAATTGCTGCTTGAACTTAACTGCACAAACTGAGAATTAAGTTTATACAATCTTCCATTCTTCCTTCACACCGATCGAACGTATTTAAATCGATGATAGAAAATCTCGAAAGACAATCCGAAAGTAAGGAACGTCACATATATACCCGAACAAGTGAACATCCCGTGATTACAGAATATTCACGCGTCAAAAGCGTCTCGCAAGCGGCGGGTTAGATGACCAACCGTTCGTTCCTCCGCGAGGCGAGGGTCGAACGATCGGTCGATCGAGCATTGTTAATTCCTCAATTATCCCCCTCCGGCCAAATCGAATCCCCATTTATTAATTAACGCCGCGATAGGCGCATCAGCGCCACCAAGCCTTCCGCTGCCAGGCGGCCGCCCCCTAACGACACGTATTTTCCAGCGAAATTGGGCTGACGTGCCGTATGGAGAGCGCGTTGGGAATCGGGAGTCACTCGATTCGACCACCGCCGATTGCCCTGTAATACCCGGCTACGCGTAATACGATGGCCCTGGCCATCGCCATGGGACCGGATCCGCGTTGTTCGCGCAGTTGTCGAGCCACGCTCCCTATTTACGTCGAGCTGGGAACCGCCGCGTAAACGAGTTACATCGTTACCACCACGAGCTGGCTAATTGTAATATTTACTGGACGCTGCGCGGGGCGCAGGGAAGGTGCGCTCTGATACAGCGGCGCCGTGTAATCCGATTCGAAACGATTCGCGATTAGGAGAAATCGGTCGAGACGGCGAAATTTTTGAAACGAAGTGTGAAATAGGTATGAAATATTTATTGCATCTTTCTTTTTAATTCTCTCTTTTTTTTGATTCAAATTTACTTTTGCGTAATTATCGCCGTTAATTAGAATCGCAAAGTATCCTGCGTGGACGGAACGAATTATTTGAACGGGATATCATACGATCAAATATCGAAATTGTTCTATAACTCGAATATAATTCAGCCGATGCATCGATAGCTTTAATACCGAAACATATCCCTTGGTAACGTAATATTCTAATATTTACCAATCACGTTCAATAATTGGACGCAAAGTTTGAACAAACAGATCTACCATAAAACGAATCTTCATTCGCATCAAAGAACCGGCGATTTAAATTGCTTCTATCGCGTAAACCGACCCATCCATAAATATCGTCCATGACACTCGCCAATCGAATCGAAAATCACATTTTTCCATTTTTTCTTTTTTTCTTTTTTTAATTCGGCACCAACCTCGAACGATCCCTCCCAAAAAGCCTCGTCAAAGAATCAACCGCGTCGAAGGAATAGGCGCGAGTATCACGCCGGTCCAACACCGGTTAATTATAATATTTATCGTATGCACGTTTAACCCGGGAGCATCTTGCTAATTATACACGCGGCGACATCAGAGCCCGGCTAATATGCCGGTATATGGCGGTCCGGTGAAATAGTGGGACGCGGTATGGTGTACGGCGCGGTGGTGTACGTGCACGCCGGGACACGTGTGTGCGCGGGGGTGGAAGAGAACACGCGCGTGTACTCGGTGCCCGATCGTTTAATATTTCAGGGTCGCTGCCAGCACCACCACCACCACCACCAGGTTTTAGCGATACACAATCTATCGCACGCGTTGCCGATTCCCATGAGTTTATTGAAACAGCGACGAACGTGTACTCGAAAAGCCTCGTACTCTTCCCTTGCGAATAATGCATCCCACACCGCACGATGCCGCTACGTTTCGCGAGCCTTCCTTCCCTCCGATTGAAAAATGTATTTCCCTCCTTCGCGAAATCATGACGATCCAAGATTTTCATGGCACGGCACGTCGTCGTCGAGCTCGTTCCCTCACGAGCAACCAAGTTCCCCGCGATAAATTCGCGCCCATGAAATTTCCACGATGCCTCTACGATCCGTTTCTTCGCTCGCTCCTTCCTTCGCAACTGGCACCATCTATTAGAAGAGTTCCTCATTTAGAAGAGCCGATTCATCTCGTTTCAAGGCTCGCGAATTTATGGACCAGTTATGCTATTATTAAGCCGAACGTAGGGGAGAATCTATAGAACGAGGCAAATTTCTATTGGAATTAGGTTATTTTGAATACAAATTTACGTCACGTTAGGTTTTTATTAACTTCAACAGAGAGATTTCTCTTACTTCTCTTCTGTGTATATATATTAAAAAAAGAAATAAATTCGCGAGACTTATCAACTTTTCCATTTGTTTTTACGGGACGAACTAGTTACTAGGATAAAAGAATAAGAAAAATCGACGAACGTCTCCTACAATTAGGAGGCGCAGTCTCGAGCAGAGCAACTTAGGAGAAAGGAGCGCTCTCGCCTCGTATCGCTTCACTTTCGCGCTAGGTGGTCCGACGAGTGGGGCACGAAGAGAGCATCGCGCTTGTTAGAGGAGAACGGACTTGCACCGGCTAATTGGTATTCCAGGGGCGAGAAGTGTCAGCCTTTTGACTGATTCTATTTCGAGTAGGTTGCGCGGTGTTTACACTGCGGAAGGAATCGTAAGACGGCAAAGTGGCTGACCAACGGCGACGTCCGCCACAATGCGCCACATCTCGAGGGCCTTGAATCCCCTCAGACCGGTTCCATCCGCCGGGGATTTTCTGCCGTCTAATCGGTCACCGGGCATCGCTGTCCCCGCGCCTCGTGAAACGGGTTGTCTCTTCTTATACAAGTCTTCTCCTCTTCCCTTCCTCTCTCTCTCTCTATCTCTCTCTTGGTCTATTCTCGACCGGGCGGGATGGCGCGTTCATTTTTAACGCGTCGAGGCTTCGCACTTTCTCGAGTGGAACTCGCGTTTCTTCGCGACTCGTCGTATCCCGCGAACGTTCACCTCTCGATTCGAAGGGACGAACGAGGAAGATAGTTTGGCTTCATCTTGTACACGCGGATATATGCTCAGCTTTTTCGGACCCGTGTCGTCCGTCTCTCGGCAGGCTGTCGACGTAATCACCCCTATCCTACCCGCCCCCGCGAGACATTTCGTTACGGCTGCCGCTTTGAAAAGAGCCGACGTTTAAAGGAAGTCTCAGGCGTATCGATCGGCCTCCGTTACAGGTGCACGTTTGTCAAACATGTAGGTATGCATGAACGAAGCAGGTAAATTTTCCTTTTCCGGATCGATCGCGCGAAAGAATGATTTGTAAGCGCAAGCATAGGTTGGAGAATATCTGGTTTTGCGTAATATATAGGTTTAGATACGAGGCATGAGATTATTGTTACACGAGGATGGAGAAAAATGTTTTTTGTAAAAATTGTACGTTAAGCGTCATATTTCAATTTTTTGTTTCACAGTGATACGATATTTCTCGTAAATCATAAGATATCTAATTATGCATAATATAAATGTATATTTATTATAATTAGAAATATGTTTAAACATGGATATTTTATTTAAACGGATGTATGATTTATCTAAATATTACACTTATGTCGGATTAAATAGATAATGTAATATGAAACGAGGCAAGTCTAATTTTATACTCTTATTAAACAAATCGCAAATGGAGCGTGATAAATGTATAAACCATTATATCCAATAAGTTCCACTTGGATTAAATGTATCAAGATATCAGCGTAACTGATGTATGCGCATAATTTAATAATTTCTGAGAATCCAGTATTAATTCAGAAGATCTATTAACTTTGATTTTGGATGTTTAGCATTCTGGGTTCATTACAATTTCACTTTAAAGGAAGTGAACATGGAAAGGGGAAAAAAGGATGGAAGAATAATTTATATTTCTATGTAACTACGTTCTAAATTTATTTCGTACTTTATATACTTTTAATTAGTTAAACTTTAAGGCGAATAAAATTTTGAAAATATTTGCACACTGATCTCCGTAAATTCGTTCGTCAACTCATTGATTACAAAATACAAAGTCGACATGGTTAATAAAATTCATATTCACAATTTCGCATTATATTTTATCACAAAATAAAGCAAATATACAATGCGACAAAGAATTGTGCCTACTACAATAATCACTGACATATCACGAGCATACCAATGAATCTGATTGTTTCCATTAGAAAAGCTAATCGTTGTATTCAACTGAAATTTTCACACGCAGGAACGCGTTTATTCGATATTTATGACGATTTAACCGTTGATAGGAATCGCTAATGTCACTAGATTCATAGAGTAAGCGGTGGAAATGTAATGTATATACAGTAGAAGCATTCAACAGGTTGACGTCGCACAATAAAAACTTTTAAGCGGTCGATACCTCTTTGAACATCGTCGCCGTACGTTAAATAAGAACGATATTGCCGCATTTGATGCAAAAAAACGAGTGATCAAACGTATAATTTAAAAGTTAAACAAGAAAAAAAAAAGGATTCTGCAATAATCGTCATCTATTAGATTCAGGAATGACGAAAAGTATTTGTATGCCTCGAAGAATTGAACTTGCCTAATCGCATAATCGATTTTGAAATCCATGTTAATATTTAGAACAAAAGAAACGCGTAGTTTCGAGTGACACCATTCCTAATCTCATCAATCGATACGAATAAGAAGAAATTCATATTTTCAACCATAAACATCGACGAGTCGGTGAATGTACGGAGACCGATTTTCGCGATCGAAAAGAAACTTATATTTTCGAGAGCTGGCCCATCCAGTCTTGTATAATATTACATGGATCGATTAAAAAAATATATATATGTGTATATGTTTGTATTATACAAATCTACAATATATAAAAAATAGTAATTAATTTAATACATTCTACATCAGTCAATTGATTCCATTTATTGCCTTAACGATACTTTAACGATATATTATTAATTACTGAATGAGATATCGATAAAATATCAATAATCGAGAAACTACGTTTCTCGTACAATCTTCAATCGACTGCATCGTTAACCATAATACGACGAATCGATGAATGCATGGAGTTGACAAGATTGATTTTTGAGATTGATAAGAAAATACACAAACAACATCCGAAATCTGAATCGAAATCTCAGTCCGTCGAAATTGAATTAGAGGAAAGAAAGATGGGTTAGCGAGAACAAATTATTTTTTTACCTAACTACCCTTATCGAAATCGTATCTATTAAGTAATCAAAACGAATTAATTGTATAAATACTTGCATTTACCGCATTAATATGCTTTATTTATTTATCTAATGTAAAATTCTTTGCGAAAATTTTCAAAGTATTAAATATATTCACGATACTTTTTCGTATCCGATGCACAAATCAAGGTTAACCTAACATCCGATGTAAATATCGAGAAGAGATTAAAAATTTTTCACATTTCCCCCGATTTCAAACGAATCCTGTCTAATATAACTTATATTTCTTGTAACTACAGTGGGATACGTGAGATATTTCTTTGCCATAATGATCTGCATCGCAAACATGATTGTCTACGGGTTGAAGGTCAATATAGCCGTAGCTGTCGTAGGCATGGTAAAGCATAAAGACGAAGTATCAGACGCGTCTGACGAATGCGATTTCCATGACGTTGAGGTTGTCGTCGACATAGAAGGTCCGTTCGACTGGACTTCGACGCAACGAGGTTTAGTTGTTAGTTCTTATTTCGTCGGTTACTTAGTAGGCATGTTTCCATGCGGATATTTCGCAGATCGGTGAGTAGTCGAAAATAATTTAAAATAATAATCGAGTAAGCGTTCGAATCGGGGTCATTTTTCATTCAAATTTGAATCGTAGTAGATGATGGATTATTATTTACGACGTCAAAGATAAATGGATCAAAAGTGACCCTGTACAATTGAATACGATAAAATGGATATACTTGAAAAATGAAACGAAATATTTCCATTAAGTGTCCTATTTCAGATTAATCATTAATCGTATTTTCATTCTCCTAAAAACATTATTATCCCTAAATTATCTCGATACTTATTTATTCCTATTATGTATTTTTGTAACCTCAAAATCTTAGAAATTTACATATCAATTTTGATCGATAAACGTTCATTAATAAAACAGAAGATGATTATCAGTAAACAACAGTTTGCAAAGTCTTAGGATATCTTACAGTTTCAACACAAAGAACGCTCTGCTGATCTGCATATTGGGGAACGCGATTCTTACAATGTTGGTGCCAGTAGTGGCGCCCGTGTTGTGGGTACTTTACTTTACGAGATTCGTCATGGGTGTGGTGAGCGCGCCGAATCTTCCTATCGTTGCCATCCTGGTTGGAAAATGGATCGTTTACGAGGAGAAGAGTTTATGGTTCGGTATTATTTATTCCGGCCTATCGATCGGCACCGTCATCTCTATATTGACGTCAGGAATGATACTGCACGCCCTCGGATGGGAGGCGATCTTTTACATCCACGGTTTCCTTCCGTTGATCTGGTGCGCTGTATTCTTCTTGTTCTTCGACGATAACCCGGAAACGCAAAAGTACATAACAGAGGAGGAGAGACATTATATTGTGACCTCGTACGGGCACCGTGGCATTGAATCGAGGAAGATGAAAGTACCATGGAAATCCATTTTCACGTCGGTCCCGTTTATAGCCCTACTTTTGACCAATACATTCGGTACCTATGTTTGGTACTTCCTGCTTACGCTGTTACCTTTGTACATGAACAAGATTCTGAGATTTGATATTCAATCCGTGAGTTCATTTTTTCATTTTTTAAAAAACTTCTTTTCTCGTTATCTCGCAACGAGCATTTATACTTTTTGTTTTTTTAAATATTAAGAATAATTTATCGGTAGAGATTTTTTTTAACCAAGATACTACAAGTTAATATAATCGATGAACAATGAAAAAAATAAAAAGAGTATTGTAATGTAAAAATGAAATACATATTATATTGAAGTTAAAATAAGCACACAAGTGTTCCATATAACCTTCTTCTTAATTCCTTATAGAATCATTTAATTAATAGCTTAATTGTCACTATTCGTGTCGTTTGGTAATTACGCAGAACGCAGTTCTAAGTTGCTTGCCGTACCTCTTAAGCGCAATAGTGAATCCGATTTATGGAGAAATATTGGATTGGGGCAGACTGAGGAATTATTGGGATCAGACAATGGCGCGAAAGATCGCAATGTTCACAAGCAAGTTCTCTCTCTCTCTATCAGATGTAACATACTCTCTTCTACTTTCTTCATTCTATTGTATTATATAAAAATTTGTTGATTATAAAAAATGTTCAACATACATATTTCTTAATCATTTTCACAGGTTGCGTCCCACCGTGTATTTTTCTCCTTATTATCGCTTATATCGGTTGCTATCGGACAATAGTTGTCGTTTTGTTGATGCTGAGCGTAATGTTTGCCGGTACAAGTTTCGTCGGATTTCTTTGCAACCACAACGATTTGGCGCCAAATTATGCGGGAATCTTGATGGGTATAACGAATACGCCAGGAACACTTCCAGCCTTTATTTTGCCCGCCATAGTGGGCGCACTTACGGAAGACGGGGTAAGAGATGAAACCGGAAGTGTGCGAGAACCGGAAAATATCGGGCCAGATCGAAGTAATCAAAATTGGAAGAATTGGAAATGAAATTTTTTATAAAAATTACTTCCATATATATTTATAATTACGATTTATAATCATCAACTTTGAAAAATAGTACACCTATACAAACGATGAAAAGAATTATTTAATTGTAATATTCAATTAGAAAAGATATTTCGGGAAGGGGTTACAATAATTTGATATTAATATAAGATATAAGATAATTGAAATTTTAATTTTAATCGTAATCCCATCGAAATTTTGGAAATTACGAAAGAAATATATATTTATAAGCTGATCGAGTATTGGACAAAGCTGGAAATAATAAAGATTCGAAAATCCAATTCGAATTCGAATACCCGAAATTTTCAGATTATCGCTTTATCTTTTTTGTATTGGACTTTTCGATCCTAAATAATTTGAATCGATGTTCGTAAAATTAATTTCCATGTCTTTTTTTTTAAATATAATACTTCTATCTGATATAGTTTTTTTTCTATTACGTCAAGACTTTCTGATAATTAATATGATTTAATAATCATCACGAATATATAAACTATTTCTTCTTTTCCATTCTTCATTAATCCAATTTGTAAACGTAGCACACTATGGCACAATGGAGATACGCATTTTGGGTGCCCATTATTGCACAGATGATTGCTTTCTTCGTATTCGTCATCTTTGGATCGGCAGAGATTCAAGAATGGAATTATGAGGGAATAAATGAAAATAATGGAACCTAATTTTTAATCCTATATTTTTATCTTAATTCTATTATTGTATATCATTTAATGAAAAATGCATTTTTACTTATACTATTATTATATAAATTTTTTTGATTATTTGTTTTCTTTGGATACGACAATTAATAAGTTTTATTAGTAGTAATAATAAATGTAAATTTATCGAATGTCGTATCTAAAAAAAAAAAAAAAAAGAATTTGCAAGATTGAGGAATCTGCAGGGAATGATAGTATTGAAAGTATTATTTTTTTTTATCGTAATCTTTGAAACTTTTAATTATTTTATTCGCGCATTATTGTTACGTATGTGTATATGAAAAATAATAATAAATATTTATTTTAGTAAAACGTTTTCTTTTTATTCTAGTAACGATATCAATAATATAAAATTATGAAAACTATCTTCATTGGATAACACGAAATTTTATCTTTCTTTTTATTTTACCATTAAAAAATTTAAGCGATGCTGTTCTACAAATAATATCTGAGAATTAATATTTGATTTGTGATCGTATAGTTATATATTTATTCACATACCTATTATGATCAACTATAATAAATTTAAATAAAATTAAAAAAAAAGAATCCTTATGTTCTACTGTTCCAAAATTTCATACGTAATATTAAATCAAAATTGGAGAATCTTCGAAAAACAAATAATAAGAATTATTATACACAATTTTTCAACTCGTTAAAATCATAATCTTAAATATTAATTATAATTCTTTTCCCAAATAATGAAATTTTATTTTCTATCGCGAGACGATCCGTAATGAAGATCGATTAATTAAAGGATGGATCCATCGATGGATGGACAAAAATATTACAAGTTTATCACCATGTGATAAATCTTATCTCAATTAGACCGTGAAGTTTGCGTCTGATCTGCGAAATTCTCACATGAAAAAGAAAAGAAATTCTTAAGAACATCATAACGATGTATCATTAGATATGGATCAAGGTATCGATATTAATAATTGATAGTCGATCTTTAGTACACTTCAGTCGGTTGCATCGTTAACCATAATTCGATAAACGTCGACGAATCGGTGTATGCATGTATGAAAGCTGACAAGAGCGATTTTTGAGATCAATAAGAAAGTAGAAAGGCAACTCTACTCTACTGGATACTATGAGAAACGTAGTGCACATTAATGAGATAAATCAAAAAGATGGGTTAGCGAGAACAAGTTTCTTTTAATATTCGATTATTAAGTATTCAAAAACAATTAATTTTAATACACTTATCTTTATCATAGAATAATAATAATAAAAAAAGATTCTTCTTTTATTGTTTAATGTAATTTCTATGTGAAAGTTTTTTAAAAAAAAAGTCTCATTTTTTGAGAATGACGTACAAATTAAAGTTAACCTAATTAAGGTATCAAAAGTAATTTTCAAGAAGAAAATTAAAAACTTCTCTCGACGATACTTTTCTCATTGAAACAAAATTTATCTACATACAATATTTATATTTCTTGTGAAACTAGTGGGATACGTGAGATATATATTTGCATTCATGATCTGCATCGCGAACATGATCATCTACGGGCTGAAAGTTAACATAACCGTAGCTGTCGTAGGCATGGTTAAATATAAAGATGATAAAAACGACGCTTCGGAGGAATGTGAATTTGAAGCTATAGCCCGAATTATCGATATACAAGGTCCGTTCAAATGGACTTCGACGCAACAAAGTTTTGTTATTAGTTCCTATTTCATCGGTTATTTAATAGGCATGTTTCCATGCGGATATTTCGCAGATCGGTAAGTAAAATCGAGAATAATTAAACAATCGAGTAAGCTTAAGCTTTCGAACTTCGTTCGAAGGGATTACTTTTCATTCAAATTTGAATCGCGGTAGACGATATATCGGATATTATTGGCGTCAAAAAGAAATGGATCAAAAGTTTATTTCCATTAAATGTTGTTTTTCTTCAAAAACAAAATTATTCTCATTCTTATTTCCATATTATTTATTCCTAACATACATCTTGAACGGATCGTTTGTTCAAAATCTTAGATTCGTATACGAATTTCGTTCATTTATAAAATAGAAGAACATTATTGATTAAACGACAGTTCGCAAAGCACGATATCTTGCAGTTTCAACACGAAGACCGTTCTGCTGATCTGCGTATTGGGGAACGCGATTCTTACACTGATAGTGCCATTAGTGGCGCCCACGTTGTGGATATTTTACATTGTGAGATTCGTCATGGGTGTGGTGAGCGCGCCGAATCTTCCTATCGTTGCCATCCTGGTTGGGAAATGGATCGTTTACGAGGAGAAGAGTTTATGGTTCGGTATTATTTATTCCGGCATATCGATCGGCACCGTCATCTCTATATTGACGTCAGGAATGATACTGCACGCCTTCGGATGGAAGCAGATATTTTACATCCACGGTTTTCTTCCGTTAATCTGGTGCCTTGTATTCTACATGTTCTTCGGCGATAACCCGGAAACTCAAGTGTACATATCGAAGGAGGAGAGAGAATACATCACGAGCTCGTACGGGCACCGCGGCCTTCAATCGGTGAATATGAAGGTGCCGTGGAAAGCCATTTTCACGTCGGTCCCGTTTATTGCCCTCATCTTCACCAATTTATTCGGAAATTTTGCCTGGTACTTCCTGCTCACGCAGCTACCCTTGTATATGAACAAGATTCTGAGATTCGACATTCAATCTGTGAGTCTGTCATTCAATTTTCTTACGCTTCCTTTTCCTTTTACGCCATCCCATAAGCGCTTTTCAGTACTCGACTTGAGAATAAATTATATTTATTAATATAAATTTAATTACTTATGGAATGACTTGTGAACCATTCAAATTATAAAGATTCGCCAATATCGATATGGTAATTACGCAGAACGCAGTTCTAAGTTGCTTGCCGTACCTCTTAAGCGCAATAGTGAATCCGATTTTGGGAGAAATATTGGATTGGGGCAGACTGAGGAATTATTGGGATCAGACAATGGCGCGAAAGATCGTAACGTTTTTAAGCAAGTTCTCCCTCCATTTTATTCATCCTTTCCTCTACTTTTTCGTTTTCTTTTTTATATCCGTTACTTAAAACTTGTCCAACGTTTCTTAATCACAGGTTGCGTCCCACCCTGTATTTTTCTCCTTATTATCGCTTATATCGGTTGCTATCGGACAGTAGCCGTCGTACTGTTGATATTGAGCATGACGTTCACCGGTACAAGTTTCGTCGGATTTCTTTGCAACCACAACGATTTGGCGCCAAATTATGCGGGAATCTTGATGGGTATAACGAATACGCCAGGAACACTTCCAGCCTTTATTTTCCCTGCTGTAGTGAGCCTATTTACGCATGACGGGGTAAGAGATGAAACTCTTCTCTTAGAAAGAGGATCGGAAAATATCGACAGATATTATTGCAATAACTAATATCCCTATCTCGTATTTTTTCCATTTTTGATAATTATGTTTTAACGATTATTAACAAATTACGGAAATTTTTTCTTTACTTTTTATTAATCTAGTATATTTAAAACACAGCATACCGTGGCACGATGGAGATACGCATTTTGGCTGGCTGTTATTGGACAGATGATTGCGTTCGTTGTGTTCACGATCTTTGGATCGGCAGAGATTCAAGAATGGAATTATAACGAAGAAAATGAAGAAAATTAGCAAACCGATTTCTAATATTATATTTCTGCATATTTATGTTTCATAGTGAAAAATGTATTTTTACTAATGATATTGTTATAGATTTTTCTTTCTTCGGATACGATAATAATTTTTAATTATTTTTAAGTAGTAATATTTAATAGTAATAATATTTGTAATTTTATCGTATCCAGTGGAAAAGATTGACGAATCTGCAAAGAGTAATGGAATGATTGCTGGACTTTCCAGTTCTTTCAATCGTAATTGTATTTGTATGAGATAAAATTTATAGCAATTATTTTATTTATACATTATTGTTAAATATATATATATACGTTTAAATATATTTCACGAAAAATGATAAACGTTTATTTTATTAAAAACACGATATTGATGATAAAAAAAAAAAAAATTACAAAAATCATCCATCGATACAAAAATCTGCCAAGAAAAAGAAAGAATCGCGGGCTCGGCAACTTTCTACTCCCTTATACTTCAACGATATATGGTTAAGTGTCAATAACATATCGACAAGATATTAATAATCGATAGTCACCCGTCTCTAGCACACTTCAGTCGTGTCGTTAACGATAAACATCGACGAATCGGTGCATTTATGGAGACGACGAGACAGATTTTCGTAATCGGTAAGAAAATAAATGGTGCAACGGCGTGGCACGAGAAACGATAGTGAACGATTAATGCGATAAATCGAAGAGATGGATCAGTGAGAAGAAATTTCTTTTAACCATATTCGTATCGCCTATTAAGCATTCGAAACAATTAACTTTAATCATTTCGTAATTATTTACTTTACCATATAATAACGAATTTCTATGCGAAACTTTTTTAAACTAAGTCCACGATACTTTTTTATCTTAGAAATGACGAGTTAATCAAGCTTAATCTGAACATAATTCCCTGAAAGTAAAGACTTTTCACGATATTTTTCTCATTGAAATGTGGCTAACATGGCACAATTTATATTTATCGTGATATAATTATTGCACACGTTGGTTAAGTATGAAGATGAAATATTCCTCGACACAGAATCGAAACTATCGATAACTAAAAGATAGAGTTCGAACAGATTTGATCGTTATTTACTTATATTTGTTGTGCTTCGCGCAATATTTCGTAGAAAGTTTCCATCAGTTTTACGAAACTTCTCTTCCCGCTGTTGTTGATTATAAAAATGTATTCAGCGTATTTTTTTATTCACAGGTTGCATTTCACCGAGTATTCGTCTCCTATCGTTGCAATCGCACGATAGTTTTGAATTTTAGCTAATGCTGTTCATGAATTGGGATATCTTGGCACCAAAACTACAGGGGAATTTTAATATTACAAATATTCCAAAAACTAATGTAGAACACTAATGTAGAAGATGGGATAAGAGATAAAATCGGAAATGTGAGAGAAATTATCGAATCAAATCCCGAATAATTGAGAGGTCAGAAATGAAATTTCAGGAAATGAAATTTTTATAAAAATTTCTCTCAATAGCATATATCATATTAAACTTTTATTTTTATCTTTATCTTTATTTTGTATAACATATCGTTACATAATGGAGATATTTTGACTGTTGCACAATCGATTGCATTTCTTATATTCGCCATCTTCGAAGTTGTAAGAGTGAAATTATGGGATACGAAACGAAGAAAATTAATAAATTAATTTGTATTATTTGTTTTTTTCTCAGTTTATATTATTTCATCATATCCGGTGAGAAAGAAATTTTTCATAATAAAATTGCTAGTGATATCTATCCAAAGTGAAAGATTTGCTAGATTGACGAATCTAGACAAAATATTCAAAGTGTTATTTATACTTTATTTTTCTATTGTCACGTATATTTAAACACGTACATTTTAAAAATACATTTAAGAAATAAAAAGAAATCTCGTTGATCAGCAAGCTCCATTTCTTGAAATATTTTTATATAACATTGAATACAATTCATAAAAATTTGCCTAAAAAATCCGCACGTTCTATTTTTTTATTCCCGAGTTACAATTACATTTACAACTTGTTAAAAAAGGGGAAATAAGTATTTCACCGATAATGAAATAATTTATCACGATTCTTACGTCGTTAACTACGACGTGCATAAAAATAGATTGTTATATTCGCGTTATTATCGTAGCTTTAACGTTAATTGTTCAACGAACACGCGGCACCATCAGCGAGCGGCAATATTTTAACCTCATCTTTTGCGGTATCTGCGCGTACATGCGATGCACTTAACAACATGCTAATGCACGTGTTAGTGGCATTTTAGATCGTAGTAGAGGTGGAGCAATAAATTCTCCTATGCGTGATTAATTTCTGCTTCGAGTAAAACGATAAAGCGAACGTATTAACTCTAAGAAATAAGCGATACGATATATTCAAAGCATCCAAATTTTCTTTATTGTAACAACGATTAACAATAACATTTCTTGGAGTATCACGTTTTACAAAAATTCCGATTTTCTTTTTCTTTTCTTTAATCCAGGGACAATTTAATAAAAAAAGAAAATCTATGGAACATAAACGAGGATATTCTAATTCTCCACTTGCCGAAGAAGCGATCCCGTCTTGAGTTGCCGATCTCGCGCAACGATTTGTCGAAGGATAGGAGGGCATCTGAAAAAAGTCTGGCAGGATACAGGATCGCGATTTCAATGTTAATCGAGCATTTCACCGGTCGAAGCGAGCCACCCAAGTAGCGCGGCGAATGGGCAACACATGTTTCCAGTCGCGAGCAACAGACTGTTTCGCGCGTCGCGATTAATCTTACATGCGTTCCGCGAATTTCGTCTCGCACGCAATTCGAGGGATACACGGGCGGTCGAGAAAAGAGCGCGAGGTGCGAAAATTGGCAACGATCGGGGCAGGGAAAAGAAAAAAAGAAAGAAATTATTTATCGTGACGGCCTGAATTTCCCTCAAGTACACAAAAATGTGATTCATCTTCCCTCTTCGTGATAACTTTTCGATTTGTCACAGCGTTTCGATATACCGCGAGTAATTAATTGATGTAACGATTATTCAAATTTTTTTCTCACTTGGAAAAAATTTTAATTATACTTGATCGGCCCCCAAACGCGACCAAGCATCATGCATAAGTCGCTGATCCACGTTTAAATAACAGAGGTTTGCGATTCGTGAAATTTATCAAATTTACTATCGTTTTTAAAAATCCGGTTTTAAAGCTCGTGTTATCAGGTTTTCAATTTATCTACATTAATTCCTCGCTTTGGAGGGCCGTTAACGACGTTTCCTTGAATTTAGACTAATTTACACAACGAAAGGATTATGGAGATCGTGTATTAATCGAGGTCAAGATAAAGCTTTCGAGAGATTTCGAGCCGGGACCATCCATCAATGCTATGCCTAGGCGATTAATCAAACTCATTCGATCCACCTCGTCGCTACGACCACTTTTATTCCTTATTAATTACGGGTTGGCTAGAGGCTAGACGAGGCGAACAACGCTATGCACAACGCTTGGTTGTTTCGCGTTAAATATGGGCGTATGGGAAAGAAGGTGCGTGGTTGTTGTTGCTTCTGAATATGGAGATCGTCGCCACCGGTGAAAGAGGAGGAAGAGCATAATTTGTCAAGTGTTAACGCCAACCTTCCAACTTCCCTGTACGTCATCGTATGACTCGTAAAGCTCAGCCCCCTCCTCTTTCTCCGATCGTTTCGCCTAGAAGGCCATGGAACAGGCTCTTCTATTCCTTGAAAATCGCGATTAAACCGAGCATTCTGTCAGTGTAATGGAGTTTACTTCACGTTGCTTTAACAATGACGTTTAAACACGGAGAAAAGAGCGAAAAAGATTTTGACGCGTAATTTTTTTTAATTTTTATTGCGTACTTTAAAGTGCAAATGCGATGAATAATTTAAAATGGATCGAAAGAACAAACCGAAAAGAAGGAATAAAATTATTTCCATTTCCAAGATTCATTTTCGAACAAATCAAGTTTGAGAATTGTTTAAATACAAAATTTTATTTTCCGAGAGAATCAATCGAATATAAGAGTAAGTTGTATCTAATAAAAATTTAAAATTTAATTTTTCATATACACGAACTCATTAAACTCGTCCATATTTTACAAACGCTATTCAGATACTATTTCCTTTTTCTCTCCGGTAAATTTCTCGAGCGATTGTAAGTATAAAGTATCGATTTCAAATGAACCCTACGAACCGTGAAAAAGTTAATCGATCCCCTTTTTTTTCATGTCCCATTACGTACCGTCCCCTTGGTTCCCTGGCTTCTTATTAAGGAAGTCAGCTATGAAGCTATCCTACGGAATGCGAGGAAGAATTTCGAAATTGGGATTACATTGCGAATGGCGAGATTGGGAGAAAGTAAGTTCGCGAGCGGGAAGGAACGTGGAAATCGACGGTTGCGACAGTTGGCAACTGTTCTGCGGTTATTGGAAGCGTATAAACAGTCCACTCGTTCGCTAGAACTCGTGACGTCTCGAAGTTATTGGAGAGTATATAGCGAGGAAATGAAGCGAATGGTTGGCTAAACGATTGCTGGATAACTTGTAAAAGTAAAGTATACGTAAGCGTATATCTTTTCACGGTTCATAAATTTTTATGTTCCAACGTTCTTTTTCACGCACCTGACAATCGTAAAATTGAAAATGCTCGAAAATTATTTATAACGACGAGGTTAACATCTGCATTTCTGCAAGTATTGACGCAGTTTATGGAACTTTTAAAAAAGAAATTTCAACAAACGTCAAATGCTCAAAGATTTCCAACGTGAATGTTTTTATGAAAACTTTGGACTGTATTGATTAATATATCTTAATTGACGAGCTTTAAAAGACATATATATATATGTATAAAAAACTGGCTAACGTAACAATTCGTTTCCTATTTCGCTTTCTTAAATCTAACCTCCGAAATTACAATATTAAATACATTATTAATACCTGGTATTTTACGTTATCCATTCTCGTTGTAATCCCAATTCGTCCACTAACAACAATAACACTCACTTTTGATGACAAAATATTCCACAAAACATTCTAAAAGCCGACAAAAACTTTCACTTAAAAACGAGAAAAAATTCAGTTACGTCGCAATAAGCTATTTGAACCGACAACTGCTTGAAGTTAGGCGCAGCTGCGCGCGCATCAACATCGTTACAGAGCGCCGCTACGTTCATCGCGGGAAGATTACATATATTTTAAATGAATGTATTCTCCCGTTCAGAACTCTTTCACTTTTCTCGTAATGCCATAGAAGTGAAATAAATGCGAAATGTGAAATTCTGCACAGTTTTTAAAATTATATTCGTCTTATATATATTTAAAATATATATAAGAGAGAAAAAAGTTTCAAATAAAAGAATTTTATTCGTACGTTAAAATATTTCTTACGAGATCGGAGACGGGAAATATGACAAATAAAATGACATCGATGTGCAAAGCGTTGAGCATTGATTAACGAGTCAACACTTCGCGAGTCGAGAATCTACATTTCAAGTTAGAATATCGCTTTTACAGCCGATATATATATACTCACTACAATCCTACATTATCCTTCCAAGTTCCAACTAGATACTCGATAAGTTACAGGAAGTGGAGAAACTGAGCTGTAAATATATCATGTACAGAGTAGAGTGTGCGAATATGACCGAGTCAAACTGCTTGCAAGATTCACTATCCTGAAAGCGATAGTTTGTATTTGCAACTGCTATTACAACAATAGTTTATGCACAGTTTATGCTTCGATAATATAATACGTTCTAAAATTTAATATTGAATTTACAATTTAATTAAAGATACACATAAAATTGTTATTTTTCTCTTTCATCAAATGCAAAGAGTCACGATTTTAATTGAAATAATTTTCAAGCAATCTTCAAAATAATAAAATAAATTCTTTGAAGAATTAAAATTTCACGTCACAAATTTGAAAGTGAAAATAACAATTAATTAAAAACTAATTTATTATTCGCGGAAAATGATTTTAAAAATGAATTTAAAGGTAATTATTAACCAAACGTTTTTGATTGATTAGTAGAGATTAATGAAATATCAAGCAGCCAACGTAATTAACGATTAATCTTACACCAACACGTACCAACTGTAACATTCGCGCGTTTCCATGCGATAAACGTAGAAACCAGGTCAACTGCTCAACGAGCATAGTCAGCTGGCGCTGATATTCCGTCTTGCTAGATTCGATCCAAAGGGTTCGACTAATGCTTATACGAACTACGGTTACGAACACCTTGAACGTTCTTGGGATTCAGAGTTGAGGAAACTCGTCCAGCTTCGTGATTACAGCTAAATCGTTGACGGCACCGGCTGGTTGGTAACGAAGTCGGTGCCAAATTACCAACAATGCTGAGAACCGGGGAACCGCTTTCCTGCCCAATCTAAACAAGCGGGGCATAAAGTTAGCAACTTTCCCGACACTGACTCTCTCTCTCTCTCTCTTTGTCACCCAACCAGGACCGGCTCCAAGTCAAGAATCTCGACCTCGCCACTGACTTGGCCAGTATAAATAAATCAACTCGACGACCACTATAGATATCGAAACCGAGGGAATGTAGATGGACTACGATTTCATTGTTCATCTGAGCGAAATGTAGAGGAAAATTTCTCCACGAATTTTTTAACATCTCGCGGAACACGTGGGAAAAGTGTATGATCGAGGGCACAAATTTTCTTATCTAACGTGTCTAATTATAACTATTATCTCTAAATTCAAACGACAATGGATTACAATCGATAAAGGCGGAAGTATAAATTCTCTCGAACCACTGGCAATTATCTCGCGCAATTTTCCTCCATCGATGCGATTCCTCAAAATAAAGGGAAATTCGAGGGGTGGAATTTTCCTCATTTCCCCGAAAGTTATCAGCGTTACGTGCGTTTACGGACCAACTTATCCCCTCCCCTCCTCGAGGAACGAACTACTCTGAACAGACAGACACTGCCCACTACAATTTCCCGAATTCTATCCCACTTCCTACCCCTCTTTGTTTTCCTCTCCTCGTTCTTTATGAAAGTCCCAGGAGGGGATCGATGCGGCACGCTTCAAGATGGCCCAGTTTCAGGGGAACGGCACTCGACCATAAACCCCCAGATAACGGGGGCAAAGTTTCGCCTTGGTAAAAAACTTGGTAACGGCCCCCGAGCATTTAAAATAATCTGTAAATTTTCATAACGATTCGCGGCGAGAAGTTCCTTGGATGAATTTTTAACCAATAACTCTCCTTCGTTCGCACGCGAGAAACTCGTCCGTCATTGAAATTTGATCTCGGATTTTTAAGCATTTTCGTTAATCCGAATCTTGTAATTTTTTTTTTTATTCCAATCGTCGATTCCAAAAAGGAACGAAGAAGCTTCGTTGCAAAGGGTCGATCTGGGATCGACGATTTCACACAGGATTCGCACAGTTGCGTTTGGTGAGATTCCGGTTATTGGTCGAGCACCGATTAACCGATTCGTTGTTGTAACGTAAAGTAACACGTTGACTGACAGCGATATTATTAAGGATTTCTAAGATTTCTAGGATGATGTATACGAGCCATTCTGCAATGGTTACAATGGTAATTAGTCTTATCTTCTAGGATAGGCAAGATTGGGAGAGGGTTTGAATTCGAGGAAGAGAGAGAGAGACGGAGAGAGGAACGAGGCTAAGAGGAGAGGATCGTTTCCGAGGCTGGATTCCAACACGTTTCCCTTCAGAACCGCGTCTGCTAATATCAGAATGTCCAAAATCTAACGTCGAATCTCGACATTCAGATGTCGGTGAGAATACCAATTTCACCCTCCCGGAAACTAGTTTTCGAACGAGTTTCGTTATCTTTCTGGGAGATGACGCCGGGGTAGAAACGAAATTCTCCCTAATAAAATGGCCACGGTTTCGAATGGAAGGCCGTATCGCGAGACGATTGATAAAAATTTTCGATCACTTATTCGGTTATTCACTGTAAATGAAACGGTGGATGAAATAATTCGTTCCTTTCCTTACTCGTTCCTCATTTTCTTATTTTTAACCCACTAACCAATGCTCGTAAGTTTTCTTTATAATTACAGGAACTTTTTAATGAATATATCTCGATATTTTATTCGTGCACGCAATTTAATTTTCCCGGCTCCTCGATCGAGATATTCTTTCGTTCACCTCGGCGTTTTTAAAATTATTCAACCAATAGAACATTGCCTATATTGCCGGTTCGTTGCCAATTGTTGCAGAAGATCATTTCACTCCCATCTTTATTACACTCGTTACCAACTTGTTACTGATAAAAGTGTTTTTCTTTCTTTCTCTCTCTCTCTCCTTCTTTTTTAAACTGTATTTATCGAGATATTTTGTATCGTCCGCTTTCAACGAAACGCGTTCCCACTTGACGGGGGAACAAAGCGCATTATGAATCTCGTACGCTCGCGTTTCCCCATTATCCGATAATCAAACTCAACGCGCAACAAATAGATTTAGTTGATATTTAATTTCAATAGCGGCTCCTGTCGAAGAACGAAGTAGGGAACAAAACGAGGAGAGATTTATTCGCTCGGTTCCTATATTTTCGCTGGCTCGTAACCACCACGGTGTTCCGCGCTGGGATGGAAGACTGCACGCGTGTCCTCTCCCCTCTTCAACCTGCTGCCAGTTGAATTTTAATTAAAACTTCTCGACTACGTTAATTGAAAAAATAATTCACGCAACCCGAACCGATTGTTGCGACCGTGTTTCGCCCATGTCCCTGCCATTCTTTTCGTTACAGACGGATTCGCACAGCGCCATGTATTTCGATACAAATACCCGTGAAACGGTTATAATCCTCTTATAACGCTCTTTAACATAACAAACAATTTCAAATTTCCCACGACACCTTGTATTTTTTCCGATTATCATTAAGCTTGCACTTATCCTCGAATGCGACCATCTTACGACGCAACAAGTGCAACGTTATACACGATACACGAATATATACGTATAAAGGAAAAAAGCAGTTACGAGAAATTGTAACCGCTCTCTCAATTCCGTATGATATTTATTCGAGCAAGTTCCTTCGTGTCGACGCACGACGGTTGTCAATTGCAGCAGCCCGGCCACCGCTACGTTTCCATTAGCAGATACGAAATATCGTGTATCTTTCGAAATTAAACTCTTTGGCCGGCGGTTGGTAGTTTGTAGATTCAGGGGGACTCCGAGGCAAAAAGATCGCGGAGAATTTTAAAGTGGAAACAGGGTAGGATGCACAGCTGAAGGCATTGGGCATGTTCTCATTTACCTGAAATTTCACGTAGACACCCTTGGCGAGCTTGTGCATCGTGTTCTTAAGAAATATCCACGTTTCGAGAGGGATAAGATATCGCTCGCTTCGTCTGGAATTTTCGACAAACTCATATCATACGTATATCCCCATCGATCCTACGAGGATCGAACTTTGTCGTACTTGAAACACGTGATTTCACCCGCTCTTGTATTTTTCGATCGAAAGTGCACGCACAGCTTCGTCGAAACTGGGTTAGCCTTATCGCCTTATAATGGTATCTTTCCACGGTGCTAAAATAAAAGTAAAGTCAAACTTTCTATCTTTCTTCTTACATTTCTTTTTTTCTTTTTTTAGTTTCCTTGCTTATTTGCTTATTCGTTTCTTTCACGAAACTCGCGATCCACTTTTCCTTCGAATGTATAACGCGCAGCTTATTCAAATTACATCCGAAACCAGTTATAGACTTATCCATACTTCGTAAGAGAGATTTTTTTCATCCTACGTACGACTGTAAATCGTGATATAACCGATACGTAAAGATCGTGGAACAACAACTTTCCGATCGAACTCGTGTAAGCTCAGGGGGGATGAAAGCGTGGTGAGAAAGGAAATATTCGTCGAGGGAGGGAAGCATTTTTTAACCGATTAAAGGCTTTACGTCGCGGAGAGAAAGGTATCGGAGGGGGGAGGGGGAAAAAAATTTCTTTTCGGGGACATTACCTTATTCAAAAGGCTCTCCACTTGGAGCGGAGTGGTTTACTCGGGACTGATTCTTTCTTTACAGCCGGGATCATCGACTCAAAGGGCAGAAAAGTCAAATTGCCTATAGCGGGCGGGCACAGGACTCTGACTCTCTTCTTTTCTTACGACTCTCACTTGGCTCAACTAAAGGGAGATGCTCCCTTCGTCCCTTTTTCATCGCGGCTTCCCCGCGGAGGGAATGATTTCAAAGAGAAGTCTGCTTTAAATAATTTCGTCCCGCGCAACTGTGGGATTTTATTGGGAGAGCAGACGTAAAAGCCCGCCATCTCTCCTTCCTTTATACCACCATCCACTCTCTCCTTCTTTATTTCGTTAAATTGATCGTAACTCGGATACGAACTCTTTCTCTCTCCTCACCTTTCTCGATTACACATACGTGCATTGTTAATCGATTTTCTTTTCTCTCAAATATGATTTTCCAAAGCGGTGAATTTTTTAGATATACAAAGTATCGTCATTATCCGAAAATATTCGATTTCTTTTCGAGAATTTAAATTTTTAGAGAGGACGAGTTTTCAACCAAAAATTTTTGAACCAAAACCTCGTGTATGATGTAGGAAGGATCGCTTCGCAAGTGATAGTAGTATTTTTATCCTCTTTATCGAAAATTGATATTGCAATATCGTTAAAATGTTTTCACTCCGCCCCTCCCCCTATCCTGCGTAGTCGATATTTTACGATAATCGCCGGTAGCAAATTCTTGTCGTAAACGAAACGAGACACACACACACACACAGAGGTTAAAGAGAGAAGAGGGAGGAGGGAGGGAAAAAAGGTTAAGCCCCCGAAACTTTGTTGTAATACTTGGCAGCATTAACGAAAGATAATAGGGATGCCATTAAAGCGTAACGTGTTTGAAGGAAGCTACGTTTGCGCATCCGCTTAGAACACGGCTTACGAACCTGATACAACCTAATTATCGTCCGCCATACGCGAGAGCGCGTCTAACCTATTATTTTCAACCGATAGCACGGAACTAATGTAATTATATATCCATTCCGCTTTTGATGCGGTTTTAATCCGTTTCCCCTCGCCATCACCTTTGGTCCTTACCTCGTTCCACGAATATAGCCCGCGATCTATCCGTACAGGCGAAACAACGTATTTCCGGCGGTGGTTCGCGTCTTTGATCGCGATCGTATCGTTTCGCATCGATAGTTCGGATCTTCAATCGATATCACATCCAGATACATTTCGTAATGTTTTAGAAATTTGATACAGAGATTCAGGATTTTTTTAAGAATATATATATATATATAATAAATAAGGGAAAGGTAGCATTGATTGTTGACGGGGAGAGAAAATTGTCGTGGAAGGGAAATATATAGGAGGGCAAAAGTAGCGTCGGGTGAAAAATTTACTCGAGCTCCCGCTGTAAGAGAGGAACGTCTTTGGGAGATGATGTAACAGCGCATAAAGTATAAATGGCACTAAAACATCGAATACGAAGCGCGCATTTTCGCGCATGGCAGAAAGAATATGGAACGAGGATGATATCGAAAATATTTGTTTCGACGGGGATGAAACTTTGATAGTTTATTCCCCAATTCATCGAATTCTACGATCGAGGAAGGCATCGTGTGCTGAAAAAGAATGACAGCCCTACGAGAATGAAATAAAATTTCTAAATATTTTTCCCACGCGTACACTTCGTCAATCTGATATTCATCATATTTCCATCTAACGACAGGTAAAATTATTTGTTTGCGTTCCAGGTGGGAAAACACAAATTTCAAAGGAGAACTCGAGAAAAGACTCGAAGAATAATATACTTCTCGATACGCGTGCACACACACACACACACACACAGAAGCGGCTGCTACTTCATTTGCTCGATTAAACCTTGAGCGCGTTGAAACGCGCGTTGAAGTTTGTCGAACCGTAGCTGTCTCTCGCCTTCACGAATCCTAACACTTACCCGGCACTAATGAGTCTTCTCCCGAAGAGTGGTACGTAAGAGCGACTTCGTAATGATCGTTTATCCAAGTACTCGGACGTAAGTTTCTGCAAATTGACGTTGAAGCGGGGTAGAGGGAGGGAAAAAGAAGCGGGGAGGGGATAAGAGTGGAAAAAGAGAGGAGGAACTGGGGGAGGGAAACGAAAGAATGCAATAATAGAAAAGGCGTGTACGTCTTTCAAATGTCAAAGCGGCCGAGCCAACGCGCTTAGCACTCGCAATTATCCTTGGATTCTCGTTAAGATGGAGGGGGATAGATGTTTTTTACGTCGAAGCCGAGCGCCCTCTCATTAAGAGCTCTTAAAAAACACCTAACCTCGTTCAAAAGACTCTCTCGCTTGTTCCACCAAGGCAACGATTATCGATGCTCCTTCGAATTGGGAGGAGAGGGGAGGGGCCAGAATTATCGAGCATTCGGAAGCTTGCGTTTCCTCCTCTTCCTTCCTCTTCACTTTCTTCTTTTCCCTCTCTTTTCTTTTAATGACCGGTACTTAGTAACTCGGGGGGAGGGGGGGAGAGAACAACGCGGGGTTGAGATCGATTTTATTATAGGAGAACGAGAAGTTTCCAAATTGGTTGTTTGGGTTCGGCAAGCGCGGTGAATTTTACGGTGATTACCGTTAGCGCGGTTGAAAAATATAGTGGGAAAGGAAACAAGCCACGCTATTACATCTTAATGGCACCGGCCACCGTGGTCACAAATCTTTGGCTAACGAGCGTTCTGACAAGAGAGGCGGTGGATCGAATCGCTCGCCAAGGACTCGATCGACAGGTGGATTCGTAGAAATTGATCTGGAGATGATATTACTGTTACATTGGTGGTTTTGCAAGATGGATGGATGGATAGAGGACGAGAAGCGTGATTGGGATAGGAGAAGGAGAATTAGGAGGGGAAAAGTTTTAAAAATTAGGAATAATTTTGTTCTCGGTTCGGAAGGAAGAATCGTGAATTTTTGTGCGATATTTTTGTTCGAAACAGTATTTTATCATTTGCGCATTGAAATAAATTTGACGTTGAAGTGAATATTTTTCCATTTATTGTCTCTCCGAGAGACAATATTCTTAATCTCTGTTTCTTTCCACGGTTTTTAAGATTTGCTGTAGTTGATCTTCTTTTATCGTTTTCTTTTTTTTCTTTTTCCTTCAATCTTTAAGTTTCGCTTCGCTTTATGCAAAGTTGTTTGCAGTGCTTGCTTTATATTTCATGACACGATAAAAGCAAATATTGTGCTAAGTATCGTGTACACGGTTACGTTGTTATTGTATTAAAAGATGATACGATGAAATGGATGTTTTCAGAATCAAACAGATTCTGATACTCGAATTATTTATAGATAATTCCTCTTATTTTATTTTTTTTCTTTGATCAAGATGCTGTGTTGATCAAACGTATACAAATAAATTGTTCTGTAAACACTCACCGTAATCCTTTCATCGTCAGAACAAATTGTTAATAAATTGTACATACCTGAAACAAAAAAAAATTTATCATCAATAAAAATTCCGACGAATTAATGTTCATTTTCTTACTCTTCAAATCTATTATTCCACAGAAAAGATTGAATTAAAGAAAAATATTTTTCGAAATATTAAATATACTATTGTTATTACAAAAATTATTTTCAATTGCTCCAATAAGTACATCAAATTTCATATAATACATATAGTTAAAGGAAATAACAATTTCACCTCGATATTAATGATAATAAAACAATCAAATTTTCTGAAAAAAATAATAAAAACATCAATTTACGATCATACGTGAATACAACTATACTACTTTATTCTAATTATTAAGAAGAGACCAAAGGTGTATGAAAAAATTTGATAACCTATAACAAGTAAATGATCATATATAATATCATAAATGATATTTTCTAGAATTAGATTAGTTTCATCAATCTACGTACGATAAAGGGTTTAAAAAACGGACTATACTCGAATAAAAAATTGCATCTATCGTCGTAATAAAAAAAAAGGAGCACAAACCCTTGAGCTAAGAACCTGACGCGACAGCTGGTGCCTTTGTGAAGCCGGTCTTGTTTAAGGACCGATTTACACAGGTATTAGCGTGTAATGGGAACTAACTAGGCCCTGGCCGTTCGTTCCTTTTATCAAGCCCAACGGCAATTTAACACGGTTTAAACTGTCTGAAATTGATGGCGGATCGTGAACAGAGAAGCCATTCTTTCTTTCCGCCTCGAGACTCAAAATAAAAACTCTATGATATACACAATAAGCTTTCTCCCATTCGTGCACACTTTTCATCTCGTGCGTGGATACGATACATCGCATTCCCGCATCGATGCTACACATAGCAAATAATCAAGATTTAAACTTTAACGAGAAATTTTAAACGAGAGAAAAATTGTTACAATCACTTACGCTTCCCATCTAAAACCATCCATGGACCTACACAAAGACCCACCACGATACGATTAATGCTACCGATCGACGAAGCCTCGCCACACGCGGTCCAATTCCACTTTCTCGCGCGCTTCTCTCGAATTTCGTGGTAAACGTAGCGTCATCTTTAATCCACGTAGAAATCGTTCACGTAGGGAGGAGATACTCGGTCGCATTTTTCTCTCGGTCTTATCTAGAATCTTGGCGCCGCTTCGAGATGGTGGAAGCGCGCGGCCTGCAGAGAAGAGAAGAGAAGGGAGAAAAAGAGTGTCGCAACAACGGTCGAGGAGAGGGAGAAGAAGCCAGGCCGTTCACCGGTTAAGGATTGGGAAGGGAAAGGGATCCTAGAAGAAATTACTCGCTCGAAAGACGACGAGGGGGTGGCGAAGTGCGGGTGAATCGCGGCTTCTATAAAAATTACCCTCAGGCCTGTGGCGAGGCGGCCGTTGCGGATTGGATTGGACGTATCCATCTCTCCTCCTGGGAACTGTCCACCAATGTCCCCCACCGAGCTTCTTTCCCATTTAATAATAACGATTCCTTTGTTGCGAATTGCCACAATCCTCGTTCGTAGCTCGGATCCTCCCCCTCCCCCCATGGGATATCATCGAGAAAAACTAGGATGGAGGAACTGTTTCGTGGATTAGGGAATAATAGGGTACGTCGAGCCATGTTAAATTGATTCTTTCGTTCGTAGATGTTGCGAAATTCTAGAAAATATTAATTAACTATTAATTCCTGGTTTCGCTTTCGAATCTATCCCGAGAGAATTAAAATTCCGTAGAGAAAAATTGGGAACTTTGAGAGATAATCGTCCATCCAAAGAAGAGAGTTGGCATCGAGCATCAACTTGAACAGCTGTCGCATCTGTCATTCTCGTGCAACAAAATGGGTCCTCGATTGTTGTATAGATCCACTTGGCGAGATTTAACGAGAGGGAACCGAAAGCGGCTCGAATAAGATTCATAGAGGTGATCTAGCCACGGAGGGAGAGAAATGACGCGGAGATGGAACGTTTTTCTTTTTTCTCTCTTCCTTCCCTTCTTCTTTCCTTTCGTCTTTCTAACCCGGACGTGAGTAATGAGTGGCGTGGGAGGCGGACGTGGCCCAAACGTTCCTTCGCACCTCGAAAATCTTATCGGGGCACGAATACGCTTGATTTAAAGATTTAAGAAGAGTATGAAGATTCAGAGGGAGATTTTTTTTTTTTAGTGATGACGAAACGGAACGGTTCGTTTTACTTTTCCAAGATGCACGAAATACATTTCTCTCCGCTGTTTTTGGTTAGAATATTTAAAAAAAAAAAAAGGACATCGAGTTGTCGCGAAAGAGAAATTATTATCTCGAGAATTCGATCAGTGAGATTTATCGTCCCACGAGAAATGATTTAATAATCACGTCATCGTGATTTAAAGAATTAAGAGCACCTGTTGTCTTCGCGATCTCACTTCACAATGTCGTTGCGCGCGGTATTGGAAGATGATCGACATTCGAATCCATTATCCATGCCGTCACGTCAAATCAAAATCATAGATTTTCTGTCACGCGGTCCGTATTTCACGAGCCACGAATTCTGCTGAAAAAAAAATAATAATAATAATAATAATGACGCGCGAAACAAGAAAGAAAAAAAGGCATGGCAAGTCGAATTTTCCCCATCATGCGCGTCGTTTATCATGCGGTTGGTTCTCCAAAGTTGGCTCGAAAAATAATAATAATAATAACAATAATAATAATTCCTCGTTTTAACAGCCAGTAATGTTCGAATATTCATCGTGATCCATAAATATAATTTGTGTAAAAAAAAAGAAAAAAAAAAGTTCCACAAGTGTCAGTGATTTAGCCTTGCGTGAAACGAATCGAATTCGTTCGTAATTCCGCGTTTCTGGCTCGAACGGATTGTTTTTTCTTCCGCCCTAGTTGGTGGAAACGGGAAATTGTTGAAAACAACTAGGATATCGTGAAACGATATATCGAATAAAATATGAACGCGTGCAAAAACATACCTTGGTGAACTATTACAAGAACTTTCAACTAGCAAAAGGCGCGTTATTCTTGTCGAGCTCGCTCGATTTCTTCTAAAAATTACGATCGAGAATTTATCTCTGATTGCGATCGCTCTATCTCCACGTTTCTTTGTCACACGACAACTCATTTTTGAAAGTAAATATAAAATATATTTTACGAAGTGCAAACTACACAAACTTCGTAGAGAAAGATTCGTGAGAGATAAACATCTTCTTCTCGAAAAGAAGAAAAAAATAAACAAGCTCGAACTGCATTTGAAACAAGAGATCGATATCTTGATCAAGACAATTGCTTCGTGTCTAATGAAAAACGATAAAAGAAGGGTGATAGAATGAATTAAAAGTGTAACAAGAAGACTCAAAATGGAGAAAGAAATGGCTTAGAGAACGAGTTCATCGATCGTTTCACGCGATTCTACGATTACGTTGCCACATCGATCACGATATCGCGACGTTTTGAAAGGAATTGGAAGCTTGGAACAGCCGATAAAAGTTCCACCTTTAATTCCAGAAACAGAGAAATTACGGGGCCGATGAATCGAAGTACGTAGAGATCTCGATTATAAATTATAACAAGATTTTCGTTGCAAAGGAATAAAGAAATAAAGAAATGAAAAAGGAAGGGGAAAAAATGCAATCCAGCGTCGAAAGAATAGGGAAGGAGGAATGGCAAGAAAGTATTACCTCTGACCATATCGGTGAATCTCAGGTGAGCCCGGAATAACCTTTACTATTCCCCTAGGTTATCGATCTTGGCGGGCTCGTTCCACTTTATTTTATAAACCTTATTTAGGATTAATGACGCGGGAAAGAGATACTGTGGCGAGGATCGATAGCATCCACAAACGGTTCGTTAAAGCCAGATATTTATTTCACTGGCGAACAGTTATCCCTTCCTTATGAATCGATCCCACCGATCGTTTTGTGTACGCGATAATATCGAGTTCTGTCCCCCTCCCTCTCTTCTCCATCTCTTATTATTTTTTAATTCCTTCCTCCTTGCCTTATCCTTTCATTTATGCATTAGAGATCCGGAAGGAGTCGCTCGAGATCGAAAAAAAGGAAACCGATTCGAGGATTCGACGAGAAGTTTAAAAAAAAGGACGAGAAATATCGATCTGTAAATATTAACGAAAGATTTAATAGAAGGAAGGGCCGTTTAAATTTTCGATTCGCAGTGGAGAAGGTTATCAATTTTAATATTGCAAAGTAGAACGAGTTGGGATCAGGAAAAGAAAGAAAACATTGTCACGACGCGTTTAGATTCCTTCCTAATATAAAATAAATGCAATCGATCCACGAATCTAAAATCGTTGAATAGAATCGAACCTCTTTTAAAATTAAAACAACAAACTCACCATTGGATACAGATCGACTTTATCAGGCAACAGGTTCTGTTTAGTTATTTCCACATCCACCGTTTCAGATTTCCACCAATGCGTGTGTGTTAACAATTTAACCATAAAATGATCCATGGAAACTCTCTCTCCTCTCACACTCCCGCAACCATCATCCCTATCCGATGGCCGGCGTAACGAAATCAAAGACTCACGCGATATACTGGGCGCTTATATTCTTCAATCCGAGTCGTGAATCGCCGCGAGATAAGGAGCTGAGAGGGCGTATGTATATAGATGTGGGGGGTAAAGAAGGGGAGGGAGAAGGGTGATCGTTATCGGGCAAAGAGAACCCTTTGACTTTGGAATGTTATCGCGGGAAACAAAGTTCCTCTAGAAAGCATAGTTCATTCGGGGAAGGAGAGAGGAGGCTGAGGTGCCTCCCTGCGGGACGCCCAACAGTTCAGATCGAGGAGATACCGGGATATTAAAAGCGACATTTTCTTCGTCCCGGCGTATATAACTTCGATTCGCGACTGTCTCGATGTTCCCGTGCAGATAGAGACCGTTGATCGAAGGGATAAGGCACAGGAATCGTCTCGATATCGCGCGATTTTTGTGTCCATGTCGTGCTTCTTCCTCGTCTTATATGCTATATATGCGATGAATTTAATTTTGGAGGATCGATTCGAGCGTTAATTCGAGAGATTCGATAAATTTCTTATCGTCCAATCTTTGACGAAATGTCGATTTTAGTCCGAAATTGCGTTTCTCTGTTAAAATTGATCCTTTAAAAGTGTATAATCAAAGGTTGTTATTCGTCCAACAATTTCGGCGAGAATTTCGAGATGTTTCGAGTTGCGTGAACGAAAATTTCTGATGAATCCGAGATTAAACTCGAGAGGAAGTCATATGCGTACGAGCCTTTCCTCTTACGAATCACTCGTTACGAATCAAAGAATGCGAACTTGCATTTTTCTGATCACTTCGTGGAGCAATTTTCGCCTAGGTCGGTCAGACCGTGACTCGCCTTATAAATCGATCCTTTACGAGATCCTTTCCCGATCTTCGTGAAATAAGTTCAAAGAAACGCGCGTGTCTTCGTGCTTTCACGAATAAATTGGAGGGCCGAGTCGAATAATATCGATACTCGACTCGTCCGATAAATTTCCGTCCTTTCGGTGACTAGAAAAATTTTAAAGTCTTCAAAGGAAACGCAGCTGGAAATACGATTCTGGCGCGCATCGATCATGCGATATTAATTCGTCGATAACGCGATAACGAGACATTACGGACGGCGAAACGGGAAGGATCGATGATCGCGATTGTTTCGAACATCGCATTATTTCCAGTCAGAATCGTGCTCTCGTGCATGATCTCGTTGTCAGCATCAATCTCCAACGTGACCCCGTGACCGGTTCAACTTCGTGCGCGCATTCGTCACGCAATCATCGTCCTCCTCCTCCTCCATACATTTCGTAGGAATCTCCCAGGAATTCTTTCACGAACCCCTTGACATTTCCCGCGAAACGGGATCCTCCTCTTCAACGACCCCCGCCGTTCGTTCGAAAAATCGTCTCGACCGCCACAAAGCAAACTCCTCGCCCCTCCTCATCCTCCCTTCTTCTCGTGTTCCCTCTCAAACGAAATCCTCGCACGGATACACCCAGGGATAAAAATCTCCTCGGCCACGTCATTATTTTCGCAATTAAGAAATCCGAGTAGGAAACGCGCGAATTCCGCGAATAATCGCGCTTTTTCGAGGCCCTCTCCCGTCAAAGGCAACAGAGCAAAAGATCCCCTTTTCTCCTATCCTCCCCCCTCGCTGCTGCTCTCTAATGAGCGCTGCTTTTCGCGACAGCTTCTCCCCTCCTTTTCTTTTTTTGATCTCTTCTGCACCGTTTCCCTTTCTTACGTCTCATCAAACGTGCATCGGAATCCACGGTTGGGCTTTCGGTTGCATCGTCATCATCACCGTCACTCGGTATAATGAGGACACCCTCGCGCCGCTAACAAGACGCGTGACGCGCGTCGTCTCCTCGCGCGCGGCCGTCTTCCGGGTTTCCAAGCCTCGCGGGGAGGAGATCTCGAGCGAGTTTGGGCGAATCTGCTTAGTCGGCGAAACAACGAAACGTTCTCTCCGGAAACTCTGAACGATTTTCGGCGGATTACGCGTACGGGGATCGTTGGCTACGCGATAGACAGGAATCGGTTCCGTGGAAATCGGATGATTGCGGCACGTAGCGGGTCGAATAGGCGCACGGCTCGAATTAAACGGTTCGAGTTCTTGGAATACTCGATTGGGATTCGAAGGGATTTCTCGTTTCCTTTGTTCGATAGAATTCCAGAAAGTAACGTGTTACATTTCGTCGATGATTAATTAAAGTTTATCGAAGCTTTTTACACGCGCGTCGTCCAATTCTTCTATTTTAAGTAATTTAAAGAAGTAGGGAAATATCGTACGTTTTTAATATGATTATCAATGTTTAATTAAATTATAGTTTCGTTGTTGCTCGATTACATTTAAAAAGGAAAAAGTGTGGCTGGTCGAGAAGGAACCGCGTGGAACAGTTATCGCACGCATTGTTCATAATAATATGATTTAAGACACGAATCATATTTGACGGTTTGCTGAATTTCTCATACCGAATTGCGAAAAGATTGATTTTAGCGAGGGGAAGGGGGATTTTTCAGTCGATATGGAAAGTTGTCGATAAACGTTAAATTTGAAGGATAGATAGACGGAATAAAGGTAGAAAACGTGAATTTTGAAACAAATGGGCAACGTAATTGGACGAGCACAAAAGAGAGGAAAAACCAATCATTCCATACTTTCTATGCACTAGGAGAATGCTACTAGAAAATTTACTGGAAGACGAGTCTTTCTTCTCTTTTTTTTTCTTTATTCGCATCGAGATGGAATATTCTCGAATATAAAAATATAAAAATACATTCTGTTGCGCGTACATTTCCTACGAGCTGTGCGAAACATAACGGGGTAGGCGACACAGGTTTTTAAACTTGACCTTAAATCGATTACGAAGTATCATCGAAGAGGAGAGGAGCAATTGTGCTCGATGAGACAATACGATGCTGAGAACTCGATCCCTTCGAGCGGCCTGGCTCGTGCACTTCTTCTCCATTCTTCGCCCTTCCGCATCTCTCTAAGACCAAAGGTTAATTGCTCCTTTGAGAAATTTATTCTCTCGTTCCATATTATCGATATTATCTCGCCGTTAATTAAAATTTCCCGATGAATAAATTTGGTCAATCGTACGTCGATACGTAGCAAAATATTCTCGCGGTCTCGAAAACACTCGACACAAGTTAACTCGTGTATAAATACGCGAGTATCCAGCGCGCACACGTTCAATAGGAGCATCAATATGCACCTAAGCCCACGTTCGTCGGGGCTTCCTCGTCCGGCTTAGCCAAGGGGGTGGCTCTCTTCCACGAGATAAGAATTAGGAGGGAATATCATAATACTCGTAAGCCGTGGGACATATTAAGAGGATCATATCGTTCGCGTCCAAGATCCGCGTAAGACGTTTCTGCTTGATCCGAAAGGCGAGAAGGTGAGCTTCTTCCAGAGAGAATCTTGACAGTGGGTGTATAATAAGTGGAATGACGATACGGCTCTGTCCAATCTGACGGCTCATCGCTGTTAATGCGATAAAGGGTGTCGCGCCTTTTGCGAAACACTCGAAAGTCGCCCGATTAATAAAAATTCTCTTCTTCCAATATTTTCTATGATAATTATTTTGATACTTGTTTTGGTGATAATTATTTTCTCGTGGGGATTAAGGGAAAGAGAACCAGTAAACGAAGAGAAATTTAATAGGAGGGAAATTTTGTTTGTAAAAATTAATTCGTATTTTTATCCTTTTCCTCCCGTTCGTAGAGCTAAAGAAAATTTCGTATTCATGGTTCTTCTACATAATTGAAACGATGGAACGAAGGATTAGGAAAGAATTCGAGGAGAGGGAGAGAGAGAGAGAGGAAAAAAGGAGGAATTCATGCATGAATTAGGTCCGTCCTAAGAAACCAGATCACCGTATTAGAACCACGAACGTTTCCACTTGGTGTGTTTGACTTTGTTCCCTACGGCTAATTTGAATATGGAAACGAGCGTCTTGTAAGCTTAATTACAAGGCGAAAAGGTTGTGAAACGGTTTAAAATATCAGCGTTATCCCATGATGAGCGTGTTTGAACCGTGGTCTCGGCCGCTTCTCTTATTTTCTTTTTAACAAAGAAGTTTACATGAAAGAGAAGAAAGAGAGATCTCGTTGCCCATCCATCATCGTTAGCATTTCATTCAACGATAGTCGGTCGAGCGGAAGTTGCCGTTGACTTTGAGAGCTGTGTAAACTGGATGAGCAAACAAACGTTTTATGGACGTCCAATAGTACCATCGTCTTCGCTATCCACCATCGTATACACGGAAATATATGCATATATTTAAGACCGCAATACTAAACGAGCTAAATAAAATCGATTCGACGTTTAAAAGACGCTTCTCCCTTAATCCCGTTACAAAATCCGTGGAAAATATTCACAAAATATTTTTAAAATATCCCTTCCCTTCGAAAAGTAAATTAAAGTCTCTGTTGCTGCCACGTAATTAATTTTTCAAACACGCAATATCCATTGATCCCTTCTCCTTCTCCCAACACGATCATTTCTCTTCCCTCCAAGTGTCAAACAGAAATTCCCTCTCCTTTGCTATAATAAAGAATATTGCTATAATAAAGAAAATATGAGAAAGAACAAGAGACTAAATACCTGTAACTACGATCAATCGATAATTCCTTTCCTCCCTTTCCGCCTAAATTTCAATTTCCAATCGCTACGAATCCTTTCGGCTGTGTCTATTACGGGAGCATCGGTGACTGTTTGTCATTCGAACGCCGTCGATTCGTTCCCTTCGTCCCCTTCGTTCCTGGAGAAATTTCCACGATCGGCTCGACCTGCGCCACGCCACGCCACGACGGGGATGGAATAGTAGATGCTCTCGATGACAAAGGAAGGAAGGTGAATTTGGACACCCGAGATCACGGGCCAGGAATGAAAAATAGTGGCGCGAGACCGCGGGCAAGTTGACGCATTGCGGCGGGGAAATATGGGTCGATCCCGATTATGTCGGGGGATGTGTATCCAGGAGGGGTAGGACGAACGAAGACGTACATCTACATACACTACGTATAACTAATGCCCGCATATATATCAGCCGTTCACTTTCGAGTTTTCCATTTAATCGCCGTTTCTTCCATCTTCGAACGATTTCCCCCGATTCGTTCGAAATGAGATAATGGGGAAAAAATCGGGAAGTCGAAGAGGAGCATAAGATAAGATAATTAATACAATTATTGCGTTTCGTTTCGCTGCTTGATGGTAAAACGCGCGCTGCTTCTCGTCAAAATATTTCGAATTATGAAATCACGGAATTTAAACGAAGTCGCAGAAAAAATGATTCGAGAGAAGTTTCGAATGCTTACGAAATTCTACGATTCAGCCGTGAACACCGAGATGAAAGAGAAAGATGAAAAATTGACGGAGCGCCTATAATTAGGAGTCGACGACTCGGGCGCCGAGCAACCATAGTAACGTAAGAAATGAGCGCTCTGGCCTCGTATCGCTTCACTTTCGCGCTAGGTGGTCCGACGAGTGGGGCACGAAGAGAGCATCGCGCTTGTTAGAGGAGAACGGACTTGCAACGGACGGCTAATTGGTATTCCAGCGGCGAGAAGTGTCAGCCTTTTGACTGATTCTATTTCGAGTAGGTTGCGCGGTGTTTACACTGCGGAAGGAATCGTAAGACGGCAAAGTGGCTGACCAACGGCGACGTCCGCCACAATGCGCCACATCTCGAGGGCCTTGAATCCTCTCAGACCGGTTCCATCCGCCGGGGATTTTCTACCGTCTAATCGGTCACCGGGCATCGCTGTCCCCGCGCCTCGTGAAACGGGTTGTCTCTTCTTATAGAAGTCTTCTCCTCTTCCCTCCCTCTCTCTCTCTCTGTCTCTCTCTTGGTCTATTCTCGACCGGGCGGGATGGCGCGTTCATTTTTAACGCGTCGAGGCTTCGCACTTTCTCGAGTGGAACTCGCGTTTCTTCGCGACTCGTCGTATCCCGCGAACGTTCACCTCTCGATTCGAAGGGACGAACGAGGAAGATAGTTTGGCTTCATCTTGTACACGCGGATATATGCTCGGCTTTTTCGGACCCGTGTCGTCCCGTCTCTCGGCAAGCTGTCGACGTAATCACCCCTATCCTACCCGCCCCCGCGAGACATTTCGTTACGGTTGCCGCTTTGCGACGTGAAAAGAGCCGACGTTTAAAGGAAGTCTCAGGCGGCGTATCGATCGGCCTCCGTTGTCGGTCGTTACAGGTGCACGTTTGTCAAACATGTGTCAAGTCGAGCGGTACACTTGAATGGAGCAGGTAAAATTTCCTTGGATCGATAAAAAGCGAAAACAATGATTCGTAAGTGCACGTGTGAAAGAATATTTGTTTTTTTTTTGTAATATAGGAGGTGTAGGGTGTATAGGTTTAGATGTATACGCGAGGAAAAAATATTTTGGGCAAAAATATTGTTCGATATGCATACACCGTTGTTACGTTATAAGTACGATATTCAAGCATTCTTCGTTATTATTGTTAAGATATTATTTTATTTATTAACGTTCGGTTTGTACGTTATCTCGATACTTATAATTAGAGGAATAATGATTTATATATCTATATTTTATTTAAGAGGAAATGCATGATTTATTCGAACATTACACTATGTTAATGCCAGATTAAACACATAATGTAATATGAATCGTGAAATGCCGCGAGTCTAATTTTATTCTCCTATTAAGCAGACCGCAAATGGAGCGTGATAAATGTATAAATCACTATATCTAATAAGTTCCACCCGGATTAAATGTATCAGGACATCTGCGTAACTGATTATCCACCTAATTTGATAATTTTCTGCGAATCCGAGGATAAATTTATAAGATCTATTAACCTTAATTCTTGATATTTGACATTTTACATTTCCATTCACCGCAATTTCAGGTCGAATCTATGAAACGAGATGCATTGAAAATAATATTTGACATCGAATTAAGATGCAAGACGATATGATTTCATGATACGAAAGAATATTCATAATAACTCTTTCTTTCTTTTTAATTTAATTATAGATACAGTGAAATATTCGAGTCTCGCTTTAACTGATAAGTTACACAAATAAAATTTTAATAATCCTTAATAAAATCAATGTATATTTTATACGATTACGATTTAAATTTATTTAAATACTTTACGTATTTCATAATCACCGTTCCGACACCGTCCAATTTCGAACGTGATATTTGAATCGGAATAAATCTGATAATTCAATTTAAGTGATAAATATATTTTTTTCTTCACTGATCCCTGTAATTTCGTTGTCTCGAAATTATAAATAACAAAATCGACATTTTAAACCGTATAAAAATCATGTTACAATTTTATCATAAAATAAAGGAATTATACGATACGACACGATACAGTGAATATATGCAATAAAAAATTGCGCGTATTATATACAAAAATATAGTATCGTGAACATAGCAACTGAATCTGTTTGGTCTCGTCAGAAAAGCTAATAAATTTATGCAACTGAAATTTCCACGACAACGACAAAAGCGCCGTTTATTCGATATTTATGGCGATTTATCCGTTGATAGGAATCGCTAATGTCACTAGATTCATAGAGTAAGCGGTGGAAATGTAACGTATATACATAGCAGGAGCATTCAACAGGTTGACGTTGCACAATAAAAACTTTTAAGCGGTCGATACTTCTTTAAACATCGCTACGAACGTTAAAAGAAGAATTGATATTGCCACTAGAATGGACTGGGAACGAGGTCAAACTATCGAATCTCTGGCGGCATGTAACTTAAAAATAATAAAAAAAAAGAAAGAAAGAAAGAAAGAAAAATAAAAATTCTGCGTGCAGATTGACAGAGATTGATCCGTTTAATACTTTTAAACGCCTTTAAAATAAAAAATAATTCCTCGATAGCACAATCGATACTCGATATTTTATACTCGATATTGGAAACAAAGGAAACGCGTAATTCCATTGACGTATAATCTCATCTTGAGGAACCGATACATCCGAAGAAGAAGAAACTCATACTCTCAACCATAATTCGATAAACATCGACGAGTAGAGTGGATGTATAGAGGTGACGAAACCGATTTTCGCGATCGATAAGGAAAATAGACACGCAACAGCTGTACTGAACTGCTGTAAATGAGAAGCGTGGTGCTCGTCAACGAGTAAGCAAGAGAATTAGAATTTCTGTCGGTCGGAAGATTAAAACAAGGAAGATTAAGAAAGATGGGTAAGCAAATAAAATTAATATTTCTCTATCCCTATCCCGCCTAACGAAAACGTTAACAACAACCATGCTTTCTCCTTCCGATATGATTCCTCTCCGAGAGAACCTTTCGAAATCTTTCAACGTTGTCCACGATGTACGCGCATTTGCAAGCTCGATCTAATCTTGATATTTAATTCTCGAATCGAAAGTCGTTTCCCTCCCTCGTTCTATTCTCCTTCATTGAAACGTTCCCTCTTTCTTCCTTTACATATACTTACTCATAATTTATACTTCTTGCAACGATACAGTGGGATACGTGAGGTATTTGTTTGCCATAATGATCTGCATCGCGAACATGATTGTCTACGGGTTGAAGGTCAATATAGCCGTAGCTGTGGTCGGCATGGTGAAGCACAGAGACGAAATACCGGACGCGTCGGATGAATGCGATTTTGTTCCTATAGCAGAAGTGATCGATATAGAGGGTCCGTTCGAATGGACTTCGACGCAGCGTGGCTTGGCCATAAGTATTTATTTCGCCGGTTATCTGGTGGGAATGTTCCCATGCGGATACTTCGCGGATCGGTAAGTGGAAGCAATCGGATAATCAGCTTTGAATCGAAAATTCCAATGTTCTTGTATTTTTCTCAGATTCGTATTTGTATACCTCTTTTGTACTTTTCGAAAGGAGAGGAGCTACTACGTTTCTATTCCGTCGAGACACGTTTCCCGACGACGATAACGATAACGATATTGATTTACAGCTTCAACTCGAGGAACGCCCTGCTGCTCTGCGTGCTGGGGAACGCGATTTTGACACTGATAGTTCCAATAGTGGCGCCCGTGTTGTGGCTACTTTACGTTACGAGATTCGTCATGGGCGTGGTGAGCGCGCCCAATCTTCCTATCGTCGCCATCATGGTTGGGAGATGGGTCGTCTACGAGGAGAAGAGTTTATGGTTCGGTATTATTTATTCCGGAACGTCGATCGGCACAGTGATCTCTATATTGACGTCGGGAATGATACTGCACGCCCTCGGTTGGGAGGCAGTCTTTTACATACACGGTGCCCTCTCCTTGATCTGGTGCGTCGTCTTCCTCATCTTCTTCCGCGAGAGCCCGGAAACGCAATACTATATATCGGAGGAGGAGAGGCACTACATAGTGACCTCGTACGGGCACCGTGGCCTTGAATCGGTTCACATGAAGGTGCCGTGGAAAGCCATCTTCACGTCGGTCCCGTTTCTGGCCCTGATTTACACCAACACGTTCGGAAACTTTGCCTGGTACTTCTTGCTCACGCAGCTGCCCATGTACATGAACAAGATTCTGAGATTCGACATTCAATCTGTGAGTCTAAAATTTCTTTCCTCGAGTCGAGCGTTTCATTCTTCTTTTCGTGCAAGAATTTTTCAAGAACGATGAAATTGTCATACCTTTCTCCTTAATTAAACTGTTTCGTTCGTTGCAATTTTTGAATTTAATAGATAAAGATTGTACAAATTGATTATTTATTAAAACTAAAATGAAATAATTATTATTATTAGTTAAGCAATAAGTATACGACGTTCTTAATTAATTAATTATTGGCTTAAATTATAATTGTTAAATTACCAGAACGCGATTCTGAGCTGCTTGCCGTATCTCTTGGCCGCAATAATGAATCCAATCTTGGGAAGGGTACTGGATTGGGGCAGAGCGCGAAATTATTGGACCCAAACCGGTGGGCGAAAGATCGCAGTAGGGATGAGTAAGTAAAAATCTGAAAAACTAAAACTTCTGATGTGAGTATCCAAAATAATTTTAAATCATTTTCACAGGTTGCATCCCGCCGAGTATTTTTCTCCTTATTATCGCTTATATCGGTTGCTACCGAGTAATCGCTGTCATATTATTGATGCTTAGCGTAATGTTAGGAGGTTCCATTTTTGTCGGCCATCTTGCCAACCACAACGACTTGGCGCCCAACTATGCTGGAATTTTAATGGGTATTACGAATACTCCAGGAACTATTTCAGCGTTTATTTTGCCAGCCATAGTGGGCGCGCTCACGGAAGCCGGGGTAAGAGATCGAATAATCAAAGAACTCGAAAATATCGGACCTCTTTTTACTTTGAACAATCGATTGATAAATCGAGGAGGAAAGTGATCGGTAACGGAAACTAGAAATGAAATTTACAGAGAAGTTTTATCGTCGAATACTCTTCGATCGAGAAACGATGCGTGTGTACGATTGGTGGAGGGAAATATTTAATTATGGAAATTATGGAATTCTCGATGAATTAAATTCCTTTCCACCCCTCGTTGCGACGGGCATTCCGAGATTTCGGGGCGAATTTTTTCTTCGATACAATCGGTCAGAATGGAAATGTTTACGAGCTACTGATCGAGTATTTGAGGAAGAAGTTGGTCTCGAGATACCAATATTCATACGTCAGAAGATATTTTCGAGAATTCAATCCATCTTTATCCGAAATATCCGAAATTTTCAGATTTTTCCCACGTTTCTCATCAAATTTATTTCTCGTATACGCTTTGACTGCATCTTGAATTATCGCGCAATATTTTGCACTTTGAAATTGCAATTTGAACATCGAACATGTTAATTAATCGAGTTATTTTTATACGAAAGATAAACCGCGTAACGGTGAATAAAAAAGTTGTAATTGTAAATAATTGTGATAACAATGCGGTCAATGTTCGAAACTCGTGATTAAATTTAGCTCAACACGTGGTGGAATGTAAACTGCGCTCATCTATTCGTTATCTTTAACCGTGATACTTATTATTCTTGATATTCTTGTCAATCTTTCTTTTTTTTTTTCTAAATATTCGCAATGCAATTCGCACAGGCATTTTAATGCGATTGTAATAATAATTATCACGCAGTAAACATATCACTTTTTATTAATCGAAATATTATATTTATAACGCAGCATACTATGGCACGATGGAGATACGTGTTCTGGATAACAATTATTGCACAAATGTCTGCATTTGTTGTATTCACCATCTTCGGCTCGGCAGAGATTCAAGAATGGAATTACTATGGGGTAGAAGCGGAGGAAGATTAGCAAACCGAATTTGTAATACTGTGTTTTTCCCTCTTATTTATATTATTTTACTTTTCACTTCGAGTGAAATATATATTTTTATCGATATTATTATTATATAGATTTTTTCTTTCTTTCTTTCTTTTTTTTTTTTTAATGGATACGACAATCAATAATTTTTATTTAACGATGACAGTATTTGTAAATTTATCGATTGTGTATCCCAAAGGAAAGTGTATCTGGAAGAGAAATGGGTTAAGAATTTGGATACATTAGAGGTATATTATTTATTTTTCTATTGCAATTTGTATTTGTATCGAATAAAATTTAAAGCGATTATTTTATTTATAGATATATATATATTATTATTATTATTATTATTATTATTATTGTTATATACGTTGTATACAAGTTGTTTAAATAACCGATTTTATGAAAATCAATAAACTTTCCATTAAAGATTAATCGAGCGATTTCATTTCTATGATTCGTCTCTCGCATTCCATCCTTCACCCTTAATAAATCCAAGAAATATTTCAAAGAGCGAGGAAAACAAAATAAAATGAAACCACCGTTTAAACAAATTTTCAATTCTTTTCATTCTAAAAATCATAATCTTACTTTTAACAAAAGTAAGATTACTCTTTTTCGCTACAAAAAACGAGAAAACAATTCCCTCAAATTTCTCGCTGCAGAAAGGGACAAGAGGAAAAAGAAAGATCGTAGAAAATCGAAATAATAACAAATACGCGAAGAAAATTGCTCGAAACGTTAGCATTTACGCTGGCAAAGCAGCGGTGGACGCCTTTCGTTATAAATAATTCACTCCTCTCTCTCTCTCTCTCTGCGTCCGTGAAAATCTTTTGAGAGGCGTATAAAGGCCGCGCGTACAGTAATTAGAACCGCGAGACCACCCGTAATGATGGCCGGCCAATTAAGGGCCACCTGGTACAAAAATCCGTCTTATCCCAATTAGATCGCGACGTTTGCGACCGGCGGCCTGCGAAAGCAGCTCGAAAAAAAAGAAAGAAAGAAAGAAAGAAGGGGAAAGCGAAAGAGAGCCGCGCGGGTCGGCTCCAACTTCCAACAGGGAATATTTATGACGGCTGAAATATTACGTTTGTAATCTATTTCGGTGCTATACGTTGCCCGTTTCGACGGGCATACTCGGGCAGCCCGTTGAAAAACGGAAGATTACAGCTAAGTCATTTCCCCTCTCGTTTGAAACCGTTTCCTGTTTCCAACCAGATATCAAAGACTCGGGCGGCACTCGAGAGAAGAGAGAAGAGTAGCTTCGTTCCTCGAATGAAGGTTTCATGAAGATTTTGAACCGCGGAAATTAAGAGGGGATAATTGTGCCTCTTTTTTTTTTTTTTTTTTTTTTGAAAATAGGTGAATATAATTCTAGTTTAGGGAATCGATCGTGACGAAATATTTGGTCGATCTGATTAAAAGATCTTATTGTGAGATACGTTGAATAGAAATAAATATCGCAACAATTGGTTAACGATCTTCCAATCCAAAATCCTTGAATCCTTGGTCCTTTCGATCGAAGGAAACTTTTATTTTCCCTGTGTTTACACGGGAAAGAAACTACTTTAAACGACCAAAAAGAAGAAGAAGAAGAAGAAGAAGAAGAAAAAAGAAAACGCCCTATCTCCACCCCATCGATCGAGAGGACTGACCCGTCTCGCGACGTTTTATTTCCAAAGCCGGCGCGAACCGAAAATTAGCCCCTCGAGCCGAAAAATTATGGTAGACCTTCGTTAAACAGGCCGTCTAAGCCAGCCGACAATCCGTCGAAGAAGCTATTAATCAAGCGTAATTAAGGCCCCGGTGATCCTCCGCCAGAGGATCGAGACGTCGACTCGTTTGCCCAGACTTGGCAGAAGTAGAGTTGCTCGCGCGTCGCTCCAACGCCACGGTTAATCAATCCTGAACCTCGTTACAGTCTCGAGCCAGTCTCCTTAGCTGGCCCCGAGTCAACGTCAACGCATCCGGAGCGACATCGAAACGCCAAGGATTGTTAATCCAGCGCGGCGTAGCGTGTAAACGTAGCATAAACCAACGAACGAAGGAATGAAACGATTCTTGGATACCGCGATGATCAAAGTTTTTACTTTTCTTCCGAATGTATAACAACAACGACAATAACAACAATAATATTGCGGCGGAGACGACAATATTTAAAAGAAAGGGGGTAGAAGACGTATTACGGTAAAAGCGGAGGAATCCTTTTAAAAGAAATCGTTCCAGCGTGGATGTGTTAGGAGTTAATTGCGTGGAAAGAGGTTGTCGATTGCTTTTCGAGGTGTTTGTTCTGGGCACGAATCTGGGTCAGCGCTATCAAAGGGTGAATTGGATACGTGGAACAACTGGAAAATGCAGCTGTGTAACAGTCGGACCAAGCTCCACTCTCGCGGAGCTTTCCTACCACGAATCCCTTTTAACCGAGCTATTAAGGTCTCGACGTGCCACGTGTCCGCGCCTCGTGTCCGCTTCATTCACGCGCGATATTACGGATCGTATTCAGGTGTAAATACGCACGGGTTGATTCCACGCAATTCCCAATTGCCAAGAATTTTCCACGTCGCGATCGATAAATAAACGACGATGAACCACGTCATCCCTCCCCCCTGTGATTTCCAACTCGTTGCTAATTCACGTTCTTTTTTAAATTTAAATCTCGTCGAAGAGACTTTTATATTACGAGAGAGAAGGATATTTTTTTTCTTTATCGGCAGGATCGAACGGTTCGAGACGAAAATTAAAATTACGTAAGGCGATTTTTAGTTGGAGCGAGGGTAATCGACGAGAAGATAACGATATTTGTTATCGTTAAAAGTTTCCGTACAACCAAGCTCGTTTAAGCTCCAAAATTAATGCAAGAAATAAATTACGTGCGTGCTTGTAAAGAGATAATATATTGCTAGGTATATCCGAGACCGCTATCTTCAACGTTACGACACGGAACGTAACAAATGAACAGCTGTACCGTTATACTTTACATTTTCTTCGTATTTTTCAAATAACAGTAATCTCTGCTAAATTTATCGTCTTAGACGATACCGTCCTAGGATAATTGAAATTTCACGATCTAACCGATCTAAAACTGTATAAATTCGCGCCTTCATTTTAAAATTTACTCCGATACGGGAATTACGATCCGCGTGTCTCAATTCAAACTCGATTTATCCCCCTCTTCCTCCAACGCTCCACATCAAACACCATCAAACAGTCTTTACAGCTCCTCGAGCCGCGTTCACGTATACTTTTAACCAGCCGGGTTGGAAGGGAGCGCGGTCGTTAGCCGACTGTTCACCCGTGAGCGTGAACCGGGTCACCGTCTGCACCGAGAGAAAGGGGGAGAGGAGAGAAAAGAGGGGAATCGGCCAAGTTATTCGGAATTATTTCCTTCTTCCTTCCCACGGGCGGAAAAACGCGGGGTTGGGAAGGTCGGAGCTGTGGAAAGGTCGATGCATTCCACGGAGTCCGGCAAAGAATCCGATATGGCCCGATGACGCGTTTGAAAGCGGCAGGAATCCCGAAACTCGGTCACCCCGTTTCCAATTGACCAAGCCCCCCTTTCTCCATTCCCCGGCCTGGCTCCCATTATGCGAACTTCCTGCAGATTAGTTGTCGTCGAGTTTAATATTTTACCGGGTTGATTTTCCGCCGCCGCCGCTCCGTTCCTCCCCCCTCGAGTCCGCGTTTAATATCGCTCGTCTTGGGGATAACTTACCTCGATGTTGTTATTGCTTAACGTTGTGACGCGTGTCATTATTGTGCGATTACATGCAGATCGTGGAAACAAGTTGAAGATTGGCTCGATTCTTTTCGAATATAGGGACGATGATCGAGTATTTGAACGAACTTGCCGGGGCAAACTAATAATTCCGATCGTCAATCTTCCTATTCACTTCAAACAAAAAACTTCTCCGCGTTAATTACTCGGTTAATTTTCCGTAATTTCGTTCTCCGCCATCCCATTATTCCTCTTACCCTATTTGGAAAAAAAAGAAAGAAAGAAAAAGAAAAGAGAGAGAGAGGAATCGCGAAGGGAAGTTGGAGAAGGGAGGAACTCATTGTTGCGCGTTCACGCTTTATTATTATTTCAATTACGTCCGAAACGGGGGCGCGCACCCTTTCAATAGGATTGCGCCGTTTTCCTCTTCTCCGACGTAATACAGCCCTCCCTCCCCGCCACCCTTGACTCCTTCCCCTCCCATCCCGTCCCGGCACCCTTGAAAACCGTCAGCATATTGCGCATGCATAATTGAACGTGTTCAAACAAATAACAAAGTTTTCGCATGCTGATGAGAAACGCATCCGGATTTCGGCTGCCACCGACTGCCGCTGACATATTTTCATTTGACGGAGGAGGAGACGACAGGCCGCCGCCTCTTCTCCCTCCTCGCGAAATCGATCTCCCCTTCTTACTCGGATCGAAACCGAGGAATCGAGTTGCATCGAGAGGAACAGGTTTGTTTTAATACATCGAACTTTGATTTTTGAAAATAAATGTATATTTTTTTTTTTTATTTCAAGAATAGCTATGACACGGAATAATATAGAAACTCGAGATAAATTTATTTGGAAGGTTGTTTACTATGGATTCATGGATAATTAATATCGAATGATGCACTCGAGCGTCGTTAAAGGGAATCGTAATTCACAATGAGGAGTGATCAACGCGCGAGTAATTCTTGGATCGATAAGTTTAACGCGACGCTTGAAACGGCAAGTTAGTTAGGAGGAAATTACTCGTAACCCTCTGAAAGGCTTCCACGCCGCTCAAAAGGGATTTAAATTTTACGTCTGGTCTCATCCCACCAACGATCCAATCTAGCCGGGGCTGGGCACGCGAGAAAACTCGTGAATTTTACGAAGCATAATTACAGGGACGTGCGTATCCGGTTATTTTTTTCCGGCCAACGGTGGTGAACTTCCGGTCGAGTGATGCGATAACCGTTCACGGTGCTCGCGTGATCGTTCCAATCCCTTTCCTGTTCTTTTTTCTGCCCATCAAAAACCGCGTAAAAAAAATATGGGAAACGTCGGTGGATAAAGATAATTGAGATTTAATTGGTGACGATGTGTAAAACAGGGCGAAGGGCTCGATCGATCATCGACGATGGATGTTTGAATTTGCAGATTCCTTCGACTGGAAATCAAAACTTATATAATTTGTTGCTTACATCAGTTTGTGGATTGTAAAGAAATATTCGTACGAGAAAATTGACGCGTGTCGGTGATAATTATTTCGATGTGTTCTCTCTTCGTTCAATTTCAAAGTCGATCGATGTACGGATTGGAAAGATTCCAAGAAAGATTTCTCCTTTTATCTATCTGTTTATGCATTATCATGTCGGGCAGAGGATCTTGAAGGCACACATCTCCGCGATACGATCGTTTCAACGAGAGGATCGCATCTATAGGTTTGGTTATTAACTTCCTAAAGTAAATTCACTCACTTTTCACGACGGCGCACACACGAACACATAACAGAATTACATAATGCTCGATGAAAAGCTAAACTCCTACGTAGCTACGTATGGGAATATGGTATTTGCCAGGCCGGCTGGCAATTTGCCTCCTGCATACTGTGGTCTCACTCCAAGTATGAATAATAATGACGCTGGATATGTGAATTATGAGACGATTATCTACAGTGTTGGCCGCGTTGGTTATTGCATCGAGGTTCGTGCCTAGGACAATCGATCCTGCGACTCCATATTATTACACTTCATGCTACTTTCAACGACCTGGATTGAATGAATGAATGCGAAAACTATCGTATTCTTACACGACAGCTTAATTTAAAATTAATTGGATTATTATTATTATTATTATTTTCATTTCACGAATATTGAGAACCATGTAAAGCACGAAGCACGAGTTGTTCGCTATCCGCCAATTTTGATTTATTCACATCTTGAAGATAAATTGAAATTGAAAATTCTCGAACGATAAACTCTATCGTAGTCATTAAGGTTTTTATTTGGTATGAGTTTATAAGAACAGTTAAAGTTGAATTTCATTATCAAGAGTCAATAACTTTTTGTTAAATATATATATATATCTCAAGATACGTAAAATACGTCGAAAGAAAAAATACGCATCTTTTCTTTTCTAGGATCCTTTAGTACAAAAGTTTCCCAGTTGCGGCGCCACCTATCAGAGCCTATTTGGAAATATATTGATGAAATTCTATCATTATTATTAATTTACAAGATTTAATTTTCCAATATATATATACATAATTTGAAGGTTAAATTTAGCATCTTATCTGAAATTTAATATAATATGTAATAAAAAATTTCCAATAAAATTATAATATTTTTAATGATTTCGTAGTGACTTTTGTTTCGGAAAAATATAATTAATCGACGAACAAATAATAAACGTGTACATCTATATAAAAAAAAATAAATAAATAAAAAAGGATTTTAAAAAGCACATCGTATCTTTCATTCTTCACTGTAGACACGTGTAGACGAAATTAGCAGAAATTATCGTTCCATTTGATAACATCGTTGCTCTCGTTTCACCAACCCAGCCCGCATTTTCACTTATTCTAAATTGGCTTTTTAATATTTTGCATATTAGTAGCTTATGCTACCCGCAGCAGAATCCTTGTTAGTTGTTTCAACGAGTTTAGTATGCAAATTGACATAAAGGGTATATGCGCGTGGGATGTAACTCAAGTGCGGAACACGCGGATAATGAGGGGTACGTTTTACCCTCGGGGGTAGTATGTTTTACATCCAGTCCGCTTATATATCCGACCGATTCGAAAAATCGTCGCTACGTTCTATCATATGGAAGATTTTCTTTTTCTCCTTTTTAAGTTTTCTCCCTCTATAACTCAAAAATATATATTTTTCAAAGATCTCGATGGAATTTTATTTACGTCCATTCGTATATTTTTACCTTCAAATTTTTTTTTTTTTTTCTTTACTTCAAAGAACATCCATTTCGGAATATTCATTTAAATTTAGTTATTCTTATTTTTTATCCTTCAATTTATATATAAGTGAAAGATCGAGGTTGGATACGGATCGATGACACGATTTTAAGATATACGAATATGAAAGGTAAAATGTGAAAGAGCTTGGTGGGGAAAAATTAAATTCGTTTCACATCGCGCATTTTAAATGTCATTACCAGAGAAAAAGTAACACAGGATTCGAGCGCATTCTCGTTTGTTTGTCAAATTTATTTGACCGCTCTGAAACATCGGGGATTAAAGAATTCGTTATTGTTATTGCGTTTGTTATAACGCGTTCTCGAATGGTCGCGTTAGAATAGCTCTATTTATTTTAGACCATCACAGGTTTTTTTTTCTTCTTCTTTTTTATTGGATAATTATGCAAACTGCAGCGAAGCGCTTCTCCACCACCAAGCGCTTCTCGACCACTATTTTTGGATTTTACGATATAACCCAAGACGCGGTTCCTTAGCAGCATGGGATAAATGTGATAAAATTTCCCCAAGCAAGCTTGAATAATTAATCTCTCTCTTCTCCTGTTAAATATATTCGTCCATAAATCCAATACATAAACTTATATCTTCTAACAAGATTTCTCGATATTTTTGAGAAGTTTTTAAAGAATTCATGGAAAAATTAATTCTTTTAAATACATATAAATATATATACGTATCAAGGATAATTTTTCTTTCAATAATTTTTACAATCTATTATCTAAAAATAAGAATTAAATTAGCGTAATAAGAGTCTGAAATATTTAAAAGTTTTTATAATTAATTAATATTCTCAAAAGAGAAAGAGGACCCGTCGAGAGTTAGAGATTTTGAAATCTTAATTTAATCTTCTTAGTTTACTCGCGAAATGAAATTTACTCTAGGACAACTTTGCAATAATGGAGCATAGAGCAAGTAGAATAAGCTAGAGAGAGAAAAAATACTATAAAAACTTAATTAATTGCATTAATTTAATTAAATTTTTAAATTTATTATTTCGTATATTTATTTTTAATAAAAACTATTCTCTTTCTAAAACATTTACCATTAATATTAAAATCATTCGGTTGAAAAATTCGTCAAATATAAAACATCGTTCTACATATATCTACACATTTAGAAGTTTCCTCGTCCAGAACGTTTTTTCGAAGAACGAAAATCTAAAGAAAATACCCAACTTACTTTCGACCAAAGCACTCGAATGCCACGGATATTTCTTCAACTATTTCTCAATCGTCGACGGGGCGACGACGTTTTCCACGGAGGGAATTCTTCGATTCGTAGAACCAGAAAGCCACGTCTCTCGTCACAATTACTAAACCGCTGGCAGCAAATAATCTCCCTCTTTGTCCACGCGGTGTCTCGAAGCGGGCGAGATATTAATTCACCGCGATTAATCACCGGAATCCGGGAGAAACAGCTGAGAATGGCAAAGCCACGAGAGTGGAACAAACATCAGGGCGAAAAGGGGATGTAAACGATAAAACGATCCAGCTGTAACTCATGAGAAAAAAGAAGCGACATTATGATTCATCTCGTTGACAATTTTCCTTCGTGGATCTTTAAAAACGAAAATTTTGAATATTTAGAAATATCGTATTTCTCGTACTCGTTAAAATTTTCCGTTTGTATAAACTTTATATTAGATATTATACAGACAGATTTATATTTTATTATACGTAGAAAATAAAAAATGCGTCACGCGTTATACACGTCGTTAAAACCCACTCAGAAACTACAGGATATCATGCCAATAACGTCCGTTTTTGTTTTATCCCGATATCTCAAACGGTTGCCGAGATATAAGGATTAGAAGTTTTCGTAATATTTAAGATGGCGCGAGTCTATAAATAGACTTCGCGACACACTGACCTATATTTTTTCCAGGAATCGCATCTGGTGTTTGGGATAGGTCAGTGAAACGAGGCGCGAGCGAGAGGTCCGAGTAAGTAACGAGGACGGAGATAATAAACGATTAAAAATTACCTTGCCTTTACACGACGATATCTCGGCAACCGGAAGTCGTATCGGAATAAATAAAAAGGCGTTTTAAAGGGGAAGGTTTCGCGCTTCTATCGGTCTTTCATTCGTTGACCGGAAGTCATTATTTTCCGAGTTACAGCGATTCAAAGTTTTTCCTAATTTTAATAGGCTTCGATCGCGTTCACGGTAAGCGGTTAAAAATTATCCTTTTCTTTACACGACGATATCTCGGGAACCGGAAGTCGTATCGGAATAAATAAAAAGGCGTTTTAAAGGGGAAGGTTCCGCGCTTCTATCGGTCTTTCATTCGTTGACCGGAAGTCATTATTTTCCGAGTTACAGCGGTTCAAAGTTTTTCCTAATTTTAATAGACCTCGATCGCGTTCACGGTAAGCGGTTAAAAATTATCCTTTTCTTCACGCGACGATATCTCGGGAACCGGAAGTCGTATCGGAACAAACGAAAGAGGATTTTAAGGGGCAAGATTCCACGCTTCTAACGGTCTTTCATTCGTTGATTTGAAGTCGGTACGTCCGTAGTTGTAAGAGTTGAAAGTTTTTCTCAATTCTCTTTCTTCCTTAAATCGTATCCCAAATTTTTCAAGGAGATTTCTTTTTAAATTTCTTACGCGTAACGAGTGAAATTTTAATGTGGCACAGGTGCATTATTCAATTAACGAGAACACGTAGAATAGACACGTTAATAAAGTAATTAGGTTTGTAATCTTGAAATTTAATCAAGTTTGAACTGAATTCCATGCAAATGCAAATATCGCAAGGTCAAAGACGTGAGCAGAGACGCTATTTTAATATAAAACGTCATCCCAATTTAGATTTGCTAAATTGTAGGGGAAATTTATAAAGACTCGATGTCGATTGGTTAATTAAACAGACAGAATTGGGACACGAACTCAAACTGTCGTTTAATCGAGCAGAAATTCACGACAGTTTTCGCAGCTAGAAATGTCTCTGATCCGACCTAATGAGCAATTAGTAACAGAGTTGTTCACCGTGTACGTGAAACAGCAACAAACATGGACGTCACATGCATCACGCGCCCGGCTCCTTGCCTTCGGAGATTTACCGTCCCGTTTCACGTGAGTTTCCTGCAAATTATCTGTCGGCAAATCCCTGCACGTTTTCATTGGGCAACGATGAATCAGCTTTCGAAACAAAGCCCAACTTTCGTCACAGTCTTTAACACGCGTTGCCTTCCGTCGCAATTTTCGCGATTAATTTTACTACGTTACACATGGAAGTTATTATTAATTAAATCCTTAATGGAATAGAATAACATGAAAGGAATCAGAATCCTTTCGAAACTTCGAACAACCCTTTGTCACTTTTTCTCGATTCTCGAAATTTTAACGCGCATGGAACAAAAGAGACACGGAGGAAAATTCGAATTTATCAACAACTCGATTCTTCGAAGAATAATCCTTAAAGAATATCAAACACACAATTTCAAACAACGTTTCGCTTCTCCGTAATCGTGCGAGTTAACAGCAAAAGCTTAAATAAGCTTTTTATGATCACCTCACGTGCCACGGGCGCCTTTGCGTTATTAGGTTAAACGCCAGTTAACTTATGCAGTGATTTAAGATAACGACGCTCGCTGTGATTAACATATGGATTTATTGCGGGGAGGCATGCCTTCGCATTGGACGCGGCTCTTTGCGAGCTGCCTTCGCGTGATGTCTTCCTTCGAAATAGACAATTTCAACAAACTTATTTCTTCGTCCTCGCAATAGCCTCGCAACGCATTCCACGTAAAGAAGAAGAAGAAGAACTCGTGCAAGCCAGTTTGCATAAACCGTGCTACTACTTTTCCAGATCGTTGTTGATCCGATAACAAAGGAGGAAAAATTTCATCTTGTCACATTTTTCTCCTCCAATATCGCTTGCTCCGCTTGCAACGTTTAATTACGGATTAACTCGGTATCTTAAGATGCAAGGAGATCTCCAGCGACAAAGTGTAGTAAAAATTCCATTTTTTTTTTTCATCCAGAACGTAAGAGATACATCAAAAAGTAAAAGATAAACTGTTTGATGTTTCCCCTCCGGTAACCGAAAACTACATCCGTCCTTTGAACGTTTTTCCAAGTCAAAAGATGTCTTTGGCTCGATACTTTTTATCTGCGCTACCGTGCACCCCTTTTCTTTTCGCTGCATCGGCGGAAGAAGAACCGAAGGCGATGGATGTTTCGTGCTCAATAGCGCATGGAACAATATCACTAGAAGCAACTGGTAACGTTTCATAAAACTGACGGCCGGTAATAGTCTCCTTTTTCTCTCCCTCGAAACCCTTCGTCGCAGGTTACAACGTTATATTTGTATATACGCCTTCTTAACAACAATTTCACAGTTGCATCCAACAATCTCTTAGATACACGTGTCAAAAGAAATTTCTAAACTATCCTCCACTTCGAATAAGTCTCCATAATTGGACGTTAATTTTCTAATGCGAATAATTTTCTAATGCAATTGAAAACTGAAATATATTTCGCGTACCAATTTGTACATATTTCAAAAAGAAGAAAAATACGTGTCCACGAATCCGCTTCCTCATCTCCCAACACCGTGGAGCGCGAGAATAAGGGAAAGGCGAAGATCGCGATAACATCGGATGTGCGAACCCGACCGGAACAATAGTTTGGACTTTGTTGATTAAATGTCAACAGAGGGCAGACGCTCGAGCCGCCGCTTCTCGACCTATCCGCGCGGGGGTGGTCCGTGGCCGGGCCTGGATGTGGCCCTCCCTGCACCTGACGTCGTAAGGGGAATCGGGAACGAGGCGAGCAAGCGACGAGGTGTGGGGAACGGGGGAGGGGGAGGTCGGGTTAATTGGATGTCGGAAGCGCAATCTTGCGGTCTCCATTTGTCATTCGAGGGCGCCGAGAGCCGATTCATCTTTTCCAACGTGCCTTCTTCTTCCCATTTCCATTTTTCCCCTCTTCCACTCCCCCTCCTTTACACGCCCTTCAAGTGCGAATTTGGTAATCCGCGGCTCTAAGCCATTATTTTATCAATGCTTCCTCTGGAAATCTTCGATCCCTTCTGCGAATTCAGAAAGACTCGCGCTCGATTGTACTCCTTTCCTTTCCCCGTACGTTCAATTTTTAATTTGGAGAGAATATGGAATATATATATATGAATGGAACGATTGCATGGAGAATGGGTCGGATTGATTTTCAGGTTTCGTCGATGACGCGCCTTTTTTAATTCTGGCCGCGAGCGAATACGCGAAAAGCAAGGGATAGGGAGGATTAAGTGGAATTATGATCAACGGAATGGGGAGAACAGAGGGGGAAAATAAAAGGTGCAATCAACGGGACAAAGTACAGGAGAGCGGGGTTTTCGCGATATGACCTTTCGCGCAGGTGGAAAAGCGGGCCCATGATAATGAGTCTGATAACAACCGAAGCGGGAACATCATCCCGGCAAAGTCCACTTGGCTAACTCTCTCCTCGAACTAATTACAGTCAGTGTTGCAGTCAGAATACGAAACGTGAACGGCCACTAAGCGCAATAACGAACGTCGGTTAATTTCGTTTTTGCGAAGTTAGCTTCGGCTATCGTTAAAGCAAGTTCGTAACAAAGAGCCCCGACGATCTTCGGGCAAAATACGTACGCCTGATTTTTCCTCCAGACATTGTTAAATTACCACTCGCGTGTAATTTACGTGAAAATATTTTCACCAATTTTTCGAGAAATCAAATTTACGAGTATGACGAATATTTAAAAATCTCTTACCAATTTGGAATGGTGGTTAGAAGAAGTAAAGTTAGTAAAGAGTCTCTTCCACTTACCTGGAACAAACGGAAAAGAGAAATGAAAATTAGTTGGTTTTTATTCACCGTTGAATAAATAAAGATTGATCGAGTTGATTTGAATTTCGCAAGGAAAGATTTTGTTCTCTGAAAGTATCAGGGACAATGGAATATAGAGAACGATGTGAACGAGCAAATTAATTTACTTGTAATTACTTTATTGAAAGCTACCATTGATTAAACTTCAAGCGTTAATAACGTAATTAATAATGTGCACGCAATTAAGTTTTAGCAATCATCGAATTGTATATAATCACGTGCAAAGCAATGACAAGCTTTCAAAATAGTTGATACGCCGAGAATAGAGTTGGAACATAATAGGGGACATCCCGATTAATTTTTTATATTTTCCATCAAACGATTTCGCTTGGTAAAGGTTTACCGCGTTGAATGAAATTATTTTTTTCGTTACTTTTATATCGTATCGATATTCAAGTTTATAAACAAAACGATTTTTACGAAATGATATTTCCACGAGCTTGCAGCAGAGCTTTAACAAGAAACGAAACGAAATAAATTTTTACATTCCATCTAGGAAATTAATCTTTGTATCTCTGGTAAAAAAAGAAAAAAAAGAGAAAACTGAGAAATATAAATCAACATCGTACATTAAGAATATTAAAATTTAATTTCTTAATTGTAATGTTAATAAAGAAACCGTAGTGAACACAAGTAAATGTGTACAACATGGTCTTAAGCAGCACAATTTTCCAAATTATAACAAAATATTGCCACGCGACGACTCGTTATTCAATTTACGTCATTGAAAATAGATTAATCTTGCTTAATCTTTTCCAAAATAAAAATTGACGGTCTGGCAACTTGTACAAATAATAACGAGAAGTTGCATTTAATTGTGTACAGAGTATAAGTGGAGAAGCAACGCAACCAAAACGCGGAAGTTTCGCAATTTTGCAAAACTCGCATCGCGGATTCACAACAGACGGATAGATGTAAACAGCCGCGTAACTCTCACGCTTGCTCGATAATAACTGAACAACAATATCACATAATGGAACTATACACCTATTGAAGTGAATGAGACACAAAACCATAAATTTGATACTGAAATTATTTTAATTACTTGCCATAGTTTCTAATTTACAAACAATTTACACCAGTAATTTTCCCAATTGCGAATAGATAATTGATCGATGCATGGACGATTTGTAAAATGTTATTATAATATAAAAAAATTAATTAATTCCAAAAGTTTATTTTTTGAAAAAATTATTTCAAATCATCCATCCCTGATTCCGAATAATATAAAATAATTACAAAAGATATCTACAATTATTCGCTTTTTATGTAACTGCACTAAAACTTTTACCTCCCTCTATCACATCGACATCTTCCCTCTACTTTTACCGACATTCGTTTCAACAATTTTCCGATTCAAATTCGGCACATGGCAGAAGAGAAGAATTTTCCGGAAAGAAAATATTTTAAAAAATTCTTAAAAACATGGAATGTATCGGTATCGATGACAGCAAAGCCATCGCTTTATTAAGGAAAAAATGGGGGGAAGGCACAATCGGTTAAGGACACAGATGTGACGAGGAGGAAACGCGGTAAAGACGACAGCCGACACAGATGCGCGGTAGACATCTGTCATTTCTCTCTCTGTATCGGATGGAAAAGGCGAGGGGAGCCGTTCCTTCCGGCGATACGAGAGCGTTTTCCTCGAGGCGTTGCGCTGCAACGCGAAATCCGTCCGCGAGATTGGAAACGCGTCGATTGCCGATCGATCACCGCGATAGGGAAACGAACGAACGTGTCTTCCAGGTGCGAGGAAATAAGTTTCTCGGAAGAGGAGGGGAGTTGGAGATTTGGGAGAAGGATGGATAATTTTCTCGCAGTTAACTCGAACAATTGATCTTTAACTTTTATTCGGTGCAGTTTAATTTATGTAGATACTTTTTCAAAGTAGTTCTACATTTAAAACAATAATATTATACGCGAAATTTTCAAATTTGACTTAATACAATCTTCTTAAAGATAATCATCGTATGATTTGATTCTAACGCGATCAAATTTCAACAAGGATCGATCCTTTTGAGAATCTTGTCTTCTTCCAAATTCCCCCTCGCGCAATTACAAGATACGGATACCCTCGTCATCCAAGACTCGTTTAGGAGCGAATTCCATTTCGAATCCAAAGTATAGGGAGCAATAACTCCTGGTATCCGACTATATAAAGTAATTCTTCCGGATTCAACGAAGGAAACCTCGCGGATTATCGGTAGTGGATCAAGGATCCGTGACGCGTAACTCGAGTTTCGCGGAGATAAAAGCAGAAAATCGTCGTCCTCCGCTCGTTCCTCCCTCCTTCGTTACTTGGCCCTCGCGGTTCCTCCCCGCGTTGGTCCAAAGTCGCGCGAGAGATTAAGCTGCCAGCTGATAAAGGGGAGAGCAGGTGTTGGATCCCGAGAAAGGTTGTGAGGGTAGACTAAGGAGAAGTGGACTGAGAAGAGGAAGAAGAAGAAGGAGAAGAAAGGAGGGGGGAGAGAAATAGGAAGAAATAGGAGGAGAGAAGAAAAGGAAATAAGAAAGAGTTTCCCCTACGGGTCTAAAATCCGGAATAAGAAGTTCCGGGCTGTTCGAGGCTGCGGGCTGTTGGTAGGTGATAGTAAGCTGAAAGGGGCGGGGGAGGGTGAAAGGAGAAAGCTGGAGGGAGGGAGAGAGAGAGAGAGAATAGCGAGATAAATCGAGCACCCGGGGCGACCAGATAAAAGTCACTAACAAGTAACAAAGGTTTCGCCTCTGGCCAAAGAAGGAAGGAACGAAAGGTGGTGGGCGGAAGAAGAGCAAGAGGCGAGAGAGTGGGCTACATATTGGTTCCAGCATCTTCTTTCTCGCTCATCTTCGTCCACCAACGAAGCTTTTGTTCTCTCCGTGCCCCACACGTCCTCTCTCCGCTTCTCCTCCCTCTTCCTATACAGAAACCTCGCCGTCCACCACCACCGGCCACCACGATGAAGCTTCAATTGTTTCTCGCCGCACCACCACCCCCTCCTTCCTCCCACGACTCGAAAATCTCCGGCCAAGGTTACTCGACTGACCATCCCCGTGTGCTCCCTCGTGTTCGCCAACGCTGTTCCAACAATCTTTCCACCCTCTTCCATCCCTCGTGAACAATTCCACAACTCCTGGGTTCAACTTTATTTTATTGCGCCGTCGCTCCGCAACACTTCCCTCTTTGATCGCCGATGCCTCGTTTTTTTGCGAGCCGATCGACCATTTAAGTATGGACGGATATTTCACTTTTCTCCCTATCTTCCTTCCGTTCACCAAAGACTCGAATAACGATTTAAAGTATACTTTCAATTAAAATAACGAACAAGATTTTATTTAATCGAAGAAGAAGAAAAAGAAAGAACGATCAAATAGAACGAAAATCGTCTAATCTACATCTTCTCGACAGTTTCTACATCTCAACGTACGATCAAAGCGGAAAGGAATCGTCGAATAATCGAAATTCCATAACCACGTTCGATTGTCCCCGCCTCACTCGCGTAAAATTCACTGTACTCGCGCGTTTACGAAACGGGATGGAAGGCAACGAAAAGGGGAGGAAAAGTTTTGCCGCTGGTTGAGAAAAAAAGAGAAAGAGAGAGGGGCCGATCGAGGAAGAGGATCATTTGTTATGCGTGACTGGCGGCCAACTGAACTAAAATTGTGGTAGAAACAAGGGTTGTCTGGGTAGTGAAAAGAAGGTGGAGAAAGTATAAACTCGGGAAAGAAGAAACTCGGGCCCGCGAAGAATAAAAAGAAGAGAAAAACTTTAACTTATCGCGCCTCGGGCGAAATCGCGGAACTTGTATCTATGGTGGGCGCGCGACAAAACGTTACCCCGCTCGAATAATATTTTATTCTCTTCCTTTCTCACGCCCCCCTCCCCCAAACCCGCCCACTTACTGAAAATGCAGCTTGAATACGTAACTTCGTATCGATTAGAATATCGATACACGTCCGTGCGGGAACACGTTCGAAACGGGAATGTACGATTTAATGTTTACAACGAGTGATTAACCCCACCAAACGTTCGAACTCGTCGTTCGAAATCCGTTCGTGTAAATATTTCGCTCGATGTTATTGTCGCGTTATTATTACTCGATCGAACTTTACTTTTGTTTTTACATTTATAACATTGTATAACGCGTAATTACGAATATTTGAATGCAAATATATATTGTGCGATTAAAAATAAGTTGCACTCGAAAAAGTGTATAATAATAATTTTTTATATGTAAAAAAATTTTTATATCGTATTTTTATATCATATTATACTATATTATATAATATCATACGTTGTAATTTTTTAATCAAAACGTAATATACACGTTCTTTTTTTTAATTTTTTAAACATCGATGCAAAAGTGGGGATTAAAAATCAAATTTATCGTTTAAAATAAGCGTTTAACCAACATCGAGTTGAATATTTAGTATCAAAATCTATTAAAAAGTATACGTACATTCGACGATGCTTGAAATATCGTCGGGAACGCTCTTAAAAAACTATTAATAAATTACAATTTTTCGAAATTTACCGCGCAACGTGTTACATTTTACGATATTATGAAACGGATGAATTTTTGCAATCGCATCGAGGAGAAAGAAGATCATTGAATCGAAGAATCGTTGCGACGATCTTCGAAGCGATATTTATCATTTTTATCCATTCATATTCGAGCCGTGTACCGACGAAAATATCACGATCCATTCCACGTTACGATCAACATCATAACTCACCGCCGTTTCGGGTCCGGAGATTAAAAAAAGAGCTTAGAAGGCGCAAGGTCGCCGAAGCGACGACGTTACGAGGAGGACGATATCAACTTATCTGTAACCTAGAGGCAGGGTGGCCGTCGACCTTCTATGGGCCACGAAGCCGGGCTTGTGCTCTTCTCAGTCGAGCCGATATCCGACCTTGATTGAAAAGCAGATGACGTGGAATAAGGAGTTTCCCGGAGGTGGAGGAGGAGGTGGTCCAGGGAAAATGTCTTCTACCCTTGGGGCTCTCCAATTTCTCAGAAACGCGGAATTTATTTCATTCCCCCGGCTGCACAGGCGAAGGAGAAGAAGAAGAAGAAGAAGAAGAAGAAGAAGAAGAAGAAGGGAAAGGATGGAGGGCGAAAAGACAACGTTCGTGAAACGTGAAATGTTCGTCGACCGCGTCTGCATTCGCCTCTCTCTTTCTCTCTCGATTCGTTATGGATATGAAACCCGTTTTTCGAATTTATTTGTTTTTTAGAAAAAAAAAAAATGAAAGTTCAGTCTGTTTTTGTTTCCATTCGGGAAATTAACATTTATAACGTTTAATATTTGCCTTCGTGTCGATACGTGCATAGGAGTAAAGAATATATATTTGAACACACGATCAATTTGAATCGAATGAAATAAAATTTTTTCCTTTTTCTTTCCTCATTTTTGTATAACGAGTGATTTAATAAATAATTTTTTGAGGTTGCACTTTACGATTGCTTTGCACATCGACTCGAAATTATACGAAAATTTTCTTCAACTCGTTGATTAAAAAATCAGATATTTAAAAATTATTCAAAACTCTGATAAGCTCGGAATTTCGAATAGAAGAAAATCTGTTCCATCGATTTATCACAGGGAAAGATTCACAGGGGCGGATGTTACACGTGCATCGTTGTTGAGCGTGGAGAATAATATATCTGGCTCGTGTGATGCGTGTACGAAGAAATTCTGGCCATGAAGAGTAAACCAAGCCGGGTCACGTACGGTCTTTATGCGAGGAGCCACTTACCGCTTCCTTTGGAATCACCTGGCCCTGTCAAAAGAGGAGACCTTCGCAATTCTATCGAAAAAAAAAAAAAGGGCGAGATGCCTTTTCAACGGCGATGTGCTTTGCCCCGGGCTTAGAAGAATCCTAAGCCCCGCTTAACCGCCTTAAGGAGATTCGCGAAATTTTGTCCATAATCTTGGCTTCGTGCGCACAACACATCATTCCTTACTCTTATGCTACTCTCGTTGTAAATCAACTTATACGATCGTATCAACTCTCTTTGAAGAATGTTTAATTTCGAACATTTATAGCGTAGAATTAATGCAATGAAAAATTCACAAACTCACAAAAGGTATCGACAAATTTTTGACAATTGAACGCGTTAAAATAAAATCGACTTCCGCTTAAAAATTCGCATCGTGTTCCAAAGCATCCAATCAGCTTCCCTTATTGCCACGGTATAAAAGATATTCGGATATTTAAACTTTACTCTTCGAGCTGACGAGCCGCTTAAGCAACTTGTTCGAACAAAAAACTGTGTCACGATGAAAAAGTCATGAGCATTAATTAAACCTTCCCCCTCCCTTCTTATCAAGAATAACTTGGTAAAAATAAATTAAAAAAAAAAAAAAAAAAAAGAAAGAAAGAAAGAAAAAAAGATATCAAAGGGGAGAAGAACCTTCCTTCCGGTAGAAATGAAATCGTTTTACCGCTCCTCTGTCGGTCGAGGCTACGAGAAGTTGAAAAAAGGAAGAGGTTGGAGGAAGAAGGAGAGGGGGGCAAAGCTGGACGTGGAGCTACGATATATACGGAATATTTTAGAAAAGTATAGAAGTGGAAGTAGGTCATCAATGGCCGAGGAAAATTGCTCGGCCGTGTTACTGGAATTTAAGGTAGCTCGCAGTCGTTCAAAGGATCGTACTTTTCCGGGAGCCACGTTATTCCAACCAACATGTCGTAAAAACCTCGGACGAATACGTTGGAAATTCATGACAAAGCGCGAATATATATATATATATATATACGTGTACGAACCAACGAGCTGTTGGACACGATAAAATACAAACGGAATGCGGCGGGAGCAACATGGTGGGCCAAGTTGGACAGCCGTGCGGTGTACACGCGACCGTGTAGAAATTTGCGATGATAAACCGCGGAGAATTTAGGGGGCTGCGCGTTAACGTCACTTCGAACCGACCTTGTTGTTTTGCCCCTTACTTTCAGCTCGAAATACATCGACTAATACACGAATCACTATCTCGAACCGATCCCCCTTCTTTTTCTCAACCGGTTGACAAAACATCGTGGACGTATCGCAGTTTTCTTGGCAACGGATCTACACGAGTCCACTTTACCGACGTGCGACGTTACAAGAAAATAGAGGAGAAACAAGAAGAATACATATTCTCGCTCGGACGAAGGAGAAGGAGAGGGGATAGGATAACTCCATCGTCTACCACTCCATCGAGGCAAAAATGCGTCCTCCTATCGAGCAGCCAAGACCATTTTCGCCAAGAATTTCTATATAGGGAGAGGATAAAAAGATTGCCCCTTAACGAGGCAAGATTCCTGGGAGGGGAGGGGATAGGAAAAATGCAACGTCGGTCCACGGTGCCGAGACGCGACGGAGGTGATGGTGCTCAGAGGATCCCACGAGGTGGGGTCGTTTGGGCGAAAAGGGAGAGGACCGTGCGAAGGACGCGTCGTTACTCTTCATCTGGGGAATGGCCTTTAATAGCGATGACGGTAAAATATCGCGGCGGGATTTCACCCCCGTGGGGTGAGGATGGGCGGCCAAGAGGGAGGCGGTGCCGGCTATTATTTCGTCGGCCGCTTGACAAACGATTACGCGAGCGCCACTTTTGCGAAAACTAAGAAAACACTCTCGCTAAATCATAAGAAGCCATTACCAGTGGCGCTGCCGTCTCGAATAATGCACGGGTGCCGGTTCAAGGACCGGCCTTTCCTTCCTTCCTTCCTTCCTTCCTTCCTCCTTCGAGGAAGCCGGTTCGTTTATCCTTTTTTTCCCCTGCTCCTCTTCCCTTCCTCCGATTTGTCAAGTTCAAAGGATCCCAGGGTCCAGGGTGTTTATCTTCCCGTTCTAATGTTTCCCTCCTCTTCTTCCGCGGCTCTGATACCCTCCTCCTCGCCTCGATGAATTTTTCAGGGGAGAGAAAAGAGATCGGCGGCGATGTGCGCGGTGATGGTACCAGCAAGTAAATGGAGTGGATTCTCCGTTCGTTCCCCCCTGATGAACCGGGATCTCGAACACGGTAAGCCACTTTTCGACTTGGACACGTTGCTGTCTACCGTATTTGTCCATTGTTAATGAAAGAAACATCAGAGCAGCGTCCGGATAGGCGAACGAAAACGGAGGCGTTGATAAGAGGGAGGGACCGAATATTGGTATAGATTTCACGCCCAGTTAGCGCGTCCCCAGAACCTTTTGCCGGCCTGTTTTATGCCAGTTTAACACGATTCACCGATAATAACGACAGGGTCGTGGCCTCGCGTCCACTTGGCCGGTTTGATGCTCGTGACCGCAAACGGTCACGCGATACACTGTCACGCGAATAAATAACGAACGTTCGCTTCCTTTCTTTCTTCTCCCTTTTGTCAATTGTCAAGGCGTTTAATTATTGTCTCCCTTCGTCCGCGTGTCGTATATCCCACGCGTATGGATGCATCGTGTGCAGGAGGGAGGGAAAAGGAAAAATTTTTTTCTTTAAACACAATGGTTACGTGCAACGGTCCCAACGACGTTGATCGTTCCGGCAGATATCCAGCCACCACCCACGTCCACGGCTCGCTATCGTTTGGGTTAAACGGGAATCTTGGGGCAACGATTGACGAAGGAAACCGCCACGGAAGCAGCCGTAATCTCAGCCGATAACACGGCGAGAGAATACGGTTGACGTGACGGGGGCCGGTTTGCTCAACAACGCCACTGTTAATCAACGCGAATCTTTAGGGTCTTTCGTTGCACGTACCTGCTCTTATGATTCGCTTACGAAAGGTTTTCCAGTCGAATAAAGAGGACGAAAGAAGTTCTCGTTAATTAAGGGAAACGATGTTCCTCATTGGTAAAAAAAAACGGACATATTCAACGCGATGAGGATTTTTTAATATGCATAAATTACTACGATAATTATGACCATACACGATGTAATTGGCGAAATATTTTTGTTAAAATAAAATTATTAATAAAATTTAAGAGCAAGCTTTTTATTGTTGCGCGGAATATATATATATATACATGTAATGGTAACAAAACAAAGGATGAGTCTACCATTCGTGACGTGTACCGAGAATGCAATTTCCCGGCAATTTATCCGCTTGTCTTTCACTTTCTTTTTTTTTTTTTAGAAAAACGGCGAGCAGTAGGTGAAAGAATTGCTGCGTAACGTCACTCCCAACCGCTAAAACACCAGTTGTGGCCGTACGAATGTAAAACAAAGATCACTTGGCGATAGCGGATAGGATACGTCCCTTGCCTTGCGCGGAATGAACCATAAAAACCTCGTAAAATCGTCCAGTTTTACCCTCTGCCAGTTACTCCTCCATTTGCAACTACGTAGATTCTCTTCTCTCGGCCGTTTTTCTATAGATTCGTATTCGACTTCTTCTTTCCTTTTTTTTTTTTCATAAATTATTCGCATCGAATTTATATCCTTGCAACGAATATATTTAAAACATATTTAGAATTTTAATTGGCAACGACTTTTCGATCTTGTTTACGTGTTTTTTAAATCTCGAAAATTTCTTTCGAGTAAAAGTAATTTAATTCGATTGGGAAAGATCGGAAGAGGATACGCGCAACGATTTAAATTTCCCCTTATTTCGAACAATTTGCTCAATTTATCCTCTTTTCCCTATATCGTTTACGTGCACGGCATAACGAACGTGCTAATGAAATAAAGAGATTCGCTCATCTCGAGGCTTCCGAGTTCATAAAGTTTATGCAAAAGACAGGATGTCACGAGTTTGTTTGACGTCCTGTCACGTAACCTGCTGTTGTTTAAGAACAACGCCACGCCATCCTGTTCAGAAGCTTCGAATATGCTTGTAAATATCCCCAGATAAAGATCTGGGTATCGATGATCGGAAGCTGAAAGTCTCGTCATCGGATTGCCGTAGAAAGATCGTCACGGAATAATAATTTCTTTCGAAGATGACATTTTCCGAGGAGAGATACATCTTTAACGTAGAAACGAATGTGGAACATTTCACAGCTATTCCAAAAATATGACGTTCGTGCAATTTTTTAACTATCGAAACGAATATCTACCTATGGAATGTAGAAATTGAATTACCATGGGTCGAGTTTCGATCATTTTTGTTTCGTTCCGTTTTGTTTAACATTTAAATTAAGTAGAACGTAATATGAAACTTTTTCAACTTTTCTTTCAACCTCATGACATCGTACCAATCGTTAAAATTCTACAATATATATATTTTCTTTACAGATCTAAACAAAATCCTTTTCTATTCCGAAATAACTATATTTTTTCATCAATAATACGTTAAATAATACAGGAAATCGTTATTTATTTCGATATTCGAAATTGTCCACCGCTTTTCTTTTACATTTACAAAAAAAAAATCGAGTCGAGAATCGTCGATTCCATCCCACCGTGACCCTTTAATATCAAAATAATTCCTTTTTAAACTTTACACACCCGTACGCAGCGTGAAAAGTGAAATGAATGAGCGATTAAAATAATACAATCCCCCCGTTCGATTCCACGAGCTCGAGCTCGTCGCATCGAACGAATAAAATTTCAATCTTCGGTTAATCAGCCATTTCGATCTTGAACTCTATCCCATTAAATTCATTTACGCGGTTCGATTGGCCGGTAAGTTTTTTTTTTTTCGCGCACTCGATACAAATTAACAATTAGAAATATCGCGATTCTTTTCCTTTTTTCTTTTTTCTCTCTTTCCCCGCCGATAAAACGCGATCACCCGTGTTCAATTACGCTGATCGCGGCGATGCTTTTAATTTGCGGCTAATTCAAGCTCGATCGACTAAATTTAGTCGGTCACAAAGTTTCTGGATTACTCGCGCGCGCGCGCACATATATACATACGCACACACATATACACAGGGGACGGAGCATCAAAGAGCGCATTACAGCTCCATTGATTAATTCCGAACGGTTGAATACAGAGAGAAAAGAACTCCTCGTGGCGGAGATCGTTTGATTTCTTTCCACCCTCAAAGAAACCTGTTCCACGGTAACAGTGTCATTTCTACCCTTGACTACTGATCGGGAATTCTTGAAACGAGTCGCACAAAAAAAAAGAAAGAAAGAGGAGAGAGAGAGAGAGAAAGGGAAAGAAAAATGGAAGGAGAACCGATCCGTGATGTGAAAAGAAACGGTAAAGAGGAAAAAGGTCAAGGGTTACTTTAGGCATGCGTTCCGATAGAGTAAAGGGCTGTTGAAAGGTTAGGGAGCTTGTTCTATTAGCTTCTAAAACGTCTGTGTCCATTCAAAACTGGGGTAGCTTGTTATCTAGTTTAATGACGACGATAAAAATAAGCGTCTGAAAATTCCGTTCCTGAAATTAAATTCGTTCCTTTTCTTTTCTTTCTTTCTTTTAATTAATCGTACATTGCTTTTTTGAGATAATACGTATATACGAATTGCATATATATGTTATTCGTTGTATGAAAATTAATTGTTTAAATAAGAACGCGTTGACAAATAAATTAAATTATTCTTGTTCCCTTTTTACATAATACACTTTTCTACGAAACAACGAAATGCATCGATCGGTGAAAATAATAAAAACGATGTGACTTAATTTAAAGAAAAAGTAATCAAAAGTCTGATCTTCACCCTTTCTTCAACTACTTTAATTGCAATGAACACGCGTGAATCGTATTTATAGATTAAAATAAAAATGTTTTGTGATTTGAAACATACCAAAAGCTTTTTCACTTCACAGTCATTCAACGTAATACAAATACACAACTTTCCGTAAAATATTGCAGAGAGTGTAGCAATAGACTTTCCCCGCCCCCTCGTGTAACCAAGGTAAATTTAGAAGACTTAAATTGCAATTGCATTCGTTATAAAATTCATGCAACAGTTTTAATTTCAGCAATAAAAGAATCACGCGATATATACACGGGGCAAAACGCGGGACACGGAAACAAAGGGGACGTTAAAATCTCGCTAAAACAGTAATTATGTCCCGACACTGCGAGCCTGAATTATAAATTATATTCGTACATACGAATTAATAAGAGCGATAATAAATTCATAACCGTAATTATCAATAAAGTTTGCGTATCGTTTGTAATTTTGTTTTCGATACACGTTAGAAGGAAACGCGCAATTACATTCAACACGAAATGAACGAAAGTAAAAAAAAAAAAAAACACTTATAAATTCAAATGTAAATATTATTATTCTATTACAGCTATTTCCTTTACAAATTTCTATATCCCCCTTCTTTTCATTTTAATATATATATATACGTACAAAACAAATATGAAACAGAAGAAAAATAAATATAAGAGAGAAATTTTATAAATCGGTATTTTTACACACGTGATGAATTACACTTTACTTTATGAGAGAGAAGAAAGGAATAAACTCTCTCCACAAATTTATTTTCCTGTTATTTTCATTAATATCCCCAATAACGTCGAAACGAGCGACTTTGAGAGAGAAACGCTGTTTCTCGAAGACGAATCTTTTCGTAAATGGACGGGAGAAGGGGAAGCACGCGCGATTGAATCGAAATATTTAAATATTCGCCGTCACCTCGTTAAAATGCTTTAAAATTCAGCATCTCTCTCTCTGTATCGTCTGGCAAGGGACACCTCGGCTGACAATCCTTTGTGAGATATATTTATTTTCAACGTTGTTTCCGAATCGCGCAAAAGGATATTACGGCCTCCTTTTATTTCTCCTCGTCCCCCTCCCCCCTCGTATTAATCGGTGCGCCACTCGGAGAGGGGGAGGGGGTGGAAACGGAGGCAAAGGCAAGCCATTTTCCTAATTGGTCGACAAACAACTTCCGATAACCGCCTCAGCATTGTTCCAATTCTTTCTCCCGGCCGAGGAATGAACACAGCTTTTCGAGCGAGTAAGAACAAATAAAATAAAACGAGAGGAAGTAGGGAGGAAAACTGAGAAAGAGTATAAAAATAAAAGAGAGAGGAGGATGGACTAAGGAGGGCTTCTCGTCGTTTTCGCCTGTCCGCCTAAAGGACAAATGAGTCGCTTAGTTGACAATGAATCCTTGTCAACGAGTCGGTTCGTAAAGTAAGTAAAAAATGTATTACTCAAATAATACGGGAATAAATTTAATGAATTACCGCGAATCGCATCGAAAAGAGATGGAAATGCGAACAACAAATTATTCCTCTTGGAGTAAGGAGAGAGAGAGAGAAGAATCCATGGAAATTTTCAAAGATTTAAACGACGAAGAAACCGTGAATTGCAGTAAAACGAAAATGGCAAAGGATAGAAAAAACCGTAACGATAAAACACACTTTTATCGCATCCTTTGTATCGAGGTTCCGGACGATAAAGCAACCGTGGCGTGGTGGTTTTACTTTTTCTTTTCTTTTTTTTTTTTTTTGTCGAAGCAATTTTCTAACTTATTTTATCAAAGGGGGATGGAACAAGTGTAGAGACGCCAGGGTGGATTCCTGGTTCGTTACATCCCCTTCCTCCTCTCCGACGACGAGGGCCAAGTCAACTTCTCATGCATCTGCGTGTTCCCATTGCAGTTAATTCCCGTTGAATTTTCTACTGCTGCATAAACAGATCTCCGTATAATGGAAATTTCGGATAAGCTGCATTCCGATAATCGGCATTGTACCATGCAAGCACTTTACTCGAGCAAGTAACAACACAACTTTTCTATTAATATTATGGAACAGAGAGGAGGGCGTTTCGAGGATGCCTGTGTCCGTTTCAACATTAACCAGCATGCAACGAATCCGAGAATTTTCAGTCTTTCCTTTTCTTTTTTTTTTTTTTTTCCTCCTCCCTCGTTTTCCCAACGAAACGGTCGCAAAAAAAAACTGTCTTGAAACTGTGTTTTTCAAATTAAACGCGGTTAATTTAATTCGCTTCGAAACATCAGGATCTTTACTTTGACGAAAGTAAGCAAGGAAATTTCGGAAATGACTTCTAATTAATGTCCCTTTTTATTGGAACGAGAGGTGAATAAATTTCAAATGGTGGCGATAAAAATGTGCTTCCCCGTGGCTACGATTTATCGTCGGAACTTCTTCCCTGAGAAGAGTGAAAATGTCTACGATTTTCAGTTGAAAAATCACTTTGATAAATATATCGAAATTTTCCGAATGAAAAGACACGATTCATAGTCGATAGAAATAGTAAGAATATCCGTAAAGATTTTAAAAAATGTAAAATCGTATAAATCAGATATTTTTGAGCAAATCAATTTTGGGCAATTTTAATCCCGTGTAAATTTTTAAATCAGAATAATTTAAAGAAATCTATAATTCTATATATATATATAAATCTGACAGATTTAAGAGAAATTGTATCGGTATGAAATGATCATCTTCGCGAGAAACGTGTTCTGTGATAATTCATATCATAAAAATAAAATTATCCGACAAACAAAGGAGTATCGGGCCTGGATCTGCAACATTTGTTTTATTTCGATGTTCTTTTTACTACGTACTTTTTTTCAACTGACATTTGTTACACAAAAATTATCATCAAACCACAAAAGTACTACTTAAATATCCATTTATCATTGGCGCTCAAAATATACGAAATCTTTTTCGTAGATATTAAAATGTTTTTTAGCCCAAATTGATGACAATATTTATACGTTAAAAACGAAAACATCGCAGCAGCGATGTTGGACAATATTGTTAATCCAACAATTACATCAACCGTTGGAATTTTATTTTGTATTTTTCAGTGAACACGATGATATCCCGCGTTAAATTGTAAGAATATATTTTTCATAAATTTTATTTATATATATTTTTTTTCCCTCCTTTTCTGTGCATCGTTTGTAACGAAACTTTTGTGACGAAAAAAAAAAAGAAAAATATGTGTATTCACAAATTGCGGTTGCAAACTGGGTCGACTGGGGGCGAGCACGTTTACGTGTACACATTTTCACAGATGAAGTTCCAACTATTCTGTCAGTCTCGCGGCGTTTAAAATTGCACATTGCACGACACATAAAGCGCGGATTTATTTTTCGCAACCGCACCACTCTTACGACTCATTCGACGAAACTATAGTAGGGACCGAGTGCTTTGCATTATGCTAGCGCTAACATTTTCTTCCTGCACGTTTTTCTTTTTTCTTTTTTTTTTTTGATGAAAAATCCCCGTTCCCTCGCGTAGTATTTTCTTCGAAACGTTACGAACTCCCCGCGATTAATTAAACTACGGAGATTTTTTATCGCGAGATCAAATTTTTGCGAACATAATAAATTAGGGATTTATTCTTTTCTTTCTTCTTTTTCTCTTTTTACAATCATTTAATCCGTTTTTCCTTGCGCTCAATCGCAATTCTTTTTTCGCCAATATGATAATTCAATTTTGTCGAAAAAAAAGGGCTAATAGAATAAGAACAAAATTCAGGAGAGGTACTCAATACTTTCAATATTCATCGTTCGATATTTAATTGTTAGAAACTTTTATCAAGTTATATTAAAATAGTTACTGGCTTATTATTTAATATTAATTCGCAAGAAATTTTTCTGTTAATCTCGTTGCGTTCATCGTGTTGAAAATACGAGTTTAATCGAAGATCAAAAATTATAATAGATCATTTACGGACATTAACATTTTTAATTATTAATGCTCCAAATTTCTATAATTAGCAATGCCCGTGTGATTCAAATCACACAATTCACCAAAGAATCTCCTTCCTTACCATTTTCCTCTTGCAGAGATGTAATTCTTTTTTAAACCTTAATTAAATCCAACCCAAAAATTTTAATTTCAATAAACGAAGCCTGCTTTACCTCTCCCCAAAATTCTCCCCGCGAGGTTTCTCGCTTCGTCTTCTGAATCACGCTTCGCGTCCGGTCCCTTCGAAAAAAAGGGGTCCAATTAATATGCCGCGATAGACATCGATTTGGTGGTGGTAGCACGAGCTCGAAAGTCGAAAACACGGCGTGGGTGGTGGGTCATTAAACCGCAGCCGGGCCGGGTACGTAGGGGCCACGCTGCTTCCGGGACGAAAACAGCTTCGTTTCAAAGTCACGGCTCGTAGACGGAGTCGGTAACGGAGGAATTAACTTTCTCGCGGCAAAATGACGCGTTTTATTCACGCGTGTTCACAAAGCGTAGAGAAGGACTAGCGTGCGCGTGGGCGTGTACGTAGAAAACGTTTCTCTTCTCATTGAACGTTGCGCACATGATAATGAAGGTGGGTGAGGCGTCTCGTTTCTCTTCGTCGCCGGATGTCACGTGACTCTTGGGCGACGCGGCCGCACGCATCGCTCTTCTCTCCACTCCTGGCCCTGGAGAGAATGAAATGACCATCGCTGTCGTGTACACCCCTACGCGTGCGTTGACTTTTCTTCTTCGAATTATTTCGTAACGGTTCGTGATCACACTCTCGACGCGAGAGATTTGACGCGAAGAGGATGGCGATGGATCTGGATGTTCGCGTGTTTTCCTTTCCACTATCCGTCTTTTAGGATGATATAATAAAAAAAATTAAATAATAAGCTGAAGTGAAATAATTTCTGACGATGTTGGAAAAAATGAAACGAGTATTCTTTCGGATGGATTATTAGCAATTTGAGAAAAAAGAAAAACGACGAAGTAAACGAGTGATGATAATTCAAAAATATATGTGTCCACATTTCCAGAGATGTTGTCGCATGATAAAAATATCGAGGGCCAATTTCGTACACGTACATTTCAATTTTTACACTTACACGCACATACATCGTTTCCTGTTGGGTAAATCAAAGACACGCGGAGCTGCGTGTCTTCATAAAATCCCTGTCAGTCATCATTAATAAGGAACCACAACTAATATTGCGACTCTATTGTTGCCTCGTTAAGGCAATTGTTTATCATATTAGTTGAGCGGTACGTTTATGATTTGAGCTTATCTCGGTGTGTCTTACCTCGAAGACGCGTTTCTTCCTCATAAGATAGAATTTAATAAAATTGGACGGACGTCTACGTAACGAATTATGACGTTGATTAATACTTCTTATAATATCACGGTGTATTCGATTTTATTATATAACAGGTTGGAAAATTTATTAATGATGGATATTCGTTATTCATATATCAACGGTTATAATATATTCGATCTTCCGTTTGATAGAGATCGAATAATGTAATTGATTTTATCTCATTTTATTTATTTTTTTTCTCGTTCGTGGATCGTTGTATTTCAATGTAACACAAGACTATAAAGCAAAATGAAGTTTATTACGTTGAAATCGATTGTGTTATACAACAAAATACCACGTGTCAACGATGCAGGTTGAATGGTATTTCAGCAACGAAAATGTAGCTCTCGACAAGCCTATTCAATCCTAAAATGGTGTTACGTTCAAAAAGGAAGTAAGTAGTTTCTCGTCGATGAAACAATTATATAATGTATAACATGTTTTTCGCGCTTCAGCTTTTGATACTTCGAAAAGGATAATTTGTTTTGAAACAACGAAATAATTATAATCTATTTATTTTAAACGACACTCCTCCGCCGTTTAACTCGAAAATTATAAATCGCTGGAAAAATAGAACGCGATATCGATAATTAACAACTGTTTATAATAATTTATTTTTAACACTGTTCGAAATTAAAGATCTTTCGATCCTTACTTTTAAAAACGAAACGATAAAAATAAAAAAGAGAAAATGTTTCGTATTATTATCTCTTACGTTGAAATAACATATTCTTAATTTCGTGACTATCTAAACAATACAAATTGCCGTGATACTTGAGAATAATTTATCGCAAACCTATGTTCAGGGGACGAAGCCACCCTTCATAACTACATAAATTATTATAGTGCTGCTCGATATCTCTTACCGCAGATTTCTAATCTCCGACCGAAGTAAATAGCTCTCGTTTGCCAAGCCAATTATTACGACTTGTTGATCGTTCCCGAAATTATGACGGTAATTAATTAACGACAAACTCGGAAAGGAATATTAATAGATATCGGGAATACATTTAATCAATGTAACGATGCAACAGATTTAAATGCGGAGAGAATATCCGTTATATATTTAAGTTATATTTAATATTCATGATAAAAAAAAAAAAAGAAAAAAAATTGAATATTTTAGCAGAGAGAAAGGGACAGGCGAAATTATTTTTTCCATAATTGAAATTTTCTTATTATATATTACTTGCGCGTATCGGATTTATTATTTGCATTTTTGATCATGTAATCATGTGGCCAATTGTTAATAATCTAATTATGTTGTAATTAACGATTGATTTATGTAAATTATAATATAACAATATTGATATAATGACCATGTTAACGTTTTTCATTTAATAAGTTTATTAAAAAAACGGTGTAATAATAAACTTCGAATCAACATATAATTATATATCTCGAGTGCCTCGTTTTATCAGCTTGTTTTTGGAAATATTAAAATATTTTTGGAAATGATTTCAAATTCAATTTTTACTCGAAAGAGATTAAAAATATATACAAAAATGTTTCGAATTCAATTTGTAATCTGAAATATTTTTTGATATTTCCAACAAACGAGATATTTATCAAAATGATCTCGTAATTTAGCAAATTATTACAAGCATACCGTAACACCGATCCTTTCATAATTTAAAAAAAAAAAAAAACAGAACTCTATAATCATCGCGTAATTTCTTACTCAATTCATTCGAATCGAACGAAAAATTTATATTTAATTCTTTCTTTTATAAATTATCGCGAGTATTAATAGAAATCAATGTTATTCAACGACCCCATCGTCGAATCAAAAAGAATTAGTGAAACCTTTTTCAATTATCTTGTCGTTGGTTCACAGCCGAGTTTTCTCTCTTACGAAAATAAAAAAAAAAAAAAAAAATTGGTAGGATTTAATACAATCCAAAAGAGATTCGGTCCTCCAATAAAGGTAAAAATAATTATTATATTCCGTGTCCATTAAACGAGCACAAATTGATGGGTTACGCGTCCATTGAGATGCATAAATTTTTCATATTCTCGGAAAGCTATTAACGAAATAATTATATTTTTGATGATGTGTCAAAGACATCGCCCGCTGTCGGTAACACGTTCCACTTGCCACGACATCAAAGTTATTTAAAATATGATAAAAGAATATTTTAAATGATATGCCAAAGAGGTAGTAGTAACGAAAAATTGGCGGAGAAACGTATTAAGTTTACAATACCATCAATTTGGTTCAATACACTTTCAATCGAAATTTTCCATTCTCCATTTTCCTATGTAAAATGTAATATTCCAAATTTTTCACATTTCACATTTTTTTTTTTCAATAGAATATGTAGATATTTTTTGGAAACATAATCAACATAAACAAACAACATAAAAAGAATTGTCCACGCTAAAATCTTCTCCTTTTATTTCCTCTTAAATAAGAAACCAACTTATATTCCGAGGCACGATCTTATCCTTGAAACTGAATTTTCCTTTTTTGTCGTGCAATTTAATAATTAAACGAACGAATGTAAAAGAATAAATTGTTCCAGAATCCAAAAAACAAACTGAAAAGTTGACACGATACAACGCACGCGTATGAATAATCGATAAAACGAATATAAATTTAATAGAATACAATTTAAGCTGTTTATACGCTTAAAAAATTCATTCGAAAAGAAAATCTTTGAACAATCTCCCTTTCTTCTCGTAATTACCAATCCAACCGTAAAAGTTTATGATTCCGCTAAACGATATTACTCTTTCTGCCGAAAGCAGAAGCTATTAAAATTCCCAACGGTGTGACCGTTCGTTCAGCTGGTGGGTCTAGTGGGTCCGTGATAATCGTTCCTCGAATTTGTCTTCGTGACGATACCGTGGCGGAAGTAAAAGTGGGGGAGGGGGGAAGTCAATCAATCGGTAATTAACAACCGATGGACAGGCATAACTTTATCGTCGGCCGAAACGCGCGCCATCGTCTGGGATTCAAATGGGTGCACGCGGTACACGTGCCGGCAATTAATAATCAATTCCAGCAGGAAGTGACGGTGATTGGACACGTACGATTCTGACAGTCTCTCTCTCTCTCTCTCTCTCTTCTCTTTGTTCCTTATCGAGGGACCCGCAGAAATTTCTACTCGAAAATGACGAGTTTCCCGTTTCGCGTTACGTGAAATAATATAATTTTGCTGATTTGGAAAATCTCGAGGAATTTAAAAATGTTTCCAACATCGTTGGAAATATTGATATTCGTCTTATTCTTCGACTCTTTCATCTCCTTTCGCTTCTTATCATTTTCAATAATCAGCGTGGTTACAATGCAGATAAATAATACATTAAGTCGATGAAAACAAGAAGGTGTTTGGCGCGCAATTTCTCACACGATCAAGCGTCGATAAATATATTACCATTGTTTGAAGCGCGCCAACGTCAAAATAGGTAAACTGATTAACACAGAATAATATACCATGAATAACAACAAGCCCGTAGTAGCAATTCCAAGCGGGGATGAGCAATTTCATGAGAAATTAAACGATCATAATAATTAACGATCCCCTCCCCTCGTCCACGGAATCAATTAGATCCATCCGTCTAATTAAAAAAAAAAAATCCCTCCCCCTGTCTGTTCAACTCGAAACGTTTTCAAACTTGATTCCCTTGATTCAATTCCTTCCAAAAGAAAATAGAAGACGTAAAATCGTAAATACACGAAAACACTGAAAACTACCATCCGTAATTTCTCCACCCTTCTTATAGAAATCCGCAACACGTCCATTGAACCACCTATATTCGATTATCCTCTACAAATTTGTACAGGCACAATAATCCACGTTAGTCGTAGTACCACGATGCGAAACTGCGTGCGTGTGGGGAGTAGGGAGGAGCGATGTACACACGTTATTACGCCGACTATACGCGTATAACTTAGCCCTCTCTCGAACGAGGGGGAGGGTATAATCCAACGGCGGTATTACAACGATGTGATTAGACGTAATCAAGTACGTCGGCCCCGTGCCTCGAAGAGGCCGGATAGAACTGTCCAACGACACGAACTACATCAAACGGGTAACGGAATGCCTATTAAACGTGGCGATGCATCATCCACTAATTACACCGCTTGTAATTTCTCCCGTGATCGTTGACGGTCAAAGGTAGAGGGGGCAGGGTGACGTCCGAAATGACTGCAACTCGATCGGTCATCCTCCTCTCCCTATCTCTCTTTTATTCCGACGCGAGCAACGAAAGCAATAAAAAACAAAAGGGCGTTGGTGAAGAGAACGAATCGAAGTATATAGTATGTATGTATGTGTGTATATATATATATATATATATGGTTTGTATGCACAGTGGCGGTGGCCGCGATGATTTACTTTCCGGTGAAGAGACGAATATTCGTTTTCCCCGCCGTGGAAATGAACGTCGGGCAAAAATGGCCGCGTAATAAACGTCCCGCGTTAAACACGCACGCCTATTTCATCCGGATGAATTATTGCGGCCGGCTATGCCTCCCTTTCCTTCCCTCCCTCGTAACGTCAACTACCAACGGATACACGTATCGGGCATTACCGAGTCGCCGCGTTCGTTAAGACGGTGTTTACGACCGATTCAGGATCGAGCAGCCCTTCGAAAATTGGTTCGGGACAGATCCAACTTGTTTTAGGTTTCGTTGAGGTTCTTCTCGAAGTGTTGGGGATGAGTGCAGACTGTGGGAGAAAAGCGCGTTGGAGAAGTTGCGTTATATCCGAGAAAGAAATAAAAGAGGTTCCATTCGACTTTAATTATCGTTACGAGATTCCTCTTTCTGCGTAAACATTTCGGGAATGATTTTTAATAAAATTAAATAGCGACTTTGTCGTTTTCTTTGTAAGATAAAGGGAAAAAATTATACGACAACTTCTTCGTCATCACGCACGAGAGAAAAAAAGTGAACGGTTATTGATTAAACGTAAGTTTTCGACGAAATTTCGAAAGAATGCAAAACTTCCGGGCCTGATTGTCGCAGTATCCGCGTAATTGCAACCCTTTCGCTTGCCACATTGTAACTTGGAAGAAACTTTTAACGACCTTTTAAGCTATAAATCTCGTCGGATTAGTGTCCCAGTAAACGCCACGAGTTTGTTCCGATATACCGAGAAGTTTATTAGCACGACGTAAACTTCCTGCAAACTACCGAACCGTTAAGGATAATCTTCAATTTATCGTAAATGATATTGTCGTGGCATAGTATATTGATTAAGGTCGAAGATCTCCATGGGAACCTGTTCTATCTGCGAACAGATAATGATTGCGTATCTCGCGTAAACAGATTACCTAATCACGCGGCGAAAAGTGTTGGTAAATCGAGCCAGGATATATATATATATATATACACCCATCCTTCGTCGATCCCATTCTCCTTTCGTCCCTCTTAATCCTCGATGATCACTCGAAGAAATTTAATTTGATAACCGAAGATTTCCCCGCGAGAAAATTCAAATTGTTCTCCTAATAATAACAATGATATTCCTTGATCGAGAAAACATGATGATATCGGAGAATGATTAATACGGCTTATCCGTATTCCCATTACACTCTTTTATCCCCACAACGTCTCGTATCGATGTATGTAACAAATACTTTCCTGCGTTCGGCCGGTTAATCATATCGATTCAGTCTGAAGCGGAGAACTATATCTCAAATAAACGGAAACGCGTAGGTCCAAGTATCGAAGAGAGAAAATAATTAAAGACGTTGAAAGCGGTGAAAATGCAACGAAATTAGAGAGAGCTGTTCGATAAAAGATTTATGCCACTTTGTTCGTCATTCCTGAATAAATAAAGCTCGAAGGAAAGTGTCACGGATAGCTCTCTATCGTGCAACGTGCCTCATCCTAAAAATCGACGACATCGGTTCCCTTCCCCGCGTCTTAATCCGTCGCTACTTGGAAAAATCGAAAGAGCGGATGGCAAAGGATAACATTCCTCCCGTTATCCGCATTCGTTTTTCCCTCCCCTCCTTTCACCCCGGCCCCGGCCTATTCAGCCTCTCAAACTCTCTCCGCGCGCAGCTTTGACCTCACCGAGATTCCTCCGACGTTCCGGGCTTCTCAGAGCGAAAGGGTAAACTTCAGGGACGAAACTTGCGGAAGTCGGACTAGGTAGAGTACACTGCAGGCTTCGAGCAAATGCTCGACGGCTTTATCGGGTATCCCGCGAGTTGGAGAGGGACGAACCGTATCGTGAGAGTATTCGACTTTCCCCTCCCTATCCTTCGCCAACCAGCCCGGAAACGCGGTACGCTCCTCCAAACTCCTCAGACGACGACGGTTGGTCTCGATTGATTTTTGCTACCGGCCGAATTACACCAGCCCTCCCCCTTCTCTCACCCACCAATTCATTTTGAATTTACGAGGACGATCGGTCGGGGGATAGAATCGTTGTTGATTTCCGGGGCCGATCGACGAAAGAGGTTGGTTCGATTATGGAAATTATTCACATTTTCCATCTTCGATATCGGAATATTTCCAAAATTTCGAAGATGATCGAACGGATTAATACGGATGCATCGAGTGTACGCGCAAAAATTATACGCTCGAACGAAGTTGTGAAAGAAAAAAAGAAATAGAAATATGGTTAGTCGTGCACGGTTAAACGCACAATTCCGTCACACTGAAAAGCAAAATACGTCGTAGCGTAAAAGCAATGGAGGGAAAAATGGAACGACAAGTGGCTATATATCGGAGCCGTGTAAGGGAACTAACTCGCGAAAAATTAGTCGAGCTATGAAACAGGCCTTGTTTATCGAGACAGGCCTCGTATAACCTCGAAGCTGGTGTTACCCGAAAATATCGGACGAGAAATCGCGATAGAATCGCCTATATATACCACCAGAACGACGTTTGTTCCCTTTTTAATCTTCCCGATCGGCCGTACTCTCTCGCTCGCCCGCTCGTTGCGTCCCGCTCCGGCCAACCTGAAAGCTGATACGATCGACTAGCGGCCAATATTGGTGGACCGGGATGTAATAAACCCTCAGGCGTCGCACGGATCATCTATCTCTCTCTCTTGGCCGCCCGTTATTGAGGCAATATTATATGACACGGCGTGTCCCTGCATACGCAACGTGTAAAATGGGAGGCAAACGCGTTTATGGGAGAGTCTTAACGCGTGCTGGGTAGAGTTCGTGTCGTTTGTTTCGACTGCCAATTGACGGACTTTATGGTCAGTTCGAGCAGAAACGCGCGCCGACTTCTAAACGGCCGGTTTAACGTTTCCCTTCACGTCCGCCAACCATCGCGTAATTTCTAGCACTTTCGAGGCTCGTAACCGCGGAATAATCGGCGGAGTGGCCCGATTTTTGCACGATTGATGAAAAACCAGAGCGATGATTTCTTCATCCCGTGTCATCGAATATTATTCGAGAATTTTTTCTCCTTGGAAATCTTCGCGTTTGCTCGTTAATTTTGATTATGGATATGAGAGTAACACGTTATCTCCCGATTTCGCGGGAGAGAATTGATCTTTGAAGTAAGGTTTAACGAACTTTCAAAGCTCGGTTATAATTTATGCGGTATGAACGGACGAAGAAACGAGAGTTTAAGTTCACAACTGCGATACTCTGCTTTCTAAAATTCCAAGACGCTCGATATTGCGTGGATAATTTTCAATAAGGAGGTATTGAAAGCGAATCGATACGACAGTTGCTGTTAAAAGTTCGACATTTTTATGCAGCGTTTGGCTTCGCGCGATATCGAGGCGGCACATTTTCAGAAGAATATCTCGTGGTAAAAACGAAGGATTAATAATTTCAGTTTCGCAATAATATTCCCCTCCTCGAGCGATTTATCAATATTTCAACGGCGATTCCGAATAAAAACTGTTTGTCGGGGAAGAATGATACGAAGAGGGAAAAGTTTAGCTCGGGAACAATTGGAAATTCTAGCTTTAGGTTTCGATGATGGAAACGCAAGATTCAAATTCGTGAATGTTATGTAACGTTATAAGTAAAATGAACAAGAAGAAATAAAATTATGAGATAAATTGTATTATCGAGAAGGAAAATGACACGATGGCGTACAAGTGCGAGGTTATGAATAAATAAATAGAATGAAAGAAAGAAAAAGGAAAAAAAAAGATGGGCGGATAAATATTAATAACATTATATTAATTAACTTCGAATCACGTCGGATAAATGAGATATTAAAAACGCGAGGAAATAAGGGAAAATATATTAAACGAGTTATTCTCACGTGTTGCACACTCCTTGCGCACGCGGGAACCATCTGTTTCGCACATATTACTTTTCCACACGAGAGTCGTTCCTATTTTTTCTCCAGCTTTCTTTTTTTTTTCTTTTTTTTTTTTTTAAATTACTCACTGTACTCATAAAATAAATATTAAAACATTAGCACGTTACGTACATTATTATCACGAAACTTGATGTAAATGAAAAATTGATGAAAGTTCGAGCGATATTTTAATCACCCCCTGTTTCGTTGAATTATTAATACTCCCCCCCTCCCTCCCCCTTCATTCTTCTTCGTGTTTTTAAAAGAGTAAATTGCTGTGTAAACTGATTAAAAAAGAAATATTAATGGCTTTTATCCCGAGGAATTAAAAAAGAAAGAAAGAAAGAAAGAAAGAAAGAAAGAAAAATTAAAAATGACGCGTAAAAGCGGACGAGTTTTCTTACCTCGAAATTACTGTCACCACGACGTGGCCCCGTCCCATTAATTGCACAGAAAATAGAAAAAAGGACCGTGACGCCAACGTCGTGCCACGGAATGTAACGAAAAAAAACCAAAAAAAAAGAAAAGAAAGGAAAGGGAAAATAAAAAAAGCTCTCGAAGAAGGAAGAGAGCTGCCCTCTCGAAGCGAAGAAATTTTCCACCCTCGTCACTTTCTCACTCGTCTCCATCCAATAATAAGTCCGTCGAAAATTTTTCAAAGGTCACAAGGTTCGACTCGTCCAAGATTCAAGACACATTTGTCACGGATCACTTTCTAACGTTCGATCGACGCAGCACACCACCCCCGAAATATATATATATATCCAACCGCCAACAGTACTTACTATACAACCATACAACGGGCGCTAGTTTACGTATACCGTAGAGCTCCCGAACTCTGCCCAGTCCCGCTAAACTTTTGTACCTTTGGAACTCGAAGCTCCAAGAACGAGCGATCCTTCAAGGCCAAGGTTCGCGTCACGTGCCGCCGACTGTCGAAACGTCTTCATCAGAAACGTCAGCTCGTAGATTTCCTTCTCCCAATCTTACTTCTCCACTCCACTGCTCCATAAAGATTTAACGCCGCCCCGATCGGACTCTCCAAGGTATCCGTCTGTGTATAGCGGTCACGAATGGAAGAGAACTCGTTCTATACACACAACACTTACTTGACGCTTACTACTTCCATCTCTACTCCCGAAATATCCCTTCCTCCGAATCACTTTTCTCACGAACCTACTCCCCCATCCGAATCCCTCGGACAAGTCGTATCGCAAACTTGTACCGCATGTTTGAAAGCAGCGGGAGAGTAGCGAGAGTCAACGAATCGGAGGGGTTGGTCGGCGAGGCATCAGGTCGTCTCGAGCGATTCGCGGAGTCCTCCGGACTCGACTGACGGCGCGAGCAAGGGCCACCGAGACGGAGAGTGCAAAGGGGGGGGCGATGCCACCCCCGAGATAGAGGAAGCGCGAGGGAGAACGAGGTCGCGAGCGCGGTGGAGCGAGACGGAGGCGGCCGCCGGACGCGCCGCCGCCTTGACGGCTTCTGTTTCTGTTCTGCGATACCTCTGGATACCCCCTCGCGATACCCGTGGCGAAGGTGGAATGCAAAGGGAGAACACGAGGCACACGAGGAGGAGGAGCGCAGGAGCCTGTCCAAGGAGAGAGGCGAGACAGCCCTCTGTCTCTATCCCAACTTCCCCCGAAAAGAAGTAAGTGGAAATCGTTGTAGAGGTTCCCGGCCAACGAGCGTCGAGCTTGCAAACCGATACCCGAAATTTCTTTCCTTCGTCTATAAGCGTTAAATCGTGTATACGCGTACATATATATTATTTCTTGCCAAGATTTTTCCTTTAAACGATTGATCATAAATTTATATAGATTGGAAGTAAATTCGTTATGAAAATTATTGGAAAATGATTGTACTTTTTAGTCTGTATAAAAGAATCGTAGGATTATTTAAGTAAATGAATTTACTCTCTGATAAATATGATGTGATAAATGTACTGCATTCGCGATATTCTTTTTTTTTTTCTTGCTGAAAATATATTCGTTCCTTTGTGACCGAGGTACCATAATATCCTTCCGTATTTAATATTAAATATCCATTCTTGGAGAGCTGCATTGAACTTGAGAAAAGAGTGAACTTAAAGGATCGAAAAAAGTTAAGGGGATCATTAGAATTTCACAGAGGAAGATCAGTGAAGGCAGTGATGTCAAAGACTGTTTCAACTTTGCGTCTTCTTTCTTCTTCTTCTTCGTTTTTTTTCACCTGAAAATACTTGTTATGTTTCGATATTCCGCTATCTTTTATATAAATCAAATCTGTTGACTCTTCGAATCTATATATATATATATATGGATAAATCTGCGATGTATCGATATCACAGGCCCTCGACATGATCTATATCCAAAGCAAATATGCACAGATATTACAGACGTGTGACGACGCTTTTATGCGCCAGCGTAATGGACCGTAATCTACGATCTCCTACCGTGCCACCGTTCAAAATGTTCAATCGAATATGAACTGACTGTGACACGTATTAATTACAACATCCATCCTCGCGCCCCCTCTTGGCCAAACATGATTATAGAAATTATTTTTTGGAAAACTGCCCAACATAAAATATAATATATCTTTCTATTCGAGTTACGATCATTGTACAAAATCAAACAAATTTTTCCATAGAAAACGAAACTATTGTAAAAGAGGTGCCGCTCCCTGGAATCGGATCCAATTATTTCCGAATTCTAATATCCAAAATTTACGATTTTCTCCCTAAACTAAGCCAAGGTGGAACGAAGCGGTGAAAGAAAGTAAGTGGGATAGAAGCGGAGCGGACAGGATAATTAATTTTATCGGCATCGAAAGAAGAATTGCAGTTTCGTCGAGGATTTAGTAGCTGGTCTAGCTGGAAGAAAGAGGAAGGCAGGGCACGGGGTGCTCGTGCAACTTCCTATCTGCTCCGTGCAGCGCTCCCTCCTCTCCCTCCCCGCGGCCACCGGCATCCCCATTAGCAGGCGCCGCGACGAAAAGGGAGAAATTAAAGCGAAAATAAAGCGGAAGGGAGACGAAAAAAAAGGAAAAAGAGAAAAAGTATCACCTCGATGTTGCAGCGTTGAGTTAGATTGGGCTGGTACCCAGCCGGCAGCTGCATGCATCAGACCTCTCTGCAACAGTTTCATTTACCTACCCGTAATTTCATAGTCGCTCTTCCCTCGTCCCTTAACATACCACCCCTTCGTCTTTGCATCACCCCTCCACGTTTCGCCTCTGCGCACGCCTCCACGAGGCCACTAACGCGTCTTTTCTTTTTTCTTTTCTCACTTCCCCTTCTTTCCACGCGCGTGACCAGAGCAACGGTTCCAAAAAGACGAAGGCGAGAGAACAATTTCGACGATTGATAAAACGAAATATCGAAACATCAATAGTTTTCGCTATTGTCTTAATTATGCCAGAAGAAAAGCTAAATATCGGTAGAAAGAATACGTTTGTTTTTGAAAGATGAATATTCCCAACTGCTTCGATTCGATTCAACGAACTAAAGGAAAATTCCTTCGTATATTATTATCCGTTAAAATTTGCTATATACCTTGCACGCGCGCGTGCACAGTCGTTTTATTTATCGTTCCCTCCTTCCTCGCTGTCCCAGAGTCCATCAAACGTTCGTTTTATCGCGACCCTCCACGGCCGGAAGTGAAATTCACGGTCGAGGAGGGCGTCGGCCCTCGTAATTCGATTCCGTGAGACGCGGTGCACGAGGGTCCTCGCGATTTCGTCTGAATTCGGTTAGCGCGATGTGCATCAACCTGATAACCAAGCACACGCGGCGACTATGTGATGAAATTCTTACGTGCCTTCTTCCTTTTTTACTTTTTTCTCGCCACATTGAATTGAAGCAAAAATCGAACACGCTTCGTTCCCCTAATATTTACCATCCCCTTTCAGCGTGGATGAATAACTCGTCATCAAAATGACGTGGATTCAAATAACTTGAAAATTTGAGGAATTAATAATTAAACTGTTAACGATAAATCGCTTACTCCTTGCTTAGAAGCACCGGCGAGAATCGGAAAGGGGCAGGGCGCAGAGTTCGGGGAACATTTTGATTTGCTTCTGCGAGCGGGCGCAACTGTGCAAGGAGACATAAATAAAAAGTTGGTAGAGAAAGAGAGAGAGAGCGTGTGCCCGTGCATCCAACAGTCGTATTTCTCGGAAGCTCTCCTAGGTACACCCAGGTATACCTATCCGCCTCGGCTTGCGTAGGAAACGCGGGCAGAGTGGCTTGTTCGTGACAGCTGGAAAATAAATATTTGCGCGTATTTCAACGATTAGTCCGGTATAAGCGACGCGAGACGACGACGACGACTACCGAGACGATTTCTTCGGCTATACCATCTCCTCCTTCGCCCCTCCTCCTCCCCCTTTCGACCAAAGCCTGGCTCCATCACCCTGACCGGTTATTCCAGCCGATATTGAAAAAGCCAACGGCATAACTCGCGGGGCACACGACGTGCTGCAACGTGGCTTTCTTCTTTTTAAACCCCCCCGTCACTATATCTCTCATCGAAGGCCGTTACAACGCCCGAAAGCTTTCCTGTCGTTCGACGTTCAATTTGGAGATTTATCGCGCTGATTTAGGGATATGGAGTATTGGCTTTTCCGCCCGGCTCTGTTCTGTAATTTTCGTTCCCTGCGACTGTTTCTTAGCAGACAACCGGCACGCGATCGTGTGCACGAAACCGAGTTTTTCGGCCGAGATTTTTACGCCCCTCGCCTCGCCCCGCCTGTGGATAATAAATTTACGCCCGTAACGCTTTTAATACCACGGAAAATTCAATTTTCTCTGCTTTATCGTTTTTCAATCGATCCATTGAATTTTCTTCCGTATGTCGGCGCAACTTTGAGAGACGTAAACAGGAGAGTGTGATAATTTTTCCTTTCGTATTTCGGAATACTCTGTTTAGCGAAGCTTTTAAAATTGATTTTTAATCGAGAAACGCGCGTGAAATAATGTTTTCAATATATACATATATACACGTAAAAATAAATAAGACATCTGAGAGTAAAGTTATTCAAGAAAAGGGAAAGAAACATGTCGTTGAAAAATGCAAAAATATATCGTAACACACATTCGTTTCGCCCATTCCATTTCGATTAAAAAAAGTTCGCTTAAAAGGACGAGAGGAAGAGAAAAAGAGAAGAGGTCCATTTTCACCGAAAATTCGCTCCAACGTTACAGATTTATCTCGCCCATTGTCCGTTTTCCTTGGAGGCACGGTTCACAGCGAGGCGATACACGTTCGAATCGAACCCAACCCCCTCTCTCTCTCCATATATACATATACATATATATACATCTCCCTCCCCTCGTCCAGCGTCGAAATCGTCACGAACGCGGGGAACGTCGCTGCGGGCCGAATTGAATCTCCACGAAATCCCGGTAGGCGTCCCGCTCGGTGTTGCAAACGTTGCTCCAGTTGACGTTTCAGATTTTCGTGGCCTGGGCATTAGCATGCGCCGTGGATCGCGTTTCGCCGATGCGTGTCACGTCCACGCCAGGGCGTTGCATTCTTGCGGGGCCGGCCTTAAAGGGCGACACGTTATGCCGTTTAGCCAGTCTCTCTGCCGGATATCCGTTAAAGAGAGAGAGAGAGGGAGAGAGACCTTCGACCTCCTCCTTCCCTCGATCTATTTTGCAAAGCTCCCGCGCTGATCGAGCCTTCGAAAGCGAAACGTCGAATCGAAACGTCGACAAAGGATAATCGACGTCGAGCCGGGATAAAGGTTTTTGAAAAATTGATGAAGAGAAGGGAAAAAGTACGTCATCCTTCCCGGATGGCTGCAGTTTTGTCGCCTCGTTTCAAAAACATGAATGGATTGATGGGTGTCGTTCACAGGAGGGAAAGGTGTAATCGTAAGGGGATGTATTCGGTTTCTAAGGAAAATTAGAATAAGGATTTGAGAAAATTTGGGGTTGCTCTTTTGAAATAGCCACGATCCTCGATACAATACGTTCGAAAAATGGAATTTATCGTTCTACGAAGTCTGCGTTTTATTTCAATGAACAAATTATTAATAATTTATTCTTTGTTCTCGATCTTCGTTTTCGACAATTCTAACAAATACAACTTCTATAAATCTATTACCTCTTATTCTTTATATTTTCATTTATTATTGATTTAAGCAACGAACGAATTTAAAAATTGATACAAGGACGACGATTTACGATTTTATTCCTGTGAAATTACATGCCACGAATCCTCGTTATGCGAGGAGGTCATCTTTTAAGTTGTTTAATCGGTTTTAATTCCGCGACTCCGCCCTCCCCCCCGTTTTAAATATTACGAAGCAAATGCGAATCGCGACGTTGTAATAATCGAGTTTTGCGCCCGCCGTTCCAAGTACCGAATAAAACTTTCCTTCTTTCTTTTTTTTTTTTTTCCTCACCCACGAGTTAGGGAATCAGGTCATGGAAATTAGCGGACAATTGAGTTCCAACTTGTACTTTTCGATACCCGCGTTAACCGAGTTTTGATTGTCGAGATTTATCGCTTTAATTATCCCGAAAAGGGAGAGTACGTTTAACCGGATGCGTTTTTGTCCGGTGAGTTAATTTTGGGAGAGAGAAAGAGGGAGAGAGAGAGAGAGAGAAAAAAAGGAACTTTAAATCCAGTTCGAAAAATGGTATTCCACCATTTGATCTTCTCTACTGGAAAATATTCGACATGAGAAATTCAAAAGCTTTCATCAGAATCAAAACAACCCCTGTCCAATTTCAATCATAAAGATTATTTCACGGTTTAATCTAAAAATCAAAATTTTACAATTTAAATGAACTTCTTTTATGTATATTTTTTGTTACAGTATTTACGCAGTAATAGTAGCGACAGTGTGTGATTTTTAAATTTAATTTTATCAGTGAAAAATTGAAGATTTTTAAATATTTTTTTTTTTTTTTTTTGCTCTTCTGGAAAAAGACGAAAATTGGCAAGGATTAATTTTGACACATAGTATATAACATTACAATGAGTTTGATCAACAAGAACATGTCCAAAATTATCAAAAAAAAAAAAAAAAGAATGCTCGGCCACGAGAGAAGATAAACACCATAAACCGCTTCGACTCTGTCGATCGCGTATTATTATGCAAACAATTCTCGAAAGTTTCGCTGGAGCGAGTCAAAGGGAAGAAAATAATATCGCGTGATAGTTAAAAAAAAGTTTAAATTCTTTTACGCGGCTCTCCGTCGTTATTTCTCTCTCTCTCTCTCTCTCTCTGAAAAGTTGTTTATTTGGATCGATCTCCTAAGTTTCATTTCGCACTAGACGTAAGTGTACACAGAAGCGAAAAAGCAAGAGCGTATATAGCTTTCATCGTCGAGCCTGAAACGATTCCGTGGATATAAGCGCTACGTGAAAGCGCTATTTATAGGGGTGCAGCTTTGCGGAGGGCAAAACATCGTTTATAGCTGTTATACGTTTGTACGTGCATGGATACCAATGACCGGGTATTATTTACTTGTGCACCCCTCCTCCCTTCCCCATCCTGTCTCCACTATCTTAAAAAATTTTCGACGAAACTCATTAAAAATACTGGAATTTTCCTAAACGTGAATTGCAAAGTGCGCACGTTTATTGGGGGGAGGGGGAAAAAAAAGAAGAAAATATTATCGTGAAAGAAGTAAGCGTTATCTTTCGAAAATATATCCTGATCTAAATCCATCTTGTCGCCTTCAACTAAGATTTTGACTTTTTTCTTTACGCTTATTTCACAGTTACGTAGATTTACCATTATCATTTTCACATTTATAATAATAGATACGATTCCGAAATACTTTTATGGGGTATCTCTATTCTTTTCAACTATTTACCGTTTCCAGACACCCATAATCCCGGAGAATAACGCTTTTTCGGAACTGCAGTATCTTGAAGCTTTTTTCTATAATGCAGATAGGCTCGGTTCTGTTTGTAACATGGTCGGTGTTGCACTCTTTAAATAAGTAAATGTCTAGAGGCAGCGAGTGTATCGCCACTCATGTTAAACCGAGTTTCGTCGGAACTCTCTTTCTCCCCCTCCTCCCTCTGTCTGTGATTTAAATATTCAGCCTAGTGAATAATGCACGCCAGAGAGGCTAAAACTCTATGAACGGATTCAGCCGGTTCGCTCGGAGTCGTAGGCGCGGAAGTGCGGAGGAATTATTCAGAATATCATTCCGGCTTGCAACGTTTTGTTCTGCATTGTTTCGTTCAAACAATGTGTCGCACGGTATCGCCTCTCCCCAATTGTAATTAACGATATTTCGGAATCTGTCCACAGGAACGGAGAGATCTTCGCGATTCGTTGAATTATTATTTTTCCCACTTCTTTCCTGATCGTTGCAAATAACATCCAACCGTTGTGACATATTATTTAGTAATAGCAATCATTTCTCGAACCGTTACTATCGAGATGCGAATATAAAGGTAAAATACTTACGAATTAACGATACATACACATACAGATTGGGTATCGTCAGTAGTGTCACAGCAATAAACGGTAATCCACCGTTGGAGATGACTTCAGCTGTGGACTGTATACAGGGAACGTCTTTAACTCCATTATTCCCCAGGCACTAAATTCAAATCGGACTGGGACATATACACAAGAACACGGCGAGCAAGCTAAATACCGGCGGCGTGGAACCACTCGGAGGCCACCACCTCCGTGCATCCCTCGAATCGTCCGAACACGATATGAATCATAATTGAAGAACGTCGCGTCAGATAACCGACTAAATAATAATTCCCCCCTCTCGCTTATTGCCAATCTAAATCCATCCATTCTTTTTCTTAATTATCTATAGATACACCTGCAGTGTATACCTGTTTCGCAGGCAAGATTGGCATCCGCCAAGCTAGGTAAGAGGCGTGCACACTCCTCCCGATAAAAAAGCTCCCTCTGACCGGGCGAGTTTCTGTATCTAGGCTCGTAACGTCACGATAAATTCCATTAGCAGAATTTACCGTGCACCTTTACGGCAACGGACAAGACTTAAATCAGTGGGAAAGGAGGGAGGGGTAGTCTCTCGACCGATATCCTACCTGACCATCTCCTCTCCCCCCATCGATCGTTGTTCGTTTGCTCGACGAGCTTCTGCGAAACTGTCGCTTGCGAAATCTCCTTTTGGAGGAGGCGGTCGATGGTAATTAATCGACGAAAAGGTAGAGGGGAAGAAAATGTGGGGAGAGATCGCTGAAGAGGATCGTTAGATGGGGACTGGGAATGGGACACGATCGGGCGTGGAAAAGGGTAGCTGGTAAATAAAATGGTGTCCCCCTTCCGCGCTTCGAGAGTGGAAGAAAATTTGTAAACGAAGCAACGGCCGATAATCTGAACGCCGCTACAGTTTTTCCGCCTTCCAGAGACTAACGACGTCCTCGCCCCCTTATCTCCTCCACCGTCACGTACACGGAACCGTACTCACCCTCTCTCCTCCCACCTCCTCCAAGGGCTCGTCCCCTTTTCCACCACGTGCAGCAACAACAAAAGCTTCGCCTCGATCCTTCTCCTCGGCTGAGGAGGAGGCGAAACACGAGGCGAGGGGGATAAGAATCGTGGTGGCGTTCCTTCGGTTAATTTAGCTGGGTGGCGTAAATAGGAAACGTCCAGCCGCAACTTCCGGAATAGTTCTCATAGAATCGTGACTCGAAACGTGGCTTTGCACCCCCTTTTCACGACTGTTCGCACGGGTGGAGGGCGGTGACGTATAGGATACGGTGGTAATCACCTGGCCGAGCGATACCTCCGCATTGCGCAAGCGCCCATCCATGGAATATTCATGCGTTGCAGTTTCTGTCTTTCGCCCGGATGTCCCCCGTTCCCTCTTATCCGGAGTCACGAAGCACGAGTCCCTTGCACGCCGTTTCATCGGTGTTCCTCCTTTTGGAATTTCGACCGATTGAGGTCGTCAGAAAGGTTGGTAAGCGATTTCTCCACCTGAATTTCTTTCCCTGCTTCCTTCTTGTTTCGAACAATTTCGGGCTGATGATGATCCTCGTTTACTCAGTTGTTTGTTAAGAAGAGGAAAGTGAATTGACTGATTTTTTGATGAAAAATTTATGAATTTTCTTTCCAATTATACTAACCCTGTTGGATTAGCACAACTTTCGATGGTTTATAAGATGAAAATCACGACGAAAAACTTGAATGCAGAAAGATTGTCTCATAGAATTATCATTTTCATAGAAATTAATGTAAAGCATTAATTCTTTTTTTTTTTATTATAACGAAATATCATCGATTGCTCGTTAAATATTATCATCTCCGTTCTGATTATTAACGTTTAATCTCTCGTTCCCATGTATAAATAAACGGGGGAAAACACACTTTTTTCTCCATTTCCCCGTTCAACGCTTTCGTGTCAAGAGGGCGGCAATGGCCGATAATTCAACGGGTCGTTGTATTTAAAACGAAACTGTGTACACGCGAAACTGGGCGAAGCTTCGAGAGAAACAAATGAATGAACAGATACGATCCTCTGCGAAATGAAACAAAACAGAAAGAAAGAAAGAAAGAAAAAAAAGGCACCGTCTTTTAAATTAACCAAGCTCCAGGGAAAATTGATATTTCCGATAGAGTAACGGCCCCTCCGCTTAATCGGCCGTTCATTAAATCACTTAGTATCCGTGCCCGTTGTTCTTATTTCCGATAAATGTGCAATGTAGGCTGGAACGATTTAGCAAACATCGGTTTGCTCGCGTTTATAACGCTATTTACCAACCAATGCTCGAGACGAAAAGATTTCTATTAACGATCCCGATAATTAACGAATCCGCTCCGCGAATTTTCACTTCCCTCTAATCTTTGTCGAAAATTGGAGAATTACGAACTTAAATACTTACTTAAATAGGACGTCAGAATGTTTCTCTAATATTCCACCCCCTCTATGTATCTTCTTCCTTTTACACTCGTTATTATCCCTCTCCTTTCAGTTCTTCGCCCTCCATCCCCGTTCTACGCAACAGAACAGGGGCAAACAAAGCAAGAGCGCAAAAAGCAAGGCCGCATCAATCATGCGAGCCACTTTGTCACGCCGGGATCAACAGCGCTTAAATTGTATTCGCGATTCGAGGAGAACAGCCCATAAATTCTCATCGCGGCGACGCGCCATCCTCCTCCTTAACACGTTCTCTCGCGTACCCGTGATTCGACGGATACTCAACGCCACCTCCCCCTCCATTCTTCTTTATTTCTCGCCTTTCCAAAGATTTACAGCCCTCGGAGTGCTCCTCGTTTCGGCTCGAGCCACCCGTGTAACTCTCTTTATCGCGCCCGACTCTTTTCTTTTTCCTTTTTCTTTTCCTTTCTTTTTTTTTCTTTTGCACGCGCGACACGGATTCATCAGACGAATTCACATAGGCGAGAATCACAAATCTGCTTTGCGAAACAGGGTATCCGGACGAGATGATTGTCAATCGTTTCGAGATAGAAGGGTGTATGCTCTTCTCTGTAGATTTTAAAAAAATTTTTCTTTGATATTCTTCGAGGGCAAGACAGGAGTTTCTAAGGAGGTCTAGCTTGTTGAATTTTGCATGCAACCTGGACAAACTTGTTGTATAGGATATACGGGAGCATAACTCATGCCTCCTCCGACTTAAGAAGCTGGCTTGCGATCCTACATGCTCTCTATTTTGAAATCTGTCGTTTCGTAGGTTTATACGAATACGCCATTCGTATCGAGGAGCCTTCGAGTTCTCTCTATTCCAGAATTTGGAGTTTTCCTTGTCGGGGAATGAATAAAATCCAGAATCAGGAATCGAGCAACGCATATGTTCATACACTTGATGCTCCAGAAACTGACGTGCATTGCCAATATTTATGAGAATATATATATATATACATTTATGAGAGAATATATACTTATAGTTACTCGATTTTCAACTGCTGTTGATATTAACGACGACCAATATTCAGATAACGGAACTATACTTACATAGAAACACAAGTTGGTTTCGAACAAATTTCAAAAAACAAATATCGCAATCGGAACAATCTCTAAAAATTTGGACCTAGAACACTCGCGTTCAAATCAACCGTAAAACAATAAGATTGGATACTTTCCAATCGATAAAGAAATAAAGCTCAATGATAAAGTTAAATATTCCGAATGGACATACAACGCGCGTTACGTCGATAATCCCCTCTAGACAACCCTCTAGAAATCGTGGCCCGTGCACTTGCCAATTATTCTGCCCATGAAATTTTCGCATCGTGGAAGGGGCATCGCATTATGACCGTTATACGACGTTGTTCGTACGGAATCGTGGAGGAGGACGCGCCTGATATAACGCAGGGCCCGGACAATTTCTCCCAGGAAACGTTTCGAACACAACGACGAGTTGGTCGCGTAGTTAGCGTTGAAATACCTGTCGTTAACTAGAGCAATTTAGCCCCGAGCATAAGGAAAACGTATTCACGAGGGAGTCGGATATATCGCGAATACGTGCGAATGTTTCCACGAATAAACACGCATTCTATCCGGAGAGAAGAGTGGCGATCGTTTCGTCTGGATCTTTCGAACGATATTTTGATTTCGAAAGAGGAGTCGGTGACCAAGTATCGTGCTACAAAGTCCTTTCTTTCTTTCTTTCTTCGACGAAATATAGGTTTGATCTTTGAGACACTTCGATTTAAAGAATGAAATCATTGAGTTTAGAGAGAATTATGGAAATATTGTACGTCTTTTTTCTCGGATCAACGTCTATTAATCGATCAATTACCGGCCAATTCTGTTTAATATGTTAATACGCCAAATGACGATAAACAGCAATGTAATCTCCTGCAAAGCATACCACTGCTAATAACTAAGCTTGCCCGCAGGGCGAGCTATTAACTTGGTACACAAAGATGGCTCGCTCCTCGATCTCTGCGTCTAAGATCTTAGACGCGCCTTATTCATTATTATTCCCTTCCCTTTTTACAAATCCATCGATTCAAATTGATGTAATTCTCGTCTCTCTAGAAAATTCAAACGACAAGAAGTTTCCTTTTTTATCAATAACCCTCTCATTTATAATTTTACAACGATAATTTCGATCGTTAATAAGAAAGGGAATTCGATTCGAAAACTCTTAAGAGTGGCGATAATACTTCTTCTCCGCGAGAATCGCTGTGCAGAAATATCGAAGAATCGGCGAAAAAGCGGCGCGGCTTTAAAAATTTTACCCATTTAGAAAAATCGATAGCATTAATAAAGGTCAAATTTAATTTAACACTTAGCCGGATAAACGTATATCGGGAACAGTTACGCTCAACGTGTTTCACGATACGTGTGTGGCTGGATTTTAGCGTTTTGGAGGGCGCACACTCAGAAGGCACGATCGAGTTATAGCCACACGTGACTGCGGTCCGGTACTTACGCAATTAGCGAAATAGCCTTTGCAAATTGAATCTCAACCACGAGCCACGGATACAGAGACGAAGAGCGTGCGTGAGAGAGAGAGGGAAAGGAAGGGGGAGGAAAAAAAAAAGGAAAAGTTAACGTTCACGATATTACGGGAGAGACGATCTAAAAAGAAACGGCGAAAGAGATCGTCGGCCAACCGGTATTCCCGGTAGTCTTCTCCGTTTTCAGATATCGGAGAAATTAATGTTTGCAGTCAAAGAATATGAAAAGCACCTTCGTCCACGGGCCATTGATCGGTTGACGAACCGTGGAACACTTATTCAGTTATATCACGATAATGCGACGATACGGTCAGAAATTACGATTAAAGCTTAGCGATTGAAAGAATACGTTATCCTGGCTTCGTAATATCTCGCTAGAGAAGAACTCTTCGCAATAAGAAAAGGATGATGGCTTCGATCGGGTTCGATTAAAATTTGGAGCTTGTTCTTCGTTTCTTTTATCTTATATTACATTTCTTTTCTACGCGGACAGAATTGTCGCAAGATCCTTAATTATGGACAGACTGAAAGAAAGAGAGAAAAAATTCAAACAACGAACCGAATATTTATTTCGTCGTTGACCAAAGAGCCGATCCCGAGCGACACGCTGTGGAAAGCCATTACGTCTGTCAATAAAATTATTCCCGCGTCGTCGATAATCGAAATAGACGTCTTAGTTCTGGCGCGATGTTGCGGACGAATTGGCGGCGGTGAAAGTGGGCATGGAATCGTGATATTGAAACAGAAGCGACGGAATAGTTGGCCATTAATTACAGGGGGAAGGAAGCTACTTCTACTTGGACGAGCAAGCGACAAAGTTTCCATTCAAGTGTGCCATTAATATTACCCACAATCCTCCCAAACAAAAGATTTCTTCCCTACGCGTATCCTTCTCTATCCCTTCGTCTATAAATTTTAACAAAATTTATCATCCCTCTCTCTATCCATCGTTTCATTAAAATTGCAACTGCCACGCAACAAAACTTTTCGAAATTATTTAAAAAACGATCTCGAGCATATTTCTAACCCTCGAGAAACTCTGCTACTCCAAAAGATACAAAACACGCTCTCGAGAGTAAAACCTCTCTCTCTCTCTCTCTCTGCTTTTCTCAAGAGAGAGAGAAAGAGCACGAGCCACTCTTGGAGGATTCTTGAACGAGCATCCCATATGGAAGTTAGTAAGGCGCGAATTCGTAACGGCATTAATATTGAATCACCGCGCTCGTTGGAAAGTGCACGGCGCCAACTTTCCAACGAACGGAAGAACGGTGAGCGAGAGAAAGGCAGAGTCAGAGGGAGAGAGAAAGACAGAGAGAGGGGGCACGGTGGATGAAAGCTTCGCCGGGTAAATCCGAGCCGAGTAATTCCGGAAGGAGTTTCAAGCTTTGCCGAGGATTTGTTTTGAAGATCGTTCGTCCAACCTTTCTGTATCCTCCCTTTATCCACCCGACCGAGTATACATCGGCGCCGTATCAACCGATTTAATGTGCCCGATCGTCGGTAATTTCGTTATAAAATACTTCCGACTCATCGTCGTCAAAGATCCCCCATCGAAGGAAACCCTCCCCTCGGCGCGTGATCCTCAATTACGCGATATCGCTCGTCCCCAAGCATCTCCATCCACGGAGACCGATATTAACTATTAATTTAATCACACGCTTGACCCAGTAGCGCGTTTCGATCCGATCTTTATTATCCATCACGTGTATCACGACTCTCTCCTCCATCGTTGATAACGAGTATCGAGACGATTCGCTCGCTCTCCCCTTTTTTTTTCGGCGATTTTGTTTAAACTTATCTCGATTGAATTTTTAAACGGTATAATATACACGAGAATTTTCATATCTTTGTTGTTTCAAAAAGATACAAGTCTATGGGATGGTACAGACGAGGAGGGGTGCGCGCGAGTAAATTGAGCAATGAAATTTTATAAGACGAAGAACGGGGTCGGTAAACCTGTTACCCTCCTCAGATATGCACCATCGATTGAAGATTCCGCTAGCTAGTTACGGTACATTTTTATAGAAATCCCTTTACGTAAGATCCTACCCCCTCTCCCTTCCCCATCCTTTAATATCACTCCGTTATCGGAGAGGGGAATATCCCATACGGCCTTTTTTTCCCCTGTAGTAATGCCATTGTATTCCAACTTTTTTTCTTCCTTTCTTCATTTTCAAACCAGGCGGCAGCACTTCACGGAGTTGCGACACGCGTCGTTTCAAATTCTGATCACAAGCGAAACGGAGGTGGAGACGATTGGAAACAGTTCGAAATTAACGAAAGTTTCGAGAGAGAGAGAGTGGTTCGCATAATTCGCAGCAATTCCAGCGATTTTACAAAATTCCTTCGTCTAAGTAGAGGCGAACAGGTGCGAAGAACAGTAGCTCTGGGATATCCTGGGAGCCAGTTTGTCGCGAAAGTTTCGCGCGGACCACGGGCAGAACGATAGTTTTTCTCAAACTGTTCCGAGCTTCCATATTCACGAACGAGACACGAATTTTCGAATGATCGTACCAAAAATGAAATTGCAGTTTCAACAACACGAAGTGTACATGTTACGTCTCGTTCTTACGTGCGAATTAAATTCATCGAACGAAGAAGGGTTTATCCCCGACCTATGCGACGTTGCTCCACACGTTATTCGCAATTATTTGTAGTTTCAGATCGATTTATCAATGATAGTATCAATTAAAGAATTATAGCAACACATCCGGCACGTCTATAAGGGTGGAAATCGTATTTGAAACTGCGGCCCCCGACATCTCTTTTTCCGTATTCGTAATTACTTAATACATTATTAATAGACGGCTGACTTTACATAAGCTCCAGGGGAAAGTCGGGAAATTTCGAGACGAGAAGTTAAGCAGATTGCCGAGACTGGACATTTGCATACCGCCACTTCCACACCAACCGCTTCCACTTATTTCTTCTTGGCGCGCTCGCCACGCCGCCCGAGGAGGACGCGTCATCGAACGAGTCTCGTGACTTTTAAGAGGCATATCTTTCAATAATGAAATCGTCCCGACGAAAACAGGGCCGCGGCCAAACTTGGCGAAAAAACGAGCCGATATTAAAAGTGGCGGCGAGCAACATCATTTCTTCCTGCTGATATTAATAATTGTACAACGATTCGATCGTGGACGAGTAAAAGATAAATTCATTGTTGTTTTCCAATAATCTTCCATGCTCTCGAAAACCAAAGGGAATAAAAGTTGGATCCGTAATCCGGCGAAGAGAAAAATCATCCGTAGTTTACAGTATTTAGTACAGACGATGTGGCGCTATTATTCGAGGAAAGGGAGCAATGGATATCCGAGGCTAGAGAGGAGGACAACGAGGCACCCGATGCAACTTTAGTGGTAAATTGCAGGTAATTTGCGAGAGAGGTGGTCGACCGAGCAGTTAGCAAGCCAGCAACCGCCGTCAGAACAACAGAGTCGCTCGTCCAATGTTCTGCAGTTACCTGAACGTTAGCTCACAAAGGGTTAAAAGGAGCTTGCTCTGGACGGCGCATACTATTGCATCCATTTACATCGAACTTGCCCCCCTCCCCCTCGAACTTCGCACCTCGTTTCAATTCTAATATCCGCAAGAGAGAGAGAGAGAAAGATCCAAAACATCATTGACGATTCGTACGAAAATCTTCTTCTAGAATTAATTAATTCGATCTCGATGTGATCCTCCATTTTTCTTTCAATTAACAATAATTGCGAATTTTAAGTACAAGTTTCGTTTAAAAATAAAATCGAGAGTTTCTCCTCGTTATCGATCTGGCCCAATTGATCGGACGAACGCTCGGTCATATCACATTTGCATTTTAAGGAAGACAAAGGAACAAGATTGTCAGTAAGAAGAACGCTGTTGAGGCAGCGGATTAAAATTGAAGCGGATAAGGGAGATAAAACGGGCGTGGCAAGCTTAATAACTCCCCCCTCCCCGAAGGAAAACATCCAAAATTGGCTCCTTATATTTCCTTCGGACTCCGTAGGAGGAGTCTCGTGTTCACAGATAACACTTTGAATTAAGAAGCGCTCCATCCGATTCTCGTTTACTTTATCACGTGATTGTTCGTTCCTCCTCCTCCGCCGGCAGCGTTCACGTGATAAGATTCAACGTGACAAACGAGCCACGATCGTGCATCATTCCTTCGAATTAATTACACTTGTTGGAGATCGATCTCGATTATCTCTCTCTTTTCCCCCCTCGTGAAACTTTTCCATCGAAAAAATTCCACCGAAAAGGAGAAAGAAAAAAAAAAACTCTCCTTCCAATCTCACCTCAATGCTCAATTATCCGTCGTACAAACACTTTCCCTTCGCCTCGAGTTGCGAGTGAAAAAGAACATAAAACAGAAGCGATAAAATAAGAGGAGAGAGAGGGGAGGGGAAAAAAAAGGAAGCGGTGTTTCCATCAGATTCCACGGATCCCCCCTCCCCTCCCAATTATCCCGAAGGATCGTAGTGAAAAATCGCGTCAGTCTCTTCTCTCGAAGAACTCTCGAAGGATGAAAGCGGCTGAATACGAGCTTAGTTGAAAAGCTGAATCGCACTCCTGGGGCAACGCCTCGCTCGTTTTGCCGCGGAACCCTCTCCCCCCTTTCCCCTTTCTGACTTACGAGCAGATTAAGAAACTCCCAGCTTCTCGAAAACCAGCCCCCCCACCAACCACCCCGAACTTGCCTCGGGTCACTGCTCGCCCGTGAAAACGATATCCCAACGGGGAGCACGGAGGACGCAATTCAACGAGATATTATTTTCAGACCTGCTCCCCTCCATATCTCCCCTCCCCTCCCCCTCTCGTGTTAATTACAGACGAGCTTTATGTTATTAAACCGCCGCCGCCGATTCAATGCTCCCATGAAATTTTACGATCGGCCAAATTTGTCCGCTCACGAACACGGTTTCCACTTTCTCTACGTTATTCTACGGATACCGTTATGCTGTGGTTTTTCTTTTTCTTTTTCTTTTCCAATTTGTCTCGAGCAATTATTGCATAGTTTTATAAAATTGGAATATTTATCGTCGTTATTACTTCATTATTTATTCATTACGGGGAAATAAAAGGGGATTCGTTTCGTCGATCGTTCGTTACTCGAACAGGGGGAGGAAGCTTCTGACATATTTGTACATCGATTTTTGACGCGAGGTGAAATTTTTATCTGATGGATATTTTATATTTTGATAAAATTGTCGTTCGTAGGGGATTAAAAGTGTATGGAATTTTCAAGTTTCGCGGGGATTAATTTAACCGGGGGAGAAGGGGGGATGGAATGAAATTTTAAGGTGGGATCAAAATTATGCAGAACCATGCTCTCGGATTTACCGTGTTTATAATTGATCGCACCTGTTGATTTCCTCGTGTATTAATTAATATATCGTTCGCGTATACCTCAAGAGAACTATCCCAAGGATATTTACGATTACTCTCTCCTCGGTTTATTCATTTAAAAAAAATCAAGTTTCGATTCTAATTCTAAACTCGACCCCTCCGATTATTTCGAAAGTAAATTTCACATTCGATGTTTTGTTTTTAGATCGTTCTGTCATATTGTTCTCGTTTCGAAGGAGGAAAATAAGCAAGTTGCACGAAGTTATAAGAAAGCTACTTGTCACACGTTTGCGCTTCCAGTGAAAACGCTTTAATTACCCGCATAATGAGCAGGAAACTTCATGGAGTTTAAGAATTTGCTGTAACAGTGCCCCTCTCTTGCAACAGGGATTATTCAGGGGAAGGTGGAGAAATATTCCGCCAAGTTCCTCCAACTTGCTGTATAATCCGCAAATAATCCTTCTTCGATTAATCCGGAATCCACCGTGCAATTCTAACACAGCCTTCAAATTTGCCGAGAAAACCAACGATCAAGCTTGTGAAAAACCGTCACGTAAAATTCGCTCGAGAATCTTTCCTAATTCGGTCAAAGCGCGATATAATTATTTCAATTTTAATTTCTCCCAATCGTGCAAACTTATATTTCTCAATCATAATCCTCGATATTTCTTTCCCGGAATATCGTTGCACAATTTTAATGATTCTCTATTTCTTTATCGAATTCGAAGAGACGACGGGATGAGAAGGGGGTGAAATTTTGTTAAGTTCTGATCATCTCGCGGCGAAAAGAGAAATAGGCCCTGAATCCTGTGAGAAATCGCGGGAAAAAGATCAATCAATCGAGCACACTAGAACTAGAACTAAGAAGAGAAAAGTCTCTTAACCGTATCTTTGCAAAATTAACAAATTCTTAATAATTCCCCCGCCGACAATATTTATCCAACAAAGTTTCAGATGCCGCCGACGAAAATGTTTACACCACCAGGCGTAAGACGCTTGCTCCCCGGCAAACAATAGGGCCAGTTCCATTTTTACGCGCCGCCAAGATTAAGGTTTTAATTGCGTGGTAGAATAATTACGAGGAAAACTTGGCCCCTCGGTCGCAATTTTCCCTCTCTTTATAGGGCGGCTGCGCGCGAGAGAAGGGGCAAGCCAAGAGGGGAGGCGCGACCTTTTCCTGTTCTCTCCCTTCCGGTTGCTCGAGCGGTCAAACTCGCGCGATTCGACCAGTTTCTCCTCCTCTGCGTAGGCGAGGGCAGGGAGGAATATCCACAATAAAATAATATTTGTAGATTGCGAGCCGAATGGGACGGAAAAGGATAGAATACGAAATGAATCTCTTCGAAAAGCGTTAATTACTCGGGAAGAAGGTTGCTTGAGAATTTATCTTATTTCTTTCTTCTTTTCGATCGATTCCGCTACGAGAAATAATTTTCTCAAACGCTTACATTCTTATGACGCGGGGAAAGGATCGATCGGATATATAATAATTTACATTATAATTCGAAAAGCAAAATAAAATAAAATATATCGATTTGGGGATGAGGCGTAATTGCAGTTACCTCTCGAGCCTAATCGTGTGCTAATTAACAATAAAAAAATTCCCTAGGCGAAGTTGTTAAGTAAGGAGTTGGAAACTTGCGAACCGAGTTGGATGGCCGCGTCTGTTCCACGTACGCGGGACAACTTGAATAATAGACATTGTTGTACGAATTAGGAAAGAGGGGGGAATGGGTTACGAGAAGCTCGCGCTCGGACCACGCTCGGCTTTAATTAACGGTGTCTGAACAGTCGAGGCCCCCTCAGTCGAGGTATTATTAACTCGTCCCTTGTCGGGTCGGTTTCCATCCACGGTGGAAAACGTCCAGGGAATTCGGAGCTGGTACTCGTCAATCGTTGGATCCCTTTTCAAACTTGGTCGCTCCTTTGCGTACCAAGGGAGGGGGGAAAGAGAGAAAAGAGCGGCTGGACGTTAATATCCCGTCAACAGGTTCATCGATGATCGATCGCATCATTATTGAATTGGAATTATTCCTTTCTCGTTCGATCGACTTTGTTTCTCGTTTCTTCTTTTCGATCGTGGGTCTTAATTTCGGATAACGCGAGTCTCGAAGAGGGACGTGTTCGAAGCTACAAGTATAATATAATAGTAATACGGATGGTTGCTAATTAGCATGTAAGAAACTTCCCTGTTGTTTCACGAGCATCGAATATTTCTTGCATGGAAGGAAGATCCCATCGGTGTTAATCGGGCGTAAGTAATACTTGTATTAATTAGATTCGTTAATTGATATTATTTGCAAACAGCTGGACGAAAAGAGGCAAGATCTTTCCCTTGTTTTCGATAAAAGGAAAACAGCTTTTGATCAAAAGGAAGGTATACCCCCGCCCTAAAAATTACGATCGGCCATAAATAAGAAACCGAGCGTCTCATATAATTCACTGGATTTCCATACGATGATAAAATGGATCCTCGGCCCGGATGATTTATAAGATCCCCTCCTGGTCCAGGAGGCGGCCTTTTTTCGGCTGTGCGCGATTCCCTTCGAGGCTGTCGGGAATGTTTGCCTCTCCTTTCCCCCCGATAACGAAATACCACGTTGTATAACCGGTGCCGCTACTACACTCGCGGCTCTCCTCTTCTCCCTGGACTGGAAGGATTCGTTTCCATTAACGATTCACCTCGTCTTTTCTGCAGTACCTACACCAATGGTTTCGAATGATTTGCACCAATATGTTCCGCGGGATACAGATGGCTCCCGCGAGATCGTGTTAACCGTTATGCTGAGGAATTCTGATACATTGCTTCCGCAGGGACGTAGTAGTTTTTACGCAGTATCCCAGTACCAGTATTCGTAATGAATAATTAATCCTTAAATGTATGGAAGCGCGTTATAATAAAGTAGACCGTAGAAGGAGAAGAAGAATGCGCGGGTTGATCGAATTAAACCTTCTCCAATGTGTATTTTATGCTCCGTTAAAATAGACGGTAGAATAATTAGGATGGAAATTAGAATTTTGTATTTTATATATACGCTTCGAAACGAATTTCTTTTCCCTATCGATCAATATAGATCTTGTTTTATATATATATGTATATACTTTGGAAGAAATTAAATTATGTCTTCGTTTCTTTTTTCCGTCCTTCTTTCTTTCCTTCATGCTGAATTTCGACTGGAAATTTATACGATGCGCCGACAACCGACCATTTGTCAAACGGGTTGAAAATACCGACGAGGAACTAAAAATGTCCACAGTCGCGCGTGGATTCCTTAGGCCTTCTCGAACAAAAACTTGCCTCATCAATCACGCGTTAGAGGCAAGAATCCTCGCGCTTCCTACGTGTCGAGGATTGAAAATACGTGCGCGTTAAAATTTAAAGAAAAAAAAGAAAAAGAAATCGCTCCTCGCCGACGTTGGAACAAGTAGAGCAGGGCAAAATATTGTCAATATTGAGTTGGCGCAAATATTTGTTGTTTACCCGTATGTAGATTTATATATATATATATATTATAAACATCGATGATTATTATTTAATGACCGTGTGATTCGATCGAATATCCTACGAATATCCCGCGTGTAAATTTAAACTTGGCAATGATTCGTGGATCACGAACGATTGAAATGCGCTGATTGAAATGCGTATCGAGATATTCATTTTTTTCCCCTCTTTATCTCGCCGACGTTTGGAATTGGACGAGTTAATTCGGAGACATCATCTTCGAGTAAAAAGTTTTCGGAACGAGCACAAAGACTGAGGGATAAAATCGGGTGGAGAGATAGAAAGGGAGAAGGAGAGAAAAATGCCAAGTCGTCGATCGACAAACGAGCTTCAACGAACATCTCCACTCGACAGAGAGTGTTTCGATGTAACTACCCTCCCCCGACGCCGATTAATTCCTATTTATCAGCCAACTCAATTACACCATCCGAATCCATTCCATCTCCCCCTGTCGAGATCTCCAAGATCTCCGAGGAAGAAAAATGATTCCATCCCTGGACCCGATGACCGGTTTACGAGAAGAGGAGTTTCCCTCCCGCGCAACGTGTACAACGACGACGAGGACGACGACAAGGGGACAATGACGGAAGAAAATCCGAGGAGAGACTCGGTTGAGAAGTTGGTCGGTCGAAGGGGGATATGTCGAGACAATCGAAGCAATTAAAGTCGATAAATAGACCGAGCGGACGGTTTGCGGACCCACGCAAGGGGTGGGAGGGATTACTCGAGTTCCGGTGGATGAAGATCGAGGCGAGCGAAGAAGAGGAGGAGGAAGAAGCGCCGTTTCGTCCTCACCCGAGAAACTTGGCCGCTGAAAGATTCAAAACGTTCAATTAAAAGTTCCCATCGGCCACTTCCCTCAAAGCCTCCTCGCCCGCCCCTGTTTCCTGTCGACGTAAACAACCAGCATCGGGAGAAAGATGCTCCCCGAGCATCCATGACTTTCCGCGTGTCAGGGAATCTCGCGGCATCCACCCCCACCTCCGATTACACCGGATCTCCAATCGACAACTGCATTCCCCAACAAGTTTGGCGTCAACGTCGATAACAATTATCGGCAGGATGCTTTAATTATCCCGCCGTTTCCCCCGGGACCAAGTTTCGGTGATCGAACAAACGAACGGACGGACGGACGGACGGATCGAGGGCCGAGAGGACGGTCGAAGACGTCCAAAGACATCCCGCGCTCCAATTTTCCATCCCGATCGATAATAACGGCGCGAGTTCCAAGTTTGTTGAAAAGGGGGTGGGTGGCCGGTCGCCGTGTACCCCGCGATGTTAATTAATATCGAACAAAGCGAGCTCGAAGATCCGACTTAGCTTCTTTTTCCTCTTTCTTTTTTTCGCCCTCCTCCCTTTCTTAGGAAGAGGGAGGAAGAAAAAGGAGAACGATTCGTCGAGGGATTTCTGTAATTTTCCCTCCACTTCGAACCGATGAGATCTTCGACAAACAACGTTTATTAAAGATCTCGAATGGATCATCCCCCAGTCGTCCCCTCCTTCCTCGAGCGGGGAAAAGATTTTTGGAGAATTGGTTACGATTGATATCGGGGAAATATTATTACAGACTTTTATCTTTTATTTCGTCGAGATTTATCACGTAGAAGGGAGAGTCAAAGTTTCGCGGAGACATATTATGCGCGCCAATTTTCGAGAAATTCGTTAGAGAAAATTTTTCGCGCGAAAGAATTTATTTATTCGTCTCGTCACGAGTTACGCTGAGAAACGAACGTTTTGAACAGCGGAGGAAGCGATCAAGAAGTTTCACGGCTGCTCGACAAGTATTGGTGATGATAGGCAGAGGAAGGCCGCGAACGAATAAAGGGAAAGGAACGAGAGGAACAAAGAAAAAAGAAAAAAAGGGAAAAGATGGATAAAGCGCGGCGGGCGAGAGACCTTGATGTTAATTAATATCGGGGAAACGGAGGCTCCTGACCGAAAACTTTTCACATTTTCCCGCCATCGTTGAATCGCTGACTCAAGAGTTCACGAAACTCTTTTCCTCGTTAAACTCTTAGCTGCATCTCGAATTAACACGGTTTCGTGATTACACCGCGAGTTCCCTTCTCGTCGTATTATTATTAAGTTCGAAGGCAAGAAAGATCGATTAACATGTTGATGAAACGTTAAAACGAGATATTTTTTCCTTTCCCCATCCATATTTTCATCGTGACACGTTTCAAATCGGGACTAGACACTAGATTAAATCAAGTCAAATTCCCGATTTAATTTAACATTCGAATTTGATCATTGCGACGGAATAATATTCTCGCAGCGCAAAATCCTGAAAATCGTTTCATTCGTGGAACGAACAACCGAAGAAAACGAAAAGAATAAGTCGAAACAAGTCGACCCGGTATATCCTTCTTGTAGATAGATATTATCGTTCGTTAGGTGGAAATCTTGGTCGGGCGTGAAGTAAGAAAATCGCGGCCAACAATTTTCGACTCAACGATGATTCGATGCTCGGGGCTCGATGACGCAGGAGAAGCCGTAACTGTACGTCTCGATATTTATTATAGCTGGGTAACGAGACGAGAGACGCTGCATCACGATAACGAACCATCAAGGATTCCGTCCGCTTCTGTCCGCACGTAAACAGATCCATATGGGAACACAAATGCTCGGCCGCGCTATCATATCAACCGAAGTTAGTTTTATTGGCCGGTTCGTTTGCCCACGCATGGAAAATACCGCGATACATAAAAGAGAGAACGCGCCTTCCTCTTCCTTAATTTATTTCCGTTACCAGTGTCCTGTTATCGTGTTCGGCTGGCGTTGTAAAATCCGTGGATAAATTGTTACGGGTGGACAGGAGATCGTCCACGGATTTCAGTGCATAGAGGGATATAAGAGAATCATACGAGCCCGATCAGAATAAATTATATAAGTTACTTTAATTACGATTTAAACTCGACAATGCGATACCAAAAACGTAAGAATACGAAAAAATGTAAATGAATTAAAATTATTACATTAATTATCAAGTTTGATTCATGCCGTAATATCTTTCATATCACAAATTCGTTAATAACGTAAGAGATCAACGCGAAAGAAAATATGCTGTATCTTTGTTCTTTGATTAAAAAATTTTATTATATCTATGCTCTGCCCGTAATTCAACTTATTTAAATGCACAAGTTTCCACACAAATGGAAGAAAAAGAAAAGGAAAAGGAAAAAAGAAAAGAAAAGAAAAGAAAAAGAAGAAACGAAAAAAATTCCGCGACGGAATGCGAATTACTGGAACGTATATCCTTCTGTTTAATTAAAAGAGGGAAGTGCGCTGTTTTGCGCAATGGAGCTGTCAGAAGTTCAAATGCAAAAATTTTGTTCTGTAAATGAACACAATTCTCCTCCTCCCGGGTGTAATAATAAAATTCCGGCTGTTTTATTTATTTGAATCACAAACACCCCGCTCCTCCTCCTCCTTTTTTCTTTCTCCTTTCCCCCTCTCCCTGCTTTAATATATAATCTTTAATTCTCGCGATTACTCCAAGGTGACGAACGAAATTATTATAAAATTATGCGCATATATAATAGAGGTATAATAACCGGATTACAGAGGTGGATCGTTGGTGTGCGATCAGCTGCGAAATACACACACGCACTTTGTGTGGATAATGTACAAGGTGGGTGGAATACGTACGATACAGGTTACACGGACTCGCGGCCAAACTAGGCTTTATATCAAATGCATAACAAAGCTATTACTGCACTCAATTGGTATAAGCCGCAGATTGCGGATAATCCACCCGCTGTCGCCACCCTTTATGCTCTTACCAGAAACACTTACATTTTCCCGTTATTATAATGAACCGACAACCGCGAATGTTAATTGATATTATCGATCCGGAAAATTGGTCGAAAAAAAAAAAAAAAAGAAAGAACATGGGGATTATCTACGAGAAAGTAGAGGCAATTTGTGTTTTTCGGAGAAGGATCGACGATACGATGATAAATATTAATTAACGTTATCGGTTATCCAATTAACCGAGGATAATATTGAGGGATTTGCCGATAAGAGGATACAATTTTATCGGTTAATACGTTTGATTTAGTTTGGATATCGATTCGATAGAAAATAAATGTAATCGCTCTTATTTCAATTCGGTTAAAGAATATTCGTATCGTTTCGTAATGATTCGCAATTGGAATTGTTATTCTTGTCGCTTTAAAAAAAAAAGAAAAAAGTTTCCAACACTTACTTATTTATAAAATTCGGCGGGAAAAATAAAAGTCCCCTCGAAATGATTCGTGAAAACGAGATTTTAATAAATCGTTAGATCCTCCAACTCCAACTCGAGAAACTTTTCAATCCGAGACAGCAGATTTCTGACGGACGTCAGCCGGTGCACTGTTTCCTTTTCGACGGAGCAAAAGATCCGTGGGACAATTCGTCTCGATGGAGGTTCGAGAAGATGTTTGATCGCGTGTTAAAACGAGAACGAGAAATGGTGCACGAAAAACGTTTAAAATGGCGGAACGTGTCTGCCCGCTTGGGAGCCGCGGAGCACACCTGTCGAAACAGACGAATGTCTTTCAGCCGTGGGACGAGCTGACGAGGGACCCCCTCGCTGTTATTTATACCCAGGCAATTTATCTTTTTTACCCGAGCTATTAGCCTCCCGCCACTTTGTCCCCGTTTACATAATAAATACGTCTCTCTCGTTCGTTTTCCGACAACGAAACTTTCAAGCGGAAATGGCCATCTTGCGACTTTCTTCAATTTATAATCAATTTTTGCCAAATCTCTTTCTTCGAATGAAAATAATGATAATAAATATGGAGAGTCTTAGAAAGAAGGAGTAAAATTTATCCGCGACAATTTCATTTCATCAACGAAATGATTGAAATTTTCGAAAGATTCGTAACACAAGTAATAAACGAGGGAGCGGAACATCGAAGGGACAAGTGGAGGACCGGCAGAAATCATTTTCTCGTTCCTTCGTCTGACGATTCTGCGAAACAAACTGTACAATCTTCTAATTAGGCCATCAGCTATAATCAATTACTCGTTCCAATTCGCATCGCGTATTGAAAACGCACTTTCGTTCTAATTTCACGTCCGATAAAAGAAGGGGAGAGAAAGAAAAAAGGAAAAAAAAAAAATCTAAATATAAAACAAAACGAAGTATAATCCAAAACCCTTCCTCCCTTTCACGTCTACTTTATAAGCCCGCCAAGTCAGCCCTATTCGTATTCCGCGTATTCCTCTGTGGCCTCTTTTTCACATCGTTTTCAATGGTAGAAAAATAGCCACGGAAGATCAAACGAAAAAACACGGAGGAATGGAACGCGTTTTTCCGCGAGGGAGAAGGATCGCAAAAGAATAGCGAAAAAAGGAAGAAAGAAAAATGGAAGAAGGGAAGGAGGAGATCAGCAGAACGCTTTTCGAACGCTTTCCGAAAACGCGTGAAAATAATGAAAATATTGACATTCGTGGCAACCACGACGCATTATCTCGCCGCATTCTCCCGTGCCAGACGCCAATCGAAAACGTCGCTCCCAGTGTTTCGAGGAGTCGCGGGGCTTTTAGCGCCCGGTTTTTCGGCCGCGTCCTAAGCAAACAGACGCCGATGTCGCGCCCACCCTCTCGACCGATTTCCTCCTTTTTTCCCCCTTTTTTCTTTCTCGCTTCTATTTTCGGCAGAAAGGAAGGGAGGCCCCCTCCTTCTTTTCCTCTTGGCCCGCGCGTGTAACAACCGAGTGGACAGCACGGCCACCCGATTTTTCACCCGGTCGACGATCCATCGGCAAATATTCTTATATAACTGTTCGCGGCGGCGGGACGTGGGCAAACAAAACACGGACGCGGTGGAAAGAAGTCGAAACGACGACGGGAGGGGGAGGGTGCCCGAAGCGAGAGACACGCTCTTTCCACGAATTCTTGCGCGATTCTCGCGATATTGTTGGAGAAAGAATATTATTCTTTCTTACGTTCTTTTATTCGTTCGAAGCACCGATAATAAAGGATATTTAATCATATTCTTTTCGATTATATTCTCAAGAATTTTGGCAATACCGCGATGATGAAAATTCGGTTAATCAACTGAGATCCTCCGAGTTTTCTTTTCCCAAAGATTGTTGCAATTTACGTAAAGATAAAAGTAATCAATGAATCTGAATTCAGACTTTCCCTCTATCTTCGTTTCCCTGTCTTCTCCCTTCGCAATTCGCGTGAATCACTCTTATGCAAAGGACAGATTGTTCGGTGTTTCCCGTGCAGATAACACAGTTAGGGGTGCATTTGTCAAGCGTGAATCGGTAACACGAATCGGATTGCTCCCTTTCAATCTATTCCACTCACGTTGAGCAATATCGAGCACCAGTCACCGGACGGAAATAGAAAGGGAATAGGAAAGTCGGAGGAACGATATTTGTACTTAGATACACCGTTTCGTGCAGTGCTATGAATTTGGCCGCAGATAACCGGTTAAAGAAAGAAGAAAAAGAAAAGATAACCGCGCGTGATAGCGAAACGAAATGGATCGGCTGGAAATAGAAAAAAGGAAACGTTGGATTATACGTATAAAAGTGTATGCTCGACTTTTTCTTCCCGAATAGTAGTCACGTAAGTGTTGAATCAGATTACGTAAATTACGCTTTGCACTTTTCAACTTTTCATGCTCGAAGGAAAGGATGCTACTACGATGTTAGTAACAAGTTTACGTTATAACTACGAAATTCGATAACGATAAAATCCAATTTGTGTTGTGTGACTCTCCTTCCATCATTCTTCTATTTACATTTTTACGAGGGAGGATCCTTCTATGAAGTATCTGTATCTCGCGACGAATTGATTATGACCAGTTATTTCATGTATAATCGGGATAACAATTTTTTTCAAATTTCGATCGAATTAAGGATCGTTTAAAGAAAAGAAAATTACCATCGCTTCAACATTTTTCAAACGAGTAATATTCCCGCGAAAATATTCCAGCTCGAGCGGATTCGCTCGAGAATCATCATCGCACAGACGTTACTTATCAATGCGAGTGCATTCAACGCCGCTCTCGCTTGCTTACCTCTGCTCCCGGACGGAAAATAATGCATTTAAATGTAAAAATAACTTGCCGCTATACGCACGCAGTTTTACGATCCCGTATCTAAGAAGATACGTGGCTCGCGTGGAATATAAAATCCACGCAGAGAGTCGTACATTTCTCTTCCTTTAATCCCGCATTTCGTGTTTTTCCACACGTCCCTCCTATCCCTCTCTTCCCCTTCTCTTCTTCCTTCCTTTTCTCTCCTTCTCTCCTTTTCTTTTTTTTTCTTTTAACGAAAGATGGAAACGAACGTAATAATAAACGTTCCGAAACGCGAGGAAAAACAGAAAGCTCGGCCTGATACGAAGAAAGATCAAAGCCCCCGAAGAATATTTACGAATTGTCGTCATTTCGTTCCATTATTTTACTTTCTCCCTTTTCCCGAATTATCGTCGAAGAAACGCCTAATTTCCAGCCGCATTTTTCGATCCAATTACGAAACTGTCAACCGGTGGATCCGCGAGACGTTTTAATTTTCACTGGTTCCGGCCGTTTCATTTCGGCTGTGAAGCACGCCGGCCGTTTCGTTAGGTTAATTAACGGTAATTAATTTAATCATTGATCCAGCTGGTCACGTTGTCACGTAAAGTTTCACCCTCGCCGACCTTCCATGGATTCTGGCGGCAGGGGAGGAGTTTCGGGCTCGCAGGATTTACGACGCGTGATTAGCGTGCTGCTTCGCGATGGATGCTCGCGATTTCAGCGAGAGAAATGAAGGTCCAGCTGGAGTGACGCAAGCTCTCCCCAATACAGATTACCCGTGAAATTATTATTAGAAGGAAAAATAATCGGGCGATAAGAAATATCTGTCTATCTGGATCTATTTCTATGCAACGCGTTCTCTGATTTTCATCTTGATTAATGGGAAGAAAAGACTCGATAATATCGATAGATAATTGAACTGTTCCTGAAAACTGATATCGTTCTTCTGACAAGAATAACGAGCGTATTTATTTCATTTCAATTTTATCATTCGTAAGTCAGAATCCATTTACTTTATTTTTACCGAACCGTCGACTCTGGACTTTGGATGATTAAACAAATATTCGGGACAGTTTTTTAAAAGTAAAATCATCAAGGTAGAGATTTCTTAGAACATAATCATCGTGCAAGTAACTTTCGGGGCCAGTAATACATTTTTCGTTTCGTTCTTCGTTTGTTGTTGTTAAGACACGCGAAAAATGTTTCGTCAGCAGTGATCCAGATTCCGATTTGAGGTAGCAGTGCTGATGTCGCGAAACTGGCATTTCACGAGGCCAGGCTGCGCGGTTCGCATCTCTAATAATTGGGGCTTGCACAGCTTGCAAACGCTTAAATGCGCACTGAAGTGGGTTGGCGCGGAACAGAGCGGTACGCAGTCTACATTACAAATTGGATATTATACAATTACTTAATGATTAAATTAGGCGCCGCTGAGTCTGTAACATCCATACTGATACTGAGAGATGGCAAGCTGTACGAACCCCGTTCGAGCAAGCCAAGGCTTTGTGAAATGCCTTCGGTAAGTCCCTATTATGATCAATACAACCGAACGATTCGTTATACCGTTATAACTAATTGCACAATATTGCCACGCTATTGATATTTTAATCTCCTCCCTCCCTCTCTCTCTCTCTCTCACTCTAGAATGTTCGAAAAATTAATTCCAAATTTTTCTCCGTAACGAAATTAAAATTTATCTCGTATATTTTCACGAACTGGTGCGAATTTTAATTTCAATTCAAATTCAGAATTGTGTTTTTAGATAGAATTCTAATTAACGATGTTACATTCTCGATTTCAATAGGTCAAAGTTTATCCGGTGCAAGTTGAACTATTATTATTATTGGTGTTATTGCATTCGTAAAGTGAATCGCGTCACCATTTATAAATAACTAATCGTTCGAGTTTCTTTCGTTAAAATTATCTCGAAAATCAGCTGGAAAATATTTACGAATCTCTCTTTTTCTCTCAATCCCATTGCAACCAACATTTTGACACGTCAAATTTATAAAAAGAGGCGCGCCCATCAAGGAGTGTCTCGGCTATTCTCTTCGTCTTTAAGATTCTTCGTCGATTGAAAAACGAACATATCCGTTTCAACGTTTATCGTATATCGCATTCTTCTAGCGCGACGCCTAGCTGCGTGACAATTTTTTTAAAGAATCTCGTCGTGCGATTTTTCTTTCACTGTATCTCTTTCATCAAATATTCAACGTACGATTTAATTCGTTGTAAAAGGAACAATGGACTCGTTCCAAAATTGATAAAAGAGAGTACAATCATACTACGATAAATCTTTTTTGGACGCAATCACCAAAGTAACTAGCTATTATTAACACGGATAGATAAATAGATAACGCGAAAAACGTGCATGGCACGTGCACGTGTTACGATCCTCCGATCGATCATTCTCAATCTTAACTTTCTTGATTTGAGAAAAAAAGAAATTCGGATCGAATTAACCACCCAGACGTGATATATTTCAACCGTGGTCCGGTATCAAAGGCTCCGTTCCATTCGTGTCTCGCGATTTCCATCACCGAGGCAATTACAAAGTGCCGGTTGGGTGGCCGATTTTCGCCGTCCATCGTCATCTTCATCGTTTTCGTCCACGGTTTTCGCGCGTCCGTTCCGTCGTCGGTTTCTCGAAATAGTTTTCACTCGGTTTCAACCCGTTATTTCTGTAACGCTACAGAAATCCTCCGAGATGCTGGCATTTCCGCTCAAACCGAGCAGGGTGGTCCGTCACGTCACGTCGAGATCATTGACAAATCCACGATCGAATCTCGTATCCTTCCAGAAGAAAGAAAGATCTCTTGATTTTTCTTTCGAAAGGGAGAGTAAATGAAAATCGAAGATGGGAAAAGATCGGAAGAATTGTACTCGAACAAGATTCATGTTCACGGCGGGGCGATGTTAATCGCGTTTCACGTTTGTTACGTCTATTTAAACAGCTAATTAGCTAATTAAAACACGCAGCGGAAATTACGAAAATATTCTGCAAAGAAGAGGTTTAATGCGAACTTTATGCGGGATGCATTATTTCAATTATAAAATAGCGTGTCGTTTAAAATTAATGCGATGGTGAGAGAGAGAAAGAGAGAAAGAGGGAAAATATTGAAGAATCTTTTGTGGAAAAATTATTCCTCCTCTTCTTCTATTTTGTTTTTTCTTTAACAGAAATTTCGATATCGATACGAGTTTGAAAAAAAGTAAAGAAAAAGAAAGAAATATCGATACAATTTTTTATTTCTATCGTATATAGAAATTTCTTTGAATACGTATTTCACATCTCCACGCGTTGGTTAGTTGATCTGAGATCGATTTCAATATTTCGAGAGTGGAACAAGTTTACCGTGTTATTCAAAGCCAATAATTCGATTGATTTTGAAGCACACACGAGGTAAATAAAGTGGATACTTTTAATCTTTCGTGGCAATTTCAATGCAGCTTTTTAAAATAACCGAAATGCGATGTACTCGTTCATCCGCTTTTCGTGGATATTTTCTTTTTTTCCTTTTTTTTTTTTTTTTTTCCCCTCCCCCGATATTCGTGGTTCAATGGATGCGGGTTCCATTTCAAATACTAACTTTTCGAAAACAATGTATACAGAACGGTTAATTCGTTTCCATTAATCCTCTTATGTGTATTTCGTTTGTGCGTACGACGTAGTTTATCAAAATTTCATTTGTTTTATCAAGGATAAATCTTATTGCAGCTTGCTTTATCGAGGAACTCTTTCCCTTTCCATATTTCCCTGATATTTGTCTTTTGTAAATAGCTTTATTGCCCAAGATAAACACCAAGTACCCGTGTCTTCTGCTTCAAAGATAACATATATCAGCTACTTGATTAACTTCTTCTAACGCTTACGTTAATTTCAAAAATCGTACACTTGCAAGCGTACACTTAATACGAATAGAACATAGAATTCGTGATTTATGCACGTGTCTTGATGAGCAGATTCAACGTCAAATCCATCGACACAATTTTCCAAAAAATTGGTCAACGAGTGAATTGTCGATGAATATATTTGGACGACGAAGGAAAGGGAGAAGAGAAAGAAATCTTCCCAAAAACTATATATCCCCTCTCTAAAATAGAACGGGCGATCAATTTTCCACGCGTCATTAAACATTGTCTTCCGTGACTTAACAAACCTCGTTATAAAGGTTATAAATCGCGGTCACGCGAGCCCAAGCACCGATGCGCAAATCGATGCATCAGTCACGGCGCGGATGTTGACGGATCATTTCGATCGGGCGTCGTGTAACCTTTTCTGCGAAGGAAAGGGTGTCGGCGAGAACCGTCAAGGCTGCAGCGTCGAGAGAAGCGTGTGTACTCGCGCACACAAACCTTGTTTTTGTATCCTCGGCCTTGCCACGATGAGAGGGGGGGCTGGCTCCCCTGTTTTGTTATTTATGGTTGCATTACCGAAAGCGGCGCGAGGATGGTAAATGCGTGAGAGATGCCGCGTGCGGGAACTGAAGTATGTATAAAGTGGAGAAGCACATTTTTACGATGCCACGCTGGGCTTAATCCGCTCCCACGATCGATTTCATCCCTCTCCCTCGCGTATTTTATAACGCCTTCTTTTAACGCACAACTCGCCCCTCCCCCTCTTGTCCCATTTTCGCACGTTCGAATTGTTATTACAGAGAAATTGTCCAGATCGTTGACAACTGTCGTCAGATCCGACAGTTGTTTTTGGTTTTGACATTGCCTATGAGGATTATTTCTCGATTATTAACTACATTTTATACCCCCGGATCTCTTCGTGAATCGCAATCGTCCCTATTATTGTCGTGTTTAGTATCGAAGGGAGAAAAGCCTATTTCTTCGTGTGGAAATTTAATTAAAGTCAAAGAAGGGAATCGGGATCGAGAGTCGCCAAACACCGGTGGAAACAAGTCGGGCGACGTTTGACGAGGGTGGAAAAACTTGACTACTCGGTACATAGGCGTGGCCTTTAATTAAAAGAATCTTCATTTGCGCAAGTCCCGAATCACTCGCGTTTTGTTTAATTACACGCAGATCCCCGTTTAAACTTCCGGGAATTGGGAATCGGGGAAATTTGTAGCACAATTTCCCCGCCCTCGTTAACATTTACTCGCATTTCTCAACGGATACAGGTTACGAATCGCGAACGATCGTGAAATGATTAAACGATGGGCCGAGCTTCGTTTCTATTTTTTCCTCTCTCCCCTCCCCTCTCTCTCGTGCACGCATACGCAGATGTATGAAAGTAGATTCGAACAAGCACGAGACCTAGATCTGCCTTATCCGCCGTCGAGATAGACATCGTGATGTATCGGGGCAATTCATTTCTACTCACGATCCTTTCCTCCCTTATAAATACGCCTAATTCCTTTTCCCCTCCCCGAGAATAGAACTCGAAAAAGTATCCGAGATACAACACTTTTAACGAGTTTTATTATCTCTGAAATATATTGATCTTAAACGGGTCGTATCAGAGTTAATTCTTCGGTTCAACGAATTTCAGAGTGTTCGTTTCGTTTTTATCCCGTCACAGATTCCGCACGCGATATCGTACGAGAGATCGGGAGAAGATAAGGAAGGAGGAGCGGAAATTTCGCTTTATCGCCTGGTCGTAACGATTTTGAAACACGTGAAACAACGCGATCGGACGGTTCGAAAAAACGGCGAGAACGGTGTTCCATGAAATCAAGTGAAACGCGATATTATTCGCGGCGGGTTACACGAGAAGGATACGATTTCGAAGGATAGCAACTGCAATCCCCAGGGATTCGGGGATAAGGACACATGTTCTCCAGTGTTTTCGCACTCCGCAAGAGCAAGGGGTCAGTCGTTGGAATAATAAACTCGATCGTTTTCACCCTTGTTCGAACATCCGGTCACGTGGCACCACGTTTAACGCGGTTTCGATACGACGCGAGTCGGTCACGTTTGAAGAAAGAAAGCTTCGAAAATAGCCTCGCCACCTATCGCATAAATAGATATATAATAGACTTCTTACACATCCGCGCGTATTTGTCGAGAATAGAGATCGTTTCATCGTGAGAATACAAAATAATTTTGTTTCTAGAGATACTTTCGAGGCTTCCATTATTATAAAAAAAGAGATTGCAGAAACCACTTTATTCGCGACGATACATGCACAAAATTAATCGTCCAATGATTCTTCCATTTCCACCTCTTGCTCTGTCCCAGAAAAATACGAAGAGGAAGGAATAATAATAATATCATCGATCCGACTCGCTTTATTCGTTTCCTTTGAAAGAAAGGAAATTATATTATCGTCGAAGGTTGTTCGACGCTCGCCTATTAAAATCGGAGGGAAAGAAAGAAAGTATAGACGACACGGTTAATAATATTCATTCTCCTCGAAGAAAGAAACTTGTGGCCGGACGTGTGGCGATCGGAAGCGGAAGGGTCAAGGTGGAAGAGGTGGTGGTCTCTATGAATAATTTAATCCGAACGAAAGGAGAGCGAAAGATAAAAGACAAACGAATCGGAGAGGAGGTAAATCGGCGGCGAAATTCAAAGCTGTTCGTTCATTAATTTGCGGAAGGTTGGACCGTTAAGGAGGAACCGAACCTCCGACAGATACAAGGGCCAGATATGTTAAATGTTAGGCATTGTCGAGGCGAGCCAACGTTGCTCGATTGCGAACGAAACAAACGACAATGTTATCGTACAGTGTATCCCCAGTAAATGGCCGGATTCGATATAAATACCGATATATATATATGTACGAAACGGGCATGGCAGCCTGTTACTAATTTACTGGAAGGCTTTCATGCAGATTTCTTGCCTCGATCCTCGCCTATATACGGGGCTTTGGTTTCGATTCAGTTTTTGCTCCCTCTTTCTCTCTCTCGATATGAATAACGATATTGTCCACTATTAAGTCCGGCGATTCGGAATGAGGAAACGCGAGTGGCGCGTAACGAGAAACGAAAGTTATCTTTCAGCAACGAAGGATTCGTTTAATCGAAAAATTTTTTAATGTAAGTTCGTAGATATATATATATATATATATGTACGTATACGAGATAATATTATTTAATATTACCTCGAGAAATCAAATTGCAAAGCTTGTGAAAAGGATTAAAACTTGAAAATGTTGTAATTTAAAGTTTCGCGTCGTTATAAAGTTATATTTAACAAATTGAAAAAGCATTGAAAACTTGGTTTTACCCCCTTGAAGTAACGTTAAAGAAAAAATTGCTATATATTTATAAATTATTACGGATGTATATGAAAAAAATTTCTATTCTTTTAATAAACCAATTCGTATCCATCATAATATAACGGTATTCGATGCTTCGTTGCAAGCGATGTTCCTACACGCGTTTAAGTTTTATAGTTTTTAACAGCGGCAACGATCTATTGCCGAGGAGAGAATAGTTGTCGAAATTGTTTTCGAAAGTTTCGTAAGTATTATTGTAAAAGTGAAATTTCTGATATATACAGCGTATGTACAGCTTCAGAAACAGTTTTGGCTTCAGCTAGCTAGCGGGGTGCCGTTATTGCCGGGCCATTGCATTTCACGACAACGATCGATCGAAAATATATATATATATATATATATAGATACATATGTATTTGAAACGCACCGCTGATTGGCATTTTAAATTTTTCAGTCCATTTGATATCTAGCTCCCAGCTAGACGAGTTTACAACGCAAAAGTGTATTTTCACCTTTACAGCTGCCTGCCCTATTTGCACGAATGCCTGACTTCTCTCGAATACATCGTTAAACTAGCTCATTGAAATTTCAAATCCCTCCTCCCCTCCTCCGTTCCATTTTATTTCGTTCAACGCATTCCGATTTTATAACAATTTGGCCACCTTTGTGCGGAAATATTCATATTCGGCACGAATTAATATCGCGAATTAATATATAATATATCGATAAAAACAAAAACAAATCTATGGAATCGTTCGAATTAAATTTTCTACGCACAAACACTCCTCTATCTCCTCTATCTCCTCAAAATAAAACTCTCGGCATCGATTTAATAATCACATAAAACTTATCAAATACGATTTCTGAAAAAGTTATTCATCGCTTTAATTAATATCGGGGAGAAAGATTTACAGTACGATCGTTCGTTTTCACCTGGTTCCTCCATATCCTTACCGGACGTTAAATATTTGACCGTATTTTCATATCACGAATTAATAATACGTACGCTTTTGTGCGTAAAATCCGCTATATTATCGCGAGAGGAAGAAAAAAAAAAAAAAGAAAATAATAGAAGAAGCAAGAAAATTAATACCTTTGGCATAAATCCTCGACGGATGTTTCTTTTCTCTCTCTCTCTCTCTCTCCCCCTCTCGTCTCCCTTGACGTCATTAAAGCATCATCGTGTTCGCCTCGATTCTTTTTTTTTTTGAATCCGTGTCAACTTTTCGCGAACTCAGCCTCGTCGCGACGAGGGCCGAGCGTTGAAAGCGTCGTTTTCAAGATTGAAATTTCGCGAACGCAACGGCGCGAGAATTACTCCGCGGTGTGTTTACCTTTCACGGTGAGTATCGGCGCGCGAATAACGAGCGAGTTTCCTGTGCCGGGGCCGAACGTTCGCGACGTGCGGCGAACACGGACGAATTCGACGAAAACATCGATAGATCCGTCCGCCCGTGGAAAATTCCTATCTTTCCGCGCGTTATTCCCTTACGGACAGTTGCTCGGTATCAAGTTTGCGTTGCGCGACGAGCGTGGACAACCCATCTGGGAGGGAAACGATATTTCTTTTTTCTTTCGTTTAATTTCGAGGAGGAAGGAGAGCGAAAAATGCGGAACGAATCTTTTGAAAGTAGAGGAAATTTCGGGAGGGTCGATCGAATTCCCTTTGAAAATCTTTCGAATTTAATTTGTTTTTTTTTTTTTTAAGATTAATTTGATTGTAAAAATTATCCAATTAAAATTTATGTCGTGAGAACGCTATTTAAGATATATTGGAGTCGATATTAAAAAAAATTTGCAAGGAATATTTCGCGATGTCTGCTCGTCGTGATCGTATCTTAATGTTTGCGAAAAGCGAATCCCCTGAAACCTTTGCATCATCTTCCGCATCGGAAATCCATGACAGTCGCGTGTTTATGTAAAACGGTTTCGCGGAATGGCTTACTTCGGAACCGTGTGCAAAAAGAGGAAGGAAAAAGCAACGCAGCCGATTGATCTCGAGAAAAAACGAGCAGACGAGCAAACGAACGAAAAAAAAAAAAAGAAAAAAAGAAGAAGAAGAAGAAGAAGAAGATCGTTCGATATTTCGGCTCCATTAACGAGATATCCACGCTGGTTAAGGGAGATTAAAAATTCAAATTCATTATATTCGACGCTGTAATTGGACGTGATTTAATTTTACAAAAATATCCAGATAGGTGTCGTCCGATAACCATTTTCACGTGAATAAATGCAATTTTATTTTTCATCTAATTAAAAAGCATGTAACACGTAAGAAGTGATGCATAACAAATTTTATGATTGAATTAGAATTATTAATTTAATTATTCGTATCAATATTCCGGTGAAAAAATAAAAAAAGGAACGTTCCTCTCCTCGTTTAATCTATTTATTACAAAATAAATTTAAATTTCATTCTCTGACCAATCTCTCTTACTCAACCTCCGTTACCGACGATTAAAATTTATCAATAAAACTAGCAATAAAAAAAAATGAATATTCTTCCAACCGAATATTATTCTCCTCATATAACATATTTAGAAGAATCGTTTGAAAAAAATGGTATCCTAAATTATAATTTGGAGGCTAATTTCGTGCACTAACACTTCTATCCTACTGCTATCTAGTTCTCGCGCGATGGTGCAAATTCCGGGACAGGACCGATAATTCGAATCGACGCCAAAGCAGCGAGATGGGTCAAAGGGGAAGGGAGGAGGGGAAGTAGTGAATAAATAACGCGGCAAACGCGGCCAAGATTTTTTCTTTTTTCCATCGTAACGCGGATCACACAATGGCAGCCGGTGCTCGATCAACGAGGGCCGCGTTCACAAATTTTCGCAACGTTACGCGTCCGATATAGAGGAATGGAATCGAGTTTGCGGGATGGCAGCCGCTACCACGTTCCGCCATCATCGTCGCCGTCATAGCCTGCGTGTACACACACCGCCTGTTTTCGTCTACCCGCGTTGAACAGCGGCGGCGGCCACTGTATTTACATGTTGCACACAGAGACGGCAAACAAGCGTGGCGCTGATTTAAATAATGTATCGTCAAACAGCGTCCTGGCGAGGTGCGATGTCGCCCCCTCCCCTTTCCCTTTTATTACCGATCTACGTTCAGGACGTCTGAGCTATATCATCGTTTCCAAAAAGATTTCTTCCCTTTCCTCTTCGACTGGAAGAAAACTGCAGACCGTTTTTTGATATTCTCTCTGTATTTATACATTTGCTATGGTTAACGGTAAGAAAGATTTACCACCAAATTTACAACTTCTACCGCGAATTAAAATAGAGGAAAATTTCTCGATCGAGGAAGAAATATTTAAATCGTTATTGCGTGTTGTTTCCATTGTGTAATAATTAATTTTTACCGCAAGATAGTTGGAGGGGGGAGAAATTTTCAAGAAGAATCACCTCGTGTATACGTACAAACCGGTGATCGTGCACGAACGATCCTCCAGTTCCTCCAGTTCTCCATGCGAGTATGGATAGTGGAAAATTGGCCGGGCGGTAACAATGCGGTTTCCCTTGCTGAAGAAGGGAGAGAGGGTGGGGAAGGGCTCGAGGAGGAAAAAGAATAAGGGGCCAGCATCGGGAGGGAAATTAATATGAAGCAGCGTCATTGTCTCCGGCCTCGCGTCGCCTCGATGCCGGGGACCGCGAGGAATTGTGGTCGAGTCCGGGGCTCGGAAAGTTGGAGGGCTCCAAGATAACCGTGGATAATGACTTTTTGATTACAAGACTCGTCGGCGGCGAGTCCTCCCTGGAACACGACACGGAGGAGGGCATCGACAGCTAGATCATTCCCGTTCCCAACGATATAAACGTCACATTTGTTTCCACCCTTTCTTCTCCTCACCGAGATCCTTTCGACGATCGATATCGTTTCTAGAGTTTTCGTTGAATATTGTTGTTGAAAATTAAGCGGAAAACGCAATTGTATATATATATATGTGAATATGAATATACGCGTGTTTTATGTTCGAAAATATGTCGAATAGGTTAAAAGGTTTTGAATGAAATATAAAAGAGCGGGATAGATTCACTTACCATCCGATAGTAACGTATTATCGAGTAAGTTTAAGGGTGAGTACATACCTGAAACAGAAATTTAAAAAGATATGATTGGAATGTGTGTTTGTAAATATTTTTAATATCTTTGTTCGAGAATTGTTTCTCAGGAAACGAGCGTTCTGTCTCTTAAACGCGATCTACAGATTTTTAATCTGAAACGCGTAATTATATTCCGTTTAAAGAAAAAATTAATAACGCGTTTTATCCGACGAAAAATATTAAATAAACTTATTTCATACTAAATTTATTCTTTTAAATTTTCTTTACCAGCATACTTTTTCATTCTTTTTTTTTTTTTTTTAAATCTACGTTAATATTTTTCTCACGGAAATGAACATTAAGAAATAGATTGCAAGATTAAATACATAAATATTAAATTTGTATCCCGAGAAAGGGAGATCCCATAAAAATATTAAAAAATTAAATTACTCTTTTACATCACGTTACATATTTTTATACCAAATTATTCATTCGTTTTCATTTCACTCCGCTGCTCGGAAAAAAATTAATCTGTAAACTAATTAAAACATTTGTAATAAATTTATTTCCTTTAAAATTTGCAACATCGTGAATCATATATATGTATATATATATATATATATATATATTATATGTATAGAGAGAGAGAGAGAAAAAGTATCGCATAGCAAAATGTCGCGGATCCGATTTTTCTATGCGTGTAGAAAAAGGTTATGGAATTGTATCGCGCGCGAGATGATAAATAAGCCAGAACAATACGATACATCGTACGATATCGAGGCTATGGTGGACACGTACACAACCCATAAAGCGGGATGATCTGTTTTCTCCTATCTGCTTTTCTTAAAGCAACCTTCTCGGAGATCCACGGCACCTGAAACCTATCCACGACTCGAGAAAGAGATACCGTTTCGAAACGTAATAACAGAGATTCTAAATTCTCCCTCGTATCTCGTTCACACTCGTATTTCCCAACGATGAGATATCACGATATTCGAGCCGATCGAAATTGTGAACGTTGTAATGATCGTAATGAATTATCCAACAGATGTTAATGAATATTCATACGATACGATAACATACTAGAAATAATATATACGTATTCCATTTGATTTGTAATACGAGTGGTGCATTTATTTGAAATTAGCATCCCGTTATTGTATCAATTTTGATTCCCGACGAGATGTTTTCGTGAATGTATACAGAGTGTCCTGCAACGAACGAACAATATTTCAAAGATCGATTCAAGAACAAATTATATTTTTTTCTATTTGATCATCTCCTATTAGCTTCAAAATCAATTTTAATGCATTTTAATCCACCGAGATTTGTAATCGAGATAATAAGAGATTTAAATTTTACTTTTTCTTCCTAAATGAAACTCGATATTTTTTATTCATAAAATGCTACTAACAACATTACTCGAAATTGGTTCAACGATGCGCGGCAATAAGTAATTCCGTTTTACGTCGAAGATCGTAAAATAATGAAGAGGCGAGAAGTCGGAGCAACACGTGTCGAATATTTAAACCCTGGTTAACCTGAGCAGGATTCAGAAAAAGAGCTCGATTCCTCGAAATAATCGAGTCACTTTATAAAAAGAACAATTAAATATCAAATCGGCTATTTCTTCGGAAATACTTGGAAGAAAAAAGAAAAGAATTAAAAAGAAGAAAAAAATGTGTTCAGAAGAGGCGAGAAATTTTTCGTACGTATATTTCGCTTGTCTGTCCGAAAAAGAGAAACGAGGGGACAAAAACTTGATACGAGAAGCCGAAGAAACGAGAGAGAGAGAAGAAGCGCACATCTCGTAAGAAAGGTAAATTGCCGGCAACAGATCATAGGGCCAGCTTCATCGTGGCGTGCTCGCGGCATTTGACCAGGGCGGACGTAATAAACTTTCGTTTCGCCACCACGAGATCCAGAGATCTAATATAAAATGAAAAATAAATCAAAGCTTTTCTTATCAGCCCGCCCATTAACCTCTGTTTCTTTGTATCGCTATCGTACCTCACCCCCCTTCCAGCAAAATTATTAGTCGCCGGAAAATAATTCTGTCCCGATGCGAGTAACGGAGGCGAGTATAAGTATATAACAGCCAGAGTGTTGATGTATCTCTAGAGGATTTCTGGTTTTTTCTTTTTAGAGAGCAAAAGAAAAAACAAAAAAATGAACGGCTCTTATCTTTCGGATTTAACAATAAATAACTGAATGAATGAAAATTAATTTAACAACGAATATCGTTATATCGTGCAAGATTTTTATTACGCACGCATAATTTTTATTGAAACAATTTAACAACGTGCAAGTATCACGGTATTTCTATTAAACGGTATTTTACAGAGGAATTATTTTGACTATCGATTGAGGTTTATGCGGTTTGTAAAGTTTATTTATATCGCTCGCAATTTATACAAGCATTAGCGAATGAATCCTGAAAAAAAAAAATATATTAACAAATTACACGTAGATAGAGCCGATTTTTTATTCACGGACGATTGTTAAAAAACGAAACGTTTTAACGAAAAAGTTTGTAACACGATTCGTTTTAATTCGACGAAGGAACAATCAAATTGTTTCCCGTGAATCGCGAGAATATTAAGTAGTATAGGGAATTCCATTATCATCGTCTAGGATTTTCTTCTCTCGGGTCGAGGAGGATAAGAAAGCTCGACCATCGTTAAAAAAAAAAAAAAAGAAAGAAAAAAGAAACGGGAGGAGACGAAACTTCGAAACTCATTTCGAAGAATCTCGGAGCGTGCATCTGTAATGGCGATTAATTCCGGCCGCGTGTAAAATGTCGAGCGGTTCCGAGCCACGCGGTACAAGCGAGCTAGGTGTTGCCCGATGAATTTTTAAGGTGTACGTATTTTCCGACTCGTGGTGGAAACGGACTCGTTGATGTCCATCGTGCCAGAAATTAAATTACCTTTCAGGTAGGCCACCACCGTGACTTAACTTTTCCTCCACCTCCCCCTCCCTCCCTGTGCAACGTTAATATGCACTTTGACTGACGTCTCGCTTCCACCACGCTTCACGGAAAGGAAAAGAAATGAATGTCGGCATAATTCCGTAAGAGGCATAACGAGGAGGGGGGTGGACGAAGAGGGGGGAAAAAAAATAACAACACACACGCGCGCGCGCGCGGGTACATTTAAAATGTATAAATAAGAATGAAAAGCGTCGGAACGAGCGACAGCGGGCTGAATGTTGGGGCGTCAGGTGCTTACCTCTCTTAATTCTTCGGCACACAACAAACTCTGGAGGAAAACTGCATCCGCGCTTCCAGCTCTCCTCCTCCTTTTTCCTTTACTTAACCAACCGTCCCCTCGAAATTTACCATTAAAACTGGGCGGAATGCGCTTAAACTATGGCGTTGAAACGAAACTCTACGCGTGTAATAAACCTTTGTCCAACCGGCGGCGGCAACGCCGCGGACGAAACGGCGTTGAATGGGGCGTTAGGCGCATAATATTCGCTAACGATCTCCGTCCGTCCGTCCATTCGTTTCTTCGAGTCGAAATAGAATCGAACCGAGACCGGTGGTAGATCGATAAGTGAGCTCGTTAGTTGGACGATTATCCAACAATTAACACCGCTTTGATCCGTATAATGTCCAAGATCCGCTGAGAACACCGGATATTTCCAAGACATTTCCTTTATCGCGAGATTAAGAAATTAAAGAGCACGAATATAGAGAAATATCGGGAAAATTTTATTGCCGAGAAATACGAGCGTTATAATATAAGTTAATTTAACTTGATTTAATCTTTTTTAATTGTAACTTTGATGCCGTTCCACAGGCGCGTTCCAAAGGATTAATAGTATAAAAAGTTAGATGAGAAAGTTTGATCCACCCTCCCACGTTATTAGCATATACTTGAAAATTTATAACGAATATATAATGAGACATAAGTTTAAATAATTTCCTATTACTGGAACGCGACACCACCACGCGACAATGTTGAACAGTTTCAAATTCTCGCTGACAATTTTAAATCGATCGATAAAAAGAGAGAGAGAGAGAGAAGATCAAGCGATATAACCAATTTATAAAAGTCGATAAAAATCTCTCGTTTAATACCAATGTTCACGATTTAAACTTCCATGGAGTGACTCCGGATCGCGGGCGTATCTGGCGATAATTTCGACAAATTTTTGTCCCGGTGGAAAAATCGACGGGGACGATTTTTTCCATCGGCACGCCCCCGCCATAAATCACCGTGCCAGCGGCCGGCTCTCCTCCGATATCGAGTCACGGCACTCGAATATAAACGCGGAAACAAAAAAATGCTAGTAGGGAACCGTTTCGTACCGCGATCGTGTATAATAAGCTCAAATGTTATATCCCCGGGCTGCAGCTGCAAATACGTTGGCGCATTTATAGAAGTACAATGGCCGGTGTATCCGGCCGATTGTCGACTATAAATATCGAGATTTATCTCGATTAACGTGCCGCCACGCGCGCGACTGAACAAAAATGAGCCGCCGCCTATGCTTCTTCCCTTGTTATCCCGCGTATAATTACATCGCGGCTACGTGCCCAGCCGATTAAATCGAGATAAAATCCCGCCCCATTAGATATCATAATCACGCGTTCATCGTCGCGATTTGTCCGATTAATTGATATACAGGGTGTTCGAGAGCTTTCACCTCTTCTCTCCGTCGATCATCACGAAGGGTTTTTGATCGAAGGGTGAGACGAGTGAAGGATACCTCCTTTGTCCGTTCAAGAAAGTGTTAACAGACTTCAGATAATCTATTGTCGACAAAATTTCTTCTTAAAAAAAAAAAAAGAATTAGGGATACCTTTACGTAATTGCAACACGAGGGCCGGCTTCGGAGAGGCTTCAAAAATCGTGGGGGCCATTACTACGAACACCCTATGTAGGTGTAAGTAAATTTGTCATCGAAACGATTTCGAGAACAAATTAAACACCGTGGGGACGGCGTACGTGCACAGAAGTTAAAATTTCTGGCGGGCGTCGAATATAAATCCAGGACTCAAAATAAATCCATTCTAAGCGGTTCCATATTTCGATTTCATTCGTTTCGGCTTGATTCAACCGTACGCGATGCGCATCGAACCGCTAGCTGCAATTTTCAGTGTTAATATTGACAATTTAATCGCCGTTCCTTCGGGGACCGTAGGGAACATTTTTCCCCGTTTCCAACCGGAAGAAATATAAACGATATTTTATTTTTATTTTCTCTCTCTCTCTTTTTATTATTTTATTTTTTTTCCCCTTTCTTTCCTTTTTCTTCTCTTTTATTTTATTTTATTTTATATTTTTTTCCTCGTCGAAATTCGACGACGATCAGCCGACGGTATAATTCGTACCGGTTGGAAGCATTTATTTTGCTCATCGTGCCTCCCATATATATACACGTGCACACGTATCGGAGAACGTAGCCGGGATAATCCCATAAAGTCAATTATTCCGTGGGGAATATTCCATTGTAGAAATATCGACGAATCATCGACAGAAACGAGTGACTCGATTTAGGCTAGGGAACAGAGCGAAAAAGAAAATTAAATTTACCTAAAATTTCTCTGGTGATCGACGCTCGCTCGACGTGTCCGGACTCTCGACGTCGATCCAGACCAATGGAAAAAAATAAAAAAAAAAAAAAAAAGAAAAAAGAAAAAAGAAAGAAAGAAAGAAAGAGAGAGGGAGGGGGAGAATTCAAACGCGCACGTATTCCTATCCGGGAATGTCTAATAACTAACGACGGATGTCGTTTTTCGATAGTAATCCGTCGTTCAACGGCTCCGTGCCTCCTCCTTCCCCCCAAATCGAATGCAAATTCGAATTCGGTGAACGTGATTCCGTACTTTGCCTTCTGCCCGCGTTGTAGATCATTGACTCGAATTAATAGTCCGTCGTCCTAGTCTAAAACTGGATGGATTCATCGAACAGATTTGATTGAAATTGGAGATTTTTCTTTTTCTTCTCTTCTTGAACTTAAATTTAATCCTTGTTTTTGTATCTCGTCTGTTTACAAATTTATAAGTTTCGATCGTTATTCGACGAAATTGTTGCAAGGATCGTTTATAAGTATAAGCTTCACGTATCACGCGAAAATGAAACTTTTATCGATTGTTAAAAAAAGAAAGAGGGAAAGGAAATATTCAGAATGTACATTTTACACTCGTCGAATGAATTTGTTTCACGTGTCTTCGTTTTCAAAATGAAAAAAAAAAAAAAAAAAAACCAAACTTGTTTTGTTCGATTCCCTTTGTTTTCAATGAAATCGTATATTTTTCTTCCCTATAAAAGCTCATTGACTGCAAAATACGAGTCAATCAATTTCCATCGGTTCCGCGTGGTTCCGAAACAATAAACAATTTTCGAAAAAAGATAAAATTGAAATGGGATATTCCCTTACCTGCCACGTGTCGAAATTTATCAAAACCGCGAACTGTAAAATAATACCGATGATATAATTGTGATTTTATATACGATAAACAAATAAAGGCAATTATTCGAATCCAATTTGAATTATGATAATATTATATACGATTCGTTTTAGGAATCTGGATAATAAAATTGGATTATTTTCAGAAATTGTCGCGATCGTAAAATGGTTGATTTCATAAAGTAAGGAATTTATTTGCATGAAATTAACATCGACCAGAATAAATATAGAAATAATAGCGTTGGATCAACGCGTGGAGAGATTCATTATTCCGTTGTTTCCTTGTAGTCGTGATACAAATATATGTTCTCATTAATGCGACAATGTAAAAGGGCGTTGCAATTGTCTATCAAATTGCTCGTTATCGAATATTCAGACGTTAACTAATGATACAATTCACTAACTTCCGACGCTGATTAAAGGTTGATTAAGCACAAACAATACCAGACATTTTACTGCGTAATATGAATCAAGCTCCATTCGAAAAGCGTGTAAGCCATTGGACACCAAATTACACAAAATTTCACGTAAAAATCATCAATTTTCTTTGAATTGGTATTTAAACGAAACGGTTTCACGAGCTTGAAATAATTACAAACGTGAAGTATTATTTTCGAGCATTCTGTAAATATCACGGGTGTAACGCCGTTTATTTTATTCGATATTGTAATTATTTTTCATCGATTACATATACTAAAAAAAAAATATATATATACATATACGTATTTCAAATTTTGAAAAAACATAAGCATAATTATACGTAAATTAGACATTACGTTTCACATCGGAGGATCAAGAATACAAGACCCGACCCAAAAACGTGAAAATATAAAAAAATAAACTTCCCAAAATATCGCATCGCTACTGATGCGCTATATTTCTCATCCCATCGTAAAGTAATAATAAAAAAAAAAAGCAAACAGAAAAGCGCATATTTACGCACACGAAACTTTTATAAAAATTATACGTGAAAGTGTATGTATCGATAAATTATTGATAGAATGGGAGGAGGGGAGGAATAGCCGATAAAACTATCGGGTTCGATCGGGAACGTGGTTAAACAACGTATTCGAGTTATGAATATGCACTTCCGTCGAAATTTGCAGCCAATACGATTGACAGAGATGGCACGTGTTCTTCTCTCTGTATCTATCCCTCTCTATCTCCATCCCAGATATTCGACGATAAACATCTCGCCCCCGTATAAATTACCCGCGAAATTTCGACTAAAAAGATCCGTTGCTCGATCATCATCTCGTCGCCTGTAGCAACCTGTCGCGCGTATTACGTACGATTTATCAGTTACACGCAGCGCGTTTCGATCCCCTCCCCTCCTCCCCCATTGCGCGCTCGTTAAAAGGGGCCCAATTCGTGGCCGGGGAAGACCTCGAAAAATCCATTCATACCGGTCGAAATATCTGGCTGCGGACGGGAGATTGCGAGCGGCTTTGACAATGAACGAGGAATATATACGCGGGATGAAGGCCGACTGGATGCGTCATTTAAATGGCCACGGCTGGCGACCATCGATGGACCAGAAACTTCATCCTCCGCAGAATTTTCAGTGGGGAGAGTGGAGGGCTTTCCAGAATGCACGGACAACGATTTCTCGATCCGCGTTATTTTTTAATTGGTTTTAATTGATTCACAATGAAATGCGGATATCGTTAATTATAAAGTAGTTCTCGTCACTTTTCTCATTAATCGTTGTCGTTTATAAATTTTTCTTTCATCTTCCGTTGTGGGTCGTTTCCACAGCGACGCGCCATGTGACGCTCGCACACCCATTCACGAAACAACCAACGTCCAATAAATCATGCACCGGCCTCCTCTCGCGCGCATGCACGCGCGGCTCACGGAATAATTTGCCGGCCAAGATATCGGAGTCAAATTCACCGATAAATAATTCAACCCCTTTCCTTTCCGCCGTTCCCGGAATTTCGAGAATTCGTTTCGAGAATCAAAGAGACGCCGCTGGCTGACTCTGTCGCGGTTTCGAGCCAACACAATCGCTATTGTTCGACGAGTCGTGGAAGGAGGAGGAGGAGAAGGGGAGAGGCATGTGCTTGAGTTTAACGATCCGGGGGATTTCACGTGGTCAGCTACGGGTCAACAGACGGATATGCTAATCACCTTGCTGGGGTTAATTAATCTTCCGAGTCAGATGTTCTCAACATCGTATCCTCCTTACTTTTAATGGATAATTCGCGGGATTCGTGACTCGTTGACTTGTTGCGGAAGGGAAACTTGTTCGATAAAGGGTAGATTTGTGGTCGTGCCATGGTCGTAGTGTGTAATCTCGGTTTTTTTAAAGCGAAGAGCGCTCTTGGTTATTTATTTTTCTCTCTTTCTTTTTCCTTCTTCTCGAGTTATCGTGAATGAAAAATATTTATGGCGATCGGCGATCTAGGAACGGCCGTAGTGTAGGTGTAAAGGAACGGTTGCAATGAATCAAGTTGGTGCCAGTTTAGATTTTTAAAAGATAGTTTATACAATTACTCGTACTGGCCTGATAAAAATTTAATAGGAAATAACGAAAGGAGATAGATGGCAATAATGGAATAAACGATAAGTTCACTTCTCGCATCGGTAAACTGAAATAATTCTGACTTTAAAAAAGAGAGAAAATTTTATTTCCTCGATATTTTTTCTCTACAACGAAAAAAAGAAGAAATAAGAATAAAGATTCTCGCGTGATCTCGCGATGGATGGTAAAAATCCCGTTCCACCTTTTTTGTTCCAAAGTTTGGAAAAAAATTTTTCTCCCCAAAGAAAATTAAAAACAGAGCATTGGAGGCATTCTTGATATATGAAATACATTTATATACGAGAATAAACGTAAGATGTATCGTGATCGAGAATGTTCATGGCAGGCCGAATGGTTAGACCGCGAACTTGGTGAATGTCGCGCGTGCTCTCGATCATATCTCGCGGAGTGCACGATAATTCACACGAGACCGAGCTATTAATAATCTCGTCTGACTTGAGTAAAAGCCGCCTGGGACAAGAATGGATGAAGAAGAGCCTACGAGCGAAGAAGAGAGGGAGAGAAGCGGGGCAAAAATGGCGGAGGGGAAGGCGTTGCCGCGGTGGAATCGTTGTGAATAGGTAATTAAGCGAGGTGAAGTGTGCATACTTGTGAGGATATTTCTAACGCGACAACGAGATAAATATACACCAATTGAAAACGTTAAATCTGAAAAACGTATTACGCGCGGTTAAATTTCGAATAAGGGATGGCCATTGTCTAGAATGGAATTAAGTTGGTGGAAAAAGATTAATGCGAATTTATTTTAAATATTTCGTCGCGCTTCGTTCGACGAATGGCTGAGAGATTAGCGAAAATTAAACGCGGAGTTTACGAAGAAAATAGATATGTTGAGCGAGATATAATTGAATAATCCTGCACATCCTCTTCCACTGCTATTCTATGTTTATTTCTTCTTCTATATGGAAATTTTTATCTTAAGAAGCGACACAAGTTTCGATATTTAAGTAAACGCGGTTAATAGCGCGGCGAAAGAAAGAACAAAGAAAAATGTCGATCCGTTTAAAAATCTGTCTCCTCTATTTCTCTTTATCGATGCAATGTTTCGCCGTGTTTTTGTACGAAAACTTGATCAGATTTTTAAGTTTTTATCAGAGTTTTGAAAAGATTCGGGATTCTCTTGTTTGTGAAGACACTTGAAGAAACTAAATCGTGGAGATTCTTAAATATCGAAGTTAGACACCGTAACTCACCCGTTGGAGAGTCACGGCCGACCTCATAAACAACTCGAAAAACTTCGATTGTGAAACTTTTCGGGGAATAAGGTGGCAAGATGTTTCTAACTTGTTGAGAATCCCAATATGCGTCACACGGAGGGATATCCCTCCTCCCCTTTGAAAACAAACGTCACCAAACTATTAAAAATTCCGAATCCCTATAGATTGAGATCCATATATAATTTTCCGCTCGGTTACAATGTGATTTATCTGCAATTCTAATATTTCGGATATGGGTAACCTGATGGTTCGTATACACGGTATCCCATTTCAATCGATTCAACAGAATCTAGCCTGGAAACTATTGACGATATTGAAAAATATTTTGAAGAAAATTTATACGCATTTGATTTGATCGTAAAATGATTTTTTTTTTTTTCTTTCGTAGTGATCAAACTATGAAGAACATTCAAAGATCGATCGATCGTATCGAGAAAATTATTGATTTAGGGAATTGAATTTCAACTCCAATGTTTCTTCTTTTAAATTTAACGAGTGGAGTATAAGAAAAGTATTTGTTTCGACAGGTTTAGCTTTAAATATAAGAACACCCTGTATATCGACCTGTACCTATAGAATTTGATTTCGTCGAATCGATTGGATCGAATTATGTACGTAAATATACGCGCAATGATTTTTTATTTACGCGAGATCACATTACAGGAGATTTTTTTATTTTTATTTTTAAGTTTAAGTTTAATTAAAAAAAAAAAAGTATTTAAATATTTGAATATTCCTTATCGTGTTGCATATTCATCGTGTCATACATTTATGAATGATATCATCTACAATCAGGTCATTCATATACATATAAATGTAATAATAAATCAATGAAATACCACACAGTAGAATTCCATTTATATGAACCCATTGGGGACGTTTCGTGTAACAGGATCGTCCATGTAATAGAAGTCTAATTACTCTCTCTCTTTCTCTCTCCAATTACGTACAGATTTTTCACGAACTTCCGAATCAAATAAATGAATTTAATCATCCAACTCGTTCCTTAAATCATTCACACACACACACTTTACGTTTTATAAGTTATAAATATTCATACGATACGCGAAAATTGCCACTAATTTAAATAACATAATAGAGACTAAACTATTCGATCGATCATTAACGAAAATTGCATTCCATAAACGAAATTATACCGTAAATAATACTTATAATACAATATAACGATACTAATACCTAAAATCACTGATGAAATCAATCCTTGTCCATGAATAATTAACGCAAAATTTGAATTGTATAAGTGCCAACGATTATGTTGAAAAAATAAAAAAACGAAGAATTTATTTTCCGTCGCATGGTTCGAAATTCAGAGAAAAAAACATGGCTTTTTTTTTTTTTTTATTTCGACGAGACAAGTGCAGCCGACAGGCGGTGGATCGTAATCGATGAAATACCACCATCAACCAGCGTGAGACGTCCCGGCGTGCATCTCGAATGCAGCTGAGAACGCAGATTGCAGGTGTCAGCGGCTCTAACAGCGAACTTTCGTCAGCCACTATTTCATAAAAGTCTACGTCGGCCAGCGCGAACTGCTCGAGCCGAGGCTATATATATATATAGATATAGATATATACGCTTGGCGCAGTTTCACGCTGTTCGAGCAACAGCTAGTTTATTCAAATTTGATGTAATGCTTTCCTGCATCACCTTTCGACGCTTCTCGAAAAATCCCCCTCGGCTCGCATCTGAGTAAGTTTTTGTCAAATCTCGAGATTATACAACGTTATTATGTAACGCTACTCTCGGTATTTTTCAGTATAATACTCGTGTTTATACTTGTGTCGTTGTATTTGTACAATATTCTCTTTGATATTCGTTTACGAAGATCTGTTTTTCTTTTTGGGATGAGAAAAACACTAATCAGCTTCGAGCGAAAGAAAGACAATAATCTCCCAATTCTCTTCGATTTTTCTCTCTTCGACAATCTGTTTACTCTCCGCCATCCTGCGCGATTCGATCGATCGAAATAAAATCGCACGAATCGGTTAAACGTTTTATCGACCCTTTATCGACGTCTGTACACGTCCGTTGGAGGAATCGCTCGCAGTGGAAGGTTCGAAGACAGTTCGAAGAAGACAATGGACGAGGGCGATTCGAACGGGGACGGCTAGCTATAAAGGTACGTCATCGCGTATTCGAAGACGTCGGATTTTCCCTGTGTCCACAGGCTCGAGCAAGGATAAAACGTTGTTACGAACTATGCAAAACCTGTAGCTTCTTCCCTCTCTTTCCGCCTTCTCTCGACCCGATGTAAAGAGATCGGAACGGGTAACGGGAGACGTATTTCAACGTTGAGAAGATTTCACGTGTTGCCCGAAGCCTCTGTTATGCGTTTACTTTTTGCGCTTCTTAGCTCCGCGAGTTGAAGGAAATCCGGTATTTGCAAAAATATTAGATTCATGCCCGGAGAGAAGGACAGTAGTATCGTATTATTCGACGAACGGTGCTTTGACGGTTCGTTAGTCAAACAGAAAAAAAAGGAAAAAATTCGCGTGGATATATGAAGATCTACGTGCACGTAAATATTTGCGTGTTCCTGCGTCTTCGCTGGGTTTTTCCCTCCGTTTTTTTTTTTTGCGCGATATTAAGAGAGCGAATGGTAAATATTCATATGGAAACAAAAACTTTATTTTAATATATATATATATATCGATAAAACTATCGTTTTGAATAAATTCTCGTCGTATCGAGAATGAAATTTTTGGAAATTTTAGATACGTTAATTGATAAGTCGAAAATATGGCGAATGACGAATTTTTAAATTTTAAAACGGATCACGTTAGATTTCGAAAAACGTTTGTTGTGGAACATTCGAATCACGTGTTCCCTCGATCAATCCTAATTTTATTTTCGAAATCGGGAAGAACTTTTGTTGCGGATTTTATCGTTCTGCTAGAAACTGAACTTCCACTGCTAATTTACCTAATCTATTTTTCTCGTCCCTGGAAAATTTTCTTTTCACGAACAACACTCGAATAATTCAACGATCGAATAATAGTAAAAAGGAGGGGAGAGAAAAAAAAAAAAAAGAAAAAAAAGAAAAACGTCTACCTTGCGACGTCTTAATAAAACTTCTGCGCTCGCACAATGTCGCTCATTAATCATAACAAACGAAATTGAAACTTTTCTAATTCCACTTTCCCCAATTTGGCAATTCAACCAAAGTTTGGCGACGGTGAAACTCGAGGATTTCGGGCGAAAATTTCAAAGTTCGCGGAAAGGAGGAATTTTTAGCAAACATTATTAGCAAAAAAAAAATTAAGGGGGGCGAAAGTTTATCCGATTGATTGCGACCCTCCCATAATGATAAAAAATTCAGAAGAATCGAAATAAAAGTTACTTTTCCCTTTCGAAAGATAAACGGGGGAGAAGGGTTATGCAAAAATCCAGAAATGATGCAGCCAGTCGAACCAATCCTTCGTCTTTTCGACCATAAAATATTCTAATAAGCCGATCCTCGACAAAGAAGAATAAAGATAAAGGGAATAAAGAGGGACATTCGGATACAAAGATCAAGAAGACGGGTGCTATAAATTAGCATAGACAAACTTCACCCGTCCGCTCTGAATTTCTACGTTCGAAATCGGCGTTATTTATTCCCAGCATCGTGATCCCGCTACTATTAATCCACGACTTATACATTTCTTATGCTCTAACGTTATCTTTCCTTTTGTAATTAAATATTTGTTCGACTATCTGAAAAGAAAAGTTAAAGTTTTCGAATTAAATTTCACAAGAATTGGAGGAGATTCGACGTAAGAAAGGGGTATAATCTAACAATTTCATCAAATTACAATAGAAATCGAATCGTTATCCGTGCGATCCTTCATGCGCGTCCCCATGTTAAACGTGAAATTAGAATTCATAGTGGGCCGCGGAGGGTCACGTGCAACATTTCTCGATCGCTCGCTTTGAAAGGGGAAGGGGCAGAAGACTGGGTATAGAAAAATCGAAATACAACGTCCAAATCACGAATCGAGTTCAGAGACGGGGTTTATCGGAGTATAGCCCGTTGAGCCCGATAGAGGATAGCCAAGATACAACAAGCGAATTTCAATCTACAGTCTTTTGTTTCCCGAATCAAAGAAGCGAAAAGCCTTTCGGACTCTTATAGATAAGAAAGGACGAGCCGATAGTGGATGAGAAAACCTGGCAAAGAATAGCTCGACCTCTGGAACGGAAATAGAAAAGACCGAAATCGGAGGGCAAAGAAGAGTCCCTCGTCCGTCTCTCCTTCATTGTGCAAGAGGAAACTTTTGCCACCGATATTAATTAAATTACAAACGAAACACGTTTGTTCTTTCTTTGGCCAAGTAACACAATGGAATAGATAGAACTACGTAACAAGAATAGGCCCTCCGCGCTCTTCACAGACGCTAACTTTTCATTCGGATCGAAACTATCTCTAAATTTTTTATTCGCACAATAAAGAAATACTTGGTAGAAGCAACAGCGATGGAAAGGATCTTTTTTCATTTGGAAAGATCGAAAGATATTATCCGAATTAAAATCAAAAACCGTTCCAATTGTATTGAAAATAAAAGGTGGAGAAGGTATAAGGTTAGAAAAAAAACGCGGTGATAAAGTGGCGTACTTCCACTTGGAAATATCGAAGGTATAAAAATCTTACGCGAACGGCGGATAGGAGAGGATAAAAACAACCCTCGTTAATCCTTGGAACAGCCACAGCCGGACTATTCGCAACACATAAAACGCCCTCGAGACAGACTTGTCGCGCCAGGCTTTAAATGCGGTTCAACATTCCATAAAACATGGCACTCGTCATGGCTAGAGCACGCTCCGAACCACCACCACCACCACCACCAGTCTGAGTACACTACACTGTCAGAGTCATGGGATTATTTATGCGGAACCTCTTTACCCGATGCTCGTTTTCTCGCTATTTATTGGCCCTGGGAACGCTCGCGGACCAAATCCAGAATCGATTTCGAACAACTTCTTAAACTCACGCTATCGTTGCGAACAGGAAAACGATATACCAGAATCACTTCCATCTTATCGATCAAGGAAAATATTGAACATTTCGCTTCGAAACTTTGAAATTCCTCAAACTCGAGATTCCGAAATTTTTTCGTTGCGTAATTTATTCCGCGAATTTATTCACGTTATTATATTCTATCGATCTTGTCTTTGCAGGTTCAAACATTTAAATATCACGTCAATTATAAATTAACAATATCAACCCCAACAACTTTCTGCGTGCAGAAATTCGACGTTATTTGGGCTATTTTGATACTATTTTCAAACTCTGGGAAAATTCTCGCGATAAATTTCGTCAAAATTTCATGTATCTCATCTACGTCCTTTCGTCTCGAAAATTTGTCCACGTTTTCCAACGTTCTCGAGGAAAGGAGGTCGACATTCTCCATTGGAAATCTCTCTTCTCTTATCGAATTTGCGACGCGACGCCTCGCGGTGCTAATTTATTTGGCCGGCGAATGAATTCAAATCGAAATGATCGGCATTTCTGTTTGCAATGACGTTTCGCTCGGTGACAAGAATGTTTTAATTACGTGGCACGCTGACAGCGCAGAGGTTGAGACCAGGTTAATTCACATGCACTTTGACTGCATTCGGCAAACATCGGGAACAAACTCGACAAGCTGGCTCCGATGTCACAAACCACCCTACCTCCTTCCTCTCCCTCTCCCTCTCTTTCTCGTTTGCTTGTGTATCGTTTTACTGGAGAGTGAACTATTCGATACCGATTCCGGACGTACGTAGATTTCGTTTGATCGTGGACATATTACGGCGCTTACAGAGTAGAAAAAAAGAAAAAAAAGGAAAAGAAAAGAACAGATGTTATAAATATTTCAAACAAAACCCATCGCGTTCGCGCGATAAAATAGAGATGAAGAAAAGCTTGGCGTAAAGAAGCGCGGAGCAAAAAGGTTAAAAATTTTTGTTATCAGAAATACCCACTCGGGAAAAAATAGGAAATGCATTTTAATTTACGAGACACGCGATACGTTTATTTCTGAATAAATAACAATTGTATTGCGGCCAACGTTTCAATGGCTAGTAAAGAAAATGGGAGTAAATCAATTCCGGTTATACGGATGGAAAGAAATAAATGTTATTCCCGTTACAACGAGTTGCTGCTGCTCGTCTAGTTTATAATATAGTTGTCACGTTCAGACGATGAAACGTTTGGATTTGTGTAGACAAAAAAAAAAAATAATAATTTGACATTTTTAAATTCAATTCAATTTTTACAAAATTATACGTGCGTCTATATGTACACGATAATAATTTTTATTGCGCCCTTTAATCTTTATTGTTAAAGTAGTGGTATGTTTTTTAGCGTATCAGTGGGAAAAAAGGAAAAAAATCGAACGGTTATACAAACGGTTGAAAGAGGAATAAAATTACCGTTCACTTTCGGAATAAACATGTTCTTTTATACAGGAAACACCAGGGTAACTATGGTTAACACCAATGCTATGGTTACTCAGATCCCGTTTTCAAACACGATGCTAAAGAATACAATAGTGGTCCGCATGCACACACACACACACACAGGAAGGCGCACGATGCAAAACGGGAAACGAATACAAATGTTTATTAACCTCCGGTTGATACCGAATCGAATGCATTCTATATGTAAACAAAATGCGCATGAGAACATTACTTCACCTATAAAGTAGAACTTTGCTCGCGTATAAAACGTGAACTCGACTGACAAAAATTTGCATCGAATTTATATACCTTGGTAATTTACACCATTACAAGAGGGAGGGAAATCTATTGGACACCGTTTAAAAATATCGAAACAACCTTCCTCTTATCCGAAATCTATCTTAATGAGTAATTTCCACGAAACGCACGCAGAATAGAAATAATAATGATATTCGAAAGAAACATACGATTCCCTAATAATCCTTACGAAAGGCAGAAAAAGTTCATGCAAACATGGGTAGGATACACATTGTCGGGTATACACAATGTAACAGAGTCGATTCGTACACATCCCGAGAACAATTGCTCGTGGTTCCGTGAAGCTCGAAAAATCGAGAGACATTCTCGGCAAGCGATTCAGCGTTACCTCCACGGATGGACTCTGTTTGAAAACACCCCCTCCCCTCCTTACAAGGTACGCCGCGAAAGAATACAATGGCGCGCCGTGTAGGAGACGTACAATTTGAAGGAGAACGCACGCTAGATAGAAATGTCGCTTCAAGTCGTGATACCACAGAGTCGAGTGTGTCAAAGGTATTGTCGTGTAAACAGGTCGCGTGTAAAAAACCGCTGTTAGTCACCGAACGGACTGAATCTTTTCACCTGGCTCTATCGACCCTCTCCTCCTCCTTCCTCCTTCTTTTCGTCCCTCCTTTTTTATATTTCCCTTTTCTTCTTTTCTTTACCGTGTATACTCGCACAATCTGTTCATTCATTCGATTTGCTCGGTACACTGTACTTGTTTCCTCTTTCTCTCTTTTATCACTGCTGATCCAAGGATAATTTATCTCGTCGTAAAAGGGAGGAATTTGAATAAATATCTTTTTAACAATTCTAATTTGTCTAACTAAGTATTAGATAAAGTAACCGTTTATTTTTATTTGGAGAGGACTGAAAGAGCGTAATTGATAAGAAGGTGATTAAATAAATCGATCGATAATCCTTTGCTCGCTTTGTCTTTCGCTTTGTATTATTATTTTCCGATAATAGCTTGTTTATTTCAACAGATTGCTATTTATTTGAATCATTATCATTCGAATCGGTTTCAATTATCGAAAGATATTGGACTCGAAATTAAGGTGAGAAGAGAAAAATTTATTTTCGGAGTAAATCTCAACCATGTCGTCTATTAATATTAGAATTTAATATAGTTAATAGCGATTACTCGAACCATTTCAGACTTCGATATCAGTGATTGGCTACTACCAATCTTATCTGATCCTACCGAAAAAGGCTCAGTCTTTAATTAAAGAATCCAGCTCTACGAATAGCAATCGAAGATGAATTCTCTATAATTAAGCTTTAATTTATGCTAGTTAACCGATGAGAATTTAATAATATTTTCTCTTTTCAAATAGATAAAAATTGAACAATAATAAAAGAAAGGGGAAAAGATATTAAATTAATTTTATAACAAGAACAGTGCGTTTAATTATTAATGCGAAAATTTCATCAAAATCTAATCTAATAATTTTTCAATATAATTTAATATATCCCCCAATAAAAATCATCGAAAAAAAATTGATAATCCAGAATCTTCGAGTCTAGTATTTTCGATTCGGAGCGTTGTTGGAGTTGGACCTCGAGATCAACGACCTCGAGAAAAACGAACGAAAAATGTTCGAAAGAAACGCCGAAAGCTCCAACTGCCTCGTAAAGTTTTAACGTGTGCGCCTCATGCAAGCGTTCAAGTAAAATAATACGATCGTGCGTTTCTCGAAAGTGGTCTTCCCCTTTGCTGCAACCTCCCCTCCCTTTGTAGCCGGCGCGAATTCGTTCTTTAACGAACAACGACGGAACTTTGAATCGTAAAACTTGGCCGTGGAGAAAGCGAGAAAGAAGGTCGGACCTCGACGAGAGGCCGAAACCGTTTTCGGGGCCGTTTTAAAAGGAACTAAATCTCGGGGATAAATCGGTCCCGTCGCAAGAGCAGATCGCAATAACGCGAAAGTTGTGCGACGCTGTAGAGAGACGCACACCTGTGTCGAACAACCTTGTACGTACAGGGTAAGGGATAGGGATCGAAGTCTCGGCCAGTTCTGATAGTTGGGACTTAAAAATATCACTATTTCAAGAATCACGGACTGAAATAAATTTTATACGAAATCTTATTTCTTTTAACGAGGATGGAACGAAGATAGGTAAAAAGTTTAGATCTTTGAAACGTTTCGGATAGGATAAGCTGGACAGGATATAGTAATTTCTTTTCGTGTTACAGGGAAATGTCGATATACACCGATATATGATATATATATATCGTATATCGTTTCAATTACCAAATTCTGAAATAATTTCGTTCATTTCGTGACGTGCAGTCGATGATCGTCGATATAATATAACGTTGATGGACCGCGTTCAGCCGGGAAACAAATGAACATTAACATCGTTATGCAATCCGGCCATCAACTACTGGATTACACGTTATAAATGAATGAAACTATTTCAAAATTCTTGACAGTTCGAATGATACGCGATATCGTTACCGAATTCGCTCTTTTATTCTCTCTCTCTCTCTCCTTTTTTTCCCCCTCCCCTCTATTCGATTCCATTTCATAAATCCATCACCAGCAAGTTAACATTTAGTAGCGTCATTACATCACGTACAAATTTTATATACGAATTCGATACGATTTTTATTACGATAATTAACAAAAAAAAAAAAGGTGTTAATTTCATCGACGAGATACGCATAAACGGGGATGATTAGACGGAACGCCACCTGTAAACTATTCGATCGGGAGATATAGGTTAAAAATAGAGAGAGCGACGTTTTCGTGAAACAAATTGTCGGAATGCAAATCCAGCAGCAGGTGAGACGCGAGGGTTTGGTCGGAGAGACTGACAAAGCGATGCAATCACGATCCACGGCGGGTAATTAGTTAGCTGCGTGTACCGACGCTTGATCGCATTCGATTTTTCTCGGCTCCGCCGGGCGTTAATTACCGTCCACGATCGATTGGCCAGGCCGCGAGCCCCGAGATCACGCCAATGCGTGCACCTCGGTTAACCTTCCACGCCATTTCACCGACTTATTCGCACCCCTGCCCCCCTCCGATGTTCAAAAATAACTCGATCCTTTCCAACGACGAGGATGTAACCGAGGAAACGAGGCGGAAAATGAAAGTTACGAAGTTGGTATTGATCCGTATTAACAACGCGATATCACAAATCCAACTCCAATTGGACAATTCGTATTATACGAATTCGTTAATTTTGTAAAATTCTAACATCGAAACGTAATTTATTATTCCATTCCGTTCCATATCCAACCCGCGAAGAAATGAATAAAAATTCGAACGGAACTCGGCAAAAAGGAATAAAAAAAGGAAAAGAAGAAACGACGATCGATGAATTTGACGAGGGAATTTATTCGACAGTTTGGCGCGCGGTCGAATCGCGGGAATTGGGTACAACAGGCACGGAAGCAGGGGCTGTCGTTTCGCAGAACTCGTTGCGGCGGAAGCCGGTGGTAAAAGTAATGGAAAAGAGAATACATTTTTTAGGTTTGCCGATCCGACTACGGTTGCCGGATTAACAGGGAAAGTGGATAAGCCGGGCGTCAAGGGCCGGCCAGTGGCGAAGGGAGAGGGTGGACTACGTACTGCCAATAAAAGCCGGGGTGTCAGTATATCACGCCGGCTCTGGCTGGCCGTGTCCAACGATACAGTCCAATATATTATCCAGATAGCCATGCTAATTCAGCTCTAGCTCCCGCCGATTCCCCGCTTGGTTGCCTTTGCCTCGCATGCTCGTCCGTTTACGCTCCTCGTCCCTCTTCCCATCTTCCTTTCACCCCCTCGCCACCCCGTAGCGGCGGCGGCGGTGGTGGTGGTGCTTCTTGCCCCGAATCGCCCGTACGTGTGCACCTGTACACCCACCGTTACGTACGGAGGATGCGTTTCGTCATTCCTGTGAATCCAACAATCCTCCGCAGAGCCGCCCCTACGTGGCAGGGATTTCAGATGACATTGCATCCTCGTTACGAGGCATTATACGATCCATTCTGATAAGGGAAGATTACCGGTGCCGGATCTTTGCTCCACCTAAAGCCCGATTTACAAGCCGAGTCGATCGTACCACCGGCGAAAACGTTTATTGTTTGTTTATTGCGGCTACGAGAGTTGAACGAACGACGCTTTTCCTTCTTTTTTTTTTTATTCTTATAGAGAAATTTCCAGCTTCGATGCTCCAATACTCGTGTTTTCGGAGGAGCAAAAATGGGAAATCTCTATAAGAAATTTTCTTTCTGCTCATTCGTTTCTATTTCGAGCGAAAAAGGAACGTAAGTTGGCTCGAATTATTTGTCGTGAAATCATTCGCCCATGTTTTTCTTCTATGAGTGTATCCACGATTTAAACTATTACGACCCGAGAATTTCTCCCTTCGAACAATTATGAAATGCATAGTTCGAGTCGCGAAGGATATACGGGATTCAATATGTACACATTCTAGGCGAGTCTAAAAGGAACGCAGGATTCGCGATCTTAGATTTCTCTCGATGAAGCCAACATCGTGAATCGGGAAGAAATATTAAATCCAATCTTACGCGCGAAATTCAATATCGCATTATTCGAAAGAAATCGAAAATACAGCTCTTGATGCACGGTAATACGTTTTGTGCGCCGTATTACGGCCCCTTTTGCATCCGCCTACAGCGCGCACTGTCCCCCCTCCCCCTCCCCCCTTCTCACAATCGCACGAAAATATTCATAACTCGATTTTCAATTTGCGCGTTGGAATACCAGACGGTACGGTTTATCGTACTATTTTCCCCTCCCCAACTTTTATTTCGCCGCGCTTCTCGAATAATTAAATGTACAAAAAAATACTGGCTCTTGACTTGACAAGCGGGATAATAAATCGCGTTAAACACACCGAAATTGAGGATAAAATCGCGCGAAACATTTTTTTTATTAAATCAATCCCCTCTCTCTCTTTCTCTGTTTCGATGAAATCAGAGGAAGTTCCATGAGGAGAGAAAAAAAAAAAAAAAAAGAAAATCGTCGTAAAAAGAGAGACAAATTGCGACCAGGCTTTGAAGGGGGAGGAGCGAAATAATCAGGTGCAAGGCTAACGAGGAAGACAAGTGAAACGGCGACGAATGATTTGCAAATTACTTTTTTTTTCGCCGCGTCGACATCTTCTCCGACCCTCCTCTCTCTATCTCCCTATTTAAGATAATTAGCGCTCGTAAAGCAATGAAACAGCCTCGCGTTACACCTGTCGCTGCCCCGTAAACTGGTTCCGAGAGAGAGGGATACAGCCGCGTTTTGCCACAGTCTCAATTAGCTCAGCTTCACAGTTCGTTAGACCTTTTAAAACCGGTTTCCAGGACTAAATGTTTTCAGTGAGGACGCGCGTATATAACGGGACACGGCCGACGAAAGGGTGACAACGAGAAAGGAGAAACGAGTAAAGAAAGAGAGGAGGAGGGAGAGGATTTATTTCTCGAGCCACCATCGATTCAACGAAATTGCGTAACAATCTGGACCGATGATCCCGCGGCCTTTGTTCTCGAAACGACTATCCATCACGAGGTAGTTCCTCATCGTGGAAGCTTAGAAGAATAATAATAATAATTTTAAAGATTTCTGAGAAACATGGATGATACGTTTGATTACGAATTTTATATTCATACATACACGCCATCGATACACTTCTCTGGGATCTATCCTTTCGAGTTATACGTCGAATAATGTCAATGCTCATCAAGGGATCGCGAGAAGTATTTGTACATTGTGTATTTATTATAACATTAATAATCAAGCCCATTGTTCGTACCGATCAAATAACCGACACGTTTCTCTCATTTTCTTTTCAACAGATCTCAAAAGAGACAAAATCATTCGACACGGATCCCGCGAGGCAAAGCGGAATCGAAACGAATCGAGCGCTTGATCGTGACGCCGGAAAAACCGGTTAAATCGTTAACGGCTACAACATAACCACGAGTTCTTGATTAAACAAGTTACGTCTCGCGTTCCCTTTGATTTCTCGACGATCGAGGCCACCGCCACCCTCGCCGCGATCGCGACTCAAAGCGGCAAGAGGGTAGGTAGCCGGTGGAAGGGGAGGGGTTGTCGCCTCTTTACCTTGCGCAAGTATTTTCGTGGAAAAGTTAAATCCTGCGCTCGCGCTGCGTGCTCGAGGACTACGTCGGGCGTACATTATTTCATTAACCGTACTTTTCCTCCTCGGCTACTACCGTCGCCCTGTCCCCCCGACGTCGTTGCCGCCCACCCTCGTCGTTACCACCAACGTTGCTTCCAACGAAAGAGAGCGAGAGGGAGGAAGGGAGGGAGAGAGAATCGGGGGCGAGGGGAAGGGTTGGCTAGTAGAGAGAGGGGGTTCGAGAGGGGACCACGACACGGAGAGCGAAGGGGTAGAGCTCCGCGCTATTCTAACCGGCTTTTATATTAATTAATTTGCTCAAGAGTTTTAACGACTTATTGCACTTCAATTAACTCGTTTTAAATTGCATATAATCCGGCGACGCGGCCGTGGCCGGAAAATTCGTTCGGTAATAATAAACCTTGCGGATTAACCGGGCGAGGGCGACCATTGTCGGGACGAGATATTCGGCCAAACTCTGAGAATTGGTCACGCGTTTATTCGTTTCTGGTTTTTCTTTTTTTTTCGTTTATTCTGGAAACGAATTGTTCGAAGAAGAGCCGAGACGTTCGCGATTCTTTTTATAAAGATTAAATCGTATCGGGAACGAGTGTACTTTGATCGGTGGCTCTGGAATTATACGAACGGATAAAAATCTTAGGATCGAGAGATCAAGGAAAAGGAGGAGGAGGAGAATTTCGTCCGGGAGTGAATATTTGGTAAAATATATCGCGACGATAATTAAGGGTAATCGTGATCAATGGGTTTAAATCGTTTATAAGATTCGTTAAATTTGATGGCAATTTAAAGTCTTTTTTTTTTTAGTATATAATTATCCATGTGAAAAATTATTAAGAAAATTGTATAAATTGTGTTACAATTTACATCATTATTGAAAATTTAATCGCTGTTATTATATTTTCGAACAATTTTAAATGAAACGAAATTTGAATAAAAATTTTAAATGAAAAAAACCCGTTAATCTTCTTTCGTTATACGGTATCTCCTGCTTACGAGCAATTTATCGCTCAGAATAATCGGTTATCGATAAAACCTTGTTTATTAAATATCTGTTCCGATATTAACGAGACCATTGTAATAATTCTTTTACGAGACATTACGGACGAGTTATCACCGTGTAAACGCGTGAACATCGTATCAAAAATTGAATTTACTGTACTGCGAGTGTAGAGTAAGCAAAGCGGATTTGAAGTTTCAAAATACACATACACGATGTACGTATGAAGAAGCTGATGAAGAGAAAGCAGAAGAAGTAGGAGGAAGAAGATTTGCAATTCATGAAGGAAAAAGAAACGCGTTTGTTATCTTTATGGGGTAGCAATCCTTCAGACAATAACAAAAACACATTCCGTTTTAGCTATTTTAATTCAAAATGGCGAGAAAGAGCATAAATGTCTGAATTAATCATGACACGAGTTACCCGCTAATTATTATCAAGAACTTTTTTGCTGCACTAAGCAAAATGTAACCAAGTTGAAATTATTTTTGAAGAAAATGCGGAGTAAGCTTGTGAACTTTTTGCTTATATAAAGCCCTTAGAAAAATGGTGGTATCCTGTTTACTTCGAGGAAATTTACTGTAAATTGGAAAATTTGAGATGAATTAACAAACTGCATCGCAATAATACCAGTAATTAAATATTCTCGTGTCTCACGGAAAATATTTTATCGCATATTTTCTTTTCTTTTTTTTTTTTTAACAAATAGCAAATAAACCAGACGGAGAGTACGGAGTGATGAGCGAGAACGGAGCTTAAGCTTCTTTTTCAGTGATACATTTCATCTCGCGATTATTTTCTTACTCTTAATTAGTCTCATCCTTAGCTTCTTATCTTTTCTTCACAAAGGGCGCGCTTACACACACGTATTTTTACACAATTAAGTAAATCCCCTTTAAGCTGACTAAGTCTAAATTATAGGCCCAGCGAGACAACGTGCGCAAAATTCCGTATTTTTTCCCTCCAAGCTTATATTAATAACGCAATTTCTCTTAAATTCTTACCCCCATTCTGATCTATACCTTCTATCATTAAAATAATTTTACCCTCTTTAATTCATTCAAAGGATTAACCGCAAAACTCTTCACAAACTTCTCCAACGATTATTTTCAACGATTAAAAAGAGAAACGATTTATCACCCCACCGATTATCAACTCTAATAAATCTATCTACATCCATATCAAGACCTCGATTCAAAGCTCCCTCCCCCGTTATGCACGCGCGAAATCGTGGAAAGAAAAGCGGAAACGGCTTTATAATACATATTTCCAATATAACCGCAAGACGTACAGATTTCTGTTCCAAGATCGAGCGGTTCGATTGAATGGAAAGTCGAATCCAGGATCGTGGGGATACAAAAGAGCGCGACATCCAGAAAGGGGGAGGCGCTGCGAAGTTTCCGGAAACGGGGGGAGGTTTTCGGATAGAGCGGCTGGAACTCGTTCGTAACCGGAGTCCGATCCGGGCCGTAATTACAATTCGAACAAAGTTATGCCGGCCTGGATCGGGCGGGGATGTGTCAAGTATTTAATCAGGGCCGAGTCGAGTCTACGAGAGACAATAGATGGGCGACCGACCAACCCTCCTCCTCCTCCTAGAGCCTATCCCCCTCCATTACGATCCCTCTTACCACCGTTGTCTCCTTCATCTCCTGCTCTCCTTCCTCTCTCGTTCTGCCTCCACTATGACTAGGGGTGCAATTATGTCGACCTCATTTCAGGACAGCTTCACTCCTTCCTTTGAATCGTACCGCAGCTCCTCGTATCTCTCCTTCCTACCCTCCATCCATCGTCTCTCTCTCTCTCTCTCTGTGTTCAACGAAATCGTCCTTTGCGCGGTTATACACTCCTCTTTTTCCTCTGGTTATCCTCCCTGTCCTCTTATTCTTTCCCGGTAATTTTCCTTGTTTCTCTTTTATTTTTTTTCTTTTTCTTTTTTTAGTTTTTGCAAGAGTTCCTTATCTTTCTCCCCCTTCCTTTCTTTTTCCACGTCTTTTTATTTACGCAGCTTTTTCGGTATTACACTCACCTCGTTGCTTTCTTGACGAGCTTTTGTTTATTCCCCCGGATTATGTGCTCCTTATGTGCTCGAACGAATTACGATCTTTTTTATTTCTCTTCTTACTGCCTCCGCTGATGCAGCGCCGTTGTAATCGTGTTAACTCGAGGGGTAATCGCTCGGAAAGAAGATTGTTGCCGTTTTGACAAGTTGTCGTTTTCCTTTTTTTTTTTTTTTTCTTTGTTGCTCGAGTATCATCCTTGATACTCGAGGGATGATATTCGAGGTGCGGTAAGAGTGTATATCTCTACGCGGAAGGACAATTGAACGGACGGTTCGAACGCAAAATTTTTAAGAGCGAGAGCGAAAAGAAGCTTTCCTTTTTTTACGTTTTAACACGAACGGGAACGAAGAGACGTTGAGTTCGCTCTTTATTGATCGTAATCTGAACACTTGGTTTACAAATTACGGCAATACGCGCTCTTTAAATATACAATGGATGGTATTTTGTCAGACATACAAAGGTAAAAATACCATCCCGGTATTCAGTTTGTAAGCTTCGTTATCTGATTACAGGAGGCATGCTACTCCTAAGTATTCACGATCTTGATCCGTGTCTGTGGCGGCCGTTCTCCGAATCACGCGCGATTTCTACAAATTCTCGAGATACACGCGAACCAACCAGCGATTTTTTCCTCAAAAAAAAAAAAAGAAAAAAAGGAACCTTTGAATTTTACGAATAATCTTTGTACGATTGATCGTCAAAATTTTGAAATTTCCAAATAACAATTTTATCGCGCTATAATAAATTGGGAAATGAAACGATTCTCGAAAAAAATCTTGAATTTTAGGAATAAAATTTACTTTTATTAACCCTCGAAATTACGCAATTATACAATTATGTCAAAAATTCTGAACAACGTATAACAAATTTGATGAATTATCAACAATCGTGAAATGACAATTTAGCTGAAAATTCTCGAAGCGTGTAATAATAATTTGTCGAATCGAACATCGTTTCAATAAGATTCGCGCATCGGATATTTTGTATCGTTCATCAAATTACGGAACGAACGCGTTATTAGTCGCGTTTCGAGGGATGACAGTGGAGGGAAAAGATGACGTAAATACGAGAAACGCATTGTAAATTAGAGTTTCGGAATTGTCACGAAAACCGGTATCAAATTTATGGACAACCCGAGCTGGAAAATCTAAATCCCTCGTGATTGTCTGTCAATTATTTATGATTGGCGGCAATTTGTCCAATGGAGTATAAGCCCCATTGGGATGGGGGGTTTACCGGCTGTCATCCAACGTTTCGGACTGTATTACCCGTTTTTACTCTTCCTCGCCCCATCCGCTAATGTAACAGCCGCTCGAGAGCAAAAAATAATTTGCGGCTGGCAATATCCACCCCGTGTATTACGTGCGTGACAACCATACCGTCTCGACTCCTTTCGAAAATACTTGGAAACGTATATAACCAATCCCTTGGCTCGATTAACCATCCGACATGGATCGTGATAAGGAAACGTCGTGGAGAAGAAAAAGGTCGTTCGTCGTGGTCTTCGTTATCGAAGAGAATTCTCGCGTAATAGGGGTTGTAATGTTCTATGTAACGACATGGCAAGTGTTGCAAAAAAAAAAAAAAAAAGAAAAAAGAGAAAGAGAAAAAAAACGAACACCACGCGTCGGGAATGGAATGGAAAACGAAAGATGAATCGCGGCTGGAATCCCGTGCGAATATTTTCTGGGCCATTTCAGAAAGAGACCAAGGAATTCTTTCCATCGGCTTCATTCCAAGCGGCGATAAGGGAGGACGATATACGAAATGATCCTCGCGTGATGAGGCCACATCGATCCGCTCCTCCCTCCCCTCCCCTCTCCTCCCCGAGGCCTAATGTAACCCTCTCGTTTGACCGATCGTTAAATTATTTTTTGGTTGTAATTTAAATTAACGAAGTACGCGAAGGGATAAGGGATAAGAGTTATTGCGTGTCGTCGTATCGCGCGTTTGATCGATAATTCGTTCACCATTATTGCGACTAGACAGTGAGAAAATAATAATTCCGATTTCTTAGAGAGACGCGTGAAAAACCATGCGGAGAATGTTGTTTTGTATAATTATATTTATAGCGTTGGATTCGATGTATGTATATTTTTTTTTTATTTCGATAAAGTTTGAAAATCGTTTCTTGTCTTATTGATACCGACAATTTTGATTCCGCGATCAAAAGATTGCGTTCAATGGCGGAGCGAGGAAATACGTCGATAAAACGGAACTTATGGAACAGATGTGAAAGAAAAAGCATTTAGAAAATATTTCAAAAGCTATTAAAACTTTTTCAGTCGAATAATCTTTCCTTCTCCCTCTTCCATGCTGCTTAGTTCAGGAAAAGAACCTTTAGGAGATAACTTAATAATTGAACGAAATTGCCTTCGATAAAGTACCACGAAGCTATTTACTCTTTAATTTCTGATTTTCTTGATCTAACTTTATGTCGGTCTAGTTATCAATATTTACTTCTTCTTTTAATAATTCAGAAATGGGAAGTTTTTGCGAAAGACAATAATCAAATATTGCGATTTTTGCACGTATCGACGAATATTTTAAATTTCTAAAAAAAAAAATTTTGCACTTAATCCTTGATGTCTGTATCGTCAAATAGCAGCAGAGTGCAAAATTTTTAACGAAATTGTAATAAATATTAGAAAGTAGAAACGAACGAACGAGAATTGATCTAAATGTTTGGTAAAATTGTAACAAAATTATATTAAAAAATTTATCTGTACTCGATTATATTAGCTTCGTTAAGTTAACGCAAGAATTTACAACTTGTTTCGTGGCTATAAATACTTATCGATGTTCACGATTGATAATACAATTAAATTAGACACGACTTTTCCCTATGTTACATTATTGGGATCAGCGAACCCATTGTTTCTCGAGAAATATCTAATTTTGTTCCTCGTTTAACATCGTTACCGTTTCTCTAGCGAGTCCTAAGATCTTCTTGTTTTATCAGTTACTTTTATCATCCTTATCACGTTCATGAATCACTCATGGATTCGTTCAATTCAATTTTAACATTGATTTTAATTTAATTCCGTGAATGTATTTTCGATACCGATTTCTTAATCTTTGTTCGTTGTTTGCTCATCTTGTAAGATGAAAAATATATCTAATTACCTAAGATTTATTGTACAATTCGGTACGAATGTTGTATCCAACCAATAAAGATTAAGATCATCGATATTACTTTATACAATTTTCAAATTTATACGAATTTAATGTAAAAATCAAAATTTGTAAAAAATTAAGAAAAAGAAAATTATTTATATTATTTTCAACGTGAAGTCGAAAGATTTCTCTTTCCTTTGTCTATTTAAATAACGTTTGATTCGTGAGAAATAATTATGTTACATATATATATATATATATATTTTTTTTCCGAACTCAATTTATAGAAAATACGACGAATACTCGAACTAACTAATGGACAATGTTTACGAATAATTCGTTTAATTAATGTACTCGAACGAAATTTCACGCAAAAACTCGCACGCGCCGTTTTAAAAATGTTGCAAACCGATCGCGATTTAACATTTAACAGATTTGATCATCGTTCGATGTTAAAAACGTTCGATAAATCAGCAAAAACAACGACGCTTCTTGAATATACGCGAAACGAATAAACGGTTCATTTCACGGTTCCGCACGAAAGAACATTTTTCAACGTTTTTATCCCGGGCAAAATCCGCGTCCATTGTTTCACTCTACACGGTGATCGGGAAAAATCAACGGAAATCCTACGAATTTCATTGTCGCGTGTAAACGGGCGCGTGTGCGCTCGTGTTTACAAATTTATATCAAAGATTGTCTCCGCGGTGCAATATCAGCGGCAACACTTGTTGCTCTTTCAACGGAACTCCTTACAAAAGATTGATGTTTCCATTTCACATTCAACGGGACGCATTTTCATTCATGAATCGCTCGAAAATTGCGCCCGTCGTCGTCTCGACACCCCTCGCCAACCGAGTTACCAACCGCCTCGCGTGCACGATAAGGACAAGGTGTTTTAATAATGAATAATACGAGACTTACCAGCCACGTTGACGAAATCCAAGCTACCGAACCAACCACGCGTTCTTTCCAATTTCTTCACTCTCCGCCTCTCCGTTTAACCTCTCCGTGTACGGTTTCCTCCGTCATGTCACGTCGTAAGCGGGCTTTCGTAGTCCCAAGAGTCTCCTTACCACAGATCTCACTGCACGTCACTGCGCCTCTTTCTTCCTTTCCTCCCCCTCCTCCCTTTTCCTGTCCCTTTCTCTCCTTTTTTTCCCACTCTCCGACTCCCCTATCCCGTTTTCCAAACACTTAACCTAACGCGACAGAAGTTCCACGCGGCCGTTGTTACGACGGTAAAATTGGAACAATGTTCACCAATAACCTTCTCTCTTCCTTCACACCACACGCAACGAAAACAAAGATTTCCTCGAACGCTTCTGTTTCCGGGAAAGGTACACGTCATGAAAACAAAGCGAGAGCGTTCCTGGAACGAAACCTTCTCGGCGACCGGCGTATTTACCAAATACGCTTACGAAAATGAGATAACGGACGAGCGAAGGTCCCGCGAGCGACGACAACAGCTCATACGTCGTAATCATCGGACGACCGTTCCACGTGTACGACGCGTACGACGCGATACGAAGATTTCGAAGGATTTAGAAAAATTTCTACCTTCCTTCCTCGATTCGAAGGGTTTCCCGACCAGGAGCGAGCCATTCGAACGGACAGAAGTAAGTGCACCGCGAGCCTTGTCACGTGGCGGCAGACGCAGCGGCGTTCATTGATCGTGGACGACCTTGGTGTCTCGGTGCACGTTCCTCCGAGAAGGTCGACGCCGCGTGCATGGATCGTGAGGAATCGAAATATATCCGTTATACATATATATATATTATATCTAGACACGTGATCGAGGATTTTTTCGAGGCGAGTCTCGTCGACGATCTAAGGAGGAAGCGTTTTCTGACGAGGGCGCGCAATCTCGCCGGCCTTCTCCTGCCTTATCGTCGACCATGAAGAAACGTGTGCGACGAAGCGGACGACCTTTTGCATGACGCGGCCTCTACACGCTGCCACGCCACCCACGAGGCGGCCCACCGGGAATATTCTCTCGTCTCTGGCCCTCTCGTCAGATCAGGTGGTCTTCCGCGTCTCGCCGTGTTTATACTTGGACGAGAGGCGTTCTCCAAGAGGCCACAAAGAACACGTCCGTTCGCGAACTGTTCGCCAAACGCACTGACGAACCCGGCGGCTGGTTCGCCGGTGACGTTGTGCCTCCACGGGTTCGATTCCCGGATGGGCATGCGCCACGTACCACGGGTTTGGAGGGAGGCTGCTTCTATTCCTGCTACTCGCGGAGGTGCATCTATCGGCGGGAGGGTGGTTGCCAGGGGGTTCCAAGTTTCTTCCTTTTTCTCCTTTTCTTTTGTCTCTTTCCGTCTTCCTTTCCCTCCCTCTTCCTTTCCTTTCCCCCTTTTCCCCTCTAGTTACTTCACCCCTCGTTATATTTTTTTCTTTTCTTTCTTTTTTTTTTTTCACTCTCCCGGACATAGCGCGAGACCAACGTTCGCCAACGATCAAACACGCGCGCCAGTTTCGATCTCGACCCTATGTATCGTATATCGCGCGAATTTTGGTGCATCGGCGAAACGTATTTCTTCTACCGCGTCTTCCATTGGAATGGAAACGTGAGGAGGAGAATCAAGTGGAAAGGAGATTCGATGAATAATTTCGTACGTAACGTTTTCTCTTATAGATTGGTTTATTTTACTTTATTATTATTATTATTTATATATCAGAAGACTAGAGAGCGATAGATCAATGATCAAAGTTGCATTAACTTGGATTCTTTATACGTATATATATGTCATCGTTTCACGTATCGATGATTCTATCTATAATCGCGTTTTTGAATATCCGAGAGAAAGAGGAAGAAAGGAAGAGGATCAAGTACAAAAAGATTCGATAAATTATTTCGTACGTAGCGATTGCTTTTTAACTTTTCGTCTATTCGAAATAGTATAGTATCGATCAATGCTCGTCGAAACTCGCGTTAATTTCGATACGATATTTTTTTTTTTTTTTTGGAGAGAAAAAGGAAAAAGACTCGACGAATAAGATTTCGTAGGAAGTTTTTCGTCTCGATTTGCTTTAAGTCGGTCGAAATTAAATTTACATTTGGACGAGAACGCGTCTTTGAACGTTTTCCCCCTTTTTCGGTAACAGGGCGGATTAGGAAGAGGAATTTAACGAGTTCCTTCGAATCCCCAGCGGAAGTTTGACGATTTATTTTGCTGTTTCTACAGGACGCAGATTTGTTAAACCGGGTAACGGTCTCTAAAGCGAAGTTGAGGGGTAATTACGTCTTGAGCACTTGTTGCTCTTGCTCTTGTTACATTTCTGCTTGTATTCCCCGCGTATACGTTACATGTTTAAACGCGATGATTGATCTTGCCGATAATGATATCGCGTCAAAGATATTTAATTTAATCTTGATAAGTGTTTAACGAATGGTATTACGTAATTTTTATATAAATTTTTCTATTTACGGAATAATAAGTCGATTAAATAAGCGACGAATGCGAAATAAATTTTAGAGATTTTATCGGAAATTTCAATCCCTTTCTCGAAAAATATCATAAATTTTCGCGAGTTTGATTAAAATTTGGATTTTCGTTCTCCTATATATCTCTTTGTTTAAATTTTATTATTTATAATCTATTTTGGGGGATAGTTTTTTCGATCTGATTAACTATCTATATTATTTCATTTTTGCTCGGAATCGATAAAAAAAGAAAGACGCGATGAGCAATCCAATCAAGACATCCGAGCAAAATAAAATAAGATAAAATTCGTCGTCGATCGTTCCAATCAGTCAGTGCATTCACTTATACCAGACTTCATTCATTGAACTATTCAATCTCACTGTAGATTTCGAATTTCAAAAGTCGATGTCCGTCTTTTTTATCGAATCGAAAAAAATATCGAAATATATATGTAAATGTTAGAAGAAAGATATTTGCAGAAAATGCGAAATAATTTTTCTTAATCGATAATTGTATACAATATTTCGAATAACAATACAGATACTAAAACATTTCGATCGATTTAAATCGAAGAAAAATTTATTTTCTTTGTTCTAAATTTGATCGGCTTTGAATTTCTATTCTTTTTATATTTTTTTGTAAAATTGAATTATATCGACTGTAAATTGACTTTATATTTATTTATTACTATCGTGATCATTAGATACGGGTACTTTATAAATAATTTTGCTTAATTTTGTATACACTTACCAGAAAGGAAAAATTATATATCTAGAAGGCCATATTGGTCACGTAAAAGTCGTTTTTCCGCCATATTGAAATTTCTTTCTTCTGCGCAGAATGAAATATATTGCAGATTTGATTTCGTCTATAAAAGATTGAAACTTTCTTTTAATAAAATTTATAAAAACTTCAAATATATTTCACTCTGCGCAAGAATATCCTTCACTAACGAATGTCTATTTTAATATACGAAACGATTTTTAACTTCGGTATTCGAAATTGCGTCGCAATTTTTTCGAACGTTCGCGTCGAAAGTTCGAATATTCCCGATTCGAATTAAAATCTCTAATTAAAATATCTATTATCGATCTTCAATATGATCTATCAAATATTTACGTAAATTATTTTATCACAAATCACTTTTTCACATTTTAATTTACACAATTTAACACCGACCGATCAACGTCGAAACGTTCGATCGAAGTATCGACGAAAACTGTTACATGAGCCTCCTACAGGAGACAAAGAGAAACAAAAAAATAATTACGAAAGTGACCGCAAGAGGATCTCAGTCCTTCGTCGTGAGTGCGTTTGATCCCGGCTAATTGGTGTCTCGTGAAGTGCAAAGTTGATTCTGAATTGTTATTGATGCGTATATATTTTATTTTTGTGCAAGTGTCTCTCACTGATTGTCATTTCTTCTTCGCTCAACTGAATTCCCTAAATATCTGCTTATGCTGCCCGTATGCGGATGCTGTCTCGAGTGAGTACAATATTTGAAATAGAATTCATTTCAATATGGCGTCGATGTACGTTAATATGCGTCGTATCGTTTTCAAGATGAATTTTGAATAATTTCTCGTAAAGAATACAATTGTACTATGTCTTACTTTCGAAAAAATAATCGAAAGTATTGATATTATTTGTATTTTATGTATTTTTACGGTTTGAATTATATCAAGATCGTATTATATGTAATCTAAATGCGTAATTGCGTAATTGCGTAATTGCGCAAATGCGTAAATTACGTTCATATTCACATCGTTGTGACTTAATTTCGCTCGTATACTCGTAGAATTTCGTTTTATTTATACGAGATACACGATCGTAAGTATATAATAGCTAAAAACGGAAAGGAAACTGATCTTTCCCATTGGTCGATTGGGTACGAACGTGACGATCGAAACTGAGACAATATGGCCGACTAGCAGTACGGTTGCAAAAGGAATGCACGTAAAGGCACGGTTAGTATCGAGAGAAACCTAGTTAATTCGGCAGGTTGATTACGCGCGGCAGGTGTCACGCGCTAAAGTTACCAAGTCTAACCGCACGAAATACCTTACGAATTACGAGCAAGAGTTCTCGATGCAGTGCTCGGTGCGCGCTTGTCCGTGCTGCAGTTAATTGCACCCGCGACTGGCGAGCACTTTCCATTCGCAAGGGAATGGAAAAGGCGGTTTGTACGCGCGCGGGTGGCCCTCGCCACCGGAAACAAGAGATGGAAGAGAGGTGTCCACCGCAACACCACTTTCTACGCACCGCAGACTACTCCCTCGAACTTCGCCGCCTTTCTAATTTCCTTCCCCACGACTTTTGATTATACCTGATGCGCGAGGGATTGCGACGAAGTAAGAAATGACGGTTAAAAGGGATCGCGAGTTGTTTGGGATGGCTTTAACCTCGGATTTCATCTCTTATATGCAGATATGAGAGAGTTTGCGTTGTCGTTGGGAGAAAAGCTTTTAAATTTATTGGATCTCGAGATTTATTTTAAATTTCGGATCTATTCTCGTGAATTGGGATTGGTAAAAATAATAAGATAATTCTCGTGATAATTTTTTTTTTATTTATAATACGATTGATAGCAGATAGCATTCGTAGGCATGAAATTATTTTTCGTATTGCGACGATATATCCATTCGCGTCACGTTAATTAATAGCAAAGATAATCTCTTCTTCCTCCCTTCCATATTATTATTTTTATCCTAAGAAATGTACATTTCGTTTCGATTTTTTTCATATATCTTTCGTTCTCTCGACTTCTTTGCTCGATTTCACAGATACACACAAATTTCGCATTAACGATAATTTCAAAGGATGCAGTTCTCGCGGATATGAATTCGCTGCATTATCAAAGAAAATTCTGGGTTAAATCTGAATATCTGACAGATTTTCTGTTTGCTCGCGATTCGCGTTGCAATAAAGAAACGTTATTTTCCTCTTTGACAGTATACTCGCGCATTTGTGAATTAGCTCTCGTATGAGCGCGTTATATTTTGTATAATTGCGATCAACCTGTTCCATAATTTGCGTAGATGTTTGCGCATGAATATTCATGTCGTGAACAAGTTGTCGTTGGCAGATTTCGCAAAATCGCATGTTGTGTCACGAAATAAGGAAAGGCTTCACGAAGTTTTTGTTGAATAAAAACTGGAACATTTTTGATGACTGAAAAAACGGCTAAGCTGAATGAAAGTATCAATGTTGTAGTTGAGATTATCTTTGCTTAGTAGGTTATTTCGACGTATGCAAATTCTCCCATCAAAGAGATATTTTATTTTAATAATTTGTTCGTATCATCACAGACTGCGTATGATATATTAATAATCTGTAATATTTTCGTTTAATAATTCAATAGAATAATATCGGAAATAAAATATATAATATCTAAATCGGCATATCGTATCAAAAAAAATATTTTAATCAGATAATCCCGTGCAAAGCGTTGTAAAAAAAAATGATTTCGCATATATTTTCGATTTATCTAAAGAAAAAAAAAATGCACGAGATATTGTCAACGGATTGAATAATGTTCCTTGTCAGTGGAAATGATCGAAATAGTTAATTCATTTCCAACACTCGATCCCAGATTGTATCTTTTTTTTTATCCTATTCGGGCGATGAACAAGCTATACCACTGCTCTCTAAAACGAATTTGGCGAGCTCAAGGTTTGATTTCATCGATAGGTAGGGTTGGCTTTTCATCGGATGCGCGTTCCCACGTAGCGAGCAATTGATTTAAAAATAGGATAGGTCATCGATTCGCCGTGGTCTTTCAATCGGGATTGGTAAATGAATCGGTGGATGAAAGGAGATCCGACGAATTTTCCGTGACTCCGTGTATTTTCCTGTGGCATTATCGAGGCATAACATCGGTTGGTTACGTTTTCCACGATTGGAAACGACATTCGTGGTCGTTATAACTTTAGATCTTTCTTCCAAAACACGTCTCGGTCTACGTATTCCGTTCGAGGACGTGCACGAACTCTGAATTCATCGAAACTTTATAATATACATTCAATTATTGTGAAATTTTTTTTTAAATTTATCATCGCCGTTGAACTTTAACATTGAACCAACGCGAAGTTTTCATCCTCCTATTGTATCCGAATATATATATACATGATTCACATTCACTTTTCGTTTTCGAAAGTTCAATTTAAATCTCCTTCAATTTCTCGAAAAACGCATCTCAAATAAATTTTTAATTATTAATGAAGAACGATCAAGAAAAAATATCGAATGATCCGAATGCGAAATTTTATTTGCATTCCCTGTCGAATCAGCATTTCCCTTCAACTCGGTATCAATGCGTAAAACAAAGAGGAGAGAAGATAAATTCCAGAGTCAAACGCGTTTACCAAAAATCCGATTAAATTTCACGGATCCAGATATCAAAGAACTTCTGCTAAAAGATGCGGGCTGAAGATAGCGCGAAAGACGACGAAAGAGAAAGCGCGACGGATTTAATCCCGAAAGATACGGCGAATGCGGATAAAGGCGTGAAAACGGGGGGTGGGGTGCAGGCTCTATACATCTTTATTCCCGCTGCCTTGGGTATTAATTTCGCGATTATTAATTGTGGGGACATTATTAACTCGGCCCTCGACAGACTTTCGTAGAAAGGGTAAGGTGAGAATATAAGCCTGGGAGGGGATGAGACGGTTTAAAATGCGACGAGGAATGCGCGAGGTCGCTTCGTGGGGCGAGGAGGAGACGAAGGTCACGAAAATACTGCGTTAATGAAAGGGAAGTTAATCACTCCGAGCAGACGATAAAGACGATCCTGACGATGGTATGGCGTGCCTCTTTTCCGCTTCAGAGTTTAAGGGACTTTAAACATCCTTGTACAGCTGTGTTTCCTTCACTCGATGTGTATTCGAAATATTTTCACGTCGATCGGTCGGGAGATGAAGAAAAATTTCGTGCTCGCGTATGCAAATTCTCCGTTTGGAAACTAGCCATATATAAAAATTACACGAGCTTCGAGCTGGAAATACATCTTACGGTATATTTTTTTTATTTCTCAAGCTTCGAATTCAAGAATAATATTGTTTCTTTTCAACTTATTCTCGCGTATAGAATTATTTTTTGGTTGGTTGGTTATCGCCGGTTGGCAGACATCTTGCGCATTCAACGCGTTAATTCGACGAGGGTGTCCGAGGGGCGAAATTTCTGGTAAATATAAGAAATCGGGAGATGAAATGGTATCGTCGAGGAAGCTACCCCACGAAGATCTTTCGTAGCATCGAACCAAAGAAATAACTTATGCCTCTCCCCTCGGTATCCTTGCTTTCGGAAGAAAAATGCGTTTGCACCAGACTCGCGATTGGGGAGGGGAGGGGGTACAAAATGGATGATAGAGATATAATTTTAAGAATGCCGACGGAATCTTAAATCACTCCTTTTATGGTAAATTGAAGAACGCTCTTTCGTTCACGCAAAACCCCATTGAAAGTAATTTCCAAGGGGTTGAAATTTGTTTGCGAGACGAATTAAAAGGATCGCCCATAAATTTGAATTCTTTCTTGTTGCTGCTAATTCGAAAGACCCTCCCTCCCTCCAGTTATACACATATATCGTCGATAATTTAACTGTCTCTTGTTTAACTAACAATTTTTATTTCTCGCGAATAGAATAATTATTCCATTTCGTTTCGGCGTAAAATATTTTTCTCATCCATTCAACATTCGAAATATCTCGTCCTCGCGTTCATAATTCAACAAATTCCGCTTAAATCTCACGTATGCCGTTCGCGATGTGCTCTTCCTGACGCGGTTCAATATTCATTACAAAACCAGATATTAAAACCAAATTAGAAAGAGGGACGTGTGCGCTAATTTATCCTTTCTCTCTTTTTCTTTTTTTTACAAACTTCCCTTTATCCTTCAATTATCCACCCCCCGTTTCGAAAATAAACTATCGAACTTGAAGAGGGGGGGAAAAAAAAAAGAAGGCACGAATTAAAAGGGTACATGCGAGAAAATTTTTTCCCCAAATTCCACCCCCCTTTTTTCTCTCACTTGTAATTGGTCTCAATCTCGATGGTCTAAATCACGCTCCCGCTCCGCGTTTCCCTTCTTCCTTCTCCTCTCCACCCTTCGCATCCACTCCACCCTCTCTCCACCGTTCCGCGAGAGAATCTAATGAATTTAAGCCGTCAATAATACGTGACGTCGGAAGGGCGCGCGGAAACCCTCTCCCCTGTGGGAACCCAAAAAGCTGGTACGAGAGCTGTGTCGTGCCGGTTTCCCCGATATGGATTTCACCCATACACGAGAGAAACACACACGTGGAAAAGGCTTGTACACAACGGGGGAGGGGACGAGGAACAACTGGTCGTAGCCAGTCACTGTGAAATTAACGAATTTTTCACGATGGGCACATTAACTGCTGCCGGTTGGGTCAGCAGAAGCGTCGAACCGTTTATGACAATGATGCGACCGATCCCGCGGAATGACAGGAATACAATCGAGTGGGCTTCGTGGGTGGGTTGTAACGAAAAACACGGTGGTGAAAAAAAAAAAAAAAAAGAAGAGGAAGATTACGCACGGGTGCAAATTTCACGAGCCGTTCCTGCGTGATACGAGTGGGGGAGGAGATTGTAGAAATCGAACCGCGAATCGTGATCCATCGGGAAAACTACGTGAAAAAAAGCGGTCAACTTTTATCGGGGAAAAATTCGTTTTGGAAGAACGATTTATTTAATTTTTTCACCGCCGATCTTTCTCGATGATTTTTCTTAACTTATTTAAAGATTCGTTGCGCGTCACGAAGAGGAATCGGGAATCGATACGTTATGTCAAGTATCGATATGGCAATGATAAAAATATATTCGAATCCTCGAATATTCAATAGATGTATATATATATATATGAAAATTGAAAAGAATTTCACGATACGTATTAATATCTACTAATATCAAGTAGGAAATAACGATCGAACGATTTAACCGTAATTTTTCGTCGCTCGTTTCCACTTTAAACTCCCCAAACTCATGGACGTAATAACAATTCACTCGCTCAGGAGATAAAATCGTATCTCCTTCCTCTTTTTCTCTTCCAAATTACGTTTTAAACTGCATAAAATCGGTCCGTCGGAGTCGCCGCCGATCCGACGCACCGAGATTTCGCGTTCGATGGGGGAGCCGGTGTACAGGAGTGGAGTTTAGAGAGAACGATCCAATTAAACGAATACTTTCGAAACGTATAATCGTTGCACGCTTCGAAATGAACCCTCCCCGGGACGCGGGGACTCTACTATTGGTTCGAAAGTCGAGAATCTCGAAAAGTCGAGTATCGCGGAAGGTGGGGTAGGAAGTGGGCAGAAGAGAGAGGTGGCTACCAGTAGAAAATTTCCGCCTTCCTGCACCCACGACCGTTGGGCAGGGCTAATAGGATTCGCGAAATTAATTACCTGCATTTGCATAAGCCCCCGTAAACGTTTTTCTTTTCTACCTCGCCTTCCCCTGGCCGAGCAACGGAGGAGGGGTCGGTGGACGAATAATTTTCACGGAGAAATTCGTGATTACGTTAACGATATCCTCCTCTCTGTTGCTTCCGAACCCACCTCCTCCTCGTTTCGCCCCCTCTCGTGAAACCTCCTCCTCACCTGGATCGATCTCTCCCTCTTCCACCCTCCTCTATTCTCCTTTTTCTTCTATTCCAACTGGAACCAACCCGCTATGTGCGTTTACGCCGTTGCGTTTCGCATCGTCAAGGACGACATTGTCCTCCTCCTCGTCCTCCTCGTCGTCGTCGTCGTCGTCGTCCTCCTCCTCGGGTATGGGCATAGCGCGGCTAACGAGATTTGTCGTCCAGGATAATTAGATTATCCGCACTCTGGACGAGCGGGGGAATTCGCGTAGACACGTAGACGGGAAAACGAAAGCATCCATACCGCAAGACCGGTGTGGTAACGAGCTGGGCATGTGTTTGATAATTCGTCGGCGGGGAAAAGAGAAAAATCGGCCCCGTTATAAACGGATATGCGTGGCGCGCGACTAACGAGTATCGAGTCGAGACGCTGGTGATTCTCGGTGATTACGAGCGGCGTGGAAAAGTTTTATGAAAAACTTGCCCCTGCGTTGGTAGATGTGAATATCACCCGTAAGATATTGCGAGGGAACGTTTTCTTTTATTTCGACAACGTACACGTATGAAAGTCTCGCGAGTGTCGTTCACGTTTCTCGGCGAATCGATTGCATCTCCAATTAAAAATTATTTTTCGTAAACCGGCAAATTGACGGTACTCGGCGGAAAGAGGAACCGGTCGAAGAATTATCGAGGAATAAAACGTATCATTGATTAAATGTAAGAGCGTTAAAGAGAAAGCATTTCTCGATCGCGATTCCATTTTCGTAGGCAGAAAATTCGCGATCTACTTCGTGGACAGATGCGTATATATGCATATGCATACAGTATATATATATATATCCACGATACGTGTAACAAGAGGTTGCCTTATCAACCTCAACCCGGTACCGTGTCCAATCAATTTTCAACGTGACGGCACACGCCGCTTTTGTGGTAATATCTATTATTCGTTGTCCCGGGGCCCACTGTTACGCATCACACGCGTGATCTCCCCGTGACAATAGGCTCGCGAATGGTATCCCTCCGCTTTCTAGATCAAAAAGCGCGCAGATCGCTCGTAATTTCGGCTCAACGTCCGCTTTTCGAAGGGGGACACCGTTCTCCGATACGTGGGATCCACGCGTATTTTCTTAAAAGCCTCCGATCAAATGGAACAGCTTTCGATGGACCTCGCGATAAAGAGAGGAATCGAGATTTTTGAGGAAAGGGAGTTGCGTTCGAGTCGAGACGATCCATTGTGATTTGTAGAGAGAGAGAGAGAGAGAGAGAGAATAGTCGAAAAGACGAATGCGGTATTTAAGTATCGAAATCTTACGAGAGGAAGCAAATATTGGAATTGTGGATCTCCGCGATGATTTATTGCAACTTGTAAATGTGGTGAGTTTAAGCATCGAAGCATTCTCGTGATAACGCGTCAAAGAAAGCAAATATTGGAATTGTGGAGGAAAGAGAATATGGTGTTGGTATTCTTGCATATTCTGAGACTTCAAACTTTATGAATTATAGTCGACGAAATGGCATAAACTGAAAGTAAAAGTAAGAAACACGATTACGATTCTTCGTAACTAACGTCATTCTTGCACAATCGTCCGTTAAATTTCCAACGAAGGCGATACCGCTTTTTTGCTTTTTCAATAGGATATTGACGTGTATACGTAACGATGAATGAATTACGGCACGCTTTCACCGTATACGGATGCTTCGTGTAATCGGAGCAATCTCGGATTTAATCGAAAGTGAAAGCAAATGGCACGAGCACGAACATTCTCGAGAACCGTGTCAATTTCTTGCCAGTGTTGGAGGGGCCAGGCGGCAAATAATAACACCACGATTCTCCCAAAATTGATTATTCACAGTTATTACCGTGATTGGCGTGATCAAACGGCCGATTCAACCGGTCGGTTATGTTTTACATAATAATATCCCGTCATCGGGCGAAATTATTATTTCCAACGGCATTCTATGGAGATGTGACGTTTCTTAGCTCGGGTAAAAGGAAATGATCCCCGTGTGTGTAGGTGTGTGTAGGAATACTGCTTATTGTACCCGACGTCCCCACCTTTTTCCCATTACACGAACGGGGAATAAAAATAAAGAAGGAAGGAAACAAGAAATGAGAAAGGTTCGCGTAATAGTGGTCTTCCAGCCTTGATTCAATATTGTATATACTCGTATTAATACGATGAAACCGTTAAAAAGAATATTTATACGTACGTATATTCATTTTACATTTTTCAATGTAATTACATATAAATACCCTCGAAGGTTGAGAATCATTTGCAATTACGTGTTATTACCCCCGTTATCGGGGAAGAAGGAAAAGTTGAATCGAGATGAAGGGAGATGCGAAGCGAAACCGGTTGGAAATCGATAGATACAATGCGCCTAATGCTCGATGGAAACAGGAGGAGGGCCCCTCTCCTTTCGTCCAGTCCCTCGCGAGCCGACACCATCCAGAGATTGAAAGTCGATTGAATGGCGACGCTCGACAGTGGCGGGCGATAGATACACATCAATTGTACCTGTGAACTTGAATTGGGGGGCACAATGGATCCAATGAAACGCATCATTATTGTCCGATTCCTCTCCCTTCCCGGCTTTCTCTCTGTGTATATCCCCCTCGCCTCCTCCCTCCGCTCTCGAAAACGCGATCTCCGAGCAGAAAGGTCCGAGCAGAGATCGCGGGCATCGATCGTCCCTCGTATCAACCGCGGGATTCGTGCTCGACGCCAGAAGAGCCTGGCGTATCCGAACGATTGATCGGAAAGTTGAACTGTCGCGATAACCGATTTTCCGGCCCCCTCAGGGGACGCACTTACGTTCCAAGTCGTTACGAATGTCGGATTGACGCGTGGATCGATAACGTCGATGCGAAACGTGTATTTATCGATGCTTTGCGCCACGATGACGGGGCGGGGATCGCGTCCAACGATTTTCGATCGCGGATGTAACGTCGTGTTAATTGCCCTCCCGATCAATCGTCGATAAACGCGTCAATAATCGATGACATTATCGCACGGACGGAGAAACGAACGGCACCTGTATATTTATATACCCGAGCTGGATATATGTGCTCGCAAAAATCTCGTCTACTCCCCCCCCAAGGGATCGGTGTTTAATATTTCTATCTAATGTTCGTACGACGCGGAGGGACGATTGATTGGCCGTAAAATTTACGACTGTATGATAAGAGAAGAGCGCTTGTACGAGGCGATCGTTGAGTTATTTTTTTTTTATCCGCGCCTTCTCGTTTCAGTTCAATGAAACGAAAGCTTTATTTGTTTTCGCTTCTCTTCGGGAGGAGCGAAAGGTGGAAAGATTAAAGTTAACCCTTTAAAAGGATACTTTTAATCCAACGTCGAATAAATCTCGTCGATCTTTCCAATCGATGAAAACGCGTTCGAATCGCCGGTATTCCCAAAGATTTCGCTCTGTAGTGAATCGTTGAATGCTCGATTGCGAGAGAGGGGTGATAAAAAGAAAGGGAGGGGAAAGAAAAATAGTTCGAAACTCGGACCGATTAACCTTGGGAGCGGTCGAGGGTTAATTTCGATGATTAATAGGAAGAGAGGTTAAATCATTACGCGGCTGGCACAGAGGCTAGTAACGAAAGAGAGAGAGAGAGAGAGGAGGGGAAGTGGAAGGGCCGGACACAATACGAAGGAGGAAGAGGCAAAGGAGGATAAGGGCCATGGAGGTTCCTCTCGATGAGGGATCCTGTGCCGTGGGGCACAAAGAGAAAGAGGAAGACGGGGGAGAGGGGTGTATGGCATTGAATGCTGCACCGGCCTTCCTCTACCGGCCCCGCAGTCGAGCAGCTCCCTTTAGTTTATTTTTCCATGCGTAATGAACTCCTCCTCCTCTTCCTCCTCCCGACCATTCGTCGTTGCATCGATAGGGCCGGCCACCCTGCCACTCGCTACTCGCCACAGACTAAACCCTGTTTCGGAATTCTATGCTTATTCCATGTCCGTCCGTTTCCCTCCATTTCTCCTTTTGATGCCTGTACGGCCAACAGGCTCGCGGATATTTTTGTCCCAAGTTCCGCTCAACTTTGTTGCCCGCGAAGCATAACGGAGGGGGAGGAGAGGGTCGGGCATCCGGGCGGCATAAGCGGTCTCTCGATGGGTTTGGGAAAGTGGCTACTAGGCAAGTTTGATTTAACGTAGTTGTCCATGTTAATGGTTTATCGGCGGTTCCAGTTTCCCCGAGCAGTGTGTATTAAAGACGATCGATTAATCTTTGAAATCCGGCAAGGGATAAAATTTGAAAAGACTCGTAACGAATAGGATGATATCATATTGGCGGGATGTATTTTTAAACAGATATTTTTCTTATCCAAACGGATATCTATCATCGAGCGTTTTATCTTGGAATCGTTTTATCTTTTAAAAGTAGTACGGATACAGTTTCTCTCCTTTTCCTTTTCTCTTTAAGACAATGAACTTCTCCTCGCCAAATTTGTCAACACTCTCGAAAAATAAAAAAAAAGGAAGAAAAACGGAGGATTCTTCGAACACGCTCGCTCGAATCTTTTTATCCCTCATCTCATCGTTTTGCGTTATCGGGGCGATACCCGAGTTTGCGAATTAAGTGGCGCGAATATAAATAATGCTTTCTTTTTTTCGCGGTGGGTAAATTCGCGGCACGGGCTAAAGAAGGAAGGAAGCGAATCCCCGGGAGAATTCTCCGTTGCGAATCCGAAGCCCTCCGCTTTATCGCGTATAACGAACGTCACTGAATTAAACCCTGTTGCAGTGGTAAGCGATGGCGCCGTCGGCTATTGCGTAATCTGCAATTTTATGCACGCCTGTCCTAAACGCGGGGAGAGAAGGAAGTGGAGAGATTTCGTGGTCCGTGTAATTGCTCGCGCGCGAAAATAGCGCGATAATAAATACGGATACGTTAAGGATGGGGGAGGGTGTGCAATAACCGACAGAATGGGTGTGTATGCGTGCGTGTATAAGCGCGGATCTTTCTAATAAAATTAATATCGTTCCCAGAACGTGACGTGAACCGACGTGACGTTGCCTCGTACGTTACGGGTACGAGATCATTAACGTAAGGAGAGATGATGCAATTACCGTGAAATTAGTCTTTACGAATTTTTGGTAAACGTTGGATCGTCGGCGAATCGTATGTATGGCTGCATATATATAAAAAAAAATAAATATATATCAGTCGCTTTTTCACAACATAACCAACTTAATAATTACAAAATTATTCCCTTATATCCAGTCTTTGTTAATTTAAATTCTCTCGCGAAGAGTAGATTTTTCGAAATTCGAAATTCGCACGAATCGATAAGCAATTTTAAATTATCCGATCGCTGGCTTATCGCAAGATAGGCAGGAGGTTGTTTCAGATTGGCCGGAACAGTCGATGTTGTTGTCCTGCCGGCCACCACCGTGCACGTGTATGTAAGTGCACGAACAGTTGTATTCAGAGAGGCAAAGGATGCGTCGTGTAGGTAAAACACGGAGAGAGGGTGAGGGGGAAGGAGAGCAACAAGATACCGGTCGTCCGTATAATCTATAGATCCGACCGTGCGTGTTCTGCCCACGTGAATCCCATGGGTGGTAACCCTCGAGGGCCTGATTTACAGGTGTAATAACGATTCGCAACAACGATCCAGCGAAAGAATTTCGCGAATCGATCGATCGAGCGAGTTTTCGCGCTTCCACTTTGGGCACCGATATTTGCCGATAGGGAAATAGATCCGGTTAAATTTGATTTCGAAATTTGTAGAAAACATCTATTTTGCGCCAACCTTTATCCTGATATCCGTCAAATAATTCGTTCTTTAAAATTAGACGTAAAATTAGGTATTTTTCCGTCGAGTTAAAAACAAAATGAAAACAAATATATTTTATATATTCGATAGAAATATCCTTGTTGAAAATAAAAATAAAAATACGAAAGATCCGTTGCAACGCAACATCTTCTTCGACCATACAATCGGTAATTAAAAAGAAGGAGGAACTGGTTGAACGATATATACCGAACTGGCATTGCGAACTCGCTCACGGTTGGAATCTCGTAACATTGGATTGACAGATGCAAATCCCTTCGCGCGTTCGCGACAGCTATTACGTGATTTCACGATGTACGATCGCATTACTATGCAAGATCGAAGATGCGTCTAATCGATAATCACCGGTCACGTTCACCTGATGAAAGCACTGGAGCGCGATCGGTTGAAACGTACGTGACCAATTCACGCAGAGACGTGTGCCGATATATAACGCTCTCGCCCCTCTCTCGTGGAACAAGACAAGTTTACCGGATCCGTTCTGTTTGTCCTCTTTAAAAGAAAAAAAAAAGAAAGAAAGAAAGAAAGAAAGAAATCCGTTCCCGCGTGTAATCGTGATCCGATAACTTCCGAATTAGCCGCCACTTTGCGAGAATCTCACTAGGGTCGAAAATGATTCATAATTTCGATGCAAGCGACGAACCTCTTAGCGATCTACTTTGCCCAAGTTTTCATCGGAGATACTCTGGAGCGCTGGTATCACGCTTCGATTAATCTTTCTCTCTCTCTTTCTCTTTCTCCCCTCCGCCGTCAATGTATCCGCTCAAACAGGAAGAAGTTTGAAAATCGGGTTAACTTTTAGTTTACCGTGGCATTAATTATCGGTCTCGGTTTTATTTGCTTCGAGTCAGGATTATGGGCGAGGTGAAAATTTGATACGTAAAATAAGAAAAGTGGGGGGAATAATTTTTTTTTCTTTCTTTTTTTCAAGGATACTTTATGATTTTATATATATATGCACGCGCGTATGTATTTGCAATTAAACGTTTGAACGATCCGTTTTCCTTGATTTTCGCTCGTTTGATCCGGTTTCTCTTAAAAAGAAAAAAAGGAAACGCGAGCCATCTCAAGTATCCTCATTACCTTTACCGTTTTCAACTGAAAAGTCAAAGGTAATAACTTTGAATCGCGGAACAAGTTGTTACTTCGACCCAGATTCCCGAATTTTCGATTAGATACCTGTGACAGAAGAGTCGGTGTTATTTTTGACATTTTCTTCGTTCCACTTTTTCAAATATCAAACTTTTATATTTTTACTCGTTGTTTTCCTCGTTTTCATGATTTTTAAATACTTTTTAAATACTCTTTCGCGGTCAAGATTATTTTTATCCGAAATTGAATCAGCGTTTGCAATGGGATCATCCGGTTGTTCCAGACGCGCTGTGTCACGATTACTGTTTTTACAATCCAGAATATAAGATATACGTGGCAATAATCAGGTGTTCGAACGCAAATCGAGAACGAAAGTAACGCGTGTTGGAGACGATGGAATCTCCGAATGTGATCTGCATCGTGCAGAGCAAGGCAGGTGCGCGTACACCGCTTGAGAAATCGCGACGAAATCTCCTCTCGTCTTTTCGTGTCCCTTTTTCTCGGCCAATTTTACGTGCCGAAATTCGAAAGAAATTATTCGTTTCAATTTGCAACGTTTGCTAATTATCGTTTTAAAGATCGTTTCATATGAAAGTAACCGAATTTGGAATCTATTCGGAATAGCGTTAAAGAAAAAGATTCTTCGTGAATTACAACATCCATGATACGCGATACAAAGCAGAATATTCGTAAACTCTGATCATTAGAGTTAGTTGCTCTATATTTTACTGAACATATATAAAAATATCGCCGCAAACTCGATTCCAGAAATCATTTCCATTAATTATTCAATTTATCGTTGCGTTTATTCATTATCTCTGTGCATTGTCTTGTGTAGAAGACCATCGACGGCGAATTTCCCAACTTTCTCGCGAAACCGTGACGCGTGAATCACGTTAAAATTGCCTGCTAGGCAATCCATTTCGCGAATTGTTGCGTAACGAATTGCTGGTCGAGAGGAACGCCCCTGGGTTATCGCTCGAAATTGAAGGATTTATTATATAATTAAAGTTATAACTTCCATCTCTCTCTCTCTCTCTCTCTCTCTCTCTCTCTCTCTCTCTCTCTCTCTCTCTCTCATTCGATATATATAATCTCAACGGCGAGCGGAATCGAATTTCGAAAACGAAGTGAGCTGCGTCATCAGCACCTGGACCTTGATAATCGCTAATTAAAAAATTAGCAACGAGACTCGTTCGTTGGAAGAGGAAGACAATCGTGTCGAGAATTTTTTCATAAGTGGGCCGCGACGCGCATTTTTTTCCGTTTTTTGTTTTTTTATTTATCTTTTTTTCCCCATCCCCTCCCCCTCTCTCCTCTTTTCATTGCCCAGATGCAGTTGTTGGCCGCGCGAGTGTTCTGGCAGGTGACATCTGCGAGGTTATCGTGTTATTTTTACTGGCGTTGTCGCGCGTGCACACGCGGTGTCCCTGCAAATACACGGCCACGGAGAAACGCTTATTCTTTGGATATGTATATATATATGTGTGTGTGTACGGGGGGAGGGTGAAGAAAAAAGGATCCAAAACGTGGCCATGTTGATCTATCTCTCGAAATCGCTATATGGAATATTTATCAAGTATATATATATTCATTCTCTTATATTTTCACGAATAAGATTGTGTATCTTGGAATATAATCAAGCTTCGTGCCCCGTAACCCTTTGAGGACGAATAGTATAGCGGTTAAATTAAGTGAAATTACCATGTAGAAATCTCGTTTGGTATGGAAAAATATCCTTCCATCCGTCGAGAATCAGAGTTTCAATGGTTTAAATTTTCAGAAAATTATAGATAAGATTTTTGAAAGTTTTCAAGAACGATAATTATTAAAATTAAAAATTTACTCCTTAAAACTCGCCCCCCTCCCTTCTTATTCCTTTCTTTTATTTCAACGAATCTTGTAATCTCGATTCGATCCAATTTCGAAGCAATTGTCGCCGTGACAGAGGGTGGAAGAACCACGTATATTTCCTCCCACCGTCTTCTCACCGAGATGTGTCGTCAAGATCGCGCGATCTTCGGGCTTTATTTATGTTCAGAAAGATAATTCTTTAAATTTAGCGAGGAGATAAAGCACGGTTCGCGCCACTATACCATGGATAAAATGTTCCGGCTCTCGGTGTGCCTCGAATTCGCCACTCTTCTAAAATTCATACGATGCCCCATTGTTTTGTATCTTCGCGCGAAAACCCCCTTATGAATTTTTAAACCGGCCAGACCGTGACGCTCGTCGTCCACGCAAAATTTGTATCTGTTTATCCGTTGAAAAATAGTAGCTGCGTGCTGCAGTTTCCACAACTTCCTCTCCCCCCTCCAAGACGAATGGCAAACTCGAAAACGAATAATTTTAACACCATCAAAATACTCTCTGCATATAGATATCGATGGTACGAACGAATCTCTATTTTATTTAATCTATATTACAGTTAATGGCTATAGGAAACTGTTTTGTATATATAAACAATTATACGATAGTCTAACGTGCGTTTAATCAACAAATTTTTTTCGTATCGCGCCAAAACCTTTGCCTGTTTCACAATGGGACAATCGGTAACGAAAAGAATCGCGCGAAAGAAACGGAGAGAGAGAAAGAAAAAGAGAGATGAGTAAATTGGCGGGCGATGATCGGTTTTGGCGCGCGTCATCCGGCAGAAGTGGCCGCGATAAATGGACTATTTGGGGAAAAAATATTCCGGTGCTCGAAACTTTGCGTTCGCCGAATGTCCAAAGGGCCGGACTTCCAGGCCTGGCATATGGGACGCGGCAAAGGGTGCACGAGAATCGCCGCCACTTGAACGAGAATCCAGCGTGAAACCGGTTCGTATTCGCCGCGGGATCGTGCGGGCCAACTCTTTCGCCATTGTTCCCTCGGAAAACGGCGGCCCCACGAGATCGGCTTTCGGATATCTTTCATCTTTGGGCCCCCGACCGTTTGGTAACACGCGTTCGAATACAAGGCTGGTTAAACGTTATTTTGTGAAACATGGTTTCGTGTTTTGACAGGAGAATAGGTTTCGGGACGCGATAGTGTTACGGATCTTTACATATTTTAAACGTGAAAATGGAGGGGAGTGCTTTTGAAAATGTATGAAAAGAGAAGAGGAGAATAAAGTAGATTAATATTCGTAAGTTTGGACGGTTAGATTAAATTTGAGACTCGTGATCGAGATGTGCGTATATATTAACGAGACTAGAATGTAAAATTAAACTGTTCGATGGATTTAATGTTTACGTACAATATTTATAGTAGAAGAATTAGTCGAATCGAACAAAGGTTTTTTCCAATGATGTAAGATGAAGTTTCGTCTGGTTATTTTATGATTCTCTCTCTAATTTCTTCTCCAGCCAATAATTGGAGCATAATGAATCTCAAGGTGCAACGGTGTGAGAACCTGGGCGGCGTGAATAGAGAAATAAATTGTTACATATGTACATACGGTCCTTTTGTCAACCGATAGGCATTGTCTTCTTTTCACCGAGACCGAATCAAATTCCGAAAAGGTTTTCATTAAACGAAAAACGTGGCTCGTTTCGCATTGGCCGTGGCATTGTATGCAGGCGTTGCACCGGCGAGTTATCGGCGGGTGAACTGCATTCAAAGCGTTCCCTGCAATGGAAAGATGGGGGCGAAAATACGAAGGGAGAAAAGTAGCAGGGTCTTTGATGCCGATGCATTATTTATCACCGTTGTATGACAAGCATTTTCATGTTAATAGCGGCCCTCGGGGTCATTACCTCCATATATAACATCGTAACCATGCAGGATTCGTGCCCCAGAAAACGTAGCAGTATATAGAGGGCATACGGTGAGAGTGAAACCCGTCGCTGGCAGATTGTTACGTTGATGCAATGATTAGCTTCGATTCACTTGGACGTTACGAAATTATCCCGAAAAAAGAAAAAACGATCCATCTGTAATTGGAGGAATGGAATTTTTTTTTTTTTTTTGGAAACAAAACAAAAGAAGGAAACAAATTGATGTCTACGGAAAATCGATATTGTCGAGCACAATTGAAGGAGAAATGAAACTTGAGCGTGAATTTATTTCCACGAACGCATAAAAATTTGCAATTCAGTTAATCGTAGTGAGAGGATGTACAATCCCCGTCATCGTGATAAATACATTTTTCTGATGGTTTAAGTTCTTTTATTTTAAAAAGTCACGAATAATTCATATTTTCGCGACTTTGAGCAGCGTGAGATTTTTCTATCCGCAATACCGTATCACGATGTTTCGCGCGTATATTAAAAATATTCCGTGGAAATATCGTCGAGAAAGGTTAAAATTATCGCAGACGATGCATCGTGCCAACTTGTACATCTCCCCCGTTTGCAATTTTCACCTACGATATTCACCGCCTGGAAATCCAGTAATTTGGCGAATCGGTCGGGGAGAGCTCCTTTTTAATTTTCCATATTAGCCGCGAACCTTTAGTCCTTCGCGTATTCTCGTATTTTTTTTTCTCTTTATATATATATGCACACAACCGTATCGCGCCACGTGTGTATGCAGTTTTCATTTGCGTAAAAGGTATCTACATATCACCCGAATCGCGGGGGCAAAAGCGAGAAATATCAACACCGATGAAACCTCGATCCGAAAACGCACCTGTTTCCTTTAAAATCAGGATTTCCAATCCGAAACGAAGGGGGAACGAAATTACATCGACACCTATGCTGTGCAGCCTTACATAATTCCATCGACGTTACGCGTGTTTTCTTTTTTTAACGTCATCGATGAAACCTCGATTAATTTTTAAGGTGAAAGGTATTACGTTAGTATGCCGTTGCGTAAGATATTATTTTACAATGCGATCCAGGATCATTAGCGCGCGGCGAAATGTATAGAAATTTAAAGGTTTACGTAATTTAAATTTTGTTTAAGAAAATACTCGTATGAAAGAGAAAAAGTATTACATGGATCATTTTTTATCACGAATTATGTTACAAAATTTAAAGAATTTTCGAATTTTCTTTTGTATTCAATCAAAATATATTCGAAAAAAGGTTTTAAGGAAAATCGTAGCATGATACCGACGTGGCACTTCGAAAGAAAAATCGGAAGCAGTTAAATGTAAAAGATCTTTTGTTTGTTATGGTATAAAGTTTAAGTCCCTATCCCTGATAAAATTTCCATCGTTTCGCACGAGGAGAGTTGAGTTTAAAAATCGTTGGAAAGCGAAACAATGACTTCAGATTTACCGAGCTTTTCCACCCACGGCTCTTTCCTTGGACGGGGAATAAATTACTTCTAAGACGTTTTCCATCTGCGGTTCGATCGTCAATATATCAGCGACTTATCCGCGAATTCGTAAGATGGCGAAGGAAAAAGGGTGAAGTTCGTGGAACGATCCGACGATTTTCTGCCCTGGTGAATGGGGCATCGGAAGGAAACTGTCCGCGCGAGAGGAACGCCGATTTAAAGTGCCGTTTCGAGTTTTAAACTGCCATTGATACGGAACGTGTGGCGAATAGTTAGGGGAGAGGTGTGCCGTTGGTAAATGAAATCTTTAACTAACTTTATCCAGCTCGTAGAAATCTGTTTCTCTTTCATTTATTCGCTAACATATAACATGGAAAGTTTGGAATGAGGCATAATGAATTAACTTAATAAATTGAACGATGAGTCTGAAATGATCAAAATTCTCAAAATCAGATTAATTAATTTTACTTTTGACAAGGTAATACATACGATGATGTAAACTATTGATATATAAGTATCTGTCTCGAATCAACAAAATTAAATTTAAGTCTATCTGCATAAGATATTAATTTCGCGCTATGTTTAGCGTAAATAAAAGATTTTAATTTTTCGCGGGGTTCTCGTTTCGAGGTCTTTAATGGCTTTATATATATATATAATGCAAAGTTAATCGATGAAGAAGGAACTGATTGCGCTTTTCGACCGTCAACGAGACCCTTTACAAGGCTATCCTGCACCTCGAATGTGCGGTTCGGTCGTCACATGCATATGGATCGTTGGTGCTTTCATCGTGTACACAAGTCAGGAATAAATATGTATGAGACCGTGTGCATCGAGATTATTCGTTACTACCTCGTTTCCTTCTATACACGGATAGTCGCGATTTTCTTTTCGTACATGGCCATCGTTAAATTCTATGCAAATTTCCATGCCGATCGCGGTTGATTATTAATACCTCCGCGGTTGATGCGGAGGATTTCCTTGTTCCCGTTTTACTTTGTTCCAACGCTGTTGTAATATCGATATCGGTTTCTAATATAATTTTGACGTAAAATCGTTACACACGCACACACACATATATATATAATCGATTATTTTATTCATTCGCCTTCCCAATTTCGTTTACGATTTCACGCAATAAATCGTGCAATAAGTGGATCGATAAAGGATAAATTAATTATGACGTTTCGTTATCGACCATTCAATTTACTTGCGACACGAGATCTAAATTCGAAATAATAAACCTTATGCTAATTAAGATATCGACAAAAATCCGATAATGTGCGTTTACCGTAGAAATGCAAATACGAAATGCATTTACCCCCGAAATGAATATATGAAGCGTTTACAGATGCATTATATGCATTCAGTACACTCGATACTTCAAATTAAATATATGCGTATATATGTAGCACATAAATATGCTTTAATTAAAAACGAATAAACGAAGGATCGAATGTTTTCGAATTAGGCAACACGTATAGAATTGAAGTAGAAAACGTTATTATATAACTTCAATAACAATTCCACGATCATAAAATATTCCACAACTGGAATAATACACATCTGTGTGCGGATCCACCTAATTCGAGATCCGAATTCAAAGCATTCGATCTTGCATTACATCCGTCCTTGATCGAGATATCGAGAAAATTCGAATTTCACATTTAGTTTCTAACCATCACAAATACCGGAGGAAGGGGAGATGGAATTCAAGTTCGAAGGGACTCGTAAAAGACCGAAGCCGATAATTAACACGTTGCGTAAATACGAGAGCGCGAGAAATCAACAGAACCCATCCCTCCCCGCTCCCCCTTTCTTTTCGCCATTGAAAAACCTCGCCTTTCGACGCGTGTGTACGTGTGTGCGTGCTCCTCGGCATCGTTAATTAAAAATTAATAACAAAGATAAATCGTGGACGATTTGAAAGAACCGGCGTCGATTTTGTAACGTTGAATCGAATGGGATACGAATGACGAGCGTCTTTTCTTCTTTTTTCCTTTTTTATATCAACGGGGTAAACACGTCTGTTCAACGTTTGAGCTCCTCCTCCGATCCTCGAGGGAGAGCCTTCGTACTACGTCCTTTGTAGCTATTAAAATCTCGTCGGGATATCGATTCGTTTTTCGACCGTGCTCCCCGTTTCCTTTTCTTTCATCCCTATCTGACCAACCCATCGGGAGTTGGCTCGTGATTAAATAGAAATGACTAATACAATAGTCCGTCTCTCCGTGCGGATGATTGCTCGATTAATCTCGACGGAGTCCAAGGAAGATCGCGTCATAATTTTCGTGAGCAATGATCATTAAGAACATGTGAGAATAAATTGTAAAACGAACATATATTGGAGAAACACGATGTTATACGTAGAGAGAGTGGAGGAGAGAGATGTAAAAAATTGGAACAAGCGATTATCCACGGTATACTTACCAGATTACGCAGCCGGGACTCGGAAAGTAGGAGGAAGTTGGGGGGAAGGGAGTGTGTATAAGTAGACAGCAAGCGGTGGCGAGATAGTCTTTCAATCCAATCGGGTCTTATTTCACGCGGCACAGACTCATATTTCACCGGTCGGATGTAAAGCCAATTGAATCCCTTTATAAAATTACCTACGAGGCGTCTCGAGTCGGAGAAAAGGTGGCGTAAACGAATTTTGAATGCGATAATCCCCCGTGATTCATTCGCCTCCTCGTCTGCTCTGTGGACTAACAGTGGCGAGCCTCCAATCTGCGAGGTTGGCTTTGGCTTCGACCGATCGATTTCAAGCCTCAAAGAGAGGAGCGTATCACTGTCCGAGGATTTTAATCCCCCTCTGTAAATTCTAACGAATCGACGTCGCCTCCGCTCGTTGGATTTCACTATAATTTTGTATTCGAGAGAGGAGGATATTCCGTTCGTATAATTTTATATATTAAAATATCACAGGATAGGAAATTGTTGTAATGGCGGACGAAGGATAGAACGATACGTATTTTCGAAAAGAAGATGGATATTAAACGAATTGGATGAACTAAAAATCCTAAAGAGGATAATATTTATTAGAAACCTTGTCTCTCGACTGCTTTTTAAACGTTCTCGTTTAAATTTTTATTTATTTACACAGAACGTTTTCGAAACAGATGTTTCGTTCGAATTCTATTATTTTTCACATTTCGCGCTCTTACAGTATGTGAATTCAATTAACGTGATGCGAATTTAATAGTGAGGGAGCAGAAACTAAAGTGTTCGTCGAAAACGTGATCGCTTGGTTACTTCGAGGCTCTTTTTTTCTTTTTTTCTTTTTTCTTTTCCCGCTCTCGGGGAATTATAGAGCGAACGAACAAATTCCCTGTCATAATTTATGGCCCTATCCGGCCACGACTTGTCGGATAATCCTCCGTGCCGGTCGCTTGTCGGCGCTACCCCTTGTTTTCTACTCGCCATCGCTACACAGGGGTGGCGCACACGCGCTCGCCAACCACGAAATTCCCGCTTTCCAATAGCAGATATTGTTATTAAAAAATGATCGATGAATCTTTGGCGTGGCCATTAAAAAAAAAATATATATATATATCGTCGCGATTCTTGATCTTTGTCGATTCTTGACACTTGACGCGCAAAATTATTATTTTCATAACGTTGTTATTCCGATTACGCGGAAGATTGTTAAATTAAGATTTATTTATCGATTTATTTATGAAACGTTGAATGTTTCAATCCCTTTTTCAAAGATATTTCTTTGAATGCTTTTACTTTTATCGCAGATTTACATTTTTATTGCAAGCATCATCGTTACTTTCTTTCCCTTTCGTTCACTTCCCCTTTACCTTTATTCCAGCTTCTTTATTGTCCCCTCTCCCTCCTCTTCAGAAACCGCACGCAGAAACGAATGAATTTATTTGCATTTCAGATAGCAATTTGTGAATCATTTACACAGGCATCCCCCCGTTTCCGCGTAGAACATTACGCGCAGTTCGTCAATTACCTTCCATCTTGCTTAATGCGCGGCTTACTAGTCTCGTTGTTCCAATTTTCGAGAGAGATTTCGAGGGACAGTTATCGAGTACATCAAGATTCCTTTTTCTTTTCTTTTTCATCCACAACGATATAAGCCTCGTGCATTTTGCAAACGTGCAATCTAGTTTACGAGGAATTACGAATACTTTTACGAATCCTTAAGAATTGTCCGCTTATTTTTATCCTAATTGCTAACAAAAAAAAAGAAGAAATAAAAGAAATTTTGCTTCGATAGCGAACGAAACGAGGGGCGAAAAGAATCTCCGCAAGCGAATTATCCTAAAACCGATATCGACACCGATAAGTAAAACCGCCGCCAGGAGGTTGAACGCGTAAATGATGGTAATTAGCTGTAGGCGGGAAAATCGTGGAAAAGTCTCATAGGATAAGATAGCTGAGCACGAGGAGGAGGGGGAGGGGATCTCGCGTGGGTATATCGGCTCTCGATCCCGTGGCGACACTCCGCTAAATCTGATAAACTCGCCTAATTTGAATATCCCGGCGCATTATCAAAATGCGATATCGGTGGCAGCCAAGTGGCTAGGTGTGCGTATCGGAACACGCTTTTAATGCATATAGATTAGATCAATTTATAATAAGCCGGTTTCGGTGTTGGAGCCTATCCCCTCCCTCCGCTCCATCCGCGAGGCCATCCACCACCACTTTGGGGGCGCAATATCGTCGTTCGGCCGGCTCACTTTCGGCCAAATTTGTATTTATATTTTCCGTTTATTGCTATAATGCCGGCCGGCATTATCGCTATTTATTGGCCGTGCATATGCGCGCAACCGCGCCCACCATACAACTTTGAGCCGCCGCGTGTGCACGCACGTGCCGCACCAGGCCATTGATAAAATGTTAAAAGCGGCGCTGTGTGTCGCGGCGCGAAATTCCACGGAGATAATAGAATAGCCGGGCAAACAAGCGCCGCGGTGCCACGCGGTTCATTAACACATTAATCTGCGACTTTTTAACTAGCCCGCACGTTAATCCCATTAGCCGTGCACATAAATGAATCTTAATGCCGTTTTCAACTCCCACCACCGGGTGCACGCTCCCTCCCCCCGCCTAGGGATCCCTCGTTATCGCCCAAATGAAATTCCCCGATTATTTTCTCCACTCTCGTAAAGATCGCTCCACTCTCGCTCGTGATCCTTTCCAAGATTTTGAAACCTTGAACTGTTGGAGCCTTGGCGAAAAATTGATACATTTCCCGTTTTATTTCGTTGAAAAGGAAGTTCAAGACAGTTGGAGCGTTGGATTTCTTTTTTCTTTTTCCCGTATCGGAAAATAAAAATTAATTCCCCTCGATTCTCCAAGATTTTCCCCTTATCGCTCCTTCCCCCGATTATAATCGAACCTCCCCATAAGAGTCTCAAAGACAACGGAGAGAAGCTTTCAGCTGGAATCGGATAGCGTCGTTAGACACGGCGAGCCCGAGTGCTTAAGCGCAATCGAGATTCCCGGTAAATAATCGAGGGAATAAACGTGTATACACGAAAGTGTTCCTTCCCCGGTTTAACCAAACAATTTCTTCCATTCTCCTCGTCAACAACACGATCCGCCTCCGCGTTGTATAGCCGCCTCCCCCGCCGCGAACAATTTTATTCCCTATCTGTTTATCTGCGCTTCCGTAGGAGATGTTCTTGGATCCCGTGGTATTCCAATTTCCAAGGGCGATGTATCTTCCCGGTTGGCTGGCTCCCTCTCACGGGCAAGACCGCGTCGGCTTGCCAACTCGAAGTTCATTAACGAACTAAATTACCGTATCCGTTACTTTTATCGTTGCCACCGCGAGCGTAGCCGTAGCGCGCTCTCCAACCCGCGAAATCGTTTCTGACGATATTTGGCTCCGTACACGGTTTCCCGGACTAACTGGCGCAAACAGAATTTGCGAATATCCCTTATTGAACTGGGCCACGGTTTCGAGGAGGAGCCGCGACGCCTATAACTGTAACTCTCTCGTGTACAAGATCCCGCTCGTTTTCTGCTGGCCCATCGTGTCATCCGTGATAACGGTGTTTAATTAGCCGAGCTTAGGAGTTCTTCTCAGCCATTCATTTCTTTGCATCGATTTAAATTTTGAAGATTAATTATCGATTATTAGTTGCTCTTGTTAGTTCTTTTTATCAATGAAGTATTTATCGAACTCGTGATAACAGTTTATTATTATTATTATTATTAATATTATACGATGAAGAAAAGAAAGTTAGTAGTTGGATTGAACGTTGCTTCTATTATGTATGTACACAGTGTGCACACTTGGCGAGAATTATTTACGAGAATTCATCTGTCCAATTTGAAAGATTAATATTTTTTGCTACACTTTTTTTCCCCTCTCTTTTTTTTACTAATTAAACAAATTGATATTGGATAAAAAGATTAAATAAATTTTAATTGAACAAATTGGAAATAAAGTCATAGAATTTGATTGACAATGATCCATCAGAGTTTCCGCCGCAACAATGCGTGTGTTTTTCTTTTTTTTTTTTTTTTTTTTTTCTTTTTTTTTTTTTTTCTACCAATTTCCCGCGCGAGGGAAAATTCGTTATTTATCGTGGGGAGGGGGGGATCGATGTTAATGTTTATGCACGATGTAAATTCGCGTATGAATCCGATAATAGACACCGTGTCCATAAGTTACGTTCACATGGGCGTGTCACATATGGTAGCTACAACTAAACTATTATTTTTAATTTATGTTCTCAATTTACCGACTAACGAAGCTCAACACAGACACCGGAATAATTAATGCTAAACCGCCGCTCTCGTAAAATTATCTGCCCGATAATTTTTGTTGAAACTCGCCATTAAAGCGTGTGTACGCGGATAATCACCCCCTGTTTACGCACACGCGTCCCTCTCATTTTCTTTATCAAGCGTAATGATGCTAATTTCCACGCGTCCCGGCCAACATTTTTTCCTTTCCACGCGATTCCTCCCCCACACGTCCGCGCTTAATTTTTTCGCTGTATCGAATATGATTCGATTCGCCCCCCCCCTCTGCCCGTGAAATAAAATGAAATCCGCTCGATATCCATTCGATCTTTTACATTTTTGCGCAAAAATTTCCTTTTTTTCCCGCTTTCTATTGGTATAATATATAAATTAGTTACCGTAATTATCCATTTTACGCGTATTTTATGTTATTTAGACTCGAGGAATCTTTTCCAAACGGAGAATATGATTCGATTGGCCCCCCTTCTGCCCGTGAAATAAAATAAAATCCGCTCGATCCGCTTTCCATTCGTATAATATATAAATTAGTTACCGTAATTATCCATTTTACGCGCAATTTTATTTAGACACGAAGAATCTTTCCCAAACGGAGAATAATAATAGAAAGAAAAGTTATCCGTAAAAGCTGTACATCGGGATACGTTGAATAATAATCCTTTTTAATTTTCATCGATTCCGAGCTCCGTCGCGGATAAATTTATAAACTCCTCCGCAAATAATCCAGACCCAGCCCGTTACACAGCCCTGAGAGACAATTTGGCTGCCGAAAGTGTACGACCGTTCCATCCATATAACTCCACAGACACTTTCCTCGGGGACGTGGATCGCGGCCGAACTCTCGCCCCCGTTAATTGCACGCGAATCGAGAAAGTCTATTTAAATTCACGTTTGCTCACGGAGCCCGCCCATCCCCGAATCTCGCCGGGACGACCCATAAATTACGCCTTTTCTCGTTGTTCCCGTAACGAACGGAGCAACGTTGGATTCCGCTCGCGGCTGCCCGCCAGGTGTTTCTCCTCTTCCTCCCAGATATCGACGCGACCCGCAATGGGGGAAAAAGACGAAAAGAACGAAGAGATAGAAAGGGAGGAGGAAGAAAAGGGGCAAGGAAAGAAGAAGAGGAAGAAAAGGAAGAATCTCTCCAAACGGGTGCCTTCCTCGTTGGCCCCCTCCTCCGTTTTGCTTCCTCCCCCTCTCGTGGCCCTGAAACAATGGGCCTATATATCGTGGGCGGCACATGCGTGCGAAATCGTATTAATTTATCGCTGGGCAATTACAAGGAGCCATATATTAGGCAGCCGGCTACACGTAGGCTTGGCTGCTCAACTCTCGTGCAGGAGAGAAACGAAACGTAGCCGACGGAAAGGGGAGAAAATTGGTGGGGGAAGGTGGGATCAGCCACGGTTCGAAAGAGGAGGAGGAGAAGGAGGAGGACTTTTGCCCCGAGATTCGAGGGCAGAGTTCATTTCGATTCGCGGGGGTGCCTGCAGCGATAACGCATCTGTCGCCTTCCACCCTTCCTCCTCTGATACACACCCCTCCAACTTTGATTTTTCGTTAATCGAAACGAACGTCTTCGAATTTTAGAATTCAACGTTTTTCGGCGCGATTCGAACGATTTTTCTCGAGAAATTTTCTCGAAAAAAATTAATTGTTTGGCACTTGTTTTCGCGAAAGTATATTTGTAAAAAAAAAAAGGGGGGTGCTTGATTGCTATTAAATCGATTTATTACAATGCTCGATTAAATTGAATATTCAGATTGATGTTTATTTGCATTTTTCGAATCGCGTGGATCGTGAAATAATTTTATTACGTAATAAATTCGAATTGGTTAAATTTTACCTATTTACATATTTTAGAGATTACAGAGATAGACGTTTAAACTGTATTTTGAAACGTTTTTCGTTGCTTGTATAACGAGAATAAAAAGATAAAAAGTTCGAAACCGATATAATGACATAGTCGATAGAGATTGGAACGTTGTATCGAAGTCTGCCTATGCTCGAATTCAGATAAAGTCGGACGCACATGAATGTCTGGAGATACGGTACCCATCTCAGGGGATGGGTTTAGGATTGGACTTGGAATGTGTTCACGAAAAAGAACGTGCCATTCCGTTCTGGGTAGATCCACCGGCATTTCTGAACCTGATCGTAAAATCGTTCGAATTTTAGTCGAATTCGAAAATTGAATTTGAACGGATGTTAATTTAAAAATAAGAAAAATGTAAATTTAAGAGAAGGAATTAGAGAAACAGAATTATTGGAGGAAGATCGGGACAAGGGAAATGTTTCTCTTTTCTGATATAATATCGACCGGATTTAATCCAATCACGAAACTAAGTTTGTGAAAAGGGGGATAAGTAATGTACTGAATAATTTGATTCGGATTCGAACATAATATATTTTTCGAGAAAGTGCTTGTTGCTTAAAACGTATCAGATTTAACGTAAAAGGACCTTTTACGATCGCTTTTACCCAAGTACAAAATTGGATTGCTTCCTTCAAAGAGATACCGGTGGCGCCATCTCTCGGGGATCGAATATACCAAGAGGGTTGTCAACTCTAAATCTTGATCCGCACTACTTTTCATCACTTTATCGCTTATTCGAACTCCTTGACGGATAAAATATCCTTCGAAAAAAAAAAATAATAAATAAATAAGCGATTAACGCGCACCTTATTCCATTACTTCAAGATGTTAAATTTTGAAACCACGTCACGAACGACTCTATGTAATCTCTGAATCATCGTGTTACGTCGTAACAAGGAAACGATTTTCAGATAAAGCTACGGATCGAAAGTAAAAAAAAAAAAGTTCGTTTATATCTGTCGCGTGGATGCACACGCACACATATACATATCGTGGAGAGTATATCTCGTTCACGAGGGATGAAACGAAGGGGGATAAAGGACGAAGAGAAAATGGGGATGGATACGATTGCAACTTTGATTCCCTCTCTTAGCGATGAGGAAAGAGTCGGTGCACACACACGCACGAAGGAAGAAGGAAGCGGAGACAAAAGCGATCGTGTAGGAGGGAAAAAAAAAAGGGTTTAGCCGGAGAAAGTGTAGTAAGAAAGGAACGAGATACGGGTCTTATCCTCGCCTCTGGCCGAGGGAAAGTGTACGAAGAAGAGGGTTGCACGGCTCCCACATCCATTTGTCTCGTTATAGTTTATCGATACGAGGAACGAAACGAAACGAGTCGAGTCGAGTCGATGTCTCCTCCGCCCGAGAGTGTGCGCTATGACACTTTAAAACCACTCGAAACTTCGTGCCGGACTTGCACGTGAAACGAAAGGACGAGCGCAAAAAGGGATCGTTCGATCCGGCCGACTGAAACTGTCCGTCCCCTAAGTGTTGAGAATTTATTGAGAAATAATGGACCGAGTTTGTTCGTGGATCATCATAGGCGTCCGATAACTCGTCGAGATGGAATCCTTCTCCGGATCCAGACTACTCCTTTTTATATGTTTTATATATATATATATATATATCCTTTATACCGTACCAACCCTTTGAAGTCTAAATTGACCCTCGGTCGACGACCATTACCCAAGATCTTTTCCTCCGCCTCACTCTTCATCCCCCGTCCAGGATTTCCTATGTTCTTCATTTACCTCGAACGGTCGATTCTCTCCTCTCCCATCCCCCTTTTTCCTCAAACGCGTTTCCACGTTGACCACGACGATTCTCAAACAATCATCCCCCGAAAATTACCGGCCACCATCTTCAGGAGCCGGCGATTAGGCGATTTCCTTTTTTTAACGCGCGAAAATAAGACGCGGGGGATGTAACAATATAAACGATTTTTCAACGGGAGGCTCGAAGATTTGGCGGAATTTAAAACGTATCTCGTTATACTCCTCGTATAATCTTCTTTCCTTTAAGGATAAAAAAGGTTTGTTCGATCTAATTTTTTTTTTGCGTTCGATATTAATTTAAATAGAATTTTCTCGTCACAAAGGAAGGGGGATACGTTTGATCTAAAAATTTTTCCTTCTTAACATTAATTAGAAAAATGATAGATGTATTTCAGATGCGTTTCAAATCCGAATCGCTTCCCATCCGTTCGGCTAATTACAAAAATTCGTTGTTTTCCCTTTACCTATTTCATTATAACGAGATTTATCCGTTATAATACGAAATATCTTTCGCTCTAACGAACAGATTCGATTCGTTATACATTTTCCTTTACAAGGAAATCCGTCTCCCCTTTTCCCCCCCTTTTCCCTTTTCGCGCTCGTCCGTTTATTTATTTTTTTTTCTCGCATTTCTCGCGATACAGAAATTCGATGCGTGTCGCGCACATTTTCCTGAAAAAATTCTTCGATAGATCGCGAGCGTATCGAGTTAAGAGCATTAACAATAAATGTTTGTCCTCGTATCCTTGATTGAAAATTCCTCGAAATGTCGAGCGTTGATTTTCACGATCGATTCGTTGTGACGATTTCCAATATATATACGTTTATACATATACAGTTGGACACAGTTGCAAAATCACGCGATCGTAATTATACCCGACATCGTCATAGACAACGCAGCTGCGGTTAATTAGACAAATACAAATGAACTTTATTGACAGGCCAACCAACCCCCTCTCGTACACCGATGGCGGGACAATCCGTCGAGTAACAATCCGAAAGTGATTACGGCTAGCGTTAACCTTCCACAATGGTCTGCGTTAATGGCGTTAATACCTAATGTTTTCGTTTGTTGCTCGAAATGGTGGTGCGAGCCGAGATCGATCGACCAAGAAAAATATCCCACGAGATTTTGCGAGAGAGAAAAAAGAATCGAAGTTAAGTTCCTGTATCAACGTTAATTCTCGACCAACGAACGATGATTTTGGGGGGGAGGGAGGAATGGATCGAGGTGTCGTTCGCGAATTAGCATGGAAAAAGGATCCCCTCCCCCTCGATGGGTTGGCGTTCGATTGCCGGCGGAAACACAACGGCCGGCTTAATCGCGTCTTAACGGAACTTGCCGGTACACAAATCGATCCCCTTCCGGGGATGGCCTCCCTCGCAGGCCTGGGATGGAACAAGTGCACCCTTCTTCGCGCAGATTCCAATTTGCCGCGCGGCTCGGGACACGTACGCCCGAGGGGCCGTTATTTCTAATAGGAGATTTTCAAAAGTTGCATCCGCAACCCCCCTCGTTAAGGGGTCAGTAATTGCACGCTAGAAACGTGCTAAGACGGTGCGAGGAGATCTCCTAGAGAGGCGAGGGGGGAGGGGGAGTGATCAGGGGGGAGGGGAAGCATCCAGCGCGAGATGACGAGAGGAGTCGTCCGTGGAGGAGGGAAAGAGGGGGAGAAAGAAGAGAACGTTATCGCTGGAGATCACGCTAATCTAACGCCTACTACGTCCCCCTTCACGAGTGTGCAACCCCTCGACTTGATCCGACTTGACTTTTTGTAACGACTTCCTCCACCTCTCCACCCTTTTTCCACTCCACCACGCCTCCGCCTCTCCCTCAGAGGCGGTCTTTCCTCGTGTTCCACGGAAGGGAGGGAGGGGAAGGGGCCCTCTCGTTCCATTCCGCGGCAGGATGAGACGATTTCATCCCCGTAATTATCCGATAAGCGGGGAGAAAACGCCCCGTTATCCGGCGGGCTGTTGATACATAGGACGATCCTCGGCACGGTTTCCAATTACAAGGCGAAGGGACGACGGAGGGGGATGGCCCGATTCCTTCGTTTTCACCTTCGTGTCTTCGCTCCCCGTGTTGGACGAGATGAACTCTCTTCTTCCGGCTCGAACGTGCGTCAACTCTATCCCCACACGAATTAGGATCATCGAAATTGCGATTTTTTTGATTCGGGATCTTTTCCTCGGGTACTTGCGATTAGATTAGATACGCGGATCGACGCTTGTCTTTAGGGGTGTAGGATTCTCATCCTCGGGTATCCAACGATTTATCGACTGGTGTTTGGGAATATTTAATAATATTTAAAAATTGGAAGCGTTTTTGAGAGGGTTGGGCGAAATATCGTGGATATCATCTCCCGTTGCGTTACGAAAAATTTATATTTTCCAAGCTTGCATCAATAACAAGTTGACGGATGAATTATATAAAAAGTTTACCGTTCGAAATTAATAGAAGAGCGATAAATTTGTATAAACGGAACTGTTGGTAATTTCATAGAATTCCAAGTTTTAATTCCACGCTGCATTATATTTTCATTCACAAAACAGTTTCCGAATAACAGTTATTTCCATTTCTAATTTTTTACCTTTCTTACTTTCGTTCGCCGTGTAAAATCTTTAATTAATCGGAGGCGAAGAAAGGGAGCGAGAAAATTTCGTGAAACGCGCGTGTAGTTTGTAGGAAAAAATCGGTCGCATCATCGAAGTGTTAAAAATGACGTTTATTTACTTTGCCCCAATTATCGTTTCGCTTTTATGTGTACAAGAAGTTTAAATTACTTTTTTTCCTTTACTCAATCTCGATTGATATCTCGCTTGATGAAATTCTACTTCATTAAAAAGGAAAAGAAAGGAAAAAATGGCAATTATTAAGCCGACCACCGAATGGGCCACGAGGTTGTTTTTAAGAAGGAGGAAGAAAATTCGTTATCGCGTTATACGGTGGATGATAGCCGTCATAGGAGAATGAATTGGCCCCGTAGCACGTAGCATAACCGGCGTTTATAGTCCACGGTGCTCCAATAATATAAATCCTGGCCGTTATCGGGCCAAATTTATTGGAGGATATTATCGAACGTCGATTATCACGATACCATCGTAACCGTACGTACAGGGCCGGTGATCTGGTTGCGTGGACCCCGCGCCCGTCGCCCCGCTTGGGCTACGTAATACGATTATTTATTACAAAAGCATTATTTATTGGTCGGCCGATCCTTGGAGCCGGCCGCCGATTCGTTATTGTTTCGCCGATCGAAATTTCACGCTGCTCCGAGCCCTGAAATCACCTCCCTCCCGCCGGATTTCGGAGGAACGAGCCCGATTTTTGTATTCTTTTACTCGAAATTCCTTTGTACCCGTCCTTTCTCGTTCGGTAAATTCGAAAAGAGACTGCGTGAGCACGGAAAACGATTCAATTATGGAGTACTTGCGGCGTAATTGAAGTGTCTTTTTTCTTTTTTTTTTTATCGTTGGAGCGAAGTTTTTCAGGTTGAATGGGAATTATTTGGAATTTCTAGATATAACGAGTCTTCCTTCGATGGTGACCATAATTATTTTGCATCGTGATAATAAGTAAAGGTGCGAGTTTGTTTGAGTCTGAGAATATTTTGCGAAAATGGATGCGATGAAAATTAAAAATTACCCTTATGGAGAGAGATGATCAACGTGATATCCTATTTTGTGAAAAGTAGTAGGTTTTTCTTCCTGCTTTTATCGTTTCGGAACAGCATATTCGTGTATAACACATCGAAATGAAACAGGTTAATAAGTGAATGTCTTTCTTTATTATATCGAATTATTATAACGATTTTAGGGGGGAAAGTTACTTAGATATAGATGAAGAAGTAAATAATTCTTCTCCCCGAATTCCTTTAGATTTTTCGCGCTCGGTTTATTAAATAACCCACTTAAGTAGGAATGTCCCAAGTTGTGAAAGCAATGATAATTTGATTCGTGGACGTTTTAGTTATCGCTCAACAGCTTACCAACTACATCCTCGCGTTTAAACTTTACGAACTGTCTTTATGACCGCATAAATGTTTCATGTTCATCGACTCTCCTCACAGCTTCGTTCTTCCGCTTTTTTCCCTCTCCATTGAACGTCGCGTGAAATTAACAGATGGTAAAGTGAAGGGATTGATGGAGACGAGTTGTAAAAACGGTTATTACAATATTCCGTTGCATCAAGAACGATTGAAAACCAATGTATCGTAACATAACGCAAATTCGAAAACGAAAGAGTATTACATTCATGGATTAAAATTGTGCAACTAACGATAATTTTGGCTATTAAACATTTCTCGTTTATCGATTATATATATATTGCATACGAATTTTGAGATAATTTTAACATATCTAAGTTTTAATTATCTCGTCAAGTGTCTTTCAGCCTTCAGAAATGGATCTTCATGATAAAAAAAAAATTTTAACGAAGAACAACTCAATGAGACACTTGCTAGAATGAAATATCGATCGTTAAATCTTTATCGCGCTGTTCGTCGATCAATGAGAAACCGCGACAATTCTCTCTCTCTGAAAGATAAATCACTGGAAATATTCCACGTAATTATTCCGAGAAGATTCGTTTCGGATTATCAGAAAGAACCCCCTCCTTTCTTCCCCATCTTCTCGTTGCTCCACGAATCGTTTTATATCGCAACGTAAAATATCGTCATCATCGGGCTTAATCGCGTAATAAAACGTTTTTGTTCCCCTGTTTGTCTAGCCGGTCAACGGTTCCCCGTGGATGAAGTTTGCGCGGAGAGAGAAAAATAAATAAATCGGTGGTGGCGGAACGCCAAAAACCTTCTAGCTTCTCCCATTCCCGCTACGTTTCTTCGCCTTCGTTCGTGAATTCCTTCTCAAAATTTACGGACGGAAGGCCAAGGATGACACGGAGAACTTTTCCTCTCCTCCTATTGCGACGCGACTAACGCGTCTTTTATCGGCGTGAGGAAAAGGAAAAGTTCGAAACAAAACAAGGGATAGAAGGACGAACTCGTTCGATGAAATTTCACGTAGAATTCAGGAGGGGTGGAGAGCCAACGTCGTGATTTCGAATTTTCTCGTACGATCGAATACGATACGATTGCTCCATCTCTCTGTACGCGTTCATTTCGTTCACATTCCACTTTCGATATAAGTATATTAAAATCGAGCTGTATTTATTATTCTCCAAAGCGTTCGAACGAAGATGGAAAGGAAAGATTATTGCTTCGCAATTGTTTCATCGAAAAAAATAGCGTCTTATGTTTTAAATTGTTGTTCGATAATTTGTTCGTCTTCGCAACAATATTCTTCGCACAATTTCTTCGCTCGACTCGTTCGAAGGAGATAACAATCACGGAAAGATGCTCGAATCTTACGCTCGAAAGGCGTCGTTTGAAGCGATACGAAGGGGTGGCAAGTAAAAACTCTTCTTCTCTCGTGAAAGGAGAGATATAAAATACGAGAGGGTGCGTGGCATTTAAAACCGCGGTTGGAAAGCGCTTTTAAGGGGTACTTACCGTTTTAACTTTTACGCTCTCGTTAAGCCAATGGCCAACCCCCTTCTCTCCCTTTTCTCTCCGTTTCCTCGCGATCTTACCGCGCTTGTTACATCTCCTCGTTTACATGGCCTGCACAATAGTCGAGTCGAGCAAGCACCGAGCGAGGATCGGCGGCTGCCGCGACCGGGCGTGCAGGAAGGAGAATAAAATCGTAACATCTGTTGTGTAGAGAGGCGCGAAACTGCAGTAACTGCGAAAGTGATTTTTGCCGGGATTCCAGACGTTATCGGGTCCAACCTCCCTCCCACCCTCATTTACATTTCAAATTTTAACGATCCCGCCCCAACTTGAAAACCGTTTTGCATGGGACGTAACCGGTTACGTCTCGGGGGTTCAATAATGGAAGACAAGCTACTTGCTTCGAGTGGGCCACCCGCGAAAATCCTTTCAACGCCTCCTCTTCTCTCCGCTATGGCATTGGTATTTCCGAACGCTTTCGATCGCCGCACGATCAGCCCTCTTCCGTTCCATACAATTGCCATTGCCGTTTCGTTTTATTTAGCTGTCCTTTTCCTTTCGAAGCCTTTTCGAATCTCTGTATACCCCTCGGATGGGGGAAGGCACTTATCGTTACCGATAAGCTGTCGTTAGGGCAATGGATGGAAGGATTTAAGAAATATTAGGAAGGTTTTTTCTCTATATATATATATTAATTTATCATTTGTCGCGGAAAGGATTTGTTGTATCTTTTTTATTTTAGAAATAGCGTTGACGTTACGATGAAAATAATTTAGAGAGAGAGGAAAAATCGTACTCGTTCAATTTACGAATTCTTTTATGTCTGTCAATACGTAAAATAAATTGGTATTGCTAATTTCTTGTTTATACAGCGAATAACTTTAATTACTATCGATCCCACGAAAGGGGTAATAACTGACCGTTCCACGTCATTAATTCATCCTTCATCCAATTTTTTTATCCGTACATTTTGATAAAATTCAAAAATGTCGTTACATCGAACTTAATCACACACGTATATATAAAAAATATATATATATATTTCAATTTCAAATTCGTTTCGATTTTATTTATATATCCGGGGGAAGGAAAGAAAATAAAAATAAAAAAAACCATCGATCACCACCATCGATCCCCTTCCACCCGTCGATCCTTTGAATCGGCGGTGAATCCAACCATTTCCTCCCCTCCCTCATATTCCATATCCCACCTAATTTCGCGCGGATCAAACAACGAGGCTCGTTGTCTCGTTTCCCGCGGACGCGTTTCAAATTCACGTGAGGGGAGGGGAGGGGGGAGGAAGAAGGGGGATGAAAAAAGAAAGAAAGGAAAAATATATATATATATATACATATTCGCGGTCCGAGCTTACGGTTCATCGAATACAACAAAATTGGCGGCATCGATCGAGCGCAAACCTCGGTGCGCGCATCCTCCGCGCCCGGTCCGGATGAAAAATCAACCGATCGAATATTTCGATTCGAGAGGGATGGATTCTTGGCGATTCTGGTTCGATAGGTTGGACAAAGGTCGGGCAATCAATTTCGTATCGTTGCCAAAATTGATCGAAATTGAATCGATAACCGGGGGGGTGAACCGAGCGGGCTTTTCTGGCCGTTGTGCGTGAGGAGTGGGGTGGGGTGTCGCGTACGAGAGGGGTGGCATTGAACATGAGCGGCGGGACAGAACGATGATCCTCTCTCGTTTGAAACGAATTGGGGAAGCGAGGGGGTGGGGGAAGGAGAGGGAGAAAACTGTTGCAATTTATTCAATGCCGAAGTGGAATGGCCGCGCGATGGCGGCGAGGAATTGGACTCTATCGGGCCATAACAATTATTAGCATTGCGACGCGGGTATGGAAGTGGCACAATAATATGCATAGGGAAGGCTTACAGCGTTTCCATTACATTAGCCTTCGCGCGGGCACGCGGTCGCGTCAAACGATCCGGAAATAAAGCGGAATTGCATATCGGGAGGCTGGCTCGGTTGGCGGCCGGCCAGCCAAGGACCTCCTAATTCTGCTCTTTCGAAAAATCGTCGCTTTATTCGAGGGTGGCGTTCGTAAGTTTGCGGCAAGCTGGAAGGGCGGATCGACGAGAACAACCCAATCCCTGAGTTGGGAGGAGGGGGTGAAGAAACGGCCGATTATTATTGCCGGAGAAATCGTGCTTTCGTGGTTCAATTTTATTTTTTTTTAAACCCTCTCTAGTTGGTCATTTTTAAAGAACTTTTCGTTTATATCTCTCTTTCCCTCTCTCTCTCTTTCTACCAGTTGGAGTTTGGATAAGAAGATTAAGTCATAAACGTTTCATTTTTGGGGAGAGATCGTGCGTGTTTTAACTCTTTTTTGGATAATAGGAGATGGAGTGATATAATGATGAATGAGGAGATCTACTCTCACGGAACGGTGGTTTTTAACTTTCGAAAAATTTGTGAAACTATAAAATCGTCGAGACACGTATTTCTCATTCCAGAATATCGATGTGATGAAATCCCTCTTCGTTGCGATTCGTACCGTGTTGAATTTCTATCTCGATAAACGATATTTATCCCCTAAATCGGACGATTGTAAAATCTAATCTCCTATTTTAAAGCAGTTCCGAACGAATACTATTTAGAGATCTGGTAAACGTAATGGTACATTGAGCAAGACCACGTTATCGACACGAGTCATTCTGCGGTGCATAAAATCGGTACAGTGCGAATCGAAACGAACCGAAATACAGTTGTTCGATCGGCAATAATTTATGTTATTACAGTAAGAGGACTCAGGCTCGATCCCACCCCATCCCCTCCTCCCAGAGTCCAAGAGTTATAGAACTAATTAAATCGGTGACAGAGCGTATTTGCGCTTTCACCGAGGGCACGCGACTAATTACCAGTTTACAGCGAGCCAGTGCACGTTAGGTGCAGCCGATTTGTCCGTCCCACCTTCTAATCGCTTGCATAGACGTAATTTTACGTCACATGTGCGCACCTACGATTCGTCATTCCTCCAAACCGTCTCATTCATTGTCCCAGAATTAATACAATTTTCTCTCATTTTCATTTATCGAAATTAAAATATTTGCACACACTCGCACTCGCTCCATCGCTTTCGAAATTCTTTCGAAAAAGAAAAAGAAAAAAAATAACAAATTCAATCTCGGTAAAATCGAAAAGCTTGGTTATATTTCTCACAATTTAACATGTCGTAATGGAGATGTTGTTCGAGTTACGTGTTATTACGACGTTTCTTATTCAGTGGAAAAGATTGGAGAGCCGAACCCTTTCAAGCAAGGAAGGGGGGAGGGGCGTTGGGCGCGACAAGCGCGGATCGAATCGGGAACGCTGATTTCGCGAATGAATCGGGCAGAGTTATGAAAACGCTGTCGGCTACTGCCTCTACACGATGTCTTTCAAAGAAAATCCATTTACTGCAGAACCGGGTTCTGGGCCGTGTCCAAGATACTCTAATGGTAGCCATTCCTATCGGTCCAATTGCCGCTACCGCCCCTGCCACTGGCAGGACCCGATTATACCGTGAGCAGATATCGTTACGTGAAAGAGATGGCAATTGCCGATACACTTTTCAGACGTATTCATAAGCTTCCGTCCCTATTCCAACGAAATAACGCGTCCCCCCGATCGTGCCAATCAATTTTGTCGCTTCTCGTTTATTGATGCCACTTCGACGAAGAAATTCCGGCCAGCAAGATTTCTAATTTCTCTAATTCGAATTTTACATATATGCTACGAGATATTTTTACATTTCCGCAAGAGAAAAATAATCTCCCCTCTCATAATCTTCGAGCTAACGAAGAACCTCGAAACAAAAAAAAAAAAAAGAAAAAGAAAGAAAGTAATTTCGAACATTTCTCCCCAGCTATATTCCCTCGTCCATGCGAACTCTTTCCCCACCTCTCCCTCTTTTTACCGGATCAGGTTACAACAGTTGACGACTTTATCGGGCAAATAGACGATAAAAGACACGTCGTAACCCAGTAAACCGGGGGAACAAGCCGCGGCTTCCAACCGTCCCCGCCTCTCTCTCTCTCTCTATATCCGGCGTCTTTCATAGGAAAGTTCACGCGGCGTGCGAACTCGTACAAAGTACGTACCGTATACGCCGCGGCGTGTAGAGAATATAATCGGATCGCGGGCTAGTGTAATCAAACGGAGCGCATCGACTTTGTCGGGTTTTCTCCTGTTCCGTGATGGTCGTAATGCCAGGAAATAAGGCTGCGCTAGACACAGGGAGTTCTTCCCTGCTGCGTTTCCTGAGCGAACGACGGAGAGAGAAGGACACAGAGAGAGGGAGAGGGAGAAGTGAACGCAAAGCAACCCGATCCAGCCACGACAGCTACACAATTCCATAGGAGTCAGTTCGACTAATCCTCTTCCCTATCCTTCGGTATGGACACGTTTACTTTTCCCGTACGTCTGTCCCGTTCCATATTCAAACCCCCTCCCCCAGCTCGTAGCTACGGTAAGTCCGTAATAGAATGGACTTCCATCCTCGCCGCCGCGAAGCCGAGACAACGGTATCTGTACACAAAGGTATCTCGTAATCACGCACGCTTTCACGCATTCCGCGTCCATTGCAGCGGCCGTGTATCCGCGCGCACGCAGATTGATGCACGAGTTTCGACATCGGACCGGGGAACCCGTACGAATGTCCAGAAGCCTTTTGATCCTTTGTCAGCGGGCCGATTCGACAGCGGCGTATTCTCCCTGATTTTGAAATGATGAATTTCCGCAGGGGGGGAGGGAGAATCCGCGGATCGCGCCTCTCCATTGTCGCGCCATTTTTATTGTTCCCTGTTTTTTTTCCTTTTTTCTTTCTTCTTTTGTTTTGCGATCACGCCGATTTGCTTATTACAGCTCTTGGACGCCGTTTATATATACTTCGATCCATCTTTTGATAAAAATAATTATATTCAATTGCCGTCGATTGCCGAAATGTTTCGTTTTCCTCGATATCTTGAGAATTCACGATCGATGAAATAGGGGAGTCACGAGTAATCCGTGCGGTGGGTGGGGGGGCGTCGTGGAGGTCTCAGGTTGTTCGACACGTTCCAAATGTTGACGCTGCAAATGTCAGGTTTGAGTCAGGTTTCCGACCTCGCGTAATGCGCATGTTAATCGGTTCAGGCTACCGTCGTGTACCGACGGCATAATTCGCTCAATTTACAAGCCTTATCGTAACCGTTGCGTTTAATCGTGGAGAATTAGGTTGTTATGTAGGTAAGGATGACATAGGTTGCCCCTATAACGGACTTGATTCGTCAAAAATAAAATAAATATCCAGTTAATCATCTGGTTAAATGATAATAATAATAATAATCTGAAATTTATAAAATGCGAATATAAATTGAGAATCGAAACGTTTCATTGTTTGTTTCCTTTTTTTTTTAACAACATGCACGAAAATGTATGAAATATAGATCGAATCGTGCTCGATCATTAGTGAAATTATTTAAAAATTGTCACAATCGTAACATACGTATATTCACGATACGTAATTAATACGATTCATGTATATTTATTTTGACTAATTTTACAACAAATGTTACGAGATTGATATGTTTTCGAAAGACTGTTTATCGTTCGTTTCGAATCTTAATACTCGCATAATGTCTGTTTACCGATTACGCTTCTTTCGTTTACTTTGGATGAATCGTGCAAATATCCCCAGGATATAGATTGTATACTCTTCTTCTTCTTCTTCTTCGGCTTAACTTCTTCTTCGGAAAGCTCGCTCCTCTCTTTTTTCCTGAATCATCTTAAAATACGATTTGATAGTCCGCAACAACAGTCCACAAATGCAAAAAAGTGATGTGTGAAACACATTGATCTTTCATTTCCACCTCTCTCCTCCTCTAAATCCCAAGTATTTCATCCCAAAGGTATTCAACAACGGTTCGATTAATCCCGATTAAGAGTAGCGTAAAAATAATTCACGGCACAATTATTCAGGGATGCCAAAGATTTACAGCAAATCCGAAGGAGCAATCGAATTGACGGGGAAGAGGGAGGACGGCATTGTGCGGAGGCGGCCACGGAACCAGTTTGTTTCGGATCGATGAGGATCTTTTTGAAAGTTTGCTCCGGCTCAGAGTGGCGAGACGAAAGTATTGTAGCGCCCGCCCCACTCCCACCTCCCCTCGTCACAGAGTGGCACAAAGGGGTTTACCGCCGCTGGATTCGTTTGTTTCGCACACGTAACAACCGATAACGAGAAATAACGGTTCCGGGCGTCCCGCTTACCATCCACCACCATCCAGCTCCTCCTCTCTTATCTTTTCTACGAGTGGCCCTCTCATATTATTGTCTCATCTGTAGGTCGGTCAAAGGATAATCGGAGGTGGAAGCGACAAAGTCCATCCGGTCGGACGGCAATTGTCTCTCTGGCCCCGATACTCATCCTCCCCCTCCCGCGAGCCCCTTCGATCGGCGAACGGTATCCGCGCGGAGAATCCCAGATGTCAAAAAGAAAGAGGGTCCACTTTTTCTCCCCGCTAACAAGAGAGGAACGCGGAATAACGAGAGAGAAACGTCTGGTGGAATCGATAAACTGGTGGAAATAAATGGAATAAATTCGAGGGGGGGAGGCCTTTGTTTCTTTCTCGCGAAAAAAAAAGGAAAGGGGGCGAGCGGAAGTGATGAAGAGTGTACACTTGCGAGACGAGACAGATCCGTGACGATAAAGAGGGAGTTGGTTAGTGTTGTCGTTTCTTGCCCGCAAAGTGTGAAATTGTTCATTCGATAATAAGATAATTCGAGCCGATTCGCCGAGGATCAAAATAATGGATAGAGTTAAGAGTCAGCGAGTGGTAGGAGATGAATTAAAGTGCATTTCTTTGTATAACAAATAATGGGATGAAATGAGAATACTTGCCGTTAATTCATTTCTTCCCAACATCTTTAATCGAAAGATGTTGAATTTGATTCACAAAAATCAATTGAAAGTAAAATTGTCTTCGAATAAAGTTACTTATTTATTTGAAAGGAAATCACGCGTACATATTACATCATTTGGAGATTCGTTTCATCATTAGGAGGAATTTCTTGATCGAATTTTTCGATTTCATTTTATATCGTTAAATCTTAATAACGAGACTATTAAATCAAACGATCCCTTGTTCGAATATTCCATAAGTTCGCGAAGGAGGTCCTCCACTATTCTTCCCGAAATTTCACTGCCATCCATTATCATGGTATCCCAGTAACCTAATTTTCGGATAGGAGATTAATCGTATAATTCAAGTTCGGTCGAACTAGAGACGCAGCCGATAACGGTGTACGCGAGCCAATAGCATTATACGTGGATTCGGGAAAATCGGCTTCGAACGATCCGATCATTCCATGAATGAGAGCGTAAATCAGACAGAAGAGGAAATTAGATCGCGAACCGTTTGCCTCTCACAGAAACGTGAAGTCGATTCTAATGCCCGTTCCCTCCACCGATTTTTCCCTCCTTCGACCGAATAATCCATAAAATTTTCTTCGACCGATCGACACGTACTTACTCACCCCCCTTTATATAATACAGTAAAATCGCGTGGAAAGAAAGATCGATTACGCTATCGTCATCCTAAAAAAAAAAAGTAACGTTCTGACTCGAACAGTTCTCGTTTCCCCTTTTCTCTCTTTTCTTTTTCCCCCCGAAAAAATATTTTTCGAAAATACTGTTCGAAAATTGGGATCCTTTCCTCCAAACTTCCTTTCCTTTCTCTACGGCGAAGCGTAGTTGTCGTTGGAATGCAGAGGAAAGGCGGGACGAGTGATATACGGGGAAACGACATACGCGAGATAGAAAGAAAGAAAAATGGAGGAGAGGGTATGCAGGGGGGAGGAGGAGGGACGTGTGGCGGAGGGAGTAGTAGACAGTGTCCCAACGTGCGATTAGATGACTTGTCAACCTACGAGAAAATTGCGTTTTACAAACTTGTTTCGAGAAAAGAATTGGAGGGAATTGCGGATGAGGGCGGTCGGAAGGAGGCGGCAGGTAAAGCAAAAGGAGTGCGGAAGGGTGAGGTCCATTGCGGAGAGAAAGAGAGAGATGAAGATGAGAACGAACGACGGAAAGGAAGAAGAGGAGGGAGCAGCAGCCCCTCTTTATATTAGGGCGAAATAGTCTAAACCGAGCTTCGAGCGATGCAAAGTCGCCGCCTCTGTAGCACCCTGTCCTCCGCCTTTCTTCCTCTTCCTCTTCCTCTTCCTTCTTCTCCTCCTCCTCCTCCTTCTTGTCTTCCCCACCTACTCCTTACAAAGAGGGACACAAATTGCCTCAGAACTTAGTTTCACCGGATATAAAGGACTTTCCGATTACGTTAGCCGTACTCCGTGATTGATCCGAGATGACGATTGCGAAAGCAACTCGAATACGTGCGCTTTTGTGTTTCCATCCGTGTGACCTTCTTTCTTTCCTTTCTCTCTCTTTCTCTCTCTTTCTCTTCTTACTTCGACGTTTACCATCGTGGATGGGCCAAAGGATCAAAAAAGATCTATCAGGGAAGGGGATTCTTTGAACGTGCGATTCGTAATTCTATATACAGGATATTATACGAGAGACGATCGAAATTTTTCTTGCTTCAGTTTTAACCGTCGAGTTACGTTACGTTATTTAAAAATAAGCGAAGAATTTCTCGATCCAATTTCTTTTTTTTTTTTCTTTCTTTCTTTCTTTTTTCACGTAACTTACATCGCGAATACATCGATTTCGATCCCTCTCGATGTAAACAAAGTATAAATACATCGGTCATCAGAGCGCAAACACGGATCGAATTGGCGAAGGACGGGGCACGAGAGCGAATTTCTGATCGTGGACCGCGCGTGCACATATGCCAGCCGGACACGATATTCAAACAAGAAGAGCAAACGTGATGGTAGGCGGTGGTCAGTGGCAAAAAAAATAAAAGAAGCACCGAACTTATTCAAACAGGGTTAATTCGGTTGAACCGAACACCGTAGGGAGGGCGATTCTGTTCCTTCGAAAAAGAAAATTTCGAAACAAACAATTCTGGGCCAGCCTCGTTTGGCCAGTCTTCGAGAGAGAGAGAGAGAGAGAGAGAGAGAGAAATCCTCCCCTTCGAACGACCAAGGCTACGTTTATGAAGTTTACATTACGCGTGATCGAAAAAAAAGGCTTTGCCCTTTGTACGGCGGATAAGCTCGGCTCTTTTCGCTTTCATCCCCCTCCTCCCTCTTTTTCTTCTTCCTTTTTTTCTTTTCCCGCCTAATATAACGATAAAATAAGGAAAGGCCGTGGCAACGGACTAAAAATGATTCGTGGCAAAGCTTGTGATTCTTTCGGATTTTACGGTTCACAGATACGGTTCCAGTCTCACGAGTTTCCACATCGATTGGCGTAGAGGGACGGCTCGATGCAACCACGGATACGGAACACTTTTATTTATATCGCGTGAACACGGAGTAAAAGGGCGGAATTATTATTTTGGCACCGTTCATTTATTCACGCGTCGACTCGTTCAATCGTCGAATTAATCCTTACGGGAATGCGGGATTGACTCCATTCGCTGATGGATATGTTATTTCGTTAGATTTTTATATTCTTATATCGCTTTTCTGTACAATTGTATTTTTCCTCCTATTGGATCTACGAAGAAGTTGCGCTTTATAGACTCGATTAATATTAACCAATCAATATTACATTTCGAAAAACGCGAGTACGAGATCGAGCAAATCTTAATCGTAATCTTTCGACGATACTTTTGGTCCTTTTCGAAACGAATAAATCTTCCCTGAAACAAATCTCTTTCACCCCCGCGCAGTACGAATCTGCTTACGCGAGAACGTAACAAGCTTGCGATTCGTGTGTTTATCGAGGCAAAAAAAAAAAAGAGGAGGAGGAGGAGGAGGACGGTGGTTGCACGCTCGCGCGGCTAACGACCATAGGGTGGACCAAAGGGCTGGACAAACGAGTTTTCGAATTTTCCGGCCGACCGCACCGATGCAAGGGTGAACCAGGTTAATGTTTCCCTTCTGCTCGTTTCCCTCTCTCTCGCCCTTTCCTCGTCGCCGTATGCATACGCCGTGCCATACTGTCTTCCACACGTCCCTCCTCCCCCTAACCTGTTTTCCCCGTGCAGAGGGGGGCGGTTCACTCCAATTTACGTTTTCAGACGTTTTGACCCGTATTTTTCGGGGCACCGTGGCCGGATGAAGGGGAATGGCGGCGAAATTCGAGGGAAAAATTCCCGAATCCCGAATGAAATATTCCCCGTGGGTCGATTGTGTGAGTATGGACGTTTTCCGGGTGATCGGGCGTTGCAGCGGGGACCGACGACGTGGAAACCTCCATCCTGTTTCCGGCAGACCGCGCCGCAGCCGCGTCACTTCGTAATCTCTGACACCTACTTTCGCCTCCCCCTCCCATCACGCGTCCAAGAACAATTGATCCGGCCGCGTGATCCCCGGAATCAACGGGGAATCGAAATGATCGTGGACGATGGACGATTCTAATGACACGCGAAATATATTTTTGAAATCGCTGTGAAACATTCTGAATCAGGGAAGGATTGCGAAAAATACGAATTCTATAATTCGAATAATAATAAAATCATTGAAGAAATAGAATGAATTGCATTTGGATGTACGTGTATAAAATTATTGTAAAACAGTGGTCACATTCTTGACAAAAAAAAAGAAATATATCGAATCTTTCATTCCAACAAACTGAAACGCGTTTAATAGGGGAAAGGAAATTCTAAATATAAATAGTTGGACGATTAAAATGATTGAGTCGAGGGGTTGGATTTTAGGTCGACGTTCGTCTTCTTTTTCGCCTAGAGCGATACCTCGTTTATCGCTATACCGGAAATACCAGCCAGGCTTTCAGATTATTGCACTTGTCGGACGGTTTCGAAATTTACTTGGAAATCGTCCGTTCCATTTTATACGTCTCTGTCCGGTGGACAGGGAAAAGTTGGGGAGGAAACGGTTGACCGGTCGCCGAGTTTAACAGTGGTACAATGTTACAAACTTACAATAAGGCGCATCGTTGTGGACGTAAATATCTTGTATCTCCGCTCGGTCAATACTTACCCCCCATGTCTTTGCTCCCGGCTATTTCCATCAATGGAATCTGGACACAATTCGTACTTCTCGGTATTCTTGTGTACGTTCCGATTATCTTCTTTTTTCTATTTTTTTTTTCCTTTCTTTCATTCATTTTTCTTCTTTTAACGTTATTGCGACGCCATTGTTGCGATCCGTATCGCGTATAAAAATTTTCCTCAAATCGAGATCGATACGAGAGCGATCCGAGTTTGGACGAGAGACGAACAGATTTGTTATAAACTGGAACAAATTACAATTGAAACGAACGTCTTGCCTCTCCCTTTCCTTTTTTATTGAATTTCTCAAACAGATGGATAGAAGAAATATTTGTCATAAATTTGTCATAAAATTTCTTCCTATTCTGCGTAGAATTTGTTCCGGGGTAACCTCCTAATTTTCCACGTTCCAATATATCCCCCTTCCCTCCCCAGCCCTCGTTATGACCCGATTTATCGAGGTACAGCCTGCAGATTGCATCGATTCCAGGATGTAGTTAGAACTGCTCCCGAGCCTGATCAACCTTCTCCCCCTTTCCTCGAGCCAATTGAAAACACAGGTGTACGAAACAATAAGGTTTGCTCGTTGAAGAGGGGCCGGCCTCTAAAGTAGCTGTAGTAAATGTTTAGAACGATTCTAACATTGGTGGGGAGGGCGCGAACCGACGGGGCGAGGTGCGGGATGATTTCACCGATTACGAAGAACGAATCTCTTCGAAGGATCCCTTTCGTGCTCCCGTTTCAACGAACGAAGTCAAGTAACAATTCCGAGATTACGCCGCTTCCGAAATGAAATTTCATTCGCGAGTCCCAGAGGAGGCGGCGTTTCAAGGGGGTTCGCTGCCCCCTCCCTCTTCATCCACGTCTCTTTCTCTTATCCGGCCGCGCAACCGGTCGCCTCCTCCTCCTCCTCCTCCTCCTCCTCTTCCAATTTTCTCTTCGTTTCGTTTCGAGGAGAGGGAAAGCTTAGGCTAGGGATACGCCACCAGGGAGTTTGCCGGAAAGATTTCGTCACAGGACGATATTATTCCGCCTTTTCCAACGTGCGAGGGCTACCCTCGCACGAGGCTCTGCGCCACCTCTGAGAACGATTCTCTCGATATTCTCTTTTTCCCTCGATTTCGTTTCCTTCCTCCTCCTCCTCCTCCTTTCCCTCCCAGGTTCACCTTTAAATGACAGGCCCGTAATCAATGCAACCAGGGAAGGGAGAAGGAGGAGGGGGTGACCCGTAGCATGAAATTCGGCAGCATGAACGAATCCGTCAGATGTAACGGCGGTGGTCTCTGTCTGCCGTTCGTTTGTTTGCCGACGACGTCTCTTTATTTCTTCGTTCGGCCTGAACTGCAATTTATTTTCCGGAGAGGAAACTGCCCTTCCTTCTCGCCTCTCCCCCTGTCTCTACAACACAGATGTTGATTCGCACACAGGAGGAATCCAACTTTTCCTCCTCTCGAGGAATCGAAGATCCCCCGAAACCCAACTTTTTTCCCTTCGATTTGGAACGAAACTGTCGGGGAACGTATTAAACGAACGGGATTCGAGCGTTCGGGCAAACGTGGAAATAGAAACGAAGATAAGCTCGAAACGGCGATCGGGCCCGTGATTTGTCCCGGGATTATTTCGACAAATCGAGATAACTAGCCGGAAACGTTGAGCGCGTATAGATGTAGCGTTCGCAGTAACCCGTTGATTAGCATCCCACCGTACGTAGATAAGCGGCCTAACCGTGACGATATAGTTGGTTGTGACGGGTCTATAGGCTATTCGGCACCCGACAATTTATATTGCTATGTTTATAACCATCGATACGAAAATATAATAATTCGTGTTATATGATACATGCTCGTGAAATGGGATTAACCGAGTCGAGTTAATTCTGCCAACGATGCAAGTAAATCGATGATTTTATTTACGCCAATATGAATGATATATATATATATAATTAACGTAACATTTTCTTAGAATTTATCAAAGTATCGTGACTTGGGTATTTTCCGACATACTTTTCTTATTCTCTTCATAATAGAATTAAAAAGAGGAGAAACATACATCATTCCACGTATCCATTAATAAATAACGTTAATAACCTCGACGGAAGAATTGGAGAAAAATTTCATCTTTGAAGCATCGAGCATCGTAAATTACAATAATTAAGTAAAGGACGGAACATCTTGACGCGATTCTCGCAATTTCGACGGAGATACAATTTTACATTTGCCATGTAAGAAATATGCGGGCTTATCGGGGCGAAGGGGAGGCGATAACCGTTATCTCTGGCGGTTCCCTGATATTAGCCCGAAAATGCTGGAACGTAAACATCGTAACGTGACAGTTTCTAGAACACAGGATAGCTTACTTCCTAATAACAGCAGGAAGTGCGGCGAGCTCTACTCAGCCTGGCTTCGTTGTTGCTCGACGCTCCAGGCCGGCGTGACGTAGATAGGAAGCGAACAATAATTGATCGAACCCTCTAAGCTCCGGCTATAAGCTCGTGATCCTGTTATTGCAGATACGCATGGCCACTGAGAGGCCGCCATACCGCTGCCCACACGTCTAAACGCGCCAGTTTTGCCACAGATTCGTATCGCTGTGTTTGTGTTGCGCCGCAGAGATTCGTTTCATTAAGAATTCCAAGCAAAGATCTCTCCTTTTCTAAACTTTCAAGAAATAAATTGTTTGGACGATCACTTGGTCGGGCAATTTTACGGATGTACGAACTGTGTTGAATTATTGACCAAGGAAACTAACCGAGCGGTGTCTGTCCCGTGTCGAATCGAGCGACCTCTATCCATTCCTAGCGAATTAAGGAGCGTTTCAAGGAGGGATGGTAAGTTCGGAGGATTCGCAAATTGACGATTTACGGTCACCAAACAGGGCGATAAGCGAATGCCTGCAAGCTTAATGGGTCCCCGGGCCATAAGCGGCGGGGTTCCGACACAAGATTTGCATGACAATGCCCTGTCATTACGCGCCCGGCCCAATCAAACGTCGAGCACACACCGTTTGCTCAGCAAGTGTTTATTACCGATGCGCCATGTAAATGCTACTACGGCTTCTGTACATGCACCGCGCCGGTGCTCGCATTAGTGATTCCTCCTTTCCGCCGGCAGATAGGATTCGAGCAACTTCTCCCCCGAACCTGTCAAATTCTCGACCTTATCGAAAATCACCTCCCGTATTGAAATTGAGATTAACCGTTCTTCAAATATCGGCACGGTTAATTCGACTCATCATTGAATTTATCGTTGCTCGAAACGAAGGGATTGAAAAAAAAGGCGTCTGTTTTTATTACCAAGGTAACTTTATCATAAATAATTTTTGTATTTCATACGTAACGACATTACGAATCGAAACAGGCAGCAGCGTATTTTTATAACGAATTAACTTGAATCGGCTTCCATAAATTTTTCATCGCAGAGATATAAAACTCCTTTTAAAAAAAAGCAAAAAGAAAAGAATAAATATTCTCCCTTTTTCGTCAATTGAAAGTCAAAGCGAGGGAGGACAAGACGCATACGCCTCTCTCCTTCATAATCGGTCGATTATCGGTAAACATTTTACAGGATGGGTCGCGAGGTGGACTTTCACGAGGGTGGACTGTCGACTTTAAATTGTTGCCACCCTACTCTTTCTCGTCGTCCCCCTCCCCCATTCCTCGGCAGGGCTGTTAGCCGGGCTCCGGGAGCGCGTCGACGCCATTGAGGAACAATAAATGATTATTGTCGAGACTATTACCGGCGGAGTGGCGAGCAGGCCCCATTGGAACTGTTCGGCGGTCAGTTTCTCCCGGTGCATGTGGTCTTGTGTGTACAAGCGGCGCGCGTATACGTGCCACCATTATTTCTCGTATCTCGCGAGTCCATGCACAGCCCACCCACCATCCACCGTTACCACTACCTATCCGCCTCTCTTCGGTCTTTCGTCCACCCCTCTCTTTCCAATCCCTCTTTCGTTCGCCCTCTTTCCCTTTCCATTCTCTCTCTCTCTCTCTTCATCCCCCTCACTCCACTCGCTCGCTCTTCTTTATCTCTAAAATACTGTCGATACGAGCAAATAAACTGCACTCGCTTAATTCGACGCTAGGATCTGCCGTAAGAAAGATAAAGCGATTTTCGGTGAGATTGCCGGCGAAAGAATGGAGCCGGGAGTAATTACTGACAGCGAACCCTCGGGGGTTCGTTAGGTGACTGGTCACTCGTGATAAGTAATTGTTGCAACTATTTATTTTGTCCGTTACAAAAATGATCTGTTCTTTTTTTTTTCTTCGTCGAATCGAGGGGAGATTCGAGCGATACTTTGCGTAATTAAGATCGTTCAATTTGGATATCGTTTTATAATTTCGACGAGGGTATTGTATTAATTAATTTGAAAATTTTTGAGAATTGACAAACTATTTCGAATCCTCGGCGCGGAGAATCCTTCTTGCGTTACTACGCGCGTTTTAATTTAATTTTCTTTGCTTAGCAGCGTAATCTCACGTGTCACGTACATCAAATGAAATTGTTACCTCATCCCTGGTGCACGTGTTTGAAAGGGTTGCAAAGCCGTGATTGATCCTGTCGCCCCGCCATGCGTACGTTACGCAACGGACAAAAAGACTCGTTACAAACGTTCAAATACAATTAGACAGGATACTCTATTAAAGAATCTCAACGCTTCCTCGACACAAGTAGAAAAAAGGTAAATGGGAAGAATCGTTGGAGAGATCGTCTCGTTCGCCTTATTTTCTTATCTTCGAAAAAATAAAAACTCTCTTGATATTTTTCAATGTCAAAACTGTACGCCGTTCGAAAAAAGATATACACCAGTTGCATCCATTGTCAAATTAGAACCACGTATACTCCAAACTTAATGTACGTTGAAAGAGGGATCGGCGAATTAGCATAGGACGAGTGGGACTCGTTTAAATCGCGAACTAACAAAGCTTAAGCCATATTTGCATGATAAAGGGAGAAAAGTCGAATTTGTTAGAAAGGACACTTCAAAAATCTCTCGTGTGAATCGCTGCAGCTGAAAAAAAAATGAAAATAATAATAAAAATAAAATTAGACGTGAAATTAGGCCCGTTGAATTTCCTCTTTAATGCCGCAGATGTTTCCGTCATGGCATAATGGTCAAGATCAAATACTCGAACTGTTCTCCGATCGCATCTGATACGATAATTTGCATAAGAAGGTATACAGAGCAGATGGAGTATCGTTCGAGTCGTTGGCCTAAAGCGCGCCATCCATGCGGATACGGATCGAGGTATAAGCGCGGCGTAGATGCGTTGCGATTGAAATTGTTGATTCCCGCGTTTATTCGTTTATAACCGGGCCGAGTCGATAAATTTCCGGGCCTCTGTGTATATATATATATATAGTCTGGTAATCAGCCGTTCCCAAACGCCGTTAGATAAAGCCCGTTGATACGTCTTAAAGTTGTAAAGGTCGGAATTGAAAAGGGTCGTGAAGGGTTCGTGATGTCTATCGTGGAGAACGTGCGTCTATCCGGGCGAAGGACGGCGAAGAAGGAAGGCGTTTGAGAAAGAAACGGGGATGAAGAAGGAGAATCCGAAGAAAGAAGAGGAAGAGGCGTGGGTTCGAAGCTCGATTATGTGATATAAAGTTGGGTGAACGAGGGGCGGATAAGGGAGGGAGAGAGGGGGCGAAGAGAGATGCACCCCCGTTGATTGACCCGCCACCTTCAACGTGCCGTGAACACATGTGCTGATGGCAACACTCTGATTGGAAGCCAGATGGGCTCTTCACCCCATCTTACCTTACCTTACCACCCTCTGCGTCCCTCCATCGATGACTCCCCTTCCCCCCACCCGATCCTTCGCCTCCCCGTTTCCATCTCCCCGCCGCGCTCTTTTTCTCCCTCGACACCTGAAACACAACCCCCTTTCGCAAAGTACCTATCCCGCTATATACGACTGTATATATATATATATATCATCCCACGCGTGAAACGTGCGCGATATGCGCGCAGGTTGGCGAACACCTCGCCAATCGATCGAATCGAAACGAAGGGGAGGAGGAGGAGGAGGGTGGGTAAGGAAAAGGAGCGGATAAAGCCTCGGCCGATTTCGATAGGCCTCCCACGGATTTAACGCCGTATAAAATTAACATTTGTCCGGAAGCGGCGATTGGCCGCCGAGTTTCAAAGGGATATTTCATAGGGCCTCGATCGAATCGAATCGAGTTTTGGGATCATCCGGTTTCTCATGCCAGTTTTCATGTTAAGAAGTTGAGGTTGTTACTGCTATTCAAATTCTTCGCGAGTTCTAACGCGGTAGGTAAGAACGGCCTAGTCGAACGGGATCATTCGAGGAATTCGAGGTATTTTACATTAATAGGATTTGGAAAGTTGGCCAAATGCCACTTGCGTATTCTTTTCGACGCGGAGGCGTCGACACGGTTAGCATGTATTAACGTATTGATTTAGTTAAAACTTCGCAGCGCACACTTTGCAACTCGTTCTGGAGAGGGAGAGGGGATTGGGATTCATCTCACGTTTCTATTTGTATAATTTGAATGAATTTGGTGACGAGTTCGTGAATAGTGAAATTCCATTTTTGTATACAAAAGTTTGCAAATTGCGACACGAGATACGAAACTTGTTCGAACCATTAATAACTCAAAAAAAAAAAAAAAGAGAAACATAAACATTGTCACTCTCTATGCAAACGTGTACAAATGTAAGATCTCTCGATCAGAATTATTACTTAACTCTTTACGATCTTTACTGTCTTCCAATTCACAAAAAAATTATTATTTAGTAATCAGAATTATCGGATTCGAGAAGCAGTCAAATTGTACGGAGGAGAGAAGTTGTTGAGGTACGGCAAGCGTTTCGATGACAGGCGGATCGATCAAGAAAGGATAAGAGACTCGGTAACGAAGCGTGTGGCGTCCTGACAATTAGTCGCCTCGATCGATTAACCACTACTTTATTTAACTTCGCCATTCGAAGTCGTCTGCCGGTGACACCAATTATGAAATGGTTTCTTTTGTAACGCTAGATCCAAAAGTGGTAATTAGAGTGTCCGGTAACTAGACCCCGTTTCCCGAGGAAACGGCAGACGGGGATTTTCTGTCTTTAACAGGAACGAGGTGATGCCTGACTTTATACTCTGTTGCGACTCGTTAAAGCCCTCCCCCTCTCGCTATTGTCGTAATTGTGGCCTCGGTGAAATTCTGCTTCGTTACAATGGGGGTGGACTCGCTCTTGCAAATGTACGGGAGGAGGGATTGGAACAACGTTCGAGATCTTTTCTCTTTTTCCAACGAAACTCTCCAGCATTTAGAGACTTTAATATTTACTTATTTCGCCGAAACACGTATTCCGTGCACATTAACCTTTTAAAAATAATAATACAATCTTCTAATTCCAAAAAACACATAAGCGCCGACATAATTAAAAATTGAAAATTCTTGGTCGAACGCGTGTTCGACGACGAAATCGCGGTCGTTTCTATCGTCTGTCGTCTTCGTTCGTTCGAAACGGGTCCCGAATAAATCCGTGTCCCTCTCCCCGTATCGAAAAGCCAGAAGAGCGTGTTCAGACGTCTCGTCGGTGTAAAGGGCGGTGTAACGTCACCAGGTTTACAGGGTGAACGTAAACGGGCTTGTTAGGACGGGTGGATAGGTTCGAAGGTTTTCACGGCGGGTGGGGAGGGAGACAGAAAGGAAGGAAGCAGGAGTGGGTTTCCAGCCGGGACATGAGGGACAGTTCACCGGCTTTGCCCGCGGGCAGTCCCCAGAGGTGGCAGTCCCGTTGCAAGCTGAACCTAGTCTGTGGTTGCTGGCTTGTTAGATCCAGTTTGGGGTCGGCACGGTCTGAAGAGGGGGGGTTGCTGCCCAGTGGAGGGCGCCACTCTTCAGTAGACCGCAATCGGGTATGCAATTTACGTGGTGTCCGACCTCTGCGACCTCTCGCCCCGTCCACCTCGCCCGTCTCGCCGTCCACCCTCCTGCTGCTCTCTCCCTCAGTCTGTCTCTCTCTCCTCCAAACCCACAGGTTCTCCAGGTTCTCTGTGCAGAAACGAAGGAAGAAACGAACGCCCTCGACGTTGTACTCGACGCTCGATACGCAACAATGGAAAAGGCGGTGAATATTGAGGGCGATTAGGGGATGGCGAGGATATGGCGATGATTGTCGAGTGCAGTTTCTTCCTCGCGAGGAACGAGACTTGGTACTTCTTCTTCTTTACTTACGAATACCGGTAATGACGGCCCCCGGAAATTGTGGGAACCGAGAAGGATTGAAATTGGACGGGCATAGTGGTGAGAAGGTGGTTTGTCGATGATCGAGCCTTCGTTCGGTTAACGTGACCGATTCGATTCCTTCTTTATTCCATCTCCTCGCTCCTTCATTTCCTTCGTGATAGATGTATACTATATCTGGAATGTTTCAATTTTGATTCGAGCAGTTGACGATCGAATTGAACGAACGAGGGGTTTTAAGAGTTCGAATATATAAAAATATCATTGATTAACGTCACGCGTTAAAATCGGGAGGAGATCTCGTTTATTTTCATAATCTTGGACATCTTGGAAGAATTTCGTTCGTAATTTACAATCAATAAAATTGAGAATTACGAGTAATTCGTGGTGCAAGGTGTTGTAGTAGAGGTCTCGGATTGTTCGACACGTTCCAATGCAAATGTCAGGTTGAACGTTGCATTACTCTCGCGTAATGCGCGTGTTAATCGGTTGAGGCTAACGTCGTGTACCGGTACGAACGGCATAATTCGCTCAATTTACAAGCCTTATCGCAACCGTTGCGTTTAATCGTCGAGAATTAAGTTATATCGTCGGTCTGACGTTGCCGGTATAACGGATCGATTCGTCAAAAACGTATTTTCGAACGACGATGAAATTTGTTTTCTCGATTAACGATTAAAAATATCTTCTACAATGCGATAGGCGAGTAACGAACGAAATAAATTATAATAAAATACGCGTTTTGTTCTTTATGGAAAATAATGTTGAAATTTTACCGCAATTTGTTAATAATAATCTAAAGTTTATCGCGATGTTCGAGAATCGAACGTTTCGTCGCTTACTAGATTTTCTTCCTTTCGATAACATACGTGAAGAACATTGAATGTAAAACATAAATATGACAATCATTCATATTTAATTGTCATGTGTTTTAATTCATAAAATTTCATTGAAATTATTTGAAAATTATTGCAACGGATAGACTAATTAGGGGAAGAGTCAATGAAGAAGTAGGGAAAACGGAAAATAACTTGGTAATAATTTTCGAATTTCGATTTTGTTTTGGATTGGTTATATTTCTTTTTAATTAGTTTATAATATCCATCGTTTGTTATGGTATAGGCTTGAAAAATATTTCATGGAGGGATAAAAGAAGCAGAACTCGATTCATCGTATTTTGATCATTTCTTTTTCTTTTATTCTTTCCTTCCTTTTTTTTTTACTTTCGAAATACTCACGATTCTTATCTAAATAGGAAATTTTTCTAAACTGGGCAAGAAGAAGTAAGCAACGAGAAACATCTTAATTTCAATCCTTTAACAAGGAAATGTCAAAATGGGAAAATTGCAGGTAAAATACACGAACAATCTTCCTTCTTGTATTTTTGATAGATCCTCGTTAAATTTCAATATTTTCATATTTCGGAAAATACACGACGCGATGATTATAAATACAAAAAAAAAAAAAAAATAAAAAACAAAAATAATAATCAATTATTATTAATGAATATTCAGCATATTGTCGCTTACGTTACTGGAGGCGCGAACGGTATTGGAAAAGCATGTGCGGAGAAAATTTTTCAACAAGGTGGTAAAGTAGTGGTAGCTGATATATCTTGTAATGGAGCTAAAGTTGTCGAGAATATGGGTGATAAAGCTATATTTACGTGTACCGACGTAAGTTCAATTGCTCGTAAGAATTTTATACATACAATACCTTAATCGCTATCGCTATCGTCGAACAAAATAATATAGTAAATATATTCTTAACTTTCCAAGTTATCTTTTCTTCGAGATTTCTCTTCCCGTATACATTCACCATTTGACATTCTGTATCTCAAAAGCAACAAACATTTGTATTACGAATTACACTCGATAAAGATAATCGATCAAATATATGATGGTTTCAATAGGTGAGATTAGAGAAGGATGTGATAGACAGCATGAAATGCGTGAAGGAGAAATTCGGGGGTGTAAACGTGTTGATTAACTCGGCCGGTGTCCTTGGATACGAGACAATAATTGATTACAAGACAAAGAAACCGCATTCCGTCGACTTGTACCGATGCATCTACGACACTAACGTTTGGGGTCTTTTCAACGTGACACGTTTATTAGCTCCTATGATGGCGGAGAACAAGCCCGATGAAAATAAACAGAGGGGAGTGATTATAAATCTTTCGAGCATGATGGCGTACGATCCTCCAGCCGGTTTAGTTGCTTATGGCTCTTCGAAATCCGCCGTTTCTGGAATGACGATGCCGTTGGCCAGAGGGCTCGCGATGAAAGGAATTCGGGTTATTAGCATATGCCCTGGTTACATAGACAGTCCCATGACAGGTAATATCAGCTGGCAATGCTGCGAATCTTAATTATTAATTCGTTATCTCTATCTATCTGACGTAAGATATTACAATTAAGTCCCGATTAAAGCAAAATTTAAAATAAAAATTCATCGGGATGTCGTACGTCTACAGCTCCACAAAAACCACCCGAAAGAGCGAAATGGATAAGAATGAAGTTATCACCGAAACGTTATGGGACTTGCGAAGAAGTTGCCCATCTAATCCAAGCTTGTATCGAAAATCCATTAATAAACGGTGAGAATATACGCATAGACATGGGCTTCAGACACAACCAGATAGAAGATTCGGAACCATCATTCGCTTGTTAAATACAATTTTTTTTTTTTTTTTTTTTGTGTGTGACGATTAATCGTGAGTACATTTTACGATACATGCCAGTTATTGACAAGAGAGATGTGTATCAACAAGAATAAATTAATTTAAAGCGTTCTTATAATTGAACCCCCCACAACATCATTGTTTTCTGTAATATTCGAATCTATTTGAACGGAAAAAGAGAGAAAGAGAAAAAACACGATTCATTTATATATTTACTTCCTTTGTTCTTTTTCTTCTTCTTCTTCGTACTCGCCATCGACGGCATAATTCGCTCAATTTACAAATCTTATCGCAACCGTTGCGTTTAATCGTCGAGAATTAAGTTATATCGCCGGTCTGACGTTGCCGGTATAACGGATCGATTCGTCAAAAACGTATTTTCGAACGACGATGAAATTTGTTTTCTCGATTAACGATTAAAAATATCTTCTACGATGCGATAGGCGAGTAACGAACGAGATAAATTATAATAAAATACACGTTTTATTCTTTATGGAAAATAATTTTATTGAAATTTTACCGCAATTTGTTAATAATAATCTGAAGTTTATCGCGATGTTCGAGAATCGAACGTTTCGTCGCTTACTAGATTTTCTTCCTTTCGATAACATACGTGAAGAACATTGAATGTAAAACGTAAATATGACAATCGTTCATATTTGACTGTCATGTGTTTTAATTCATAAAATTTCATTGAAATTATTTGAAAATTATTGCAACGGATAGACTAATTAGGGGAAGAGTCAATGAAGAAGTAGGGAAAACGGAAAATAACTTGGTAATAATTTTCGAATTTCGATTTTGTTTTCGGATTGGTTATATTTCTTTTTAATTAGTTTATAATATCCATCGTTTGTTATGGTGTAGGCTTGAAAAATATTTCATGGAGGGATAAAAGAAACAGAACTCGATTCATCGTATTTTGATCATTTCTTTTTCTTTTATTCTTTCCTTCCTTTTTTTTTTACTTTCGAAATACTCACGATTCTTGTCTGAATAGGAAATTTTTCTAAACTGGGCAAGAAGAAGTAAGCAACGAGAAACATCTTAATTTCAATCCTTTAACAAGGAAATGTCAAAATGGGAAAATTGCAGGTAAAATACACGAACAATCTTCCTTCTTGTATTTTTGATAGATCCTCGTTAAATTTCAATATTTTCATATTTCGGAAAATACACGACGCGATGATTATAAATACAAAAAAAAAAAAATAATAAAAAACAAAAATAATAATCAATTATTATTAATGAATATTCAGCATATTGTCGCTTACGTTACTGGAGGCGCGAACGGTATTGGAAAAGCATGTGCGGAGAAAATTTTTCAACAAGGTGGTAAAGTAGTGGTAGCTGATATATCTTGTAATGGAGCTAAAGTTGTCGAGAATATGGGTGATAAAGCTATATTTACGTGTACCGACGTAAGTTCAATTGCTCGTAAGAATTTTATACATATACCTTAATCGCTATCGCTATCGTCGAACAAAATAATATAGTAAATATATTCTTAACTTTCCAAGTTATCTTTTCTTCAAGATTTCTCTTCCCGTATACATTCACCATTTGACATTCTGTATCTCAAAAGCAACAAACATTTGTATTACGAATTACACTCGATAAAGATAATCGATCAAATATATGATGGTTTCAATAGGTGAGATTAGAGAAGGATGTGATAGACAGCATGAAATGCGTGAAGGAGAAATTCGGGGGTGTAAACGTGTTGATTAATTCGGCCGGTGTTGTTGGATACGAGACAATAATTGATTACAAGACAAAGAAACCGCATTCCAGCGAAATGTACCGATGCATCTTCGACACTAACGTTTGGGGTGTGTTCAACGTGACACGTTTATTAGCTCCTATGATGGCGGAGAACAAGCCCGATGAAAATAAACAGAGGGGAGTGATTATAAATCTTTCGAGCATGATGGCGTACGATCCTCCAGCCGGTTTAGTTGTTTATGGCGCTTCGAAATCCGCCGTTTCTGGAATGACGATGCCGTTGGCCAGAGGGCTCGCGATGAAAGGAATTCGGGTTATTACCATATGCCCTGGTTACATAGACAGTCCCATGACAGGTAATATCAGGTGGCAATGCTGCGAATTATTAATTCGTTATCTCTATCTATCTGACGTAAGATATTACAATTAAATCCCGATTAAAGTAAAATTTAAAATAAAAATTCATCGGGATGTCGTACGTCTACAGCTCCACAAAAACCACCCGAAAGAGCGAAATGGATAAGAATGAAGTTATCACCGAAACGTTATGGGACTTGCGAAGAAGTTGCCCATCTAATCCAAGCTTGTATCGAAAATCCATTAATAAACGGTGAGAATATACGCATAGACATGGGCTTCAGACACAACCAGATAGAAGATTCGGAACCATCATCCGCTTGTTAAATACGACTTTTTTTTTTTTTTTTTTTTTTGTGTGTGACGATTAATCGTGAGTACATTTTACGATACATGCCAGTTATTGACAAGAGAGATGTGTATCAACAAGAATAAATTAATTTAAAGCGTTCTTATAATTGAACCCCCCACAACATCATTGTTTTCTGTAATATTCGAATCTATTTGAACGGAAAAAGAGAAAAAGAGAAAAAACACGATTCATTTATATATTTACTTCCTTTGTTCTTTTTCTTCTTCTTCGTACTCGCCATCGACTGTTGCGCAATCCCCCTACCTTATACCTTTATATTTATTCGCGAGAAACCGATAAATCCTGGGTCCAATATCCAAGAATCTAAGAATAGTGACGGGGAGGGAAGAATAATGATTCTTCTAAATAAAACTGGCGAAAAAACGGAGGAGGATCAAGCAACGGATTCTCGAGCACGTCGCTCGCCAGGATGCGGCGCATCATCATCAGAGGGTGCGACGTGCAACCCAACCAACCAACCAACCACCCACACTTTCTCCCCGGTATGAAATTTATGTATGGAAATATTCGCGCGAGCATTACGCATGTAGAATATCACGACCAGCAGCTGGAGGCCCTCCCGTGACGACACTTCGTAGGAAAATGTATTTTAGCGCTCGCGACGGAGGCGGCAAGGTGGAAATACGCGCTCGAACGACCCTTCCCTTTTCCCGCGCCATTCGTTTCCTCCAGGTTGCCTTCGCCCCGCGAGCCTGTCGTCGAACCTAAACCTCTGGAGTCTTCATCGACAACCCTACAGGCATTCACAACTACCAACCACCTACTACGTACGATATATACTTCCTCCCGTATTTTTCGCCCCGCGTTAGACTCGCGCGATCCTCCTCCTCCTCCTCCTCTCAACCCCGCCGCTCCTCGAAACGTCTGCTCATGTTTTATGCACGCGCGATGACAATTTTACGAGGTGGGAACAGATTGTTAGGAGAACCGGGGGATGAGAATCGGTCAGCGACCGTGAAAACCGTGTTTACCTTCTTGTTTCTCTCTCTCTTTCGTAATACTCGTAAAATAGAGAATGTTTTTTCGAGAATTTTTTTTTAGAATCTCAACAGTTAAGAGATTCTTTCGAGTGTTCGCTTTGGAACGAAATTTTTCTCACGGTTTAAATTGTTATTTTTACTCGTGGGTTTTATCGCGTAAATAGGATGGTTGGTTATGTCTTTTTGGATATAATGTTTGTGCATGGAGAGATTTAGTATGAATGCATAATGAGAAGGGATAGTATAAGAAGGAAGATAGGAAGAAATTGAAAGTCGTGAAATAAGGGACGAATTCGTTCGATTATTCGAGATACGAGATTTTTTTTTCACATGATACCTTTTTAATCAACTAATATCCATATTCACAGTTAAATTTTCGATCGAGAAAAAATACAATTACAATTTTTCGTCAGAGTCTCGTTATCGTTTTCTTTCTTTTTTTCTTCTTTTTCTTTTTTTTTTTTTTACGCCTTCAAAGCTGCCTTCATACTTTCGACCATGGCTTGACATATCAGAACACCGTCTTCGAGTACGCTCAGACCAACGGTAACTGAATTATTTATCGCTATTTCGAAATACACGTCCTTAATGGTGTCGAAGGTCTCCACCAAACTTTCGATAGGTGCTGTGCTGCGGAGAGCTAATTGTATGGCATCCTTGAGAACGGCTAATACGTCGGATGAACCTTCCAGCAACGCGTTTGCAACTTGATCTCGAGCCGCGACGATCTGTGATTTGACCTCCTTCGAATATTTCGCGAGATTCGGCAATTTCAATCGTTCTTCCGCCGATTTGAGCACCTTGGTCAAATTGACAGTGCCCAAGTTACCTTTTGCCACGGCTACAAAGTGAAATATTTTTCATCAGAATAATCATTCGATTTTAAGCTTTCGAGATCGCAAGCTAGGTTAAATTAATGATATTTAACCAATGTTTGGAATAGACAACAAAATTATATCGTACCTGAAAATCCTTTCCCGAATTGTTTTATTATGTTGTCAGCAGATTTGCCTATGTTCTTAAGTGCATCTACTGCTGTTTCCTTCGATTCGCTGGAGCTCTGTAAAACGTAAAAACAGAAAAAAAGTGTCGTTAATTTTTCCACAAACGTGAAAGCAATTTGTGATCGATATTCTCGATCTCTGTGACGATATATCTACGAAAACGAGAGAAGAGACGTTGCAAGGAAAATTTGAAAAATTTTAGACGATATTTTTTCCTTTTTTTTCAAGAATTCTGACAATCTTTAACAGAATCAAGGTGAGAGAAAGAAGAATTGGATGATCGAAAAATTATAATTTACTTACACTGTCAGCGATAGCGTAGGAGATGGTGGCAACAAAGAGAAAGAAGAACAATACTTTCAACTGCATTTTTGCGATTGGTTTGTAATACGACTTTCGGAATACTACACGTTCTGGCAGAAAAACGCCAAGTATTTATACGATTCTGATCAATAGCGGTTTATTAACAAAGGAAACGGCACACAATGGCACACAACTGCTGTACACAATGGCAATTTACAATTATTCTTACGTCAAGATATTCAACTGCATCTTCTGCGAGATGAATGAATGTCAAAGACTGCACATATGTTGCATAATTGTGTTTAATACAATACATTTGTTCTTCTCGACTAATTTGATGTAATTTTGAATATCTAAAATATCTAAAATATCCAAAATATTCGACTTTCGTGCGGACAATCGGATATCCGTACTTTCTTTCTTCTCGCAATCGACAAGTATCGTAATAAAATTCGTGTAGAATTAAAAGATACCCAAAGAATACTTTTTTTGCAATACTTTATTAAAAGTAGATCCAAATTTTATATTTCCAATGTTATTATATCATAACACATAATCGCAAAAATAAATATTACGCATCAAGATCCTGATGTGCCAGGATTAAAAAAAAGAAAAGAAAAAAGTTCAAACTTCTCGTACGTTTCGTAAATATATCGAGGCGGGAAATAATAAGAAACAATTCAATTTCTCTTTTTCATTCGTGCCAAATGCATCGAGAATATTAATTCCAATTTAATAAATTCTTTGCCGAGAAGACTTGGCGAGGAATTTTTGAGCGGAGGATCGAAAATCTTTGAGGGGAATTTTCGGTTGGAGAGGAAATGAACACGCGGCATCCCGGCTTCCAAAGTTTTTCCTTTCACCGGAATCCACCGATTCGTGGAGCGAAGACAACGTGCCTCTTCTTACGTGCACGTAAACAAAATCCACCGCCACTATGCGGTGCGTGTCGTGTCTAGAGGAGGAATTCCACGAATCTTGACTACCCGGCGTTTCGTTGTTCTTCCACTTTCGTATCCGAAACCGCCTCCGACGCGACGATTCTGTATGCTTGGGGGGAGGGAGGGGGATTTTCGTGTGCCTGAATGAAAACGACGCCGCTACTACGTCCAACTATCGAGTAGAACTCTCAACTATTCCTCAGATCTTCGTCCCCCGTTGAAAAAGGGATCACGGTCAGAGATGAAAGGGAGTTGGCGCGGGCAAAGAAAGAATGGCCTCGTTCTGCCGACTTCGCCCTTGGAATTCAGCCATTCTCTTGCCCCAAGACGCCATTGCTGCTTCCTTCCTTCGAACGTTCGTTAAAAGTTGCTTCGAATTCCGTCGGTATCGATGATGAGAGGATATTTTATTTTATTCCGCTCTTGTCTCTCTCTTTGACGTTTCGTTTGTCAAAATATTGCCGAAGGGAATTATTATTGATCGAGAATTATTGCAAGGTAACTGTACATATTTTTTTTAAAATACGTTCCTTCGAAAGGAATTCTTTTAAGTTAAGTTAAAAGAATTAGCTTCGTTCGTACGCCTTCGATGGAAAATTTCGAATCGCTTACGATTTATTTCAATCTACTCCCATATTACTCCCGCATATAGATATCGATATATCATTTTTGACAAGTGAATGTAGAAGAAGGAGTGGAAAAAAAAATTGTAAGAATTGCTTGCGAGAGGCGAATGAATCTTCCCTTTTGTACGTCCGCGCCCCTTGCATCGAGTACAGCAACGAGGAACAGCATTATTAACAGCTGCGTCACTTGTAACGTCCACACGTTTATTACAAACGTCCATGATTAATCGTTATCGCATACGTCAATATTTGAGAAATAAAATATTCGACGAGTTATTCTCCTTAAAAAAAAAAAAAAACACTCGTCCGTCTCTTTTCAAATAGCCTCCAATTTTTCGAACGGAATCGAAACCTTTAAGACCATATATCATCCGGCCAAAGATCTTCGTACGTAGAACTGTCGAACCCAAACTGGTCGAGAATCCAAAATCCTAATCGGGACGAAACATTTCTACAAGCTCGCGTGTACATATACAGAAATTACAGCCTCCGCGACGAAACTGTCAGAAGCAGGCGCGCCTTGCACCCTCTCTGAACCGAATAATACGCGGAGAACAAGCGGCGAGGGATGCATAATGGGGGAGGGTGAATGGAAAGAAAGGCGCGTCTCGTCGATCGAGAGAGAGATGGTGTACATGTGCTCGTCCGTTTCACCCTTACTCATCGAAGACGACAATCGAATGCTCGTCCTGTTCGGTATTTAATACGTTCTCGTCTGTCATCGACCGATTCGATAACGCGTATCCACGTCACCTTACCGTGGAAGCGAGGCAAAAAAGAGGAGGAGGAAGAAGAAGAAGAAGAAGAAGAAGGGGAAGGAGGTAAAGGGAGATGAGCCTTGACAAGAAAAGGGTTCGCGCCTTTTGATTTATGTAGTCGTGCCTGTGAAACGACGGTGAACATCAATCAACCAGGAGCATGGAAGCATCGATGGAGGAGGGCGATGGCGAGCCATCGAGCGAATCCTGCGACCCGAATCGACAGCTCGGATGAAAAAACAGAGTCTTGGTAATCCTACGTTATCATCCCTCTCGCGCATCAGAAAGTTGGATATGTAAAAATGACGTCGATCGTTGATTTTATTGAAGAACGTTTTCATTAAAATTTTTGCGTTTAATTCGAGAATAACACGTATATTAATCTACTTCAAATTATTTTCAACGATCTAGGTGTCACGAAACTTTGTTAAAATATTACACCAGCTCGCCGATTATTTACGTTGCCTCTGATACGTGTTTTACCGAAATTCCATGTTGGAGAGAGTTTGAATTTTTTTCTTCTCTCCCGTTTTCCCCTTTTTTTCTCTTTTTTTCTTCTTTTTTTTTTTTTTTCGGTGACCGATAGCCTGGCAAACAGTCGGGTTACCCAATGATCGCGGCGTTGACGCACGTGCGTGATTGGCAGAAATTCATTTCACGCGATTTACATGCCACGGAAATTGCGTGTCTGCGCCGCGTATATATCCCGAGACCCTTTGTTTAGATGGCAACGTTTGTCATCGCGTAGGTGAGCTGTCGTCCCGATCTCAGACGACTCGGGCTGGCGACGACCCTTTCACGCTCGAATATTGGGCACAGATGCAAAACGTTGAGATTGGTGACGCGTCTGAGGCCTGTTCGAGATCATTCGACCCATTATCCTCGCGGACGACAACACGTTCTTCTTCGAGACGATGTGTTTGGAAAGTTTAAAATTTTCCCATATATCGTTAAAAATTATATTATGAATTTAAATTTCCGTGGATAAATTTCGTGGAAAAATGTTTAAGATGGGGGAAGGGGGGCGGTATATCGTTCGTTAATTCCTATTTTTACCGCGAAGATTTATCCTTATATCTCTCTTAACTTTACAAATATTATCCTGTCAACTTGAATTGACGATATCGCGAGAAAACTGAACAAAATGTTGGAATATTTATACGCGCAAGTATACGTTACGCGCAAAGTGAGTAAAGGCGTAAGTCACGAGAACACTGAAGAAAGGAGCGCATCGATTTTTTTTTTTCTTTTTCAGCGCGAAATCAAATCAGTGATCAAGGTTTAGGGGATTGGCAGAGGCTGGATGTCCGCTGGATGGCGTGAAATTGTAAGATTATTCGTTTTAGCAGAACCGATTCCGCAATCAAGTGCTACAGAGGGGTTGAAACGGTTTCCTGCCTCTCCTCTCTCCCTCTCTCCCTTCTCTCCCCCCCTCCCCCGGTGGCGGGACCGGCCACGCGATGCAGGCAGGCCGCATGCATCGACGCTGCAATGTTTGCCGATCAAACAGACTTTATAACGAGATGAACGCGTGCAGTTTGTTGACGGAAAATATTGAACGATCGTAAGGCCCCTCCCCCCCTCGACATTGTGCTCGACAAAAGGCCGGCTGGTATATTTTCCATTCAATGAGGGGAAACGATTCTTCCACCAGCCACCAGATATATATATATATATACACATATGCATATGTTATATCCCTGATTTCTGCTTCTACGTTAAATAAATCCGTATTCAAAGGATATCGTCGTGTGCTCGTGACACCGTTTCGTGGATATGTCAATTTAACGATGGGACACGATCAATGGCCAATTTCTTTTTCAAAGTACGAAGACGTTCTCCAAAAAATTCGTGATACGTATGCGTGTGTATTTACAGATGTAGAAGAAAAATGCATTTCTCTCGAGAGACGGTGTTCCTCCATTGTCGTGTCCGTGTTCAATCACCTATGGTTTTTCTACCTGATACGTTGATAACGAGTTCTTACGCAGAGATCCATTGTGAAACTCTCTTCAAGAGTCGGAATATCCCGCGCCGCGGACGAGGGTGGGATATTCGTTGGTAATTGCGTCTGACCGCATCGTGAAATCCAATTGCTTCTGTAATATCGTAGTTGTACGGGCTGTAATTGATTGTGCCCGATAATTTATTCCCTGTCGTTTTCGACTTAGGATCGAATTTTACGCTTTTTTCCTCACGAAGCGATATTATTTATTACATAAACGTATAAATACGAAAAGAAATAAGGAATATCGATCGAAACGAATCCGAAAATAGATTTCCGAAGAAATTATATCGGAATATTTCGTTAGGAAGGAGTTAAGTGAAAAAGAAAAAAAAAGGAAACCAAGATAAATCCTCCTGCTACGGTGAAATCTCATAAATTATTAAATTGGACGGAACCATCGACGACAATACTCGACGGAAAGGAGAGAAAGAAAGAGGAAGGGAGAATTCTCGACAGGAGGTTGAATCGAAGCTCGAGTTAGAAATGCAAATTAATCGGGAACGGGAGTGATCCATTTAGCGAGGTGGGGGAGGGGGAGAGAGGAAGGGCATCCTCTAACCGAGACCAAACAGTGGCCTCGTAATGAGATAGCTTGAGCCACAATACACCCTTCATCCGAGCGGAAGAGAAACAAGAGAATAGCATTAGCGGGCGAAACGTACAGGCGATCTCGACCGATCAATCGTTACCGAACCTTGTATCTCTATCATCGTCAAAAGCGGCAACAACCGTAACCGCGATCGTTGTCGATTATCCTAGCCTATAGCCTCCGAAAACGCCTAAAGTCCAATTAGTCGGAGAAGCTTATCGGTTTGTAATCCGATCGTTCGATCCTCTCGTTTTCGAAAAAAAAAATAACGCGAAGATGAATTCGAATCGAATCGAATCGGATCGGATCTCTTTCTCCCCCCTCCCTCCCTCCCTCGAGACAGATCGATCGATCCGGTTCTACCTCGATAAATCCAGATCGCGCACGTTTGCACGCGTTGTACAAGGTACTCGTGAATTTCCACGTGGCTCGATCGAGTGGACGATCCATGGTCCTCCGCCTCGGAGGAATCGGAGGACGTGTGATCCTTGATGAAGTGGTCATCGAGGCCGGGGCTTGAATCACCACGAGAAAATCGAGTCCTGCGGTGCTCCGTTAGATGGGTTACGAGGCAGTTACCAGGCCGTTACCGTGTCGATGGTGCCACTTGTCTCGAGAGGTTGCAACCAAACTGCTTCAAACCTCGCCCTCGCCTTCGTCGATCGAGTCGGTCGAGATGACTTTGACGTGGCGCCGCCGTTCGCCAATAACCGGTATTATTGCACGCGTTGAGGTTTCTGTAATACGCAAGAAATATTTTTCAACCCCGTTGCAAGATATCGATCGATCAAAATACTGTCGAGATATAGCTGTCGAGATAGCTTCGAGGCTAGTTCGATTAGACGAATTGGTGTATTGAGATGCAAGAAAAGCAGCGAGTCGATCGAAGCGAGTTTATGTACGAAGTGAACGAGAGTCGAAGGTAAGACGAAGGAGACGACTGCTGCACTTCGTAGATAAAACAAACTGAGGTCTGGGAGCGAGCTAGATGCAGTGGTTCGGAGGTTCAAGGCTTGGAGAGCTCCTTAAATCACATGTAATCGTTTCCGACCACTCGCTGTCCAGACCCTTACCGATCGGACCAGTTCAGACCAACGTGTAAGTAAGTCTCGTCTTTTTCCTCCCTTTTTCTTTTCAATGTTAGTCGAAACCATTCGCACCTTGTTCGAAATAAAAAATATATATATATTATGGATCCAATGAATTTATTCATTTTAAAAAATCATATTGATCGCTGAAAGGTTCTATTATTCAAACTAAGATCGAAACGACTCGATCGTCAATAATTACAGCTGTATACCCCCGCTCTATAAAAATCGTTATCTCGATCTTCGCGTTGTTAATGGAAGAATTATCGACGCAGCAACAACCAGACGTCGTGTAACGATGGATCCCGCCTCGATATAATAGAAATCGTAACCCCTCGCGGAAGATTAATCGTCGTCGATCGGGTCAAATTGCCGGTGAGACGTGAAATTCAACGCAGATCCGTCTGCAAATAAAGTTTCGTCTTTCCATTCTCACCGCCGTGGCGAGGAAGAAAGTCTCGCCGCCTCGGGTCGATCGATGGAGGAGGGATCCGTCTTTCTTTCGGGGATGGGATTCAGTTTTAACCGAAATACCAATTTCGACTCGAAATGGCGGTTAGGAGGAAAGGGAAAGCTTCTGGTTTTCTGATAGAGAACGGATGGATGGTTAGACGATGATAATAGGTGTGGGTGGGAAACGAAGTTGGCCAGCACAGCGAATCGAAGCGAAAAGCTGAGCGAGTTGCGGTACCGGTGACAGAGTTGCGTTGTCGCGTGTAACGAAGTAGATTAGTCAGTGTGACAGAAGACCGTAATTTCCTAGGCAAATGACACCGATCGTGAAACCGGCGCGGGGGCGTCGCACCTGTTCCTACGGCATTTCTAAAGCATTCGCCATTTTTGGATACCGCGAACTTTCTTTGGAAAGATCAGCAACAGGAGATCGATCGATAATTAATTAATATGAGGTTTTTTGGGGGGAGAGAAAGGTATGGTAGTTAGATTGGAGCAAGAGAAGAAATATCTATGAATAGATTGTACTTTGTATATTTTTTTAATCGAATTATTATTGACCATCTACCAGTTCCTCTATATTGGATTAAATATAATATTGGAACAACGAATGTTATATGATTGTTGATGTAATTAGAAAGAATGCGATATGTTCGCAGTAATAAAAAGAAACTTTTTCCCCTCTCTAGATCGCATCGAAAGAAGAGTAACAATCTACGCGTACCGTCGCGAATGAGATTTATTTCTGGCAAGAGAGCATAAACGAGGTAGAAGTTGCGAAGGGTGTCTCGGTTCGTTGACCACAGCTGATTCAGCTTTGCACCCTTCCGATCCCAAATGCCATTTTATCATGCGTAATAGATCGCAGGGGGTGCAAGGATGTAGCTTTCGTTATTGGGATTGTACGAAGAGTAAAAAGTCACGTAATCACTTTCCCTTCTGTTTCAAAGAGTATAAAATAAAAAAAAACACATGCATCCATTTTTTTTAAGGAACAATCTTCTTTTCCTTCTTTTCTCTTATACTGAAACTTACACATCGATCGGATCAATTATCGCGATGATGCTCTCTCGTATATAATTCGTTGTATTCCCGAAAGTGGTTAATTGCCGATCAAATAGCGACATATAAAGTTGTTCGAACGCTTGATCATTGTGTTCTCCATTGTTCCGTCCGTTGAACGGGGGACGACTTGTTGCCGATTCCAAGTTGCATATAGGTTGTTATACGATTGTATAAAGATCGGAAACGCCGGTTGTTCGATTAAACCGGGTGCTAGAGTCTCTCTGGAATCAATGATCCCGGCTTGTCAAAACATTCATCCCGATGATTTGGCCCTTTAACATTGCATCAGCGTAATGGATTCCTCCGCAATCCCATCACGGGCAGAGAGATATCGGGTGGTGGTAGCTTAAAATAAGCAGAAAGTTGGATCGGCCCAGACAGAAGTATTGTAATTATGCTAATAGCTTCGCCGCTTCGAGCCCTTCTGTGATGTGGTCTAGTGCCGGGACTCAGCAGCCCGGGTTTAGCTGATCAAACCAACTTTTCCTTCTACTTATTAATATTACCTTGATCTTCCGTCCCTTTTTTCGCCCCCCTTCCTCTTCCTTCCCCATTTTTTCCTCTCCTTTCTTTTCTTTTTCTTTACCTCCCCTCCCCATTTTTCTTCCCAACCAGAAGTTCCCTTTCCGCGAAAACTCTCTCTCCCAGCATCTCTCGTTCGTCAAAGTAGTACCAGTTTCAGAGTTATGCTGGGCTAAAGTCTTGAGGATTTCTTCATTACTTATGCTTATGCCGAGTTGCTGGAGCGGGGGAACGTGAAACGGCACGGTGCTTGACCAAATAGAAATTATATAGGATGGGAAGGGGGGAAAGGTATATGTATACACCGCGAAGAAACGAAGTATTAAGATGTAACGAGGTAAAAATTTCATGCTACGCTTTCCGTACCTTTTTCTTTTTTTTTTTTTTTCTTTTTCTTCTTTTTTTCAAGAGTTTCGGGCTCGCTCCCGGCGAATAAAGTGCCGCGAGTGGTTATATTTCAGTTTCCCTCCCATTTCTTTCCCTTCCTCTACAATCCCGTGCAAATTAAACGTTTAATTTTTTAATCTAATAAACGCCCGTGTTAATTGCGATCGAGAACTGTTCACGACGCGGTGATAAATTATTGTTTAAACGTGATAATTGCGGTCATAGAAGATGACAGTTTCTCATTTACACTATATATAGGGGAGCTATCGTATAATCAGGCACTTGCTACCATCAAAAACAAATGTCGATCGAAATTAAACGTTAAGATTAAGGGAGGCGCTGTGATCTTTTGAATTTATAGCTTGCCAAAGAGGATCAAGAAACGCGTTCGAACGAGTATAACATCAACGTCCTATTTCACAATTTATTATCACTATTAAACATCCGATCCGAATAACGCGGCGGGCGCAAACTTTCCTTCCTTCCTTCTCTCCTTCCTTCCTTCCTTCCTTCCTCGCCTTTTTTACCCACCTATTCGAAGCAAATGAACCGAGCGCGATAATAAGGCGGAAAAATCTGACGCTTTCGTTCCCGCGAAATCCCCTTACCTTACGTTGGACGGTTCCAGATCGCCGCCTGCGCCTCGTACCTGCCTCCCTCCCTCCCTCCCTCCTGACATTATACGGATACACAGGTTGAACTTTCCAGGCAAAATATCGTTGCGAAAGTCGAGGCGTGCAGAGATTGGGGGTAGGATATTATCTAAAGCCGGTCCCTGCGACCCGTACGTCTATCGGCCCGTACGTCTCGTTGCTCCATCGAATCTCCTCCCTCGGATCTCGAGGCAGAGAGAAAGAGAGAGGGGGGGATGATCGGCGCGGAGGAAAGAAGTCGGCTTCCAAAGGAATATTTATCGAGTGGATATTGAAATTGATGGTCGCTACCTCAGACATGCTAATCCGACGAGCGAGCGGATTTCTGATAACGCCCGACGACGGCCCGAGAAATAACAGAAGGGTAATTCAAATCGAAGACGCGCCCCCGGCGAGATTACTTATGAGGTTTACTTACGTGCACCCGCGTTTCGTCTCTCCCCTCCCTCCATCTGTCTCTCTTTCTTTCCCCGCGAATGGGGCAGGGGGAGGCGAAGTCATTTTGTCAAAACCGCGAGAGCAAACCGACCACCCCGAGGCAACAGGTACAGTTGCCTGTGTTTCTTGCTCTACAATCCCCGGCTGTCATCGCGGGGAAACTGGAAAACTGAGGGTGTAATAGGAGGAGGGGAACGGCGGATGTGAGATTAATTTGGAATCCTATGGATCGGTATTTAGAATTGAAGAATTAACCCGAGGTGTAATTGATCTTTCCTACGAAGGAAGCAAGAAATTTCAAATTCCTTTTTATTCTTTCTATTTCTTTTTTTATGTTTTAGAAAAAAATCCGTGACACGATCTTGAACTTTACATACATGGCACGAGCCACGTCGAGTTTTTTGCACAAGGGAGGGGCTAATAACGGTGAAAAAAATTTCGATTCTTTCGAATCTTGCGTACGACACGTATTTAACAATTTTTATTTGTCGCGCGTATCCAAAAAGAAAAAAGAATTCCACGCGTGACGCGATTAAACATCCAGCTCGAAAATCCACCGACCGCCCACAAATCCGCTTTATATTCGAACGCTCTCCGCGCCCCCGTAATTCCGCGCCGCGTAACTCTTGGAAAAGTGGAGTCGATACCGCGTTCGAACGTTCGAACGATAAGTTAAAATGGAAAAAAAAAAAAAAAATCGCGGTTCGCGCGTTACAGCGCGATAATGATAGTCGCAGCGTGCGCCGCCACCCCCTCGACACCCCCGGCGGCACCTATGCCATACCCTGTAGCTCGGTTACCTCGTTAAAAGTACACAACGGCCGTTTATTCGCGAGCAGATTGTGCATCGTCGTCGTAAATACCTCCCGGCGATTTTATCAGGGGAGCGGAGGCGACCAGAGAAGGTGGAGGAGGAGAGTCGTACCTCTCTCCGCAAAAAGGGGTAATATTTCCGTGACGCTATTACACTTAGCGGAATAGAGGGGTTGGTGTCGAGGTAACTACCCAGTTAACGCAACGCGCGGCCACGACGTCGGACGAGAGGGCCCTACAAAAGGTTATAAAAATTCAATTAACTCAGCAGTTTTAATTAATTCCGTATTTATATGACGCGATAAACAGAAACTGCCCCCTCCTCCCTCCTCCTCCCCTGCACGACAGTTACGTTTAATCCACGTTGGGAGGAAGAGGGAAGGAGGAGGGCACGCTCTGTTGCCAGAATGGAATCCGATTTCAACCGATGTTCCCTTCTTTCTTCTTTTTTTTCCTCGGAATTTTCTTTTCCTCGGGATTATGTAATAACTTTTTTCTTTTCTTTCATTTTTTTTTTTTTTTTTTTTTTGAGAGAGAGTGAGGGGAGGGTTGGTAAGGAAGTGGAATTGTTGTTGGAAGAAGTTTAATCCTTAAAGTTGTTGTTGTTGTTGTTTGTTGTTGTTGTTTGCCGTTGAGTTTTAACGGTGTTCGGGCGTCGCTCAACTCGCTTCATTTCCACCCTTATGCTCGATAAACTGGATAACATCATAGTATCCTAGACTTATTACTTGTACTCCTGCTCTTTCTTAACTAGATTATTATAACTTGAGATTGATTAAATTATTATGGAGTGTTACATTGCTAATGAAATAAATATGCGAATAATATTTTACAAGATATTGAAAAAATTTTTCTTCTTTTTTAATTTCTTTCTTTTTCTTTAAATTTAAATTTTCTCTCGTTAGTTCGGAAGCAAGAGTGGTTAGATCGTATGTTATTTTGTCATATATATTTTTATTTCGCATATGCGTATTTTTGAATATTTATTCTCGTGAATATTTATCACGCGTCTTCAATTCGTGTATTATTTGTTTTGATTTTACGCTCAAGCCTAGATAATAATCCTATAATCCGTTTCCAGGAAATTGTCTGTTTATATTCGTGTTCGATACGTCGCACGACTTTTCGTCGAACAAATCCCCACTCCAATATATAATTTCGTAAACAAAATCGTACGCGACGTATTATTCTATTATCGAAAGTTGAACGGATAGGACGCTTCGCTGCGAGTGCGCGATTATTTATTGCGTAGAATATTCTTTCCACTGTAATTTTATTACTTTTCGCGTACTAATATTAATATTTAATCGATAATTTATCAAATATTGTATTTTTTCGAAGAATTTTTCTTACTTTTAAAAATTTATTTTCCTTTTTTGTTCTTAGTCTTAATACAATATGTCTTAATTTTGCACATTTTTCTAAAGATTTGATTATTTTTTGTGCAGGTTAAAAGCTGATTGCTGAGAAAGGACTTTCAAGATGTGATATCGATGCAACGCGATCGATGGAATCAGTGTTTGTCGATTCGTAATAAAGTATTTTTATTTTTTATTTTTTCGAGCACAGCTGCTCTAATTCAATTTAGTTGTAACAATTAATTCGCGAAATTAGAATCAGTGTTTGTTCCCGATTATAAATTGAACGGACGCGTCTTTCATTTTTATTTTTTTTTACAAATTTTCGTTTTCGTGACAGTGGTTTCTAGTGGTTTCAGTGGTAAAGTTAGTGCTTCTTTCAAGAACATGAAGGCGATCATCCATCACGCGAAGAGGTAATTATCTTTGCAATTATTTTCCGCCATAGTTTCACCCTTTTTTCATTTTTCTTTATTAATCGATATATAGACCGCATCTTAATAAAAATTGCGCTATTCGTTTTTCCTTACAGTTTTCATCCTCCTACTTGACGACAACTTCGCGATGAGTCATCGATGACGACGGGGATTCTTCGCATCTAACGGTGAGTCGCATGCATCTCGATTCCCCTTGTCACTCAATCGTGTCGCGGGATAGAATTTTGCACGGGTATTTATTATAGTAACATTCCATTCGCCTGTGTCGATTATTTCGAAGTGATTGGAAGATTTTTTTCCCCTTCCCAAAAATAAACTCCTCGGAATATAAATAAAATTTTGGGATACGGCAATTTAAATATAATATCCCCGAATAATTGGGATAATTGTTAAAATGTTTAAATGTCTCTGAAATACACGATTACAGACCATTGCTATTAAGCTTATTACTTTTCGATTTTCGTAAATTTCTCCACGGAATTTGGTACGATTTTAAAATATCGCGATAGATGATAACAACAAAATTACAACATGGAGTACTGCTTGGTATAATCTATTTATAATTTATGACTGTGCAAAATGTCCGGTTAAATGCATTTATCTTGCTCTTCATTATATTTCGCATTAGATTATCGTATAAATGAATTTTCGTACGTTTTACACGTTTTAAATAATTATATTTTTCATTGTATTAAATGCGTCGTGATATTTGCCATGTTTCACGATTAATTCGTTTAAACGCTCCATTATAATATAAAAGTATTTGTGCACGCGGAGAATAAATTGAATCGATAACTCGGTAATGAAAGTAAACGTGCGAGCAGCTAGTGAATAACAAACGATCGAAATATTCGAGCAAAATTTCCACCCGTCTAATATGTAAATTTATCAATGCAGCAAAATTAATCACCGCGTCGTTATCGATCAATCCGTTTAATCCGTTTCCTATACTGATTTCGCGCGTTCGATTCGCTCGCCGTCTCGGATTTTTCGAAAAATTGCGTTGGAAAAGCTGCGTAGAAGGCGCGCGAACGCGCCCACGTATATATGCAAATCCCATGCAAATGTAATTAAAAATAGTGATGGCCGCGGATTTTGTACTTGTCGTTGGTAAATCTGAGAGGGGAGAGGGAGAGAGTTGTAGGAGAAACGCGTGTATGCAAAATTGTTAATGTCACGTCGATAAAGAGCGAAGCTTTGCCAACGTTTTTAAAAATCCCTCGAAATTCGTTAATTAGTTTTCCATATATGTTGTATTTTATATTCCGCGTCGAGATCTTGTCGAGCAAAAAAATGTTGTTGAACAACTCTCAGTTCGAAAAGTGTTCGATTTCGTCGCTTTCACTATTTTTAAAACGTATTTCTCTAACGTTAATCTTGTTAAACGTCGAAAGATGGAAAATTAATTAAGGAAGAAGGAAGCTCTGACTCTCCTATTCATATTTTTTTATAATATTATATCAAACAAAAACCTCTCGATCACGATGAAAATCCAATTACTCGAATCTTTCGCTCGAAGATATCGATCGTATATCTCTCGTACGTTTCACGTACCGTTCTTCACGCGTGAAAGGCTCGATCCGAAGGAGATGATCGGCCGGCATTTAAATTCAGACACCGCAGAAAATTCTGAAAGAGGCAATCCTAGATGGGGTGAGGGGGATCGGGTGGTGGTGTCAGTGGCCGAGTCCGTGCGCGCGGGGTTTGCGGTTAGCTGCAGGATTGGCTGGTTAATTTCACACTCCCATGATTATATAGACGAGATGGAGGGCATTTATATTCGCGCGCGCACGGGAGCCGAGGGTGTCTGATTGGGTCCGATATTTAGAGAATAAAAAACTTTCGACCCGCTCCATCCCTCCGCCCCTTCGTGCTTCGATCCTTCTCTCTCTCTCTCTCTCGCTCTCTTTCCTGGTATTTTTTTTCTTCCTCTGCCTCCCTTTTCCCTCCCTCTGTAACCGTATGCACACGCGGGGAAAAGAGCATATGCGGCCAGAGGGAATAACCGTGGATTTCACGGGGTATTATATCCCTCTCCTCGACCATCCATTCGAAATATTCGATGCACACGCGCCCAGGATGACCGTCCACCGCCGATCTTCGTGAACGAAGCTTCCAAGTTGAGGAAAGGAAGGAAGATAGAGAGTTATAGAGCTTCGTTCAAGATGGAATCCATTTTAATTCGATCCGTCTCGAGTGTGGAGAGATAATGGGTACTTAAAATATTACGGATTTTAGTCGAAGGAGAATATTACGAATCTTCTCAAATTGTTGGCTCTGTAAGAGAGGAGGATTTTTACGGGTCGAGTCTCGTTCGAGTCCTCTCCTAGAAATCGTTCCATCATTTCTCGATATAATTTTTCAATCCGTGATTGAATCCACTTTTCATAGAAATAGTTTACGATAATAAACTCGACCTAAAATAGAATCCCACCCATCCCAATTCGCCCCGCAACTCTGCTTGCTCCCAAAAATCGACATGATCCGAAAGCTCTGCCAATTTTGGAGGAAGAATCGAGCTAAAAAAAAAAAAAAAAGCTCATAACGCAGTGATCCGTGCCCCGAATCCGCGTGACGAATTGCGCGCCCCGTTTCTCCCACGCGTGTGCGCGGCAACGAACTTCGAAATCCGCGTCATCCATCAAATGGTGGGCTGCTCCACCGGCCGGCAAAGTCATCAATATTTTCGCTTCTCGGTGAAAAACGGCGTTCGGTTAGCGACAAAAATAGGGAGGAAGAGCCAAGTTCGCTCGCGTCTGAACTATCGTCGCCCCCTGTAATCGCGCGAATTTGGAAAAGGGTTGAACCGGGCGAGGACGTGATGGTTGGGGGATGGGCAGATGGTGGACGAGTGGCAATCCGTAGCGAAAATGCGACTCGCGCGGGGCTCGTTTCGGGACAACGTAGCGGGACAACGCCAGCGGCTTTTAGTGTGAAATGAATGCTTGTAATTACGACGGGGGCGAAGGGGTGGTGGTGTCGGCGATGGCCTGGTGGTGGTGGTTGCAAGAACCGGCTTGGAACATTTGATGGAGAGGGGGAGGGGGTTGGGACCGGCGAAACTGCTCGGATGGAGAGGGGAGGGGGGCCGGTATTCCGGTTGCGATAGACTCGGGTTAAAGGGTCGGGGGAGGGGGATGGCTCGGTGGAGAGCCGCACGCTCTGTGCACGCAATGATAGACTGTACCGATCCGCGTCGGTCAGCTCGTTTTCGTGTTGGTACGGTGCATGCCCATCCCACCATAATGTCCACTAATTGTAATAGCCACCCTTTGTGCGAGTCGCCGCTGTACTTTGTCGAAGGTGAAAGAGTGTCGTAGGGAAGGGAGGGGTGATGAACGGGAAAGGGCATAAGTCGACAGGTACGTTGTTTCGCGTGCGTGGATGAAAGATCAAGTCGAACGATGGTATATATATAAGAGGCTCGAAGGGTGTCACGATTGGAGAAAAAAAGTGGGAAGTCGGAATTGGCGGGCGATCGAATTAACAGGGGTGAAACGAACGGGAAGAGGGGCGCGTTTATTTTTTTCCTTTTCTTTTTTTTTTCATTTGATTTCAAGTCGCCAATTCGAAGGGAGGAGGAGGAGGAGGAGGAGGTGGCGGCCGAGTTGACGAGGAACGGCGTGGAAAGCGGCGTGATGACTCTGCTAGGACAAATTACAGGTGACCTCGTTGCTTTTGATCATTTTATCAAATTCTCCGGATTCAAAGGGGTCGCGCCGCGCTTCGGTATCCACCCGTTCATCAACCCTGGGTCCGGAATTTCGTTTAATTGCTCGTTGTAGTTATTTTCGATCCGTCCTCCGTGAAAATGGGGCCCTCTCCATTATCGATCCGAACGCGAGTTAATGAAGAAACTCTTTCGGTCAAATCCGATTTCGCGTGGTAGTACTTACTACGCTCCTGTGTAGGCGGGGAATAAAAAATTAAGTAAACGAGTAAACTTGTTAGAAAACGGCCGAGGAGAGGCGCCCGACTAATCCTAAGAGAAATTTATTTTGAAAGAGTGCAGACTTTGTTTAATTTTACACGAAACTTTCAAAAATTTAACGCTTATAAAGGGTGTTTTTTTCTTCTTCTTCTATCCAAATAGGATGAAATATCTTGCGAAGAAATCTCGGGAAGAAAATATTTTTAAAATTTTACGCAAAATTATTAATATCTTTTGCGGACGAACTTGTGGAAAGATTTGTTAATGAACAATGTACGGAATATTTGAAAAGAAATCAATTTAAGTTGTAGAGATATTTTCCCCGTTCTTTCTTCAAAACGTATTTCATCTAAATAAATCGTGTAAACCGCTCGTATCGACTTTTGCGTTCCGATTCAACGCTCGATTCCATTCATAAATTTCCACGAAATTCACGAAATTACATCCCGTGCATCTCGCAACAACTCGGACAAAATAAAAATAGAAATAAACGCCACGAACCGCTTAACCTCTCGCCTGATCATTTCGAAAGGCACAACCAACCGCCTGTTATTAATCCTTCTTCCCGACCTAAGCATTCGAAATTCCCGAAACCAATCCGATTCATGCATATTCCCCGCACGCACACGCTTAACACGTAGGAAATCAATAGCCCGTGTGCCGATCGTGCACGGGAGGTGGAGGAAAAAAAAAAAAAAAGAAATCCGATCCGACTGAATGTGCCTGACTTATATCGTTTTATTTCCTCTAAGTATTCAATTTATATTCGAGCGAGCAAAACTACGCCATTCACGCGATAAAAAATAAATACGCTCGGCCGATGACGAGGCTACGAGACGAGTTTGGCCTATCCGCGTCCGCGCGCATTCAGCCGGCGCGGATAAATATTTCCGCGTTTTGAATCGGCCGTTGAAGAGGCCGTAATGCAACGTACGCATCGCGTGTAAAGGTACGCCTCTTCGAAAAAAAAAAAAATAAAACAGGAAAAATAAAGAATAGAAGAGAGAGAGAGAGAACTCTGTGAAAGGTACATACGTCGTTGGGCGCGACTGGATTTTTATTACGCGCGCGATATTGCGACAAATCGCCTCCGCCGTATCAATGCAACCTCGTTATTCGCATCTCGGCCCGGATTCTTCCCCCATCCCTATGATAATTGTAACTCGGATCACGATGTCACCCACGCCACTCTCTGCTCGGCGACGTGTCCCTATTGACTCGTGTCGTGTCATCGAGGGTCGCTCGACGACGATTAAACGAACGTCGGTTCGCGAAAACCCCGCGGATGGAATTGGGACGCGTGGATGGATTCCTGTTTTTGTATCGCCGCGCCGACTTTTCATCGCGTTGGGCAAAGCGATAAATTCGAAAATGCCGATTTTTAAGCAAAGGTTTTATTTGCTTGGAGCATAGTGGGTTGATGTTCCTCCTTGAGAATTTGTTCAGAAGAACAATGTTCGATTTATGACGGATATATGGATGGAGTTAAATGTTTGAAGTTTCGTTTTTATTTCCATGCGAAAAATCTCACGTGCGTTTAATTTCAATTTCGGATAACGTTTAATCTCAAAAGGGACGGTGAATGTTGTAATCTAATCTCCTTCGAGTTAATCTCTTTTTTTCTTGCGAAAAAAGAAGGAAATCACTTCGTTAAAACAAATAATGCTATCGATCCGACGAACCCCTCCCTTTTTAACGAGGGACGATATCTCTCGTCAACGCGAATTAACTTTGATTTACAGAAATAGAAACGTTCAAACCGACGCTTTATAATGAGACATAGAGATAATGTCAATTCCGTGAAATATATTCCGTGCCTCGCAATAAATCTCGCGTCGCGTTTTATTTTCAAGGTGAGCGCGGGCGGGGGGGGCGGTTGATCCGCGTGGACAAAATATTTGCGCGCGCTCAACCTGCTGGCGGCTACATTAATTCACTGATTCCGGGTAATATATTCCCGAGTTTGCCAGCCGAAACAGCTTTATGCGGCAAATTTAATTAATAATCTGGATTAAGATATATGGATCGCGTTACCGGGAAATGTTCTTAGCTGGCAGATACGGCTTCTGCCGCAATTCTCTCCCCCAGTAATTGGACCGATACAGGAAAACTTAACCCTCCTCCAACCCTGTCTAATCGGTTATCTATCGTGATCGAATTTCGCCAAAGTTCAATGCGTCCCGTAGACAATGTCTGGCCTTCTTCCATCCAAGATTTGGGAAAGAATACTTTAAAAAGAAAATATCTTTCATCGTGAAAAAATTTCTTCGATACGAGTCTTATTATGAGAAGAGAATATTTCAAAATTTTCGAAAAAAATGATGTGTTGCTACGTAACTCGTGAACTCGTGAAATTTTGTAGATTCTTGAAGAAGTTAAATTCAGTTAATTTTTTTTTTTTTTTAAGAGAATATCGTATCCTAAAAATTATACGAAGATTCTTAGGACACATCAAGAGAAAATGCTAAATCTGTTTTAATTTCTTAAAAAAAATTCGATTCTTGGAGATGAAGATATTCCTTCTTCCCGTTTGCAATTTCAATTATGGTTTTCAAGTGGAGGCACAATTCGAGAGAGATATATAATTATGGGTATCAGATTCGAAGCTAATAGTTCTGCGTCACCCGGAGCACGGTGTATTGTTGCCACCTCCCTTCCCGCCTCGAGGCTATGTAATTACCATTACCCACAAGCTGATACCCGCTATGCTTATCATATTCTACGGCAATAATGGCGTTGATACAGCGACTGTACCGTGATTGCCTTCGATTTGAGAAACAGCATCTTGATCGGAAATGCCTCGGAGACGTTTCGCCTAGAAATCTTCTGTTTATCCAATTCCCGGTTAAAATCTCAATTGATGAATCATACCGCTTCTAAGGATGCATCTGAAGATACTGGGATCCGGTGTAAAATAATTTTCTTCTTCGCCAGAATGATTTTTTTCTTCGAGAGGGCAAAATATGTAACTTTACGAAATCGGTATTTCGTTACTCGTGCTTAATATTCTATGCTTCCACGAGACAACGGAAACGCTTTACGAAGTATCGTATAATACAGTTTTAAGCGAGGACTTCTGAGCTCTCGAGACCAATGATAAACTGGTGACAATAATAACCGATTTATCAAGCGTTCCCTTGAAGAAAATTCATCATACAGGATCATGCATATATATATGGACAAATATAATATTATCTTTACCAGCGTGTTTTATAATCTTATTCTCGTCGTATTGAAGAAAAATGAAATATTATTCGGAAAATTACATTCTTCGATATCCTTTTCCATTTAACTTTCAATATTTTTTCTTGTTCAACTTCCTGAAAAAAAAAAAAGAAATGAATGCACTCAAAGTTAATAAGTCGAGAAACACAATCTGTTTTCTCAACATCAGAAGGCGTAAATAGCAATTCTAGAAGAAAAATTAGCTATTAACCGTGGGCGAGATTGGTTTTTCTGAAGAAATTTGCCACCTGTCGGAAGGATCTTCAAGAAGGCCATATTTAACGAAGTCCTTTTTTTCTCGTCATGGATATCCGTTAAGACAACGGAGCGGACAAAAGAGCGAGTAAACGGTTTTCTCCCCTCCTTCGAACAAGGAAAAATAAAAATTAATTACGAATATCGCAAAAGAGTTCTTGTTATAATATAACAACGAGACTCTGCCTCGATCTTTCGTTCTCGTCTCGACAACACGAGAAGAATCTTAAAAATCCAACGTAAAATATGTAGAGATTGAAACGAGAGAGGGGAATCTCGTAAACTTCTTACAACGAATGCAATAATAACTGATTAATATTTAATTCTTGATATTCTTAATCTTTTTTCTTTTCTTAATTTATTTGATAATTTATGCGATATATTTATGTGTATAAATTATGTGATAATTTGTACAGCTGTATGAACAAAACCGTTTCTCTTTGCATTCGTATGCAAATGTGCAGCCGTTCGATTACGAAATTGAATTATCGTTTCACCTTGAGTACAGCGACATACGTGCCGATAATATATCTTCCGGGTGCGAGCAAGGTTAAAAGAAACGTCAGAGAAAACGTTTGTCTCGATTCGACAGGGACAATGAAAATTTCGTTAAGAACGCGCGTAAAATTTAAGATATGTACAAATTAATTTCCCGATCGAATTGATTCATCAATCATCCCCTTTGGAATATCCATTTTGAATGAGATTTCAAGTGGAAACGACGAGAATTTACACGAGGAATCTTACCTCCTCTCCTTTCTTTTCGACCTTGCTCGCATTTCGCTCGCCCTCCCGTGAAAACGGGAGCGTAGAACTCTTGTCAGAAGCACGTGTGCACGCCGCAACATAGCTCGACGGAAATGACACGGTAATTAATGGTCACGTATCAATTAGCGGCCGCCTACTATGCCGCCAGTTTTAAATCGGTCCGCGCCACCGTTGCAAATCTCGCTCCTTTCCTCCCCCTGTGTCGCGCGCGCTTTCTCTCTCTCTCTCTCACACAGGTTCTCAGTTCCCTCTATTAATTACGAAGGGGTCCATCAATTTGACACATTAACGTATTGCCCGCGCAGGTGTTGCTCGAAACCGCGCCGCCATATGCGGCGAAAAATGTTCCCGTGTGCGCGCCCGTGTGACTGAATGCCTTTTCGAAAATGAACGAGAAACTAATCGTTGCCGCGCGGTATTTTCGCAACGGTATTTTCATGGCTTGGAACGTCTCGGGAGATGTATCGTGCGAATTCGAAACGCGACGATACGAAACGAACGCTTGGAATCGATGACGTTATCGTTAATGCATCCATAAATCCTTCTTTCTTCTTCTCTTTGCGCAAGAGGAACGTAAGGAAAGTAACAGTTTCTTGCGATTAAATATTGAATTAGAAAAAAGAGAGGGAAGAAGAGGGAAGCGAGAACGGCGGGAGAGGGCTTAACGATGGCTATGCATCAACGTGAAGAGCAAAGGAGAGAGAAAGGAGGAGGAGGAAGGACGGAGAAGGCGAGGAAGAGGGAAACTGAAAAGGAGGGAGGCGCGGAGGGCGCAGCTGGCACGGGAACCAGAGACCACCGTGTCATTATTTATGGGGTTTACGGGGGTTCGGTCAACCGCAAGGGCAGCTGAAGGCACTGCGCCCTTGAGGACTCGCGCCTGGCAAGTCTTGTTGCCAAGTGTGAACCGGGGAAGGCGTTGCTGTTTACTATCTCGCCGCCAACCTATCCGACCGACCTCCCGAGCATACGTTCGCGTATATTGTTGGCCCGCGGTCGCATTCCCCGGCCCCATCATCTCCCCCCGAAACAACGGGTTGAACAGTGAGCGCTTCTCAAGGGAAGTTAACGTTCACTCGTTTAAGGTAATACGAACATCAACCAACGCTAATGAACGCTACCAGGATCTATGCTCCCCGTCCATTAATTGCGCTTCGAGTAATGGAGTGGCTGGATTTATAATTTCCTACGTCGTTCTCTTTCCTTTCTTTTCCCTTTTTATTTCGTTCCTTCAAACTATTATATTCACAGTTTTCGCTGTAACGTATTAAGAAATTTTAATAGAGATTTGCAACTTACGTTTAACAATGGTTATACTAAAATTACGATACTTGGAAGATGAGATTGGGAATCTGAATCAGTATTAGTCACGAACGCATTTACGTTAAAAAAGGAAAAGACAATATAGTGGAGGAATTATACGTTTCACGAGTGTTTATCGAGGGAGGGAGGGGAGAAGTTGGAAAGAATCTTGTAACAAGAGAACGTTCTGGACGTTTGATACAGATAAGATTTGAACGGGGTAACTATATCTTGTTATTGCTTCCTAAAGAATCGTGGAACATCGTTAGGGAGCCAGACACCGCGTAACGGACTTAACGGCCCGCGAAAGTTCCGCTTTATTTGACCAACATGTCTTCTAAGTTTCTTTTCTAAGTTTTCCTCGCTAACGATTTCCTCGCAGAGAGTTCTGAATCTTCGCCCTTCGCAAACAGCCCGCTATATAGCGGCACCTTTCCTCTTCGACTCGTGCAGTTCGTTTCATTAAGAGTCTTTTATCTCCCTCTCCCCCCAATTATAGAAATGATTACGAACTTATATCATCGTTGTTATTTCTTTTTTTTGTAAATACGTTTCTTTATTGGATTCGTTATAGACATTCCCACGCGATTTATTCGCGTATAAATATAAATCGATACCATCTACAGACCAATCTATGGGAATAAAGTTTTCACCGTTTCTTTCTCTTCCTCCTCTTATCTCTCCTTTCCTTTTCTTTTCTCCCAACTTTGAAGAATGTTTCACGATGTCACTCGCGTGGACACCTTGGTCCCCTTCCTTCGAATTCCTCGAAAAAAACGAGGCCCTTTTTTCGACGTATCTCGCTTAAGCTCGAAATCCGCTTGTTTATACAAACTAAAGTATGGAAAGGGACGAGGGAGAGGAGGGGGATGCCGAACGAGACGAGGGAAATTCTTGCACGGACGCGTGGCCCGTACAATTTCACCCCTAACCGGTAAACTTTTCTTTTTAGCCCGACAAGCCTCTTATTGTGAGAGACAATTCTAAGAACTGGTGCTCTTTCCTAGCCCTCCCCACACCCTCTTTCCCACGAATCCTGGATCTTCCTTCTGCGTGTGACTCGCGAGCACCGAGTTTCAGACTTTTCCATCTCGTTTCGTTTTCGGTAGGCTCGAGCTCATCTTCTCCACCCCTCCTCATCTTCTTCTTTCCATCCCCTCGAAACCTGTTACATGCCTCTTCCTCCCCAAAAATCCAGACAGACTTCGACACCGACGAATTTTTCAACGTTCTTGGGATTTCGATGGGGATCGTTCCTTTCTTCCCACGGTATATATTTTTTCCATTGCGTCGTTTCCGTTCATCTTTTAATTAGTCGAGAAGTTTGATTGATTTCTTGTAGGAGTAACGTTCGAGAATCGAGAAAATCGTAGTTTCTTTCTTACACTTTTTTTAACAAATATTTACTACTTGCACGAACTGGTGCATCGGATGCGAAAAGCCCTTCCCTTTGAACCGATTCTCTCTTTCTCCCATGATTTTCTACATCATAGTTATTCCAACTATTGGAGCACGATTGTTAATAAAGCCCAAGGTCAACACGAGCGGCAATCTCGCGCATTTAAACCTCTCCCTCTGCCCCCTCCGTGCATAACAAGCGCGCTACAAGCGGGTTCGGGGGAAGAAAAAAAGCGCCGCTCTCAAACACGCACGGTAATGCTAATTCCCCTCGATGACCATTTCATCGTTACACGGCGCCATCAGTGCACGGCAAACACTACCTTCGACAGTGATTGTCAGAATCACATCGACGAAAACCCGATCATTAAACCCGCCGTTCCCACCCCCTCCTTTCCAGAACTCGAACTGACCTGGACACACACAGGTCCAGTTTGTTTTACGAGACATTCAGAAGTGTGTAACAGGCCGATTTGCATTTATATTAGCGCCCGGCGAACCGTGAGTCTTCGACTATTGTCCGCGCCACCCCGCCAATTTGACCGTTATACCCGACCCCGTTTCTCTAAATCCTCTCTCCCCCTCCCTCCTCCTCGATGGAAACTTTAAACTCTCCAGGGGGGGAGTCTGTGTTTAATCGCACGGAATGATAGCCAGAGATATGAGTGTGCGAAATATGGCGCGCAACAGAGGCATCCATCGGGACTTGACAAGTGGAAGGGTGAAGAGTGTTCGTGAGGGAGAAGAAGAAATGTAAGAGCGTTTCTTTCTCTGTTTAGTAAAAACTTTAGGAAAATTCAGGATTGCTCGAAGACGAAGAACGTTTTAAAATTTAAAAGCAACTGTATTCGATCTTCGATTAAATTTTGTATCTGCCTGTGAAGAATCTGTGTAGCTCATATTGGAGGGGTTGAAGGATGAAGGAGGGACGGAGAAGAGGAAAATTTTTGTAAGCTGTGGTTATTTGTATTTAATTGTCTCGGTTTGGAGGGGGCACGAGCGCGAAAACTATTATTGAACGTGGTTGTAATATAATTCGCGAACGAGCGACGTCACCGCGAGAGTTTCGTAAACCGGTTAGAATTATCAATTAATCGCGCATTCCGCGCCGCGAATATCAGGTTACGTGACACGAATTCGCGGATAGCCTGGTAATATGCTACGCTTGGAGCACACCTCTGTTTTGGTTTTGAACGTTTCTGGTATAACGTCGACAGCTCGGAAATTTTAAACGTTTCCATTCGAAATATATATCTTGATTCGGTGATAATGTTTCGGACAACTCGAAACATTCTTATATCATAATATATTTTTATCTGTCGTTTATTTTCACTTTCTATTTTTCTCTTGATTGTGAAGAAAGGAGGGAGGAAACAATCGGATACGTTTAATTTGATTCGTGTTTAATAAAGTGATAACGATTTTTACTATTAAATTATTGGAAACCTATCATCGGTAAACTCGATACCATCGTTTGTTATCCTTTTATCCACTCGTGTGTGATACATAACAAAGACAAATATTCGATAGAGAACAATTAGAAAGGATATGGATGGACAGAAAACGAGAATTCTATTCCGCGAGGTCGTTAATATCCGTTTTAATCGCGCGTAACGGAAACGCACGTGGATGGTCCTTAAGGATATTTGTCGGATCGTAAGCAACCGAGGAATCCAGGGGGAGAAAGGGTGGTGGTAACCGACGGTCTATAAAGCAACGGGAGGATGTAGCTTCGCGTAATTGCGAGGAAACATCCCCTGCCTAACCTTAACTCGACCCGTCTTACCGCGCCTTAAACCAACCAACCCTTCTAACCACCTTGCGTTTCCATAAGGGGGTACAGTCTTTTTCGTGACTGATATATATATATATATATATACGAAGGTTTCATAAAACGAAATTTTTCTTTTTTTTTTTTTTTTCCAATTACGGAGCGCACACTCTTCGCGCGAATTTTTATATTTAGTGAAATTTTCGTTCGTCGCGTTCATAAGTTAAAAAATTGGGAATTCGATGGAATATTTTTTTTGACATTGCAGAAATTAAAGGTAGGTTTTTAGATAGAAATGGGGAGCAATGATCAAGGAATTTGTCGAATCGTGATTTAGGATAATTGAGAGTATCGGTTGCAACGTAATATAGTCGCGATATTGTAGTACGTAAATGATTCAAGTTGTAATAATTTGTGAGCGAGGCTGTACTCACGTACGTACAAGCCAAAGTATACGACTACGTGACCGAGAGAACATTACTAACGCGAGTTTGCAATGAGAATAGTTCCGTCCTGTCGTGGAAACTAATATCTGGCATGTGACTCCGATGTGTGAACAAAATGAGTCGTCTCGAAATCACGTTTCTTTACCGGAATTTTAATGTGCACCCGGCCTGATTCAATTCGTTACGCTTTCGGGAAGAAAATTAAATTTCTCCTTTTAATTATTCGGAGAGCAACGTCTATTTTGTTAATAATCTCGAGGAGATTAAATTCAGGGTGTAAATAATGGAACAAATATTCGTAAGATGTTTGTATAAATCGAATATCAGTGATAACCACAGGATCGTTCCTCCATCGATCCGCCGCAAGAAACACGGGGGAGGAAGAGGAGAATCAATTAAATTTCCCAACCGCAACGAACGTGACTCGATAATTTTTCCATAAAACGCGTATCTAAACGAGAGTCATTTCTCCCCTTGATAGCCGCATCTCGTGTGTGCACGAGTAAATAATAATCATTGCTCCCCAAGTTGAGTTAAGGGGTTGAATCGTACGGGGGAGGCGAGAATTATCAAGTTACGTGTTGCATTTTCAACGAGTGCGCATTTACCATCTGGCGGGGGGGACAGGGGTTTCTGCCTAGCCACGGCAGAAATAGCGAAACATTTTTCTATCCCGCCTTATCTGAACCGCGTTACCTTACCAACGACTGACGCTTGACGGGTTAATTCTACTGGCTGACTGCCGCGGCGATTATCCGCGGCTTGTTCTTGCTAAGAAATTAAACCGATATAAGCTTGTTTTACGTACACGCGAGAGAAACCCTCTCTCTCTCTCTCTCTCTCTTTTCTTTCGTGCGAAGAAAAATCCCATTTAGCTGTATATGAATATTCAAGATAAAAAAAGGGGGAGAGGAGAAGGGAAGAAAGCGCGGAGCTGAACATGGTTTTTGAATTTTTGCGCGGTAGATAAACGCAAGGCCGAGATACGATTGGCCGAGATACGATTTCGTTAAAAGTATTTAACAGGATTTTAATTCAGATTGATTCAGAGAGAGAGAGAGAGAAAAGAATAGAAAAACAATATTCGTAGCTAAATATTTAAATATTTAAGCTAGATAACGTTCAATGATAAATTAGATTATATTTTAGTTTCATTTTTATTTAAAAAAATTACACTCGAATCTCTATGCTTGTGACATCGTTTTATTTCGCAGTAGAAAGAAACGCGCGAAAATATTATTTTCTAAAAAGACTAGATACGAACAGATCTTCTAACAACGAATTAAAAAGAAACAATAACGATTCGAATTTTCGAGAATCGAATCGGTCTCGATATCTTCCTTTCGTTGTCTTCAACAGCGACGATCGGGTGGGAGAAAGTAAGCAACTGAAAACGCGACACGCCCAAAAACAAGCAGACTGTGTGGAAAATTCAAGGGAAGGAGGTCTACTAATCTAGCTGACTACGTATATACATAAACGATGTACACATAGGCATGGCCTACGTAATATTCAAGCCAAGTGCTCGTGACTACGTTCCGCTTTTATGTACGAGGCCAGGCAGGGTGCTAAGCTTGTCCACCGCCACCCTCTACAGTCGCCGCAACCACTTGAATTAATCGTGGCGCGTTGCGAAAATAATTATTGCTCGTCGCTTGCCTCGCGTGCGAGCCACGATAATTAACGTTTACACGTCGCGCTCTTAAGCGTTTAAGCCGCGTTTCTTTTCTCGTGTTGCGAGGTAACCGCCGGTTACCACCTCGTCGAAGCGTGATTTCTTTCTTCCCCTTCGCCACGTTTATTATTACTTTTTTCCCATCCTTTTCTCTCTCTCTCTCTCTTTCTCTTTCCCTTTCATTCGTTTGTGCGTTTCATTTTCTCTATTCTTTTTTCTCTTTTTTTTAATTCGTTTTTCTTTTTTCTTTTTTTACTCTTCTCGCGAGCCGCGACGGAATTCATTGTCGCGGGCGTAGAAAATCTTGTAACGCGGAGCTTGTCGCTACCACCGAGCCATCGATGAATAAATAACAACGAGTGGGAGAAAGGGGACGCGGGATTGAACGTCTCGTTTCGTTTTGCAAAATTAATTAAGTGCCTTTTCAAACCGGTTCAAAGTCATTGTAAGTATCGTTGTACGGTTTTACTACTCGTTGTTATTTCGTATATTGCTTGTTTTATTCTTTATCTTTATTTTTTTTTGTAAAGCGGTTAATCTTTCTCTTTTCTTTTCTTTTCTTTTCGAGCGCGACGATCAAAAGATGATCGAAGGAATTGAAAACAAGAACGATATATTTAAGTGAAAATATGATAGGTGTTCAATTTAATATCAATTGCATAAATTTTACGATAAATAAATACTTCTTAAGATGAAATTATGGGAAAGGACATTTTCACCGTTGCGCAACCAGCTTCATTCCAAGAAATATCATCATATCAAGCCAGGAAGGTGGCCAGTAATGACTTTAAAAATTCGCGGTCCATCCTAACGAAGCACGACGTAAGTCCAATTCGCTTCAGGTGACCGATCGTGCCCGGAATCGAAAGATGGCTCCTCTTCTCCGTGCGCTTACGTACACCTGGCCTCCGGATCTTTAACCCCCCCCAGTTCAATGGAGGGGGTGGAGGGCGGTCGGCTTCACCTTTTTCGCCTCACCCACTCTACCATGACTAATCTAGGTTTCCGTAACGCCTGGCAAAAGACGGTAACTGTCGCAGCTCCTTTTGGCTGCCGATCACGTCTTGACCGCACCTCGTCTCATCGAATCCGAGGGGGGGTTGCTGGCTTCAACCCTACCGTGAACCAGCTTGATTGTCCATATTGTCCAGTCCAGTTTGAAGTTATGGAGATTTCTAACGTCGGTCAAATTGTTCTTAACTTGAAAGATTTTATTGTTTTTATCGTTATTGAATTAAATGTTTCGTTTTGTTGGAATTAATTAACGTGGAAAATAATGAAAATTGGGGATCGTCGATTAATTTTGTAATGCGAAAATGAAAACGCAAACGAAAATTTCAAAGAAGAATTTTTCGATATTCAAAAATTACGAGTTCTTGTAAATACAACGATAAATTAGCCGCAAGCAGAAGAAGGATAGAAGGATGACGCCGCTCAGAGACACGATGGTTGACGTTCTTTTATCAAGGACGACGGCTCGTTTAGGAACGGCGAGAACCGCATGGATGAACGACGAGGGAGCACGCAATAAAGGGGTAGTGTCGCGAGATAATTGGAAGCTACGGTTGTCCTAGACGAACGCAAAGACGGGGAAGAGATTCTAATGCGACTCCCGACGTGTCTGCCGGCTGGCACGTTCACGGTTCCCATCGTTATTGCACACCCGATTTACGGGGCTTGCATGGTCGGATCCAGACTTGCGAATCGTTAATCCGCCATTTTATATTCGAACCCGCCTCATCTCTGTTTGCTCCATTTAATTTACCACGTTTTATTTCTAATTTTACTTCCTAACGATACGATAATTTTTTGTCGAAGCTTTGTTTAAAAATTAATATATATATGTATATAAATGTGTTAATTTTGAAAATGTTTCGTATATCGAAATATATTCATCAAGATTTATAATTGATGTAAACAAGTTGATATGGTCTATACGGTATCTCGACAAAGCAAAGCGTATAACATTTTGGTATTCAGTTCTTGGATGAATACTGCTTTGATCCATTACATAGTAACAAGTCAATAGAAGTCTCATTATACGTTATTACAGAGTTCATTGCACATCCACGTAACAAGTTTCTGTCATTAAGCTTACGTAGAAAGAGTACATTCGCCGCTATAGGTTTCATATCGAAGGTAGCAAAAGGGTTGAAATGCAAACCTGCCTGTTTTTTTTTCTTTTTTTTTCTTTCACTTTTGAATAGCTGACGGCTGCCACTCATACACTTTTTCTTTCTTCTTCCTTTTTTTTTTTTTTTTCAATCCATATTCATATCTCGTATTACTTTTCTCTTACTCTTGTCAATCATCAATTCCAATCTAATCGTACAGCGATTATAAAAAGTCCTTTTTATTTCTGCCAACGATCATTTCGTACATGATTGCAACAACAAGATGAAAACTTTGATTATTCCAGGATATTTCTCAGAAATTAGCCGAAAAAAAGATAGAGAATCGTTATTTATTAATTTGCCAATTTTTCTCTTAAAACTTCTACGAGACGAAAGATTCGAGGTAGAGTTAAGCGTATAACCCATTCTCGTTCCGATCGATACAATTATATCTCCAACAAGGCACTCGAAAAATTTTCCAACGATCTAATTTGCGCCTCGCGGCGTTCACCAGAAGTGGCTCTTAAACGTAAACAGGTATGAATGCTCGCTACACGTCTCATTCATAGCTGTGAAGCGGCGAACTCGTCGTGGAGGAGGAGGGGGAAGACCAAGAGTAAAGAAAACACGCGACCGGATTTACCGTCGAGAGCCTTGTCGAGTTAAATGACGTTAAGACGTGCGCCGTGTGAATGACACTGAAACCAACGACCATAAGAAGGGAGGATGTTTCTAGCCCTCGTTAGTAGCGCCACTACCCTTCTCTGCTCTCGTTTACGTGGATGTTCTCCTCCCCGAGAACGTATCCATTATGCGTGCCCAACGGGACGAACAATCGTCCCGTGATTCTTCCCTAATCAATTGTCCCAAAACTTATCCTGTTCGACTGCCGAAAAAAGAAAAAGGAAATGGAGAAAGGAATTGATCCGATGGAATCCGTTTTTTGGAAAGATATAATATACACAAAAGATATAAGATTCATTGAGAAATATATGTGTAGGTTATCAGGAAGTATAAAATTCTACGCGTTTATTTTATAGCAAAGGTGGGCGTAATTAAAAATTCATGAAGGGAAGCCCCGTGAATTAATTAAAAGTATAGAATTCTACGCTTCCTTTGCAATTATAAGACATCTTATTCTACGCCTTATTTGTATTTTCATAATTAAATCTAGTTTTAAATTATTGTTGTTAAAAAGATGCTTTATTTTTTCTTCTTCTTTCTTTTTTCATAATGGAATCAAAGTTTTAATTCAATTGATCGATCACCGCTGAGAAGATATTAATCCAAATTGCGATTTAATCCTTGATATTATAGATAGATAGAAATCTCGAAACGAAAAGGGGCGATAAAAGCGATGGATCTAACCTCTGTACCTCGATCCCAAGCCTCTCTCTAGCAATAAGTGCAGTCAATCGACCGGCAACGATGCCCATTGTGTTTTTATCGAGGCCCGTGTTAAGGGATGCATTTACGTTTCTTCTCTTCCCTCGCGCTATTACGCTACAGATTTAGCCAGTTAAGAAAATTGCCACCCTTTTCGAGTTGTAAAAACTCGATTGGCCATTTGGCTCGTGTCAAGAATAAATGGAACACAGAGATCTCTCAAATTAATCGTTAACGAGGCGAAATTATAATTCCATTGCGAAAATTCTTGCTTCCGTATTCTCTTCCCCCTTCCGAAAAAAGCACGATATAACAAGTTTACAACGATTTTCACAAAAGAATACCTAATTCTCGGGAAAAAACGATCGAAATTACATTTGCATGTCCTAAACTTGGACGAACGACGCATTTCAAAAACTTAACACATTTCAAAAGTGTTTTCGAATTTTTTCTTCTTCTTCTTCTTCTTCTTCTTCTTGTTCGGGAGAGATAAAGAAAAGAGAGGAAAGATATGGAGAAGGGAGAAGGGAGAGGAAGTATGGAAGTGTATGTTTAAAAACAAAGTTCCGAAGTACGTTGGTTGAAGTACCATTGTTTTCCCGGCCGGTTGTTCCCGGCCCGTATTAAAATACGGGGGAAGAAAAGAAGAGGAGAGTTAGGAATTGGCCATTGATAAAGTTCTCCGAAGGGAAACTCGTGGCTCGTAGCTCGGCGAGATCGGAATCGATGGAGGAAAGGTAGCTGCCTCTCTCTCTCCCCCCCTTCTTGACCCTCCCTCCGCCATCCGTGTCCGCGCCAGACCAATTTTATCGACCGACCCGTACCCAACTAGCGTTTAATCTCGCGGTAATCATTAAGCTAGGCCACTCGATGCTAAAAAATTCTCATAAAGACTTCACTTAGTTCTAAATCACGGTTCTTTTCTTCTCGAGTGTCGTTGGAACGGAGGAGGGGTTGGGAAGAGAGGGGGAAAAAATACGGGTAATCGTAATAAAACTCGCTCATAATGTTCGAGACTAAATACCTGCGTCCGCGCCGTTAATAACCTGCTGCATTGAAAGCATTTGTGGATTGAAAACTTGGACGAGGTAAAAAAAAAAGAAAAGAAAAAGAAAATGAAAGGATAGAGCTCGATAACCGTGTTCGATTATCGAAATTTCGAGGAACAATGGAAATCTTAAACAATTTATTGTCTGATGATTAATGGCAATTATCGTGCTAATCCACTTTGAATCCTGTGTTGGATGGATTTCCTCCGTGTTGCATCAAATTCTTATCACGACGCGTTGGAAGGAATTGTGGGAAGGAAGTGGAAAGGAACGTTGGCCCTCGACGAGAGCAAACTAATGATATCCATCGATATTAAAGTCGAATGCCTTTACTTACGTTGGGTCATCTGCATTTAAATGAAATCCCATAGGTTACGATCCCAGTCCTCGATCCTCCACCTCGATTTTCCACGTTTACTGAAACGCGTGAAATCAATCTTTCGAACGTCCTGCATCGGCTTCCCTCTGCCGGAAACCACGATCACGCGATCCGTTTGATGCCACCATTAAGTCTTCCTTGAATGCATCGCTCGTTTTACGCCGCGAACATAATGGCATAATTCGAGGAATTATTGCTCCGAGGAAATTACTTTTTACCTATTGGGATTTTTCTCGAATTGACGAAAAAGAATAAAATAAAATAAAATAAAAAGGAACGATTAGAAATTAGAAATTAGAAATTACAATATTTCTTTTTGTCCCAAATTATACGAACGCTCATACACGGTAATAAGATTTTACTGCGGCATCTAGAGGCACCGCAAATCGATCAATGCATTTGGAATAAACCTCGTAACGAGGAATTGCCATTACCATGGAAGAGATCTATAGTGGAACGGCGAACAACTCGCATAATGGAATACTTTTATCAACGCGGCCACGCCGTTTAATTATTCAAGATGGATCACGTGCGTTAACCAACCGCCGTCGATTGTGTGACGAGACCGTATTTGGTAGTCGTGTGGGTTAAAATTCTCTATAGATTCGGTGGTTAAAGCGATCATGGCTACTGAATAAAAACCCTACCCTTCCTACGCTCCCCGTAATTTATTCAATGCAATTTAAATATTGTAAATTTTAATCCGAAAACAACGATGACATATCAATTTAAAAACCGTGAAGATACGTAATTGAATTTGGCCCGCTTGCCGCAAATTGGAATGCATAATCGGAATCATCTGCTGGATGCTAGAAATATCGAGATCCATTATTACGAGTAAAATAATATTTCCATATAAACGAGTCGCTTTCTCGTCGAAGGTCGAGCCACTTGTTCGCCCTTGTTCGAAAGTATTATCCTTGAAAATTTTTAACTCTCTCGATAAAAAACAAGGACTCTCTTTGAAAAGTTATTCTCAAGAAAGATACCGATTTTTGAAGAAGATTTTGAAGAATTTCCAACGAGAAGAAATTTAAATATCGTTTGAACTGTTCGTTACTTGACAGTGAAGCAAAGATGATATGCTTGAAAACGGGGAGGATATTTGCTACAATCGTACTCGTTTATTTCGCATGGCGATAAATTAATAAACTATGTTTCATCTTTTCACCAAGGCGAACGATTTAATAAATCTTTCACCGCGTAAATTTCAACACTTTGCCGGGATCGGGGCCCAGTGAATTTATGCTTCTACGCAACATTGTGCGGTATAGTTTCTAGCGTGGCCCCTATGTTATTTATAGTCGTAATTTATTGTATTTTACGTTGAATGGAAACACACCTCTCCCCTATTATATTTATATAACAGAATTTTAACGAACCAATTTATTTAGTATAGCAAACCGGTAGGTAGAAAAGAATGTCAAAATCCAGCTCTCGATGTACCCGACACAGAAATTCCAATTTTAATTCATAAAACTGTCCTTTTATTCTTTCGTCCAATATCTCTTACCCGATATTAATCTTTCAACGAAATGACCAATCGACAATGACAAACATCCAATCGACTATGCCGATCGACCAAATTTACCCTCGTAACATACATGCCCCACTCCGTTCTCCATTTTTCCCCTCGATCCGAAAATATTATTTACCTTGGCGCGATTATGTCGCACAGTTATGTTTCTCCCGTGTCAAGTGAACGTCCAAAACGGAACGGAATGGAACGGAACACGCTTCTTATGGAAACTACGTAGCCGTATACGCGTCTGGCCGTATACGAATCGGAAATGCAGGCAGAACTGATGCATGGTCGAAGGAAACGTAAGCCCGCGATGCACTCGGAACACGAGAGGCCTGAACCTGACCCGATCATGCGAGCCGGATCTCAGTCCTAACCCAATTGAGGGGAAACGATACACAACATGGTTGCGAACACGAGGTTCGTAAATAACCGCGTTTCCGCGGCTTGCAAGAACATCAGGAGGTTGGACCTCCTCGTTCTAACTCGGTGCTGGAGATTTATCGTTTCCCAGTTGAACGGGAAATTATTCCACGGTTTAACATAAAGATTCGAAAGAGACTGGATAGGTGTGAACAAACTCATCCGAGCAACACGCAATTTGATTTAGGTATCGGTAGCTAATTTGCACATCTTGGGAAATGTGTTTTAGAGAGCTTAAAAGCTTTATTTTTTACCATATAAATATTGTCGTCTAATTAATGTTCAATTTCCAGGGGGATATAATAAGTGGAAGGAGAATAATCTCTTATACAAATATAATAATCTACGATTGAAGATGGTTCAAAGATAGTTGATATTTGAATAAAGTTATCTTGAACGACGAGACGAATCTTTGAAAATATATCTTTTTCACTCGTTATACATATATTCTATCGTCCGCATAATCTCACTTTCTTTCTTTTCCAGTTTTTAAAAAGGATGTAATCGTAGGATATCCCTAAAAATCTTAAGTCTCGAGTGAACGGCACTCGATAATTCATGGTAAGAAGGCTTAAGCCGTGCATCCACGCGGGAGTACGGCGAGACGCGTTCAGACGCTGTCGTCTAACAGGTGCCGATGGATATATCATCGGAATGGTGGGGTAGTTTGCATTGGGACACCCCTTGTCGTTCCTATAGGATGGTGACGTCAGCCGGTGATAGATCGCCTGAATTTTAGCCACCCTACCAAGGTCCTTACGTCCCTAGATCACCTTCCATGAATATTTTTTCCTATCGTGGAACTAGTTATACTCCTTAGGATAAAATTAATGTGCTTACGTCACATTTCCCAAGCGGTAATTTATTATATTTCGCCAAACTTGAGTAAGTAGTTGGAAACTGTATGTAATTTTTGATTGGAAGTATCGTCGAACAAACGTGTTTACGTGCATTTTATTTCCTTAATCGATTCCAATTCTTCTTTCTCCCTCGTAAAATAGAGAAACGTTGTTACACGATCCAACGAAGAAACGGAGAAGAAACGCGTGCCAGTCGGCGAAAATTTTTTCGCCGCTGCGGTTTTTCAATAATCCACATCCGCGCGTGGTTGCTGCCTATCCCCTGATGGGGGGCCGGTAGGCAAAAGGAAAAAAAAGAAAAGGAAAGGAAAGGAAGAAAGAAAGAAAGAAAGAAAGAAAGGGAATCAGCGGAGGAAGGGGTGAATTTTCGCTGGCGAAGTCTCGAAACCAGGCGGCCGGAGACAGGAATAGCTCTTCGGGATTCTCAGACAGCCCGAATCAATGCAAACAACTGGATATTGCCGGCAATATCAGTTTCCTTAGAGCGGCGCGCCGCTCAACTGCGAAACGCGCCCAGACGACGACTACGGCGTCGAAGGTGGATCGGTTCTTGGGCGAACAAAGCGGCAAAGACGGGGGAAGGAAGAAGCGTGCACCCCATCCGAGCGAAAGTTTGTCTTACCTTCCCTTCCCTTCCCTTCCCTTACCGCCCCCTCCTGCCAATCGATCTTCGTATACCATTCCAGAATCCTCACCTCCACCTTCCTCCGCCGCCGAGATGCCTAGATCTCTCTCTCTTTCTCTCCCCTTCTCTCTTCTCTTACCTTTGACTTAGTGATTTATTCAGCCTAGATCGTCATGAGCTTGGATATTTGGATTCCGACTCTCTCCTAGGCATTGTTGGTTTAACGTATTTAATCATTTGTGAGATATCGTTATTGATATTCGTTCACGCTGTGACGACGAATAGTTGAAAGGGTTGGTCCTTTATGCGTGTCAGGATATCTTCTTGAAAGCTTGAAAATTAAATTTTCTCTTCTCCTTCGATCGATCGAGAAAAAATAATATATTGATGGGGCACGGAGGGAGGGATGCATGTGTAACTATTTATAGGAGACGTATAAAGGGATATTAGGGAAGAATTTTAGAATTGTTCAGTTCGTGGAGTCTTCAGCGTTGATCCATTTAGTTAATGAACCCTGGGACCGTTTAATTGTCAGAATTGGGCGCGTAATTAATGTATGCCGGGGCAGATCTATTTAACAGGATCCTAGTGTCAAAGATCCGTTTGACTATCGGAAAGGATAACTGGAGCGTTAAATTTGACGCTTTCGGTAATTTAAAGCGGGATTCCTCTTAACAGGGATTCGAAATCTGTACAGGATGAATCGGAACAATTTCGATGCGTGATTCTCCTCTCTCTTCTTTTCTTTTTTCGATTTATTCGTAATCTCAACTTTCGTTATTTGCGTGAAGAAAGAGAGGAATATGGTATATATTTTTGAACGAGCAATAACAAAATAATTATTGGGAAGTTTATAAGTTAAGCGTAAAAAAAGTTACGCGTAATTGCGCTTCTACTTTAAATAACTGTAATTTTGGGATAACCGTGGGAATTAAGACCAAAAGTTGAATCGTAATTGAAGACTTCTGCCTGGTAGTTTGATTCCATTGAATCATAGAATCGATGCTCGAAGCATTGTTCCATAAGTCGATGACGGAAAGGGAGCAGGAAAGGGAATTTAAAAGGATTTAACGGGCGTCTCATGAATTTGTCAGGAAGATTGTCTATAATCGTTGATTCGAGCCGAGATAGACTTTCTGCCACCACCTCGAATCCCCTAATATTTATTTCATGATCTAATCTCTCCTAACGTTCGCGCTTCGATTTTTTCATCCCTCTTCCTCAACTCGTTTCCTTCGTTGACGTTTCGTTGTCGTTTATTTTCTTCTTTTTTTTTGCGGTGCAATTTCGAAAATTACAATCAATCAGTTATCGCAACGTATATCAAAATGCAATTTTTAAAAAAAGAGCGCGCAGCTTCGCTCTAACAAAGCGTACAAGTTGAAGATTGAGAAAAATTGAGAAATTTTCGAGGATCGGATTAATCACTGGCAGAGTTTGAGCCGGAAGCTTTATCAAGTTGCCTTGAACAAAGCAAAACAATTTATTTCGGAATCTAGACAAACGGCCTTGGATACATTACTTTTCGTTTCGCTTTAACTCTCTGGCCTATCCCAGGGCTAATGCATCGTCTGCTGTCACAGGGTTAGCATAATGTGCTTAGCAACCCTAGGATCACACCACGGTCACCCACCGAACAAGTCCTGTACAAGAGCCAGCACTTAATGCCTCCATATGGGGAGGAGAGGGGCAGGGATTGGACATTCCCATCGAGGGATTAATTTTTTTTTATCCCCTAGACAGATCGCCAACAATTGATTTGACGATAAATATTATTTTTCGTATAACTGTGTTAGTTTAACGACCGATCCCAGGATTTTCAATCAAATTTTATTTGCCTCGATACAATTATAAAGGTGTATGTATGAAAGGATTGATTTATCCCCAAATATATTTATATATATTTTTTTATTTTCATAATTTTCCACATTAAAGATTTCAAGTTGTTTAATTCGAGTTCTTTCTCGTTTATATCCTTTCTGTTATTTACACGGCTAATTAACACGAGATATTAATGTGACAGAATTTTAATTAATAAGCAACAACAAAGACAGTTAGAAATTAATTTTATGTGCAACGTGTAAAAAGAATTAAATAAAATTCAGTGACACTCGCAATTAGGAAATTATTAATGAAAAATTTAATGATGTTTAATAAGTTAAATAAGTAATTTTTGTGGAGAATTATTAATTAAAAAGTTGATAAAAACGCGAGAAAGATTAATGGCAAATGGCGCGTTGTTCTCCACATCCGAGCATTCGTTCGAATAATGCTCGTAACATTTCATTGCTCGAAAGAAAATGGAAATTGAAACGATGAAAAAAAAATTAACGTGCAATTACGGCATCAAAGAATTTCGTAAAAAAAAAAAAAAAAAAAGAAGAAGAAGAAGCTCTAAAATTTCGCGAAATTATTTAATTCGATAATAATTATCCATTAAGCTTTCAAGTATGGTAAACGAGAATTTAATTTGTTCGGTGAACAACCGAGGAGAAGATCTTTGAAGGGTCTTCCCAAATTCGCAATTAACTTACATAGGAGCTGTTCAACCCTAATTAATAAGTAAGGAACTTACGCGCCACGATTCAATTTCCGATGTATCGGCAAATATTTAACGAACTTACGAATCGTTGGTGTAATTACATCAATGAATCTCGATAATTTTCTTATTTTCGCATCCACGTGAATCAATATTTAAAATATCCTCCAAAAAATCCTTTTTATTAAAAAAATAATCACCAAACTTAATTAATCTCCAACATTAAAATTTCTTAACTTCTTTCGTCCTTCCTCCCCCTCTGGTGATTTGTCTCCACGAATCATTATCGCGTCATTTTCAAAAGCGGTCCGTTGGATCGGTTCACCCGAGGAGGACGAAACGCAATCACCGATAATAATCGTCGAGGTTTCCCCTTGAACACGCGGGTACCGAGATTCTGATTTTTAGCGATGATGAGACGACGTCAAAGCGGCACCCCTATTTGCCCTCCTCGGCCCGTCATATTCCGGTTCATCGAACCCGTTGGTTATCAGATAAGACGCGCTTCTCTTAGACGGGCCCGCAGCTCCGCCAGTAAATCAAACGCGATATTATTTGTTTCCGCATTTATTAACCGAGGCCGTCTCATGCTAAATTGTGTTAACAGAGACTCGTTATCCATCCCTTGCCTTTCGAGGTATCGGCGAATTAAATATTTATCGAAGAAAATCTCGGAGAATCTTTTAAGATTTAAATCGGTTCCAAAGTAATTTGCTTTGTTGCAACGTTTTTTGAATGGGGACGGAAGAGAAGGAGTCTGTTGTTTAATCAGGCAATCGTTTTATCAAATTATTTAAACGCGGAGTAGCAGCTTGTAACTCTATCGTTGAAAATATTATCCGATGAAGGATGCCTTATTAATTATTTTAAATTGATATTCGTATTTCTTCGATGGAGCAGATCCTGAATTGCGGATCTCGATGGCAAAAGAAAAAGAAAGCAAGGGAGATACGACATGCACTTTCATCGTTGAAAAGATATTATTATCGCACGTTGAACGGAACGCGCGTTAAAATAGCGTTGAACGAAGTAAGCGCGTATGATCGAACTGATCCCGTTGATATCGGCGTGGCATTCGACGTACAACGGATGAAGGCCAGACAGCGCAATAATTGGTTCGTCCACTTAACACCGGTCCACCGTCCAGTGAATGTATTCGTTGAGATTACGCGAAATGGTTGTAAATGCCAAGAGAACTCCGGTCTGCTGGGGCGACCCTTTCCTCACCCCCGACAAGGGCGGGCCACTATCTCGCAACTGCAGTTACAACTGCACAAAGGTTAATGCATGCCATTGTCGCTGCCAGACCGACAGAACTATTGCGCTTTTGGTGGACACTGGGCAGACGCATTCAAACGAGTCACTACGAGCGCACGGCTTATACATACATACATATATTATACGTATCTCGAACGTCGTGATTTGCTCGTGTAATCGACAGCCTCGCGACCAACTCCTTCTCTCCCCGACAAAATTTACTCGTCCAGCCTTTTTCCTACCTTACGACGAGTCGATACGAAGGAAATTCCAAAGATCGACCAAAGTGAAGTGGAAGGAGAAATTGAAGAAGGAAATTAATTCAATAATATGATACGTTTTCACCTCGCTTTACGTCTCAAGACATAGAGAGAGAGAGAGAGAGAAAAGAAAAAAAGTTGCTCGAGCGTTTAACCGTTCGATTTAATGGAATCCTTTGCGAGGATCCTGCGTATGCTTTCAAACGAACCCATTCCCTTATTTTCTTCCCGGTTGTTGCTGTTCCTCGTTAAAAAACACCGTAACCGCTAAAGCGGCCGGCTTTAAAAAGCGTTGCCACGAATAATAGCTGCCCGTTCCGATAGCGGATCTCGTTCCATGAACGGTGATAAAGCGAAACGAGACTCATCACGCGAATGGAGGAGACACCGGCTGTCAGGGGAATCAAAATCAGCCTGCGTGGATCAAAAGCCTTGCGGAGCACACGTAACATCGTAACGGGTGAAGAGCGAGTCGTGAAATGCTCGTCGAACGAAAATTATGTGTGTAAGCGTGTATATACCAGAACAGAGAGAGAAAGAGAGAGACGAGGGGAAGAAGGACGAAGAGGGTATAAGTCGATTTTAATTTAACGGGAGGACAAATTAAAAGGTATCAATCCGGGGGAAAGCACTGCAGGAGATTAACAGTTGCCTCTCAAGGATCTGGAAATATAGGGGTGGTTGGAGGGGCTAACCCTTCGCTCAAAACTACCAACCGCATATCCGATTCCCTTCGTCCGGAATTTCCGAAGGGAGCAGCTTTCCTTCCCCCTCCCCCTCCCCAGGAGGGCAGACTTGGCTAAAAAATTCGCGGACCCCACGAATTTCGAAGGTTGGATCGATCAATTACCGATAATTACACCGGGCCTACGTTTGTCGAGGAACCCTTGTTCTCCCTTCCCTCTACGCTCCGCGATAATGGCTTTGGATTTGTCTTCCGCTCCCTGATTTTTGAAACCGGGGAAAATTAAAATGATCAGATTGAAAATGAAGTGGTCGAAAAATGTTTACGACACATCAGCGAATCTTCTTCAACGACCCCTTTTAACAAAGAAATCCTCTTGAAATCGTGCGATTCAAGGTATATACATTTACTAAAATTTTATATCTTAAATTTTCTCCTCCTACAAACGTTCCAAATATTCTTTATAATATACATATGAAGTATTATCATTATTATTATTATATGATAAACAGAAGAAGCGATCGAATGATGAATTTTTCCAGGAATTTCAAAAAAAAAAACTTTGATCAATCGGTAAACCGGATCGTGACAAAACTCCGACCGGTGGCAATTTTCCGCCGAGCGAAAATCGGGCCAGCGGCGGAATATTTCCAACAGAATGTTTCGGCCTATTATCAAAATTGATCGTCCCACGGCAGGATTACTCGATCGCCCATTGTACCATGGAATGCACCATGAGCCACGTCTCGGCTCGCCTCCGACAAGTGGGCAAAACGATCGGGCATCGAATCGCATTGTTCGATAATGGTGGCTTCCCATAAGCCGTGGCAACTTACAAAAGCCTGTAAAACCTGTGGGCATCTCCTCGCTCCCGGGAACTCCTCGCCGGCCCCATCTTCTCGCCAATAAAAACGAGCTGGTGGAACGATACCGCTGGTGAAACCCCCGCTTTCGAAAACGCTTCGCGACCCGATATTATTAGTATTGCTTCGGATCGGGACACAAGTGGGAAATGGAGGGAAAAGTGACGAGGCTGGTAATAGGTCCTTAGCAACGAATTTCTGTTACGATCGATCGGGGGATCGAAGAGATAACCCGATTACGATTCGATCAGTGTGTGGGGATCGTATCGAGAAGAAGAAGAAATCGACAGCGGCTATTGTTCTTGCGTAATTGCGATTAATTGTTTTCTGACTCGTGGTGCGAAGGATCTCGAGTTTTCCAAGTTCGTTGGACGAAGGGATTTCTATTTGTTTTTTCTTATTATATTTCGTTTCGCTTTTGGTGAAACGATATTCGACTTGGAATTTAGTGAAGAAATACGATAGCGCGAGGATTGTTTTTCACGGTTAATGATGAGAAATTAAAAAGTAAAATCTGTGGATAGACGAAGTGAAAGAAATCGTTCGATGAGCGACTTCTCTTCGTCATTGCGGGGGGAGGGGGGATGAAAACAGGAATCTCCGAGGGAAGATTATTTAAAGAAAGTGGAAGACTCTTTGGACAACATTTTCTCTCCGTTTCCAGCAATTAGCAGTCTTGACGCCAACTCATTAGCGGTTTATAAGGAAGCGAGCACATATAAAAGTTACTTACGCTTTACTTTGAGCCCTCGTTTCCACGGGGGAACGAGCACCAAGGTGGAAGTCGTACAAAGAATTTAAGTGAAGCTAATTTTCAGGAAAGCTGTTACGCTTCCGGCCTATTTCAGACCGTATTATTAACTTAAGCACAGCACTGTTTTCTCCTTACATTTTCCACGAGCATCTCTCTGTCCCCTCATTCCCTTTTTATTATTGCGTCTTACCGAAACACCTCCGCCTTCCTATTCAACTTCGATGGCCCTTCCAACTTTCCTCTGTCTTGATTCTCACTTGCAAAAGCACGTTCTTCGTTAGCTTAATAATTCAATCGAAAATATCGATCGAAAAGAATCTCCAATCTCAAAAAAAAATATTTCACATTTTTAACGAAATTGACACCCGGTATTATCGAAGCTTTGTCAAACTTATTTTCAGACAGTTCTTACTTTTATTTATTTATTTTTTTTTATATGAAAGGAAAAAGACTCGATAAAACCAGATGGTTCCTCCTCGATGATAAACTCGAATCGGTAAACACTCGAAGCAACATGAACGTTTCAAAATCAACGAAATAATTATCGCGTTAAATTCCAATCAACCAAGACCCAATGATCGATCAATTAATTAAGCAAAAGTTTCGAGAACAGATATAAAATTACCCGAGCGATAAAGTTTCGTGGAGGAGGAGGAGGACTTTCGTTAAAGGTGAATTTTTAATCGGCCTGTCTCGCCGATGTTTTCAAATTGGGCCAAGTTAAAGGGGTGTCACGGTCCGGTGTCGGACAGGTGAAGCTAGGGGAAGACCGGTCGCTAATTATTTCCGAATTAACGGCACATTAGTCTTGTGTCCCCATTACGACGTAGTTCGGACAGCATCCTGAAGCTCGGATTAACGTGAATGCAGAATTACCGGGGGGAGGGAGGACAGAAATTAAACCCGATGTCGGGTGTTAAATAGTTTCCACTCGACCCCGCTCTCTCCCGAAAGTGACGGTAATGATCGTAAATTAGTCGACTACGCGTGGTAGCTGATCATGACATTTTCCGTCGGCGGCCAAAAGTGACGGAGACCAAGAGCGAAAGATCAATTTGCGCTGAAATTTTTAACGGGGGAGTGAAATTTTCAACGATCGAGAGATTTTGAATCGAATCAAAATCTCCTCCAATCTATCGTTATTAGTCATGGATGAGATATCGATGTTAAAAGTTTCGAGTACGAGAAATATTATATATTTCTATCTTTCCTCTTGAAAGGCGACTGAGAAATTTAGGAGGAAAAAATTTTCGCAGATTCTCGCGATCGATCGCCGATAAATGGCGGCGGGATATCTGAGGATCCCTCCAGTCAATGGAGTATGCACAATAACGAATCCCATAAAGTAAGAGGATTAAGCGAGACAGAAGGATGGCCGAGGTCCGTCGAGTTTCCCGATGCTTTAACCGTTAATTCGACGTGGATTAATTAAAACAGTTCACAGGGGAGAAGAACCCTTCGTACCGGTTGTTGCCACCGCTCTGAGACAGACAATAACGAAAGTAATATTTCGTGAGCGACGACTAAAACCGCTGTCCCGTACGTATATACACGTGCACACTTATAAACGAGTGTTAAGCTGGCTGGCAGACGTTACAAGGGCTACTCTCTACCCTCGTCCTGATGAAATTCTCCGCCTGGAAATTATTTCCAAGCTTGAAGGCGAATTAACGAAGCACCTCGACATCGAAAGTACCGGCAAGAGGGTCTCCCCGACGAGATTTTTCTTATCGACGACGCGAACGTTAAATGCGTCCTCCTTGCCGTCCCCGGGGAGAAACTTCTTCGTCGTATCAAAAATATAATTCCGTGCCCTCTGTACGGATCTTTCGTTCTACGATACTTATTTCTCTTTCTCTTTCTCTTTCTCTTCCGCCTTTCTTTTCTCGAGAGAAATCCTGTAACAGGGATTTAGTAATTGATCGGTTCTCGCTCGATCAATCTTTTTTTCTTAAACTTTAAGATTTATTCCTCGATCCATGCATTTATTTTATCTGCAGAAATTAATTAGATTAATAGACGAGCGTCAGATTACATCAGAAACAGTAGCCAATTATTTGAATACTAATTTCAAGTTGAAGGAAGAAGAAAAATCAGATACACATAAATACGAGGCAGTTTCTTTCTAATAAATTAAATTTAATACAAATTCGAATAATAATAATAATAATCTTTTAACGAATGAATAATTATTACTTGAAAACTTTGGAACGAAAAGAGAGACACCAGTCCAAATAATTACCTTTCTTTGATAAATTGCAGAATTTAAACCGCGTCAAAATGTGGGCGAAATGCGCCGTTATCAAAGAGCATAAACCTTACGGTTAGTGGAGCAATTCGAAAGCAACGTACAACAACACTTTTTTTGCTCCGTCTCGTTCCGGCGGAATTCCAAGCGTTATCGCGGCCGTGGCATCGCCAAGGCATAGACGTGGTGTACGTGTATACGCGCGTGTGTGTCACAAAGCGCATCGTTTGTCGATTTCCTCTCTTCTCTCTTAGCGTGCAAACGTAAATTAAAAATGCTCCGCTCCTTCCCGGCCCCGGCATTTAATGAACGAACGACAAAAGAGCACCCGTCGAAACGTGGGTGGCGCGCGCAAAGGGACGCGTAGAAACGCCGGTTCCGGCAAAAATTAATATCACCCTCTTCTCTGCCGACGCTTGTTACGCGAGCACGCGCACCACTTGCCGCAAAAAGCGTGTGCAACACGGTCTGAAAGGCGTGCGGATTCGCCGGCTGGTTTGCCGGTCCACCGAAACAGTTTCCACCGTTTCTCGCCCGCGATCTTCTCGATCGCGAGGGTATAACCTGGAGAGGAGGTTAATTCGGTGTCGAAAATATTTTAGAAAAAGGAGAAAAAACGAAAGAAACCAAGATGAAGCCAAATCGAGCCCTCCGCGTGTGGCTCCAACGCGTTTCCGCTCGACTCGCGCGGAATTATTCTTCGCTCGGTTGGGGCGCGAGCACGAAAATTATAAGCGCGCCCCCAAAGTTCAAAGCGTTGCCTCTCGTTATTCAGCAAAAATTGTCCGACGACCCACAGCATTCACGGTTGAAACTTGTTTTTGGTCGACCTGATAACGTTTAAACATTTGTTTTCCATTAATTACGAGCGTGCAATTGTGCCCGACCGAATTTCGTGTCGATCGTTTCTTATTATATAATTTGTACGGATGAAAATTTTTCCAAGTGAATTAAAATGCAATGGATATTGCAACATTACTTTTGTACTTTTAAGTCTTGGAAAATTCGAGGTGGAAAGAAAATGTGAATTTATTAAAAATATGCACGAAGTGAGCGAGAGGTACATGTACTCGTTATTTTTTTAAAATAACGTTTCTCGAGAGAGGATTCCTCTTTCGGTATTGGTATCACAAGAATTAAGACATGACGTCATTTAGGAACGATTCATTGACATTTGCCACCGTTCCCTCGGAATCCTGAAAAGATTCTTTTGAAAGGTGTGCGAGCTTATAGCTTCCTGCCACGGAGGCGGTGATTGTTTGAAATCCGGCTGTTCTCCAGCGCGAGGAAGCACACGAAACTCATTAGGCTTTGCTATTTGATCGCTCGCGTTTCACTCCTTCATTAAGTACCGCTGAAAGGCGAACTCGTTTTTCCTGACACATCCCTCGTTCCTTGTCTGTTGCCGGGTGTCACTAGGTCAAGCCTGTTTTTACATCCTACATTTCAAAAAAAAGAAAAGAAAAAGAAAAAATCTAGTTTATCGAGCAAACCCGTCGTCCCATTATCTTCTTTTTCCAAGTTGAAATTCTCCGTTCCGTTTTTTAAAATGTCATTTTAATTAATTTCCGATAACAAGTTTTCGTCAGAAAATTTATACAGCGAGATCATCCGTGAGGAAAGGAGCAAGGAATTAATTAAAAACATTCGATTGTTCGATTATTGTTCGGATACGTTGCGATTCGTCGTGTACCACGATTCGATTATACTATATCTCGTTCGAACAGAGTGGGATACCGTAGTAGTTCAACTATGGAAGAGTACATTCAACGAATAATCCATTTATGACAAGTGAACCGATGATTTCAGTAACGAAGAATCGTCCCCGATATCAATGAAATTTCCACATCGATCGGAAGGGCATAAAAAATTCAATTTCTTTGTCCACTTTTCCAGAAAGGGACAGACAAAGGTTCGATCGCCGATGAATCTCACTCGCTCTGTGAGTTGAACAGAGGCCGGTTTCTCTGTTTGAAGTAATTCAAAGAGAGCCAAGAGAGCCGGATCGCGATCATTATACACGCAGCCTTAATTGCGACATTTAGACGGTACGGTCGAACGATCTGGCGACGCGAGAGAATTTAATTACACGCCAGCCCGAAAAAGACCGCGAAAAGGCGAAAGTGGGCTGTCGTGAGTCCATGTGTGCACACGGAGGCGGAAGACGCGAGGTTGAAAACGCGGGGCGACGGGGAAAAAGCACGATTAGAGCGAGTGGAATTAACCTGAGCACGAAGCTGTTGCCCCTTACACGTGTGTACAGTTAGAACGGTATTGCGTAATGATCTTTCCGCGACTGCCATCGGGAAGCTCAGGAGCAAATACGGAAAGAGGAAGAAGATTCAACACGAACATCGAAAACGCAATTTTGAACACCACCGGGTAGATATTCTTGATCCTCCATTTGGATTGGAGTTGTTCGTGAAATTGGAATTTGTTTCTGTAAGTAGCACGCGGGTATTCATGAAAATGTATATATTATGTATAAATGTAGATGTTGAAAATTACAGAATCCACTAAAACGGTAGTTTTCCAGAAAAAGAATATATTCATTGTGTAATTTATCTCAGAAGTTGGATTAAAACTTATTAAAATTAGGAAAAGTTTGAACGGCTATAACTCCGAGGATACCGACTTCCGGTCAACGAATGAAAGATCGTTAGAAGCGCGGAACCTTGTCCTTTAAAACGCTTTTTTATTTATCCCGATACGACTTCCGGTTCCGGAGATATCGTCGTATAAAGAAAAGGGTAATTTTTAACCATTTCGCGTTAACCGGATTAAACCTTATTAAAATTTGGAAAAGTTTGAACCGCTGTAACTCGGAAGATAATGACTTCCGGTCAACGAATGAAAGATCGTTAGAAGCGGGGGACCTTCCCTTTTGAAACGCTTTTTTATTTATCCCGATACGACTTCCGGTTCCGGAGATATCGTCGTGTAAAGAAGAGGGTAATTTTTAATCGTTTACTATCTCCTTCCTCGTCGCTCATTCGGATCTCTCGCTCGTGCCTCGTCTCACTGACCTATCCTAAATTCCTAGAAAAATATATCGCCGAGTCAGCATTCCAAGAAGAAAAAGTAGGTCAGTGTGTCACGGGCCCATTCATAATCTTCGCGCCGTCTTAAATACTATGAAAACTTTGAATCCTTATATCTCGGCAACCGATTAAGATATCGGGATAAATCAAAAAGGAATTTCAATGGCACGGTTTCCTCTATTCTCTGAGTGAGTTTTGATGAAAAAATTTTGAATTTTTTTCGCGTTTTTTATACATCAAGTTTCATCTGTAATTTCACTTATAAATGTAATAATTGTTTCGATACGAAGATATATATATATATAATTTGGCATACATATTATGAAATATTTTGGGTACATTAATTGGATATTTGAATACGTAAAAATCCATTTGATATTGGTCCCTCTATCTTCTCTCCCTTAATAATTGAAACGAATTTTTCGCAGTTATCGTACGAAGCAGTTTCGAAGAACTGATTTTCGAAAAAAGAAAAAAGTAATCGTCGAAAAATAAAATTACACCGAGGAAGAATAATCGGGAAAAGGAAAGAAATAATAAATAGTGAGAGTAATTCCGAATGAAAAATAGTAAAGAAAGGGGAAGGAGGGGATAGAAAAACGAAAGCAAAACGGTATCAACGCGAGCTGATGAAAATGGCCGGGTATCGCGGCACGAATGAAATAACGGGTGCGTTAGGGTGTGCAGCCACGCGGCTCGCGCGCAACGTCGATGAAGTAAAACGTAGCCAGGGTAATTGGCGCACCTTTCAGATGTAAATGCGGTTCGTTAGGGGGTTTCCACGAGCGATGCATCGCCGACGGCCACGCTAGGGTGTCGACAGCCACTGGACTCGTCCAGTTGGAAATACTCCCCAGTCGTCCATATACTGACACGGCTCTGTCCAACGTTACCATTACTTCCTACCTCCCATTGGGGAGGTATAACTCGGCTAAGGTGTTAAATGCCGTATGCACATTTTCATGCTAATGCCGGAAATGGCCTGGAATTCTTATGAATAATAGTACGAGCTACGATATTTGTGGATGGTGTAATAATTAATTAACAACGGGCAGGATGGATGGGGAAGAATTTTGAAGAGCGATGAAACGACAGAAGGGTTAAAGAAAGTACGATTTGTTACAAGAGGATTGGTTAGATTGGATTCCATATGTAATTTATGAGAAATTTGTATATTTGAATTAATATTTTTCTCATAGTTATGATATATTATGATGCAACACTTCATTGAAAAATAGAGAATATGCATCGTTGTAAGATTCTTTATTTCAACGCGATATTGTACAGAGGCTACTTTGTACAGAGGTGAAAGTTTGTAATACTGAAAGTTCGAAATAGCTTATATATCGTGTTATGAATAATTTACAAGTGTAAATATTATTCGACGAATTTCGTATCGTAACATTGCAAAATATTTTTGCTTCATTTCTACCGAATTCGCTATAAAATGGCCGTGCACCGAGTGTACGAGTGTGAAATTATCAAGAGGACGCATCTTTATCTTTGAAATATTTATCACGAAATGTTATACCGGATATTAATCGTGAAATGATAGAAGATAAAAATATAAAAAAAATATATAACTTTCAAATATAAAACGTTTTTAAAATAGAGATGGAATTTTTTCAACGATGAAGTAAAACCGCGTATCACTTATTCTCATAAAAGATATTATCTAACGTTTTCAAAAATTCGAAAACTATCTAATTAATATTCACAGAAGGGCGTAGAAAAATTTAAAAATAATCAAAGAATAAACAATTTTGTGAGTTACGTAATATTTATTACTTCGGCTGTCATGAATTGTAATAGCTTGAAACGCGTTTAACTGATAAATAACAGCAATTATTAAGTATAAAAAAAGAAAATTAAAAAGCTCACGATCAATGAAAAATGTATCTTCATAACTTTTCATTCATATTCTCTTCTTCCATTATTGAAACGTGTACCTCTCATTTCCCTCGAAAGAAATATTTTTCAATCGTTATTTAAACTCGATCAAGAATGAAACTTCGAAAACGATGTATTGTCCTCCATCGTTGCTGATAAAAGTAATAACGACGCCCCATTATTTAATAATGACAGAGTCGGCGAATAAAGGTATTCGATTCGAAAACCACTCTACCTAAATAGTGAAATAAAACGCGTCACCGGGCTCATCTCCTTTTCACAGAGCGTATTCCCACAATGGGGGAACGAATACGTTTTAGAGATCGATCCGATGGTTGCCCGATTATTGACATAGAGAAAACGCGATATCGATTAGTTACGACCGTTATCAGAACGTTGTATGCCGAGATTCGAAACACACCTCGGAGGGCCTCGTCACGAACACGATCCCGTATAGACCAGCACGGTAATTATCTGCTCGTAATTGCTAATCGATTGCCGCCAATCTCTGATCACCCGTGAAACAGTATCAATAGAGGGAGGGAATGGAACATCGTAGCCGGTGAGGTCGTAAGCACTATTGATAAATTTTCATCAACAGCCTGATTCAATGAAAGATTGGAGAGGAATTTCACGCGAATAATCGTCACACGAGCGATTACGACCCGTGTTTTCCCTAAACGCGCATTTTGTAATTCATTCTCCCTTCTCATTTCGCCTCCGGATCCTATCGATCGTTTATCGATCATTTACTTCCCGAAGTATATTACTCGCGTTGAAAATTTCAAAAGTTGAAACTCATGATATCCAAGGCGAACACTTCCAAGGAACTATGGAAATCAAAATTCCTTTATTTCGCTAAATGTAAAAGGACTGTTCGCTTTTCTTTACACGCCAAACGAGTTATAAATATATGAAAAATTAGAATCACGCGCGATTTTTGGGAAATTCAATTTCGAGATATAATTACATGTTTAGGAAAATTGGAAAGTCAACTTTAAACGCTCGACTTACACTCGTGAAACTCGATGCACGATCTCGCTCGTTCCTAATCAAACTTCTATAACTTGGCGTTATGATACGACGGAAACTTAGCCTCGTGTTTTGCGGGCCGCTGATTAGCAGAAGTCAAGCTGTAGATTAATAGCATTTACCGATCAGCGTTAGTTACGGTTAGTGCGTTTCAACGCGGTACCTTGAAATTAGGCACGTACGATAATTAGACGGGGGTTGTACTACAATATTACCCTATTGGCTATTCCAGAGATCTCATCGTGATGCGAGGGATAATTCGTACCGTCAATAATACTTGTACGCTGTGACACTCGTGATCGATATGAAGTTGATAGCTGATTGCCCACCCCGTATGACGCCCACCCCCTTAATCTCTCCCCTAAAAGGTGAACGAAACGCGTTTTGAATATTCTTGAAAATTCAATTACACGATTAAAGTCACTTAAATATAAATAGTAGATCGAACAAAATCGCAATGTTCCCTTTGATCCTCTCCCGTTTCATCTTGTTTAAGAGAGAGATTATCTCCAGGGAGTTGAACAGGATTTCGAGACGAGTATCGGAATAAATAATCACACTGATTGTAGATAATTTAATCAATCCTTAAAATATAATATTGTCCCTATACGACGATGATTTAATTTCTCAAATTGACAAACGTCCTCGCACAATTTTGCAATTTTGAAAAATATTCCTTTTTTTTTCACAAAATAAAAGAACTTTGTTCGCCAAATAATTATTTATATAATTCCAGACTAACTGCATCGCGTAGAATGTAAAAATATCGACCGGAATAACCTCGAACGACATCCCAAACTTGCGGATCCGCGGATAATAATTCCCCTCCGCCCTTGCTCCTCCTCGTCAAGTTTTGAAACGAGGGCCAAAGGCGGAAAAGCGTCTACGTGGGTGGGTGACGATTGAGCGGGGGCGGTCGATAGGCGCGATACGAACGATTTCGTCTAGACGTTGGGCTCGATCGGTCGGAAACCGATTTGTCCCCGAGGCGGTGCGGGGGATGTTCGCCACGGGGATCTTGGTAGATGGGGGAGGGAAACGTGGCCGCGGAAGTCGGTAACGACCAGCTTGGAAAAAAGTTTTCAAAAGTAAATATCGTAAAAATTCATTTCCTACCGGCAATACGTTCCCATTCGTCCTCTCTTGCGTCTGTTTCCTGCGGTCGTTTTTACCGCCCCCCCTCTCTCTCTCTCTTTCACGCTCACTTTCTCTCTTTTTCAACTCTTTTCTACGTCTCCTCCACCCGCGCCCGAATACAATAATCCCGGCCACTCGTATTCGTAAGCGTTAGGGAGAAGGGGGAGAGGGGGGGGTTAAAACGCGAGGAAGGCTGAGGAAGAAGGGGGTGGCCGGCGGCTGGTGCTGTTAGGGGTGGCTGCAGGTGTTAGCATACATCGTTTAAACGAGTCGGTTCTTTATGATGAAATTAAAACAAGCGAGTACGCGCGTAGACACCGGTTTAACGGGTATTTGTCGACACGGAATCGCTGCGCCGCGCCGGTTTCTCACGCCAGACGTTCGATTCGTTTAAGAGGGGCACCTCTTCCGTTATATCGATGCGTGTAATAAGCGTTCGGCTAATTGAAACCCGTTGAACGAGCGATTAAAATCTCTCTTTTTTTTCTTGATTAATATCAAATGTAATGTATATATATATATATATATACATGATATTGCGAGCGTGATGTTTTTTTTCGCGTAATTTTTTTCTTATCATTCAATCTTCGCTCGCCAAGACGAATATATATTATTCGTATGGATTAGTGAACTTTAATTTATTTATCTAAAGTTTATCAATAATATAATATAAATGAGAGATGTAAAAAGAATGTTATATTTTTTTATACAAAGAATATCAATATATATACACAATATATATTATTAACTTATTCAGAGATGTATAAAAGAAAGAAGAAATCACGATAAACGGAAATTTCTATTTTTCCTCGACAAATTCTACCTGCGTTCCTCTGATAGCAGACCGGGATAGATCGGATTTTTTCAAAGTGTCGAAAACAAGGGATCTCGAAAAAACAGCTCTCCCCCCCCCCCTCGCTCGGCTAAATTTTTTCGATTCGCCATTGGCAATGTAAACTCGCCTCAATCGTGTATTATGCATGCCGGGAAATAGAGCGTGGAGAACGGTTTCCATACGATACGGTTTTCGAAACGGGATACATGTCCATGGGATCGGTGGCTGCGAATTCTGATAATCACGTTACACCGAACGAGTTGTAAAATTCATGCCTCGTAAATACGAGATCGGTATTGGCGACGGTTCGATCCCCTCCCCTCCCCTGTGATAGCCGTGTCACGTGCTTTCTTGCCGTTTCACAAACCGTTGAAATGGATTTATTTGCTTTCCCCTACGTAGCTTAAGTAAAAACGTTTTCGATCGTGGCCAGTTATCGATGGAATTTGATGAACCTCGACGCGGATAAAACTCGAACAATTCCTCGTTGCGACCAAGTAAATATGCGCGTGTAATCGTTGAAAATTTACTATCGCGCTCGTGCGAAACGTATTCGATATGTTTTTTTTTTCCTTTTTTTCGAATCGTTCAAATAATTCGTAAGGATCGAAATATCGATCGGTCGTCCTTGAACGTCATACGAGATGCGATCGGTTAAGCAAAAAAAAAGATCTCGAAAGAATCGGGCAACGAAGCTTTTCAATTAAAGATTTCTAAGGTGATTAGAAGATTTCAAGCAATTTTTTTCATAATTTACAATCTTCGCGGATACACGTTCGGTTTTCCGAAGAAAGAAAGGGGAGAGGGAAGGGAGGAGAAGGAATTCGTGGACTGTGAAAGCGAAAACGTTCGATGGAATTTCAGTGGAAACGGCGACAGAGTCCCGTATCTGGTCGGACGGGGCCGGAATCCATCGTCTTACCCGTTCTTCTTTTCCTCGTCCACGCCTCCCCGTTTCGCTAGCCGAAAGTCAATAATCTAGAGTAATCTGTCTTTCCGACAAAAGCTATTTTCATTGTACTCGAGATCCGGTAGTGAGTCACGGTCGGCGTGCGTTAATCAACTAAAAGCTGGTAGTCTGAGTTTACACACCGCGTCTCAATAACTACTATCGTCTATCTCTCATACCGATAGTGAACCTGTGTGTTGAACATTAGCCGTGGAAGATGCAGATACGATCGAATCCCCCTCGCAATCGCGCAGACATTAGCAGATTATGGAATAATAAGACTCGATTTCCGAAGAGAATCTAACGACAATTTGTCGCGATTATTGGTTTGCGCATTTAAAAATTACTGTTCGCGAAACAAGACATCCTCGACGAGGATAAAACCTGATGAAATTCTTGTGTTTCACTCTTGACGCATCGACGTTTCGGCAATTAACCGTGGTTAACGGCGGTTATCGTTCGATTGATGTCTGTTCTCGAAACGAAAATCGGGCCAGCGATTTCATGTCTCGAGGGGTGATAAAGAAGATAACCGAAAGATAACCGGATTCTCGAACGGTGTGTAGGCGAACGTGTAAATTCACAAGCTGCGATGTACTGGGTGCGATACCGAGGGGGGGAGGGAAGGAGATATGTTCTCGAACGAATGCCGTTGTAGAAAGAGAGGACGGGAGGGTTGTATCGTGGCGGAGGATACGCGAGAGGAGAAGGAAGGGAAAACGTTGTGCACGCTACCGTAACTTCGCGTCACGGCCGGTGAGCTTCATCGATCACCGGCCAACTCAATTTGTCTCCATTGATACCAATCTGCTGAGCAAGCTCGTTCCCCCCTTCCATCCGCCCTCTCCGTCTCTCGCACGCCTCCTCTCCCCTCTCGCTTTCTCTCTTTCGCCGACGAAATTCCTCCTAACGGCGTAACACACGCCGTAGACGATGTAGATCTTTGTTGGCCCGGCCTCCATTTAACACCAGCCTCATCGCGTGCACCTCCACCTGTTTACCGGCTCGAGATGCGTATAGTAAGATGAAGCGAGGTGTCGGTCGATATCTGCAGTTTTTATCGAGAAATGTCGGACGGAATTTTCTCTCGTACGATAACAATCCACTTATACATTTTTTAAGTTTCACAGTTGCCGATTGAATCGGTTGAAAACTTGAAAATCATCCAAGCGTCAGGACTCAAGGTCAACATTCATTCGATTCGTTCATCCGCGATTCTTTCTATATCTCGTCTTTTAGAAAAATCGATACCAAGTCTCGGAAAACTTTCCGACTTAAACGCGTAATAAATCGTCCACCGGGAGGATCGAACGAAAGCTACGTGAAAGCAATCGTATGCGAATGCACATACGATCTTGCGTCCAACTCGCGTGGAAATTTCTAGGAGAGAGCTAGCCGCAATCGCCAAAAAGAGAAAGGAAAAGAAACGAAGATGGACACTCGTGATGAGTGACACGTGCGTTTGCAGGGTGGACGAGCGGGAGAGGAGAGGGAGGGCAGAACGAGGATGGGTGTCGAAGCGGTACAAGCGCAGTACGAAGCGGGTCTCTATCAAATTATAAGTTGTCACACGGATGACGACGCAGCAGCCGAGCTGACTCCTGGCTTAGCTTTCCCAGTTAACGCCGCCGCCAATCAGACCCACCTTCCCCCTTTCACCCTTTCGTCCTCCGTTTCATCCAGACCAGCCTCTGTTTCTTCTCCGTCTCATCTCTGTTCCCTCTCCTCGATGTTTGATCGTTCTCCTCTCCATCCTCTTCCATTCTTTTCGTCTCTCTCTCTCCTCGTTTCCATACGGTGCGCGACAGCGCTGTCTCTTCCGCTTCTTGAGCGCCCACACGGAAGGAAGCGACGAACGACTCCGCTCGTAGGCGCTTCGCAGTCACCGACCTGGGGATTTGCATACGAGGAATTTATAATTGGCCACTGTTTATCTTATGCCAGGTAGAGAAAGAGAGTTCCGTGGACAGGAACGTTGATCCATCCAACCTTTCGTTGCCTCGTTCGTTAGCTCTTTGCTCGAGTTCACCGGTGGAATCGGAACGGTATTAAATGACGAAGACCTTGGGAAGAAATTGCTCGCGCCACGGGAATCACGGGTCTTAACAAAGGAGGTTTATATATACGGTATATGACGACGTATATTCGCAATTCGAGGAGGAGAAACGAAATTTGCAGATGATTTCGTGACTGAATATTCATTCGGGAATATTAACATTCGTCAATTAATTCTGATTAAATTGTGTTACATGTAATAATAGCGGGGTTACAGCACACGTGATATATACGCGAAATTGAAAATTTGTAATCAGGATAGGAAAACGTAATGATTTCCCCCCTTTTTTTCTATATCTGTCGAGATAAATATAAATAAAATACCAATAATCGTGTCTGGATAATATTATCCCACTTTTAAAAAGAACGTTTCAGAATCGAAATTGTTTTCCTCCGATATTACAAAAATTTAGTAACTTGTACTCGCGTGTAATAAGAATTTTCAGGTCGAAGGGGATATATGCGTCGGTTTCGAGTGTATTCTTTAAAAAAGAAAAAGAAAAAAAAAAACTATTAGTTTCCGGGGATATCCTAGTTTGCCAAGGATTTTTAGGCGATGTTCCAAGCATATGAGGCTCGAAACGAGCCCTCCACGATTTGGCAGTTCTTCCATTCTGTAGACACACCCATCGGGGGTGAAAAGATATCGCGATATTATACGATGATAATGGGGCCCGTTCAATAACACCGTGAAGAATAATAGCAGCGGCATTGTGTTTAATGGCCGGGGTAGTCTACGAAGGGAATCGAACCTCTCCGGTTTATCGTGACGGGTAGACGTTAGGGTTCCCCGGTGACGAATAGCCACGTCGAATCGGTCTTGTCGGCTCTTCTCTTCTGATTTCGCGATTCGAGTTTACGTTCTTTTCTTCTGACGAAACGTTCCTCGTGCGTGCGCAAATAGAGTCAAAAATGCATCACAAAGTAGTAGTAATAAATCGATGGAATAAGATTCTATTAATAGAACGTGACTCGACTTTCAAATCTAATGTAAAAATCTTGTCGGAGAAAATATCTCTGCACGATAATTAATCATTTCTAATGGTTTCCACTTGATCGAAACGATCGAATCTCGTCGCGGATAACCTGGCCGTAATCGGTTGACGATGGAACAATTTCAAGTAGGGAGATAATGTTTGCAGTTTACCCAACCACGATGGATCTTGGCGGTGCAATGCAAACTCGATGGCCGATCCCTAAAACAGAGAGACAGAGAGAGAGAGATGTTGTCAGTATCGTTGTCAAGCTGGCAGCGAGTAGCAACCGGGTTAACAACAGCCTACGACTGCGACAAGAAGCAGCAATGGCAACTTTGAGGTCAGGGTGTGTGGTGGTGGATGGTGGATGTAGCGGCGGCAGCAGCACCAGCCTCTACCACCCCTCAACCAACCAGCGCCGCATCAAGTATCACTCTATTTACCCGTCAAATATTTGTGCTTTTACCGTGGAGCGCGTATCCGAGACTCCTCTCCTCGCTTCTCCTCTTAGCTATCTACTCTATCCTCTAGTGCCACTTTGTATACAGTGAACACCGTCGGCTGAATTTCCCTAACGAAAACTTGCCGAAAATTTGCAATTCGTAAAGAGGCAGGGCCGCCCTTCTTGCCAAAGGGACGGGGGAGGAGAGGAAAGAAGAGGGAACGAGCGAGGAGCCTTCTGGAACAGAGGAATCAGAAACGTTCAACGGTAACAAGAAGGGAAATGGAAGAGGTTTAAACGGTGTTTCGAAGTTCGTTTCGAGATCGATGGAAGATAGAGGGAAGTTGTCCAGTAATTTTCTCTTTGTTAATATTTTGTAAAGATTGCGAGGATGTTGGTTCGATTCGTCATTGTGGAAAAGTTCGTCTATCGAGTTATGGATATTTATGTAAATTCGAATTTTTTGGAGCGCACAAGTGAAGGAAAATAACGATCCACTTGCTTTTTTCTATAAATTCCTTAGATATTTTCCAATCTAATAATCATTATTCCGTTAAATCCGATACTATCTTCTTTCTTTTAAATTAATTTTCGTTGTTCAAAGACGCATCGATACGGAATAGTTAACAAACCCTTGCCACGGAAGGAGTAAACATTTCAAGATCTAACGTTTTTCCCCTTACACGGAATAATTGTTAGAAAATGGAATGGCGAAAGAGAATGTCCCAAAAAGATATAAATTTCTTTCGCGAAGAAATTAGACGACGAAGACCTGTGCAGACGGGGTAGGCTGGTCACGGATGTGACGCACGAACGGGTACCACATAGCCCTTCTTTCTTCTTTTCCTTTTTCCCCCTTCTCTCCCTCTCTTTCTACCTTTTCGTCTTCCTTGGCCCCTTTGGCCATCCACCCCTGGGAATCCTAATATCCACGTTTGACGTCATGCCAAATACGTACCCTTACTCGTCTGGAATAAGTCACGAGCGACGCCGCAATAGAGGATTGGAGCAAACGTGGAGGAGGGAAGAGGAGGGCCTGTAATACAGATGTCCAGAATCTTCTTGACGACGTATTGTATCGGTACCTGGTACGGGGCAGTTATCGTTAAACAACCAAAACGTAATAAGTACGATTTCATCCCCCGCGCGTACACACGTGGAATTTATAAGCGACCGATATACGAAAATTGGTCGAAAATTCCATCGAGGAAAATTCGAAGAAGACGAACGGCGACTTGATAATCTCGATAATAATTAAAATCGTAAAGTGGAAAAGTAGAAACGTATTTTCGGTATTTCCTTGAGAAAGAATCGTATAAATATTCGTCTCGATGATTTGAATATAATTGAGGAGAATGTTCGTTTTACGAACTAGGATTTGTAAAAAAAAAAAAGAAAGAGAAAATTGAGAAAATTAATATATTCAAAGGGGGTCTCTAATGATGGATATAGAAAAACAATTTTAAAATGCAAAGGAATAGCTGCGATGACAACACTCGTAGTGAACGGGGGTATGCAAAAGGAAAGGCGGAAATATGGAAAACTCTTTTTCATTCCCTCATATTTCTTGGAAAAATTCATGACATAGACGTAGAATAGAAAATTCTCGTGACGCATACATCATCCACGTTGAATACGTTAACGAATACCGAATAAACGTAATATTTTTGTCAAAAATTAACCTCGTTTCTTTGCAATCTTTTCAGAAGTTCAATTGAGGGCTAGCTATTTTCCGCCATTAAATCAAAAATATATATATAATTGCAAGAGATATCTCGATTCGCCTCATCGAATTATCGATCCCTCGTTCGACCAGATGTCGATTTTTCTCGATGGGGAGGAGGAAAAACGGAACGAAAAAAAAATCGAACGAGTTTTCTGCTCCTCCGCGACGGATGGATGATTTCTCGATCAGAAATCGAGAAAATTATCGCGAACGATGGAAATAGGCGCGGGTCAGGTAAGCGGAATCGTACCAACAGGCTTTCACGCGCACGAGCTGGACGCTGGCCCGATTTGAATACATAACTGGCCGGATATAAACGAGCCTATGAATAAAATTTAAATTCCAATCAACGGCTGAACAATGCGACAATACCTGCGCTCGTACGGTAGAAATCAAGTCGTATAATACGCGTCCGCCTGTCTAGACCTACTATATCGTTTATAATCGGACCAGCGTTCTTTTTTCTTTTTTTTTTCTTCTTCTTTTATTCTTATACACAAATATATTTGTGACGATTAAACTTTCGAATGCTCGTACATTCGTTCGTAATTTAAATTTAAATCGGCAGAATGTATTCAAAGCACGTATCATTCCAGGTATTTCTGGAACAAGGTAAATTTCTATAATATAATCTCCGCGTCTTTAATCTCGTTCGTTTAAATTTTATTCTTATATCTTCACTTATATGCGCTGCTCTATAAAGTATTCTAAACTCTCTTTACAATATAAATTATCTAATCCCTAGTGTATCTTTTCAGATTTTATTATCCGTTGAAAATTGTGATATTTTTGTCCTGTTAAAATTTGGCAAAGAATTAGAAGGGATGAGAACGTATTAATGAAACTCTCTTGATCATTTTCCTTCGAGCCGAAGATAGGAACGTCGAATCAATGCGGGGTTGGAATTACTAACGAAACCGAGGTTATTAACGCGTTTCACGAGCCAACGAGCAACGGCATCGACGAAAAGCAAACGTCATAATTGCCACGTAATTATGCGCATTTTAATTTGCGAATCTCCCGTCCCTCGATACAAAATCACCCTCCCCCATCCCTACTAACCACCCCTCCGCCCCCGTTACTTTGTTCGCGGTGCGGTATCAACGCGGACACGTTGCGTAGCGCGTGCAATCGCAGCAAATTACAATCACGCCTGTTTGACGTGCGTGAGAGTTTGATTTATTAATCATCGGCCCGCAACGGGACAGCAGTTCCGCGAATATTTTCGCGCCAATCCGTAATTTTCCCTCCGACCCCTGCAAATTTATTTCCGCGTATTATCCCTCCCTGCGTCCCTCTCCTCGTCTTTCTTCCGTTTCTCCCTTTTTTCTTTGTAATAGACGCTCTGGTTTCGCTCACTCGAGTTACATTTATTCGTTCATTTGAAGATGTTTGGGACGGGATTCGCGAATTCGCGGAGGTTTCATCAGAAATTTGTCCTCTTTCTAAATCCATCATCGTTGAAGAACGTGGATAAATAATTATTTATTCGAAATGAAAGGAAATATCGGGTGGATATTTTACAATTACAATGAAATATGAAAAATACGAATAATTTTATTGTTTGAAAGTGTGCAGCTCGTTTTGATTAATTGGCATCATCCCTTCGAAGAATCGCGAAACGACACGAAACTGAACACGCCACCGGGACGAAATGTTCAACGGGCGTAGATTCTTAAAATTCTCGCGGAGGGGGCGTGGAACATTGGCCAAATTGCTCGCTGGATCTTTTTCATTTTCGATCGACGATTTAACCGGCGCCGAGTTTCATCACCCACCAGTTTCGGCATACGTTTCCGTGGCCGCGATTAAACGATTATCTGTATCAGCGAATTTTCCTCGAATTAACGGCGACCCGCGAAAACTCGGTTCCGCTCGGCCACCGCAGCGGCCATCGGCGCGACGATAATCGGGGGAGGGGAAGGGGAGAGCCTTCCCTCCCCTCCGTTTTCGATTTTTCCCGACGCGGTCGGTCGACCGGTCGGCTCGACTCGAAATTTCACTGCTGACACCGAAACGCCTCGTTAATGTCGATGAATTCGAGAAACGCGGCGGGGAGACGACATAATGCGTATCCGGGTATGCGTATCGAATTTGTGAATGACACTAACGAGTAAATAATACGGAAGGGAGGGGGGGGCGTTGACGCTGGCAAACAAGTCGGTTCATTATGCCCGTGTTTTCGCCGATCGTCGCTTGATTACTAATATTTGATCGATCTCGCGCGCTTCGTTCCATCGGATTGCGTTGATTTTCGCGGCGGTCGTCGAAATATTTTCAATTATCGCTTTTGCATTTTCGATTTTCGTTCCGGCCGTTCGTGTTTCGCTCCCCCGTTTCCGTCCTCTCGGACGGATTCTACATTTCGGATTAATGATCCATAATTTGGTTAAATTTTATTTTTGAACTCCTATGCTTTGAAGCTACCTCGGTTCCTCTTAGAAAAATTAAAAGTTTTTAGATTTTGTGGAGCAATATAGCGACAGAATATACGATTTTGAAAGAATTTATGTTGTGGTTAAGCTTTTCGAGCGATCTTCAGCTTTGTTACATTCGTCTTGAAACGTCATCTATAAACAAATTATAAATTTTAATTATGACGTTTATTCTTGTTGGAAAAGCAAACGGATAACATTTGATCAAATAATAGGCCGATTGACCCTCTGTTAAACCGGTATTTTATTAACGCAACAAAATCACAAACACGTTAGTGGCGTAACATTACTGCGAGTCCCGTACTTTTGCTCGGTCGGTAATGAATCGTTTCGGTCACGGTCCGATTCCCCGTTCGCGGTATCCTTTCGCGCTAGTTCACGCGATTTAGATCGAGTATAATAACTGGCGGAACGACGTCACTAACATCGACGCCGGTTAGTTCGAATTTTAGTTTAATTGAAGTTAAGTGTCCATTAGAAACTCTCTCTCTCTCTCTCTCTCTCTGTCAGAGCACACCGCCAACCGATGTTGGCGTTACAATTCAAAAGTATCCTATTCGGAGAACCGCACGATGCCCGTCATTTAAATGCGGTTACCAATATTACCGACCGCGCAGCAATACTCTAGCCCGTTCCATACTTTACGGACACCACGCTCCGCTTCCTCCACGTATTTACAAATTTAACTTTTCCGGCCTCCGTTGCAAAATGCCCTGAGACGGGCACCGCCTAGTTTTTAAATCTCCGTTACAATTCTCTCCTACGGAACTCCTATTATTCCCCATTTATGTATCCTGAAACAAGAGGATGAAACTGGATTCGTAAATGCAAATCGATGGATTCGAACGAATGTTAATATTATAAGATGCAAACGGCCGATCGCATATGTATGTAACGAGCGATTATGAAGTATCGTTCCTTTGAAACGTGCGATTCTTGTTCGGTTTTCTTGGCGCGCGCACTTGGGACTCGAGAAGAGGATCTTGTAGGAGGAAAAATAGCAGGTTTCGGAATTGAAACGAAGAGCGTTCACCGGGATTTCGAGGAAGTCGGCCGAGACACGAAGTTACGGTGGGTGGGGAATAAAAGAGGGATGGAAAACGAAACAGCAGCCGTTGAGTGGAAGTCGTATACGAGGCTACGGGTAACTTATCACTTTTCCTTAATCCGGATCAGCGGCACGACGATCCGGAACCCGGCGATGTTCGGGGCTTGCACCGTTAAATATTCAGAAGAAGTCTGGCTCGGTGTAAATCAGAGGTGGCAACCCCTCCAACCCATTCTTGGAACCCGATGCATTGCTCCCACGTGGGATCCCTCCCCCCTGTCCCGCCCCGCTCGAAACACCCGTGCAACCGGCCAATGAGATTTAACTACCGACTCTTGTTATTTACACCGACTGTCCACGTGAAAAAGAGAACGGGAAACAACAAAGTGCGTGCAATTCGAATAAAAGTGCCCCCATTTAATGCGGCCCGGGAGTAATTGTTTAATTCCATCGCCGGAACGATGCAGCTCTGGGCCCAGAGAGTCGGAAAGGAACGGTATATCGATGGAAAATTGGCGATATTTTATCGAAATATAAATATAATTACAATTAACTCGAGATTGTTTTTATCGGATTGTAGATCGGATGCCAAGAATTTCTTCGTTTTCTTCCAATCAAATTCGACGTTAAAAGAGAAGGATGATTTAATATGAAGAGTGTGGTTACGTATCCGGATACTTTTCTATTTTATAAGGAAAACACGATCGAAAGGGAGAGATTACGCGTATCTGAAAGCGTAGAAATCAGCCGGTAGATCAAGATGGAGGGAGTTCCTTTTGTCTCGTTGCGTTTCCTGCGGATAATAACGTAAACGGTGGTAAATCAAAATGATCGATGTCACATGGCGCACGCGAGGATTCCAAGGATGCGAGGGTGAGGGAGGAGGGGGGCGGTGAATCCTCTAAGGAACATGGAAAAGGGACTTGGAAGGTGGAGAGACAGTGGAGGATAGCTATTACTATCAATTTGCATGCCTCCGGTCACTCGACCTGCCTTTATCGTCCTTTCATCTTGACGATGCCAGGGGCTTATTTCCGCCTATATATTTCTTGGACCCCAATAAGAGACTCGCAACTACCTTCCTTCGCCTCCCACCTCCTTTCCCCCTACCATCTGCTCTGTCCCTCGCCCATACCACCCTCGGGAATAGCACGAAGAAAGTTCCTCTTCCACCGCCGAGAATTTCCCCGTTTCGAGTCGTACGATTATGAGCTGATAATCTTGGAATTAACATATATGAGATATCGTATGGACCGATCTTAACCGTACATCATCGCCGAGATAATAACACATGGATAATCGCAATATATAAATACTTACGAGAAATTGAATAGAGATATAATTGTGATAACTTTTCGAAGGAATTCTCTATCGAGAAGATGGCGATTCTGGATCGATCGAAGAGAAGAAAAAAAATTCTTGCGTGGGAAGAAGAATCGTTTTTCTCTCTTTTTTTATTTTTTTTATTTTTTTTTTGAGTGAAATTGCGGCGATGCATGAAAAAGATTTTGAAGCAGCGGTGGCCTTTTCTCCGTTGCTTCGGTCAAAGAACCTTTTCGCCACGCTAGAAGTTGGCCGGTGGAAAATACGCCTGGTACGTAGGAACCACTCGACCCAAAAAGCGTTCGAGGAGGTCGTCGACGAAATATGAACGACCGGCATGAATATAGCCCGGGGTAGTCGGTCGGGATCGGGTTATTCATTCCTGGCCCGGCTTGTTTCACCAACCGCCTCCCTGGAAAAGTGCAAAAGTATGGCGACCTCTTCAAAATCCGCGAAGAGCATCACTCGAAACTTAAAAACTCGGGGGAACGTACTGAAACATATGCTTCTTTGCCTCACGTATTCCATCACGCGGGGCGAGATACGCGCCGCATCTCTCTCTCTCTCTCTCCTTCTGAAGATCTCTTAGGTCTTAGTTCCCATGGAACTGCAAACTCGGCTAGGACAACTTCGGTTTTGACCCTGTTTCGCGTATACACGTTTCTTTAATACGTCGAAGCAATGCTTCAACTTTGGAAAGTGTTTCATAAATATTGCCCCCCTGGTCTCCTGGAGGAAACTTGCCAGACTTTTGATCAACCAGGTTGAAAGTTATCACAAGATTGAATTAATACAAGTTATACTTGAATGTAACTGCACGTAATATGTGTAAATAATTACACGTACATTTTTTCCTTCCCCCGATATTGGTAAATGATTTTCGTAAGATTTAAGAGACGAACGAAATTGTTCAACAATTTAATTCTTCTTAATATCGGTCGAAGTTATAAAAAAAAATAATCTATACAAAGATTCGATTCCATTCTTCCGCGCGTACGTTTAAATTTCTCGTAAATGAACCAACGTTCGCAATGTATTAACGTCTCGCGTAATACGATACTCGTGATTACGTCGGATACGTCTGGAAAAATGTACGCGAAGGAAATAAAATAATTTCAAGCTCAAAGATTACGGTCGCAAACAATCCGTGAAACCCGACGTGTCAATGGGGGGATTAAGATTCATCGTCTCTCGCCTCGGATACACGCTCACAATGTTTTACGTCACGTAGGAGAATGGTATTCTGGTTGGCTCAGTCACAGTCCCTGATGACTGTGCAAAGAGCTTCGTATCCATCAACCCACATTGTTTCCCTCGCCCCCTTTCATCCCTCTCCCTAGCCCGCTCTCGCCACTCTATACTCTATCACACTTGCCACCGCCGCCGCCGTCGTGGAACTTCTTTGTCCCGAAAATGGGATCGTGGAAGAGCATTGAGAATAGCTAGATCGTTACGCATTCTTGGTGTTTAAGCGCAATTTTAGACAGTCTAAATTGCCGCCACCTCGGACCATCGAGAGAGATGATAATCTAATGAAAATTTATAGAGCGTTTGAGAATTTTATTTCGGAATTTAGGGGACCCGATCCAATTATTTACAAATGATTCAAATACAATCCTTTTTATTTGTTTGTTGTCTCGTTTGTTGCGTATTTCATTTTTGTGTTTTAATTTTCATTTCGTTCCTTTTATTTAAAAATTAGGCTATCGTCATTGTGAAATAATAATCATCTCCCGGATAAGTAAATTTAAACTTAAAATTAATACGAAAAAAAAAATGTATTGAAATCTTTTCCGTTTATTCGCGTTTTATTAGTTCCTTTATCGCGAAAGGCTATTGTATCACATCTGAAAGCTTGATCTCGTTAGAGTTATTCTGGAAATCAAAAGAGATTCAACGTTCTTTGGCAATTAAGATATACCGTTCCTGAACAAACTTAAAAAAAAAAGAAAGAAAGAGAAGAGGGGGGGAAGAAAAGGAGAAAGGAAAAGGGGAAAAGGAGGCATAACGAATTTCCCAACGAGCTTTCAAGCTTTTCATTGAATATCCAACAAATTTCCGCAACGATCATTATGCCTGTCTACTCGGTCGTGATGAAAATCTCATACCGGATAACGAAAATCATTCAAATTGTATTTATGAATTCCAAAGTTTTTCCGACAAACCACACCAGCCATGTCCGTGTCCGTAAGAAACTTTAAATAAAATTCATTTGGGAGATTCGTGATCCGGTATTACCATAAATTTGCAAGTTACCCACCGCTGACTTGGAATTTATTTCAGCTTCGGCTAGCAGGACAATCCTGAGAGAATCTCGAAATTTTACCTCGAACGCACTTTCGAACTTCTTTCTCATCCTAATGGTACTTATAAGTTGTTGGACGTATAAGAAGAACGTTGTTATACGTATACGGGAATGTTGAAATATTCGTGGACAACGTTTTTGAAGAGTCTTGGATATTAGAGGTGAAGGCAGAAACGTTTGAATTAATAGACAGTTTGGACGAATTATTTCGTCTTCGCATGTGCGGGGAAAATTGAATCGTTAAGAATTTGGTGAACAAAATGAAAAGCAAATTGAAATTTATTAACTCGCCGAACAATGTACGAACAAGTGTATGTAAAATTGAATCAGATCAATTTTCGTTATACGTCTACATATTATAGATTCATGGTTACGTCGATTGACAAAACTAAGAAAAGTGATGGTCGATGCGCCAAGGAAAAATCTCACCTCGAATTCAATGATCTCGCTATTAAACGCGGCAAGGGTCGTTCCACTTAAACTCGTAGTACTCGTCTACGCGAGGCCGTTCCTCGGAACTACTACATTATCCCCTGTTGCTACATCCCCCTGACCAATTGTCCCGGACGTAAATTACGGGGGCCAGTCCCCCCAGAAATTCCGCGCGGGATTCCTCGTCGTCGTCGCACTTAGTCGCACGTGTGCGTGCTCTTGAACGCGTAAACATCTCCAAGGTAAGGATTATGCGCGTGAATTTGGAAGGCCGCCACTCTCCACGCCCAACCGCTACGAAACGCGGTGCCAGAACCCATTCTGAAACACCTAAAATAATTTCGCGGGGGAATGAAAATGAATTTTTAATTGTATCACAACACTATATTTCCTTCGGGTAATTTCATCATCCCCCTCGTCGTAGTTTTTTAATCGCGAAATCAACAACCGAGATAACGCTTCGACAAGTGGAATTAGACGCGTTTTAATTAAACTTCTTAAATTCTCCACTCCTTATTGCGATATTTCAAATAGAAGACCGCCATTGTTAATAACCGAACTTGCCTGTAGGATGCGCCACCGACCTGGCGTGCCAAAATAAATTACCTTCCCCTCCTCATTATCGTCACTTCCAACACCGTGAAATGGAATCGGAACTCTTTCGTTCCTTACTTCATTTTACTTCTAAATCCATACTATAGAGTTTGCCGCGTTCAATCGTGCGTCGCGCGAAACTTTCGACTTGGAACATCGCGAGGGACGCGCGAAAATATTCGTTCCTCTCTCTCTCCCTCTCTCTCTCCCCCTCTCCAGATCTTCTTCATCCCGATTCGGCGAGGTGGCAAATGGCGGCGCCGTTATAGCCGGAGGAAATCAAGAAGAAGGGGGAGTTGGATGCCGAAGAGGGAGCAGAAACCACAGCAAGGCTTTGGGTATAATATCTTCGCAACGGCCGAGCCGCGATATTACAACCGCAATGCGTACCGCTTCCTGCGACGCATGCGCGCTTCCTTGGTTAACGTGCATCCGGCCGAACGAACGGAGGTAACTCGAGGAGGTAACAAGGGGAGGAAGAAGAATCGGCCGAAGAGGGGAGGGGGTGTGGGTGGAAGGAACCTTAGCGCAATTGCCGATATATCGTTAGTACGAGAACCGGATGTTAAATGGGGAATTATACCAGGTGTGGAGGTGAGAAGGGGAGGGGATTGCGTAACCGTGCAAACGAGGAAACGTGCGAAGATTCCGGTGCCTCGAATCGAACCTTTCTTTCCTCGAACAGGGAACGAATGGTTGCGTTTAATTAGGGAGAGGATACTTTCTTCCTGTCGTTTTATATATATATATACAAAACGCGTTACTATTTTTTAGCTACTTTTTTTTAACTACTTCACAGAATATACGAATACAATTTTCCTTTCCTCAGAATGATAAACGGAAAACTGCCTATTTTCAATCCAAAAAATTCCTATATCCTCTTACCGTCACGAAATTTCCGAATAAATTACAATCACTCGTCTGCATCCACTGTCTCCGTTAGAAAAAGAAGAAGAAACAATAACAGGAATATAGAGATTCCATCTCCAGATACACCCGCCGCTCGTCGTATCTGATTACCCCGGTCTCACCTCTCCTCCTCCTCTCAATGATGGAGCAATTAACAAACGGTGAAATCTTAACCGAGGAGGGAAACGGGAGGGTATCCTCCTCCCGTTCGCAAAACTTCGTCCCTCCCACTCCCGAGCGTTTAAACTCGCTCGATTTCTCCTCGCGCTTACCGCCGCCGATTATTGTTTCCGCCACGCCTCGGCATATATCCGGCCGCGCATTTCGCGCGGTATTAAGACGCCTATTTCCCTTACGCTCCTTACACTCCTAACAAGCGACGAGCTCTTGGAAGGAGAAAGGGGGGAAGAGGGAGACGAAGTCGTTCCGCGTTACGGCCAACAACAACAACAGCAACCGAGGCCCACGCGAAAACGGGAAACGGAAACGGGAAGCGGGCGTCCGACAGCAGGCTTCTCGAAACGGATCGCCAGGGTTGTTGGCGCTAGGAGGGAGGGCTTCCAATTAACCGCCCACATTCAGCCCAGCTTCGAATACAATAACATAGCCCGGGGATGCCTTGCATCGGTTCGAAGAAGGATACGGGAGAGGAGGATCGTCGGGGGTGGAAGTTGGAACGAGCAATGGGGAGAAGCCTTTCCTTCTTAATGTAGCTGCATTAATTAACCGCCGAAGTGAGACTTGCCCGGGAATATTTCTCCTGGAATCGTTTCGAGAGAGAGGGGGAGAAGAATCCTGGGGATACCCCGGTGAATTTCCGGCACGAGGCTGGAAAACGTAAATTAGAGGCCTATAGGGATAATTCCCTGTTGTTGGGTGTACAACGCGTCCTAAGGGGATGCCATGGTTTTTGCTGGAATTGAAGTTAGAAAAGGGGTGGTGGTGGTAGGTTATGTTGAGCGATACAGGTTGGAGGAAAGCGCCGAGTGAAAACGAAGGATCCTGATCATCTTGAATATACATTTTTTCATTAAAGTAATTCACTATTGTAATTGATGATATTCGAGAAGTTTGAAAGGTTCTTTGGATTGTTCATTGCGAACGAATTGTTGCGGTAAAATGAACGAATATATATTTTTACGTTTGCATATATTCTCAAACTTCCTGGCCCCCTGGCCTCTCATTGAATCGTAACTTTTAATTTGAATTTCTTCGCGAAAATACGCAAACGGAATCAATAACACGCCCTACTTCCTACGTCTGATCTTACTTTGAAAACTTTCGCAAACAAGTCCACGCAACTCGTATCCAAATGTATAACAGTGTAAGAAATTGAGGCAAAGTACGTAGAAAGTTTCAATCGAAGAGTCATTAGACTAAGAAATTTCATTTCGATAAACCGTTTATTTTCCATAATTGCGCGAAACGTCTTTTCTCCTTCTCCCATATTCTGAATATATATAATATATATCGAATTAAATTAAAAACACAAGATAACATGAGCTAACCGAACAAACTAACCTTTCAATAATGCATACGTAATAATAGAAAGAATATATGAAAAATCGTAGAAATTCAAACAAAAAGATAACTTTATAACAATCAAATCTTTCAAATTTCCATCATCATACAATTTCTCCCGGTCACACGCTCTATTGGCGGAATATTTCGTTTTTCGGTTTTCCTTGCAACTCGTTTCCATTTCCTCCAATTCTTTCCCACTGTCTGCCGTTCCCTCTTGATTTTTTCCGGAGGAGCCAAGAGGAGAGCAAAAGTCTGCGACGGCTCGCCCCATCATTCCCCGGAGTAAAGGCATCCTGGACCCTTACCTCTTACCGGGTCTTCACGTTGCAATAAATGGTTTCATTCTCGGCCTTGCGTCTCGCGATATAAAAATCTCTTTCCTTCCTTTTCGAATGAAGAGAAGAACCACGGATAGAGAGAAAGAGAGAGAGGGAGAAAAGTGGAAAGGGCAAAGAGAAACTGGAGCAACGGCGTGCGACGATGAACGAATGGAATCAGAAAAATGCAGGCATCTCCGGGGAAATTAACGTAATGAGGTAGTTCGATTCTTCTTAGAAGCCGAACCTTGCTATATCCTCTTCCCTCTGCTCTCCATCCCTCGACTCGTAGTCCCCCGTAGTTATCGGTTTCTTCGAATCGCTTACTTTCTTAATTCGTCTGGATCAGCCGGCAAGAGGACACCGGGTGTCTCGTTAAAGAGCAACCCATTCCCCTCATCGAAATTGTCCCACTAATTATCGCCCAAATGGACCCCTGTTTTCGAATTTAGATGGACGATGGGATGATTAAAGGCCTGTTTTGTAGCAGACATTTCGATTCTGCCACTTCGGAAGCGCGAAGAAGCGGTAATTCTGAATTGAATTGAATTTTAGTTTAATCGAGATAAGAATCAACACGTCTCGTTTATGCTAGAGATTGAGAAGGTTTATTGGAATATGTTTGTACTTTATAATTTGAAATTTGTCATGTATATATAATACCTATCAAAAAACTTTGAATTGTAACGTCTGTATCAATAACGAAAAAAACAGTGATTGAGTAGAGTTTGTTGAAACGCGTATATTTCCCGAATCGAGTACGAAACCGCAAAACCCTCCAAAAAACGCGGTCCCTTTCACAGTTTCGAGAGCTCGTTATTTCGCGACATATCAATAGCGGTATTGGATATTACGATCAGGTGAACAAAGGTACAAACATATTTCACCATCGAATAACTCTCGAAGTTACAAACTCTCGTTACGAACTCTCCCCGCGATATCGTAACATCCGTTAATTAATTTGAACGATCGCATATTTTTTCCCCCCCTCCCCGTATTAAATCGTATAGAAACGCGACACGAAGAAAAACTAGTTACTCGGATCTGCACGAGAAAAGGATCGATACAGAGGGAACCGATCGACAACAAAATTCGCCCCTATCGAATTGCACGAATTACAAATTAAACTCACCTTTATTGGCCATTGAAAGTTTGCCTCCTTCGGTTCGGCATACGTTAAAGGCAAATGAGATCGGCCATTGAACGCCACGGAAACTTATTTGCCAACTAACGAAAGGAGATTTCTTTTCATCGAAGTCTCCCCTCGAGTCCGAGCAATTACGCCAGAATAGCTGTTGCAAGAGTCAAGATTCTCGCATCGTTATTCGATCTTCCCCTTGCCCTCCCGGTATCCTATTCCCTCTCCCTCTTTCCCCTTCTTCCCCACAGGTTCCACGTAATTCAAGACCTCGATGAATGAAACGTGGACCGGAACCTTTTCAAATCCAGTTAGTTTTGTATACCTCGTTTCCAATCAATTTCTACCGCGATCACGTTTTCTTTAAACATTTTTTCCCCCTTCTAGATATACTTATTATCTCAAAATTTTTCACGGTATCAATAATTAATCTTCTTTCATTTTGAATTTTGTTATATCTCTTTGTAAATAATGAAACAACAAGATGACGTCGTCTTATATAACTATTTAACAATTAATTGTTGATTGGTCGTCGAAGGGATCGCATTTACAGGCAATATGACGTGTATACGTTTATATCGGACAGCCGCGTTATTTCATCTCGATTCACGTTCACGTTCCTTCATCCGACTCGGATAGTTGTTTAAGAAGAAACTTGGTCCATCCTTCTCCCTAACCTGGGCCCTTCCCTTAAGCTGGCATTGCAGTTCAATTGTCCGGGAGAGGCGGGAGAAGGATTCTATTAAAAGTTGACGACGAGGACGATGACGACGACGACGGACCCGGACTTGCGAGTTTTAATGCACTTGTTATAATCGGCCCTCTTACCACCGCCGAAATAACCGGGGGAACACACCTCTCTTTCACCGCCTCTCCCCTACCTAATTCCCTTCCATTCGCCCCTCATAGGCATTCTCGCAAATTACGAAAATAATTTACTCTGCCTTAACGAACGAAGGCTCACGAATCGACTCCTAGCCGCTCCTCTTTTCCTCTCCCTCCTCAGTTTCTTCGCCTTAGTTCTCTCCCCTTGAGAAAACGTAGGCTCTCGGTTGGAAATAAATTACCATTTACGCGCAATGATATTTCTCTATCCAACGTTGATAATTGTATCCTTGATATTTCAACGTGTATGATACGAGTCTATAAGAAAAGTATATTTGTTATTCGTCATGTATAATATCGAATTCGAAGTATCGTAAAGATATAATAATGCAACTAAAGGCACTTTGTGTTTGTTATGGATAAATAAATAAAAAAGAAAGAAAGAAAAAGAAAGGCGTGATATCTCCAACCATTATAAAACCGGGAGATATTTAATTTCAGTAATAAAGTTTCCGCATTGCGAAACTCCATAACCTTGCACTCGCTGATTCAGAAGATAAACTCTAACTTTATGAAATTGAAATCGTAAACTAAATCCTGTACACACTTTTGTAGAAACTTTTGTATCATCTCACGATGTATATATATATATATATATATATATATATATTTCAAAAAGAAAAAAAAAATCGTATTTGCAGAGACAGGACGAGATTCGTGGGAGGGGATGAATTTTTAAACAGTGCAAAAGTAACGGGGCTGAACACCTAATCTATATAAGGAACAATAAGAGAAGGAGGGAACGAAAAGCCAGATTAATAATACAGCCCTGGTATCATTAGCCGCGGTAATGGTGTGAACTTTTAATTAGTTGTGCAGTTTCATTCGGAAACACTTGCACGAACGGCAAATCCATTGTGTTTTTATTCATGGGCCAAGAGATAGGCAACAGTCCTATCTTCTCCTTGGAATCGTGCTCCATACCCGACTAACCGGAAGCCCCCAGGGGCCCCGAAACTTTAACTTTCTTCTATCCTCCCCTAACAACCTTGAGAAAGAGGTGCACATCACGTGTATTTGTCCATTTACATGAACGGTTCTGTTTCGTCGTTTAAAATTCATCATTCTGGAAATGGATTGATAAAGCACGAGTTATTCGTACGCAAATATATCGTATTTTGGAAAATTTGGAATGGAAAATTTCTGTCGTCGAAATATTCGATGAATGGCACTCGATTCCTCGTGAATAATTAAAGTGTAATAGAAGAAGGGAAACCTTTTATTTATACAGGATTGTATGCATGTAAATAAGAATTGAATAAATTAACCTCGATTCGTAAATGAGACGTTATGAACGAGATATGTCTCGTTTATTAGGTTGAATATATAACGTGAAAGATATTTCTGCATCTGACGAATCAAAATATTTTTCCCGTGACACACTGATTAAAACAATTGAAACACGCAATCGCGTGGAAGAAAGAAATTATTTTCAAAAAATTGTCTCGCGAAAGAAAATGTCATATTGTATAAATATTCGCAATTAGAGATCAAACAGTTGGTTCTGTGTTGGCGTCACAGAAATTGGCCATGAACGAACAGATCCCTTTTCCAGATAATGGCCTAGTCCCTTAAAAGGATTCGGTTTGCTAATCCCTTCACGATCCGCCCATAAACCCAAACACTCTTTGCCTGAAACCATCGTGGTCCATCGAATAGAACCGCGCCGCGTATAAAACGAGTTTGGATGGGTTTAATTACTCAGCTCTCGACCGGCGATGTAAATGATGGCCATTAAATCGCGGGGCTCGATGTTTACCTCGAAACCACGAAAGTGGAGAGCAATACGTACGAGGAGGAACAGTTGATGGATACCGGACAATGGGAGGGGGAGGGAGGGTTGATGGTGGTGGTGCTGGATTTTTATCAGCGATACTCGAGCGATTTTCTCGATCCGCGAAATCAATATGAGCAACGATTTCGATTTAAATCGAGTGCCTTTCCCGTTAATTTGCTTAATGGGAGAAGTGGCGGAATACGCTGACTGGGGGGAGAGGGGTATGCTATTTATCACGATTTTAATTGCCCGCTTACACTGGCGCACGAGCCCAGCATCCACTGGTAATCCGTACAAATATACGACTTAGGCTCGAAAACTGCGATGATTTTTTCGTCTCTCTGGTTATCTTTATTTCCCTTCGTTAAACAATTTAGCCGCACGATTTAATCGGACGTGGATAGTATTGACGATTTGATTCGAACGCGAAACGTTCCCTTTCCATCTGGCAATTTCAATTTTTGGAATTCTTTCTTGAATCGTATCTTAATTGGACACGTGTATATATACATATTTCAAATTAGATTATTTCGAAAATTGATAAAAGAAGAAGGCAAAGATTTTTCGTGAAAAATCATTACATATTTGTATATATTTTTCAATTATATCCATATAATTCGTGGTAATGCGTATAAATCTAAACACTTCTCTGCAATTGATAACCAAATAAACGATATTAAATTATTCATCGTATAAATAATTAATTTGCAAAATTTGGAATCGGCCCACGTGTAATTACGAAATAACGAATAATACAGAGAAATGCAAATGGTGAAATGGATGGATCGAAAAATTCCCGATTTACCAGAAATAGGGGGGAGGGGAGGAAAAATAGTGAATTGAGAGGAAAGCATCTCTCGGAATGCATAATTCGCGAGTTACAATTTTACGGGATATCTATGGGTCTCGGAACCCCCGTATTATGCGTGTATCCACTATATATCAGTCTTACAGCACTCCTGATAACAATTTCATACGAGGATTACGGGGACGTTGGTGGTGGGCGGGGATGAGAAGAGACACACGCATGAGTGCACCACTCTACTGAAAGCGAAAGGGATAATCCCCTGAATAATGCGCATGCTGTTACTGCAATATTAATCGGTTTCGAAAGGAAAACAGAGAGAATGCTTTTGACTCTCGGCCGTTTATGCAAAAGAACCGCGTTTCACCCTCTTTGAAAACAAGCGAACCGTTCCACGTGCTCGACGTCACGTGCCCCAGGATCGAGAAGACGAGAGTGCAAGTGAGCCGTTAATCTTCTTCGGGATCGATCTTCGGGATCGTGGGAAATTTAAAGGGAAACTGCTCCAACCGCCGTGTTTAATTTATTGATAAGCAAATTTTAAAATTCGTAAAATTCAATTCGTACTTTGTGTCGTAGAGACGAGATGAATTGCGGGAAAAATGGAAAGCTCTTGCATAAATTTTTCACTTATAAGCGGTACCTCTTATTAAATCAATTTATTTGAGTTTAACGTGCGACGCGTTACTTATATTTAAATATGTATATTATACAGAATGCAAATGGATTTAATTTCGGTATCAAATTTAATGGTTCGATTAATTGGTTGATTAGTTAAACCAGGGAAATAATAACCGGGGGAAGAATTTCATTAAGCTCGATATCCCATAATTAGAATTATTATATTTAATTCTCGTATATAATTCTATAATATAGTAATCCAATCCGATTTCTCGATGATAATATCCTTATTAACTTATTAATCCGCTCCATTCTGTAACAACGACAAATTGAAAATTTTATTCAAAATTTATAATAATTACAACATCTCCGATCGAGAACTTTACAAAACTTCAAATTAAAACAAAATTTTCACGCATATATAAATGCGTAAATCTTGAAAAATATTTTTCCACGTACGATACGTCGGCTTGCAATGTCGTAATCGAGCCAAATTCTAGGCAGGATGGGGTGTAGGGTGGTGGTGAACAGGGGTCGTGAGCTTTTTCACGGTCGAGCCGCCTGTGATCGAATTCGCAAGTCGCAGGAAATGACGGGACCCCTTTATCCACAGGCCTGACTGGATGAACTCTGAAATGGTGGTGGATTACGATGTCACGTGGTGGCCAGGGGGGGCGCCAAATATATTGTCTGTCGCATGCATCGCGTACGTACAGCCAGCCCGAGGCCGGCGAGCGTAACGCTGACGCGACAGATTGGCTCGGATAAATTAATTTCATTTACCGGTGATTTAGGCGATCTACGAATACCGGGGGATTCCCTATTTGACATTCTACACGCGGGGCCCCCTCGTTTCGATTCGGAGGAATCCGCGGCTCGTCATCCCCTTTGCAGCCTCGAGTGCATCTAAATGCAATTTAGCCTTCGAACGGTTGAAAGTATATGTAATTTTAATCCCTCGGTTCTGCTGCAACACGTTCGCGACGCTGCGATTGTTTTAATTTTTATAAATTTAGGAATTTGTATTTGTAGTTTGCACGCTGGATCGGATGGGAGAATAACGTGGTAACGTTGTTTTTGTATCCCTCCACTCGTAATAGATACCTTTTTTTGTATAAAATTTTTCGCAGGAACGTACAAAATTTGCTTAATATGAAAATCTTATATATCAAACTTTACATGCTCGATAATTATTCGAGTTCCTTTCTTTCTTTTTATCTTCTTTCGGAGAGCGATGAATAATCACGGTAAAGTTGATATGATTATCGTACGATTTACGTTTCGCGCTTTGTGGTAATTAAAATCGGTGAATTAGAAACACCGCTTGTTTCCGCACATCATCGAATGCTGAAGGAAATAGTTTGGCTAGTGGTGATCCGCAACTTTCCAGCTGCGCAACTCTGGTTTTAATACAATTACGACAAAATACCCCACGGGAATGCCGTGTTTGTGTCAAAGATGGGTTTCCAGATCGCGCTGGGAACAAAATCGATATCGCAAAAGGGAGATATAATTCATTCCAACTATATGTAATACAATCGAGCGGAGAATCAAGCGCAATAAAATTTTTATTTTCCGATAAAAGAAAAATATTAACACGCGTGCGTATATTAATTTCCTCGATAATCTACCTCACCCTTAAAATTCGATCATAAATCATTTCCCGTTAACGTCGGAATATCGTGTGTTATCGATACGATAACACGTATTGTCGCAACACCGTAACATTATCCACTAAAAGCTTCCATATTTCTTTCACATTTACTACATCCACCCCTCCAACTCTCAATCGAGTCGAAGATGTGTACCCTCTCGGCAACAAGGCGTGTAAGAGAAGCGCAAAGCACTTCATATCCCTTGTAAATAGTAAACGGTTCCTAAATCTCCTTAGAAAGGAACACTGCACGCGGGGGGAGGAAGAAACAATTCGTGGGTCGAACGTCGGCCTCCCTGGAGACGCGTTGCATCGCCTGCCGGAAGATATGAATTTTTCTCCGCGAAAAAGAGAGGGAGAGAAAAGACGGAGAGGAAAGTAGCCGTTGAAGGAGAGACGACGAGGAGAGAGAGCAAAGAAAGTGGAAGATGTAAGTTCGAGCGATATAAAAAGCGGAAACTCCGGACATTGCATAGTGTAGTCGCGATATTTTAGAAGCGGTCGGATGAAATTATACGGAGGGGGGAGGCGCAATTACAAGTTGAAAAAAAGTTTTTTTCGGGGGAACACCGAGTTTAAGAAGCGACATTCGTCTCGTGAAATTAACCCGGGTCCCGGGCACGTGCTCCGCGATACGAATGGCCGCCGCCACCTTTTCAACCATTCGGTGTGAAAAGGAAGCGTGGATGCAACATTAGGCAGTGGCACAATGAAATAGAGAAGAGGCGAGGATACGACGTCCCCTCGCTCTAGCCGCGTCAAGAGATTTGAACATCCGAAAGTTTACGCGGAAATTATCTCCATCTTTTCCCCGTGGTGGTGCTACGTGTCCACGGTTATTACGCGCGGGATTACACAATGGAGGACGTGGAGAAAAGTTGTGGATTCGGTCGTTATGGATTCTGGAAATGGAGGATGTAAGTTTAACCACCGGTGTTATTTCGTGGCGCGTAATACGCGATACGGTGAAGAAAGGGGTGTAACAGGTGCGTGTTGCATAATTTAATTTCTCTCGTTCTGCGCTTCGTCGCGTGGAGAGATCGGACGTGGATGGGAGAAGAGATAAAATGTCGGTTACCGATCGAGGCGATATTAAATTTATAATCAGAGTGGGATAAAAGGACAATATGTACGACAATCCTCTGATTTTTGATTAAAAGGATTAATTTATTCGTTTGTGAAGTGATATTTAGAGCGGTAACACGAAATATTTTTTTTTTCTTTTCTACTACTGTTTCATCGTGTAATGCACATTTTTTTATTAATTCGATCGACTTTTATTCCCGGAACAAAAGGGGGAGGGGAGATCAAGATAATTATAATTAAACCGGCGTGCAATGACGTAAGTTTGGAAGCTCATTTTATTCCAATTTGGAGAATTTAAGCGGTGCGACCGACTGCTAAAACGGTCGGTATCCCCCTAGTAGCATCGATCAGGTAGGCCAGAACGGTGTAACGTGAAATTGGTACTTTGAAATTTCATTAGTGAAGTCAGGTGGCGTCACAGATTCAATTAGCTTTTTATTGGATTTCGAACTGTGCGAACTGTCAAAGCGATAACCGCGTGCCTACTGCCGTTTCACCAACACCCCCGTGCGTTGTATATACGAGTGTACGAGTATAGATCAGACACCTTAAACGATCACTTTTTCATTTATTCTCAACCCTTGTCTCATTAATTGCGAGCGTGGGATTAGAAAAATAAAAGATTAATTTTTATTGGTTTTCGATGATAAATTATTTGGATATTCCGAAAAAATTTATCGATTCTTTATGAAACAGGCATTTTGGAATTTCTAATTTAGCGTGAAAATAGTTGTTAAGTGTTTAAAACTTTTTCCCATAATTGGAATTTCCGTTTAATTCTGGGATTATTGACGAAGAATTAACGATATCGATTTGATTCAATATCAAATTTATAGAAATTCTTATAATTTCTTTTTAAAATTTAAAATTTATTTATTTATTATTACTTACGCGCACTTTTATATATTTTATTGCGTTTCTTTTTTTATAAAATTATAAAATTATATCTTGACAAAAGATTTCCCGCTGTGTTATATTTTTATGAAATTTTCAGGCAGGTTTCCTACAGAGTGTGGAACAATAATTTTCATTAAAGAGCTCTTCTAATCGTAACGGAGATCTTGTTTGTATTGGATCATCCAATGTTTTACTTTCTTACCTCCCATCTTCCGAAGGCAGTTTGTCTAGACAGGAAAAGGAAACTCCATTTCTCGTTAAGTTTCCATTGATAATGAGCGGGCTTCCCTAATTATTCACCGGCTCTAACAGAACGCCTTACAAATAAAACTACTACCAGTAAATCCGTTTCTTTCCTCGTTCCTTTTCTCCCTTCCTTTTTCACTCGTTGAACGCACGAGATGCCTTTTCATACAATCCAAATCGCGCTCGTGCAAAAAGCTTCGAAGAATTCAAACTCATTTAAAAAATAAGAAATATACCATAGTCTTGCGTTCGTGAATAGTCCGTACAGAAGTATTTGATCATAATTTCAATACCATTTTAAATTCTATTCAACGAAATAATTAATTTTCGTATTTTCGTCTCAATATATCCTTCCTTCATCGATCGAAGGTATAAAAAAAAATTATAATTTATTGTAACAGAATTCGCTGTTAAAAAGAAGAAGCATCCAATAATAATTAAGAGATTTTCTTCTGAAATTAATAAAAAAAAAATCGCCGTATATAAATTATAATCGTCGATTCGAGAAGTATGTTCGGGTCACGGTCGATCGAGCCCCACGTTCCGTCTTGACATTCCGTGAAAACGAAAGGGAGAAGACGACGACGGCATCGACTCAACGGCAAAAACTGAAACTTGGCGAGGATGCTCGTGCATCATAGGTTTATGGTTTCGCGATGGCATTTATAAGGTTTGCTCGACTTGGCGGGTAAGTTCCACGAGCGAACTCAGCCCCCAAGGTTTGGGGTGGCGATGCTGCAAAGCGCGTCATTATCGTCGTGATATATATACCGGGAGTGCCGTTAATGCGTCTCGGGTTTCCTTATTGAAAAATATTGCGCTCATTCCGCATTAAAGCAACGGCTCGCCCTCGCCTATCCCATCCCCCTTCCAACTTTTTCCTTTCCACTTCCACTTTCTATTGCTTTGTGGGTCAGCCACCAACCAGCCAGTTATATTTCCTCTGCCTTCGAATTTCAACAACAAACCCATAACGATGCGTTTCTCTTTTTCTCGTATCAATTGAAGCGTTCGTTCGTGTTGTTTATGCGAATTTTATTTCCTAAAATATATTACCCGTTATTTACTTCTATATTTTTCAAATATCCCCTAAGTGGATATTACTTGAAGTAGAATGCGCCATAATCGCAATTGGTGATTCCTCGTTAATCTCTTGATCGGTTACGACTATAAATTAACGAAAACACCTTGTCTCTGTTTCAGCAAGAGGCAAAAGGAGAACAGGATGATACCTAGAGCCAGACATCGGTAGCGTCGAAGGGTCAGAGGTTGCGATGGGCAAACATCCGGCTGACTGCGGGACGCCTCCGATAAATCACGGCGGAAACGCGTAACGCGCTCGAGCAGCAAGAAGACGAGGAAGGAAGACGATTCGTCGCGTGAGGTGGTTTTATCAAACGCTCTTATATGTGTGTATATATATATACATGCGTTACACAGTTACTCTCCCAATGAGACACTAAATTTCACCGGCAAAAAGAATTCCCTGTTTTTATCTCGGAACGAGATGGCGTTAAGCTTAATTTTCTTTTAGCGAGCCGCGGCAGAGAGCGTACGCTTTGAATTTGTGTGCAAGCTTTTGGGGAAGAAATTTATTGGCAGAGGTAAAGAACTTTCGAAGATTAACCTGGCCTTGGACAGTTGGATGTTTATCTTTCAGATAAGATTGTTTGTAATTTTCCTCGTTATTGAACTGGTTTACATTAACGAATATATCTTTGTATGAAATTTTATATGAAAAGAGATGCGCGAATATAAATATCGCAAACTCTCAAGAGAGGTTTGCGAATTTTTCTGAAATTAGAAGTAAAATGAAATAACGAAAATATCGGATATTTGCAGGAGCGTGTCAGGGTACAATTCGAGCAATTAATTCCATCGTTAATTCCATCCCCTATCCGTGTGATTCGCAGGAAACGTGAAGATATCAAAAACACGGGGAGATATCCGCACGGGGGTGGAGAGGGAGCGAGCTAGGGAAGGGAGTGTGACGTTGGATAAAAAGGGGTGAGGGGAAAACATCTGTTGCCGCGCTCTATCCCGATTATGGGTGGCCTCCTTGCGCCTTTCGGGAGGAACGTGTTATTTGGCAGCCCTTTGCCCGTGCGAGAAGCCGCGAACGCGTTCGCATCTGAAATTATGTGCTCGTTTACTCCGCGGCCTCCGTTATCATGCGAACAGTTATGACGCCGCGAGCCACGACCCGTGCGGTAAAATTACATTTCCAATTCATGAAACGTCAGTTATACGGGGAGGAGGGGGGCGTGGAATGACTGAACATGGCCCTTCGCAACGCCATCCCGCGAAAAGAGCACGCAAAAGCATCCCGCTCCTCTCCCCACCCCCACGCCGCTCCCCCTCTTTAGACCACGTGTTTCGAAACAATGAGGTCGTTTAATCGGATGCCTGTCCAATTCCGCTAGACTGATGTCGCTCTTCTGAAGTTTCCAAATTAGCTGTTTTGTGTTTGGAATAGCGGTACAAGCGAAATTGCGATGGCGCTTAGGCGGAGGAAGGATGCTCGATGCGATCTCGTTCGATACTTCAATTTTCCGTATCGTTGTTTTCTTTTCTTTTCTTTTTTTTCGAAAAATTTGTACATAATGAATTTTTATATTCGAATCGTGAATCGTCTCGAAAGAGAAGAATTCAAAATTTTTTCACGATCGAAGATTAATCAATTGATAAATTTTTAAATATTTGTGGGGGGAAGTACATTTGGATACAGGGGAGAAATATTTATTTGGAAAACTTTAAATCTTCTCCGCTGGAAAGGGAACGAAATCGAATCTTGGCTTGACAGAGGCGGGGGAGGGGCTCTCTGGCAAAACTGGTTTTTAGAAGATAATAAATTTTTCCCTTCTTTATCTTTTACGCATGAATAAAGATAATGATCTCGAGTTATATTGGAAAACGGCGCGCCTGGAAGTGGAAGTTTTATACTCATAGCCATCGATAAGTATCTCGGGCAATATCGATAACTTTTTACGGAAAGCAAATTACTGGATGGCATTTTGGAGATTCGATCATATACCAATATTAGTAATATTTTTTTCCCCCCCCTTTTCCTTCTTTTTCTTCTTCTCGAGTCGGGGAAGGATTCCGGCAAATCTTCTCGAGAGCTTTCTCCGTGGTATCGATAAGGTCCCAAATCTAAAGGACAGGAAAGATAAGGCCGCCTTAAGGTATGAATCTTCCAGAAGTCCATTTCAAAGGATTTCTCCTTTCCCTATCGAATCGAAAAATGTTAAAAGATATCCATCATTTCTGTGTTTGTGAAATTTAAAGAAAATCTACTCACGTTAGGGTATTAATTTTTTGAACGAGAAAATATCTTCTCGATTCGCAAAATTATATCTTTTTATTGTACACAAAAGAATTTGAAACGAGAGAGAAAGAGAGAGAATCGTATAATTATGAGGTCGTCCAATCTAATCAGCGCCAATTTGTCCGCACCTTGTGAGATTAAGCCTTAGGAGGAGAGCGTAGTGTCAACTGTTAGTATACACAGGGATGACGGCGTCACCCTTGCGAACCGTCGTAATCCGCAGTGCAAACAAATCCTCGGAATGTTCAACGAACATCCGGTAAATAAGCCGATATATGTAACGTCGGTTCATACGCTTAACCGGTGCTTCGTTTCCACTTTATCCGATGTGGTTACGCCTCGTACCATCATCGACCAGCTTGCTTATAACTTTGCCTAATTACGTTCCATTTAAATCCTCGAGAAACTTGGCATTATCCGATTTAGAGTTTATCATTTGTTTTTTAGTCGTCTTCGTTTCGATCGTTCGAAACGAATTGAATATTTACAAATTGTCGATTAATTTTAGAGAAGAACGATATTGAAAAATCCGATAACGTCTATGAGAAGTTTAATCGAAATAATCTTTCATCCGTTTCGTTGCTTTGGAAGCTAACCTGAGCCACGGTTCACCTCGTCCCAACCAATCTTCCTCCGCTCTCCAACCGCGACCAATTTCGTTTTTCTTTGCTCGCAACCCTCTTTTAAACGGGCGCCATTTAAATAAATCATATAAATACAGCTGCGTTTTCGCCTTCTTTTCGCGCGGCCATGGCCGATGCCGTGTCTCGTTTCAACGCATTCGCCGTTTTAATCTAATCTGGAGGCGCATGTAAGAATATATTAAAGAAAAACTTTGCGCAGTGCTACGACCTGCTCTTGAAAATTATACTGTCTCGAGTGGGGGGGTCGAGAAGTGGGCAAGAAGGAGGAAGAAAAGGAGAAGGAGGAAGAAGAGGAAGTGAAAGAAGAAGCAGGTGAAAAGATGGATGAAAAAGAGAAGAGGAGGAGGGGGTGGGAGAAACTAAGAAGGGATAGAATGAAAGAAGCCAAAGTGGTTTCCACATCCAGCTCCACTCCTTCCATAGCTTTAGTTACCGGCCAACTCCAACCAGGCAACTATCCAGACCCATACATTTATTTACATGTAATTACGTTACACCCTCGTCGTCTTGTCGAGTCGCTACAAAACTAATAAACTAATAAACTTTCCCATAATTTATTTATGACGACGTCTGGACTGACACTGGTGAAAAGGGATGTATGTATTAAGAAATTTAATGTGTCGCTTAAATAATGGATGATACGAGCCGTTTTAACTGGCTGGTGAAATTGGAAAATACTTTTTTTCAATATCTCTTCAACTTCGATAAACGATCGAGATGTTGGTAAAAATTTTTCTAATAAAAAAAAACATCAAAAATCACGCAAGAGACTACTCTCCCCCGAAAATTATAATTTTGCAAAAAAAAAAAAAAAAGAACGAGACGAGAATTTCAGACAAATATTCCGGTGAAAAATTAATAATATCCAGATCGAAAGCGAAATGCAAGAACCACGGAGACGAGAGATACAATGATAATAGAAAAATTGGCGGATCGAGAATTTTTTTGCCTTTAATGTCCCCGGAGGATGAAAGTATTGACACGCGAATACAAGAAGTCCAGATGATGACTATATATAAGCGAGGGGATAAGGCGTCGTGGTGGCGTGTAAGGCGCTCGGCACACGAACCATGCCATGCAAGCAGACTCCAGAGGGGGGTGGGGGGCGTTAGTAAGCGCGACTACGTGGGTCTGGCGAGACCGGAGGAAAACGGCTGCCTTATCTCCGTGCACCGAGATTGACTTCCTTTCTATCCATTCAACCGCTCAAATGAGTTCCTTTGATAACTGTTGTGTGATCGAGTGTGCTGAATACTGAAGGGTTTCGAGCTCCGGCCCGCGAATCTGCCAGGGATGCCTCGCCCTCTGACTTCGCTATCGGAACCCAGCCTTCGCGAAAAAGTTTTTCGCCGACAGTTGTCACGCCATCCTGCCCTTGAAATCTCGTCCACTAATCTTCTTGCGGAAACCTCGGCTTGTTCTTTTTCTTCTTCTTCTTCTTCTTCTTCTTCTTTCTCTTTTTCGAGATAATTATTATTTGATCAATGACGTCTAAACGTGAATTTTTGAATGTTAAAGGGAAAATATGTGCTTTTATCGTTTTAGTTTTTGTATTTCTGAATTGAAAAGTGTTGTTGAGAATCGAAAAAATATTCGAATATCTGTTCTCGATTTTTATTTTAATTTATAAAGTAGAATACGAATAAATATTCGTATTATCGAAAATTAAACGAATCATTAAACAAATCATCTGTTAACTTGAAAAATTAAATCTAGCAGTAGTTGATAAATTGTTTTAATATAATTTTCTTGTTTTATTATCTAATTCGAAAAATTCGAGCAATTGAAACTAAAATTTCTTTTCGTATTGATCCTTTCTTTTTTTTTTTATATACTCAGGAAATATCATTAAAAGCATCATGTTGATGTTAATCATGCTTGTAATATCATTATTACGGTAATTTTTATGGTAATGATAACCGAATCGCGTATCCGAACTTCGCAACTTTAGCCATTCCAGCCTGAAATATCATGGACCATGACTACTGTCCACAACGTGGGATTTACTGACAGAGTTTATTACAAGGAATAAATCCTTTTGCCGATGCTTTAGTCACGTAGTTGAATTATTATACGTTGGAATTTGAAACGTACAAGACTTACTATGATTTCCTGGCGAACAAATCAACCTAATGTTACGAATAATAGTTATTTAAAATCAAGTAAAACTTTCACAGTAATTCACAATAATCACGAAACCAAACAACTACAATACATCAAAACTCGTTCGAATTAATCCAATTTTCTCGCGGAAAATTAATCGAAACACGTGCAATTTCCACATCCAGTTTTTTTCTTTACTATTACATCACTTTTTAGTATAAAAATGCGCAGAGAATTTCTATCCGATCTGTATCTGTAAGATCCAGCTAGATAATTGCTACGTTTCCAAGTTATTGTTGATAAATATTTTTTTCGTGGACGATACACCGAATTGCGCGATTGCTGTCTCCTCGCGGAAAATTGCACCCTTTCCAACCCTTAGAAGCTCTTAATTAATGGCGCCGACATGCCAACCGAGGTCTTTCGAGGTGTAAGGAGGGTTTGCGCCGTGGACTTGTAATCTCATGATGCCGTAACTTATTCTAAATGCACTAGTGGGACTTGCGAGATATCCTTGCTCTTGTCTAGGGGTGGCAAGTTTCCACCTTCTCCCTTTCCTTTCCCTCGCCACCCCGTTACTGGTCGATGGTTAAACGCACCTGACATTCCGGCGGTGCCGACCAGGAATGCCGTTGGACACACGTCTTACGCACTCCATTACCAATTCAACTCGCCCCCTAATTAAAACAAACGTGTCGTTCTCTCTTTGAAAAAAAAACAAGCATGTCGTCTCGACAAGAAAAGTGGGGGAAAAGTTGATTTTTTCAGATTGAGAAATTTAAAAAAATCCATTGAATAGATTTAAACTGATTTATAATTTAAATGCTAGCTTGCTGTGAGATAAAGAAAATGAGAGGAAAATCAAAAAGCCTTGAACTATTGACGTTTCCAATTGTAATTATTCCCCTTCTTTGAATGGGTCGTCGTTTAAATTTTGATCAAAAGAAAATTTCTTGAATGCACGCGTTTTACATTACAATGCGATTGCGATCGCATTGGGAGACACGCGAAATAGGTGCAATCCGTATACGATGTTACAAGAGCGTGTCACCCTCGAGGACACGCTCGCAAAGATTCTTGGAAGGTCACGCGAGCCCAAGGGCCATAGCGAGTAACGAAGAGGTCGAGGGGTGATAATCGCTGGGATACCATGAATTTACCCCTTGGCCCCACGAGGCCGTAGATTACCAACTCTGCCTTCCGTCTTCCCTTTCTCTCGACCAACCCTTCTTCCCCTCCTTATTGTTGCCCGTTGCCCGGTTAAAATATACATTTGTACGGATGCCATTCTCTCGTCTTCCCCTCCTTCCTCCAACGTTTGATTTATCACGGTGACAATGGTGTTATTATGCCCGCGGTTAGATAACGTGACGTTATTTCGTGGACCTTCCTTCAACTTTCTCGCTCCCTGAAACGAATAATATAATACTCCTCTCTCCATCTTTTTCTCCCCTCCTTCGGGACATTGAATGAATCGAATGTCACGAAATGCGCGGCATAAGATGGATCGCCTTTAAGAAGATTAAGAAGACCGGGGAATCGTCATTATCAAGAGCTTTATTTATATACATACCCAATAATGAAAATTTACCTTTCTAAGCGATCAAAATATGGGTTTGACTTGTTCTTCGTAATAAAATATCTTCAATTTTTATTTAAGAAAAAAATCTTCGATTCCGTTCACGCGCGAAACATCAAAAACTGTACCGTGAATAAGTCACCCAACACGAGCGATTAATCAACCGCGCGTTGCGTTTCTCCCTGTCGCAATTAACGTTCGTCCGTGTGTTTCACGCTCGTGTGTCTTATATATACTCGCTCCTCGTCGTCATCGTCGTCGTCGTCGTCGTGGCCTCATCCTCCACCGTTCAACGATGGTCGTTTCAACGAAGACAAAGCGCTTCCTCGCAAGATCCACGACCGTTTTCCATACATTTCCACGTCCCTTCTCCTCCTCCCCCTCCCCCTTCCGCGTGTTTCGAGTGCCACCCTCGAGTGGATCGCGAAATGAAATCCTGCGATATCGCGCAGCGTGCCGTTGGGATGGAGACAAGTATCGAAGAAGAGTAGACGAAGAAGGAAAGAAAGAAAGAAAAAGGGGGAGGGAAAAAGCGGCCGCTTTTCGCTTGATGCTACCACTCTCTCCCTCTCTCTCTCTCTCTCTCCGTTGCTACGGATGGATCGAAGGCATCGCGTGATTCCGCCGCGTATTGGTGGCCGGATATACCGTATGCGAGTACACGATCGAAGGAAGACGTTAGTCGCGGGAGCTAAGCGGAAGGATCGCGAGCACGCGTTCGAAATGCCGACAGCCGTATTTATGCCTCGGTAAACGTTATCGCCGTTGATGCTGCACGATTTCGTATAAGATGGAATAAATCGAACCGTGGAGAGAAGAAAGTTCATTCTTTGGGAAGGGGAGGGGGAGATATCTGTTTGGCATGGGGGATGATAAAAGTTTCTCTCTTAGGGAAGCTTGGAATAATCGATTGGAGACGATTGTTTCGTCGAGAAAATTCGTATTTTGGGAAATACGGATAAGTCCTTACGAAAAGAACGTTCAAATACGAATTTAATTTCTTTGGAACATTGAGAAGATACGTGTCGCGAGTTATCAAGATCGAACATCAGGTAACTTTTTAAGACTCGAGAAACCCATGTCTTAATCCGTTGAAAATACCAAGACGAACAAGGGGATGGGGGTGACTCGGTTGCCGGCTCATTGAATACAAAGTGCATTTGCATCGGCGAATGGCGAGGCCGGAAACGGATCGTAACAAACTTATATCCCGCGCCTATTCCCAAGGGCCGTGCGGCTTTCGATTCGAGATTGTAAATAGTCCCGATGTCGATCGGCCGCCCGCAGGGGAGCCAAGTAATTTCCATCGAATTCGAGAGTCGACGACTGTTAACGCGAGAAACGCCCGATCCCGGCGCGGAAATGAAGCTTGTCACTCAAGCCAGAAGCCAGAAATCGGGAGAAATTCCATCCGGTTCGTGAATTTCTCCGCAATTTCTTGTAACCGGGGCCCGGCCACGGGCAAGACTTCTCTTTAACAACGCGTGCGTGCACGCGACCGATATATTGTACCGTTTTGTGCATCTCGTTCCGATCTGTCAACAGGGATATTAACATTTTCGCCGAACCCAGAGACGACGACTCGGGAAATTGAAATGGTTCATGGGGTAGGTGATAAGATAGGGTGAATTGCGCGTGAAGGGAAACGATTGCGGGGATGTGCACGCGTGATATGAAATAGAATTCGACGGCAATTTTCTACTTGGAACAGTTCGTTTTAATATTTTTCTCTTTTTTCTTTAAGTAAACAAAATTTACAAATTACTAAATATCGTAAGATAAATCGTCATTCGTCCCTGAATGGACACGTACTACCATTCTTCCTGCGAATCACTTCAATATCATCGCATTCAATATATAATAGTTCAATTTGAATCGATTCAATTTCTAGAGCCACGTTCCTAATATCCCTACCACTTTCCAAAAACCACTCGTCCCCTTCCACTCTACAAAAAGACTCTACACAATCCGGAACAGACGTTCACCCTTCACCCTTCAATCAGGCACAATCGCGCGAAAATCCAAACGCGTCCCAGCCCACCGATTTGCTCCGTTCTGAACGAGCATCGGGGAGAAGAGAGTGGAAGGGGGCGAACAAACTCCCGGAACAAACCCGAAGAATTAGTAGTAGTTATTAGGGGTTTCTGGATAAAGGCTGGTGGGGGAGGGTGCCAGAAGAAGAAGAAGGCAGGCACCTATCCATCCATGGTGGCGCTCGCTCTGTCTTTCTTGTCTTGGGCCGTGGCGATGGTGTGCGGACCGGATGATATAGCGCGTGAAATTTGTCGCCATTGTGCCACGGCGAGAACTACGCGAGGGTAATGCGGCGGTGCCGCTAACTAGCCCTTGTTATAACGCCGTTCGTTCGTTGTTCGTCGTTCGTCGTTCCACCCGCCTCCTCCACGTCCTCCTCCACCCTTCCGAACACCCTTCCAACGCCCAACGCCGAAGCGGAGGCGCAGTGTTTCATTTTGACGGGCCAGCAGCCAGTGTGGCTGGTCGCCTGTGCCGAGTCGTCGAAACTATAACAGCTGTAAATGCCCTACGCTCCATGGATTTCGCCGAAATCCGGTAATTACCTCCATTCTCGTCAAGTGAGGAAGAGGCGGGGGAGGCGGTCGAAGAGGGTGAGGCGGAATTACTCGAGATCGGCGAAGCTTTTGCCGGCCGCGGTCCGAATTTCACTGAACGAGCAATTTTCTATCGCACCGACGCTCTTCAATGCGAGCGTACACCTATACTTTTCCCTCTATCTCTCCCTCTTCCCCATGCGTGTGTGTTTTTCTCTCCCCTTTTTCCTCCATTTTCCCCCTTCTCCTCCTCTTTCTCTCTCTCTCTCGTACGCGGATTCTATTTCTTTCTCCCCGTTTTTTTTTCCCTCTGCGTAGATATTTCTTTTTGCTCGTTGCTCATTCGTTTTACGCCTCCCTCCCCTCCCTCCTGTGAACGTATATGCGTGTGTCCATGCGCGAGGGGCCCGAAAGCCCGTTTACACTGTTGAGTATATCGTTGCCGCGATTCGATGGAACGTTCGATGCGCTCCTTTATGACTGGTTACTTTTTTTTTTGGTTTTTTTTTTTAGTACCCCTTTTTGACTTTGGACTCTTCTTTTTTTCTTCTTCTTCTTCTCTTTTTGTGAAGCGTTACGGTGGAAGGATAATTTTATCAAAAGGATTATGTTGTTCGAGGTTTCAATACTTTTGAGATTAAAGGAGGTAAAGGTGAAAATAATTGGGAAGAGCGAAATAATATTTATCGATAGTTTTCGATCCATCCAGTCGAAAAAATGAAATAAGATAGATGTTCGCGAGTTGCATGGGATTGTCGATATCCTGTCTCGTGCGATTAAATATTTAATCGATTTATTTTATTAAAATAAAATGATCGTATCAGAGTTATTCAATGATGAACACAAATTGTATGTCGTCGATATGCGCGTGACTGGAAGAAAGAAATAGAAACTATCGTGTGACTTAGAGGCGGTGCAACGTTTCATATTAAATAACCAGGACCTATCAGTCCCTGTGTTACTGCAGATGTTGCCAGGAAATATTGTTCCCCGTTTTCGATATTCAGTCTTGCATAATTCTTATGTTCTATCTCACGATCCCCTTATCCTAGCTACATAGGTAAAATATTTTGAACATCACGCTTCTTTGCAGACTTTCAAACGCGTATATTCTCGAATGATAAAAATTACAGATATATTCTCTACGTCGAGAAAAAAATAAATACCTTCTTCAACTGTGAAAATCAAACGCGCAATTATTATATCTACTAAGATAGCAAAAATATCGAATTTTGAATTTTGACTTTATTATCCATATTTCATCCAAAGAATAACTGAGTAAAGTTAGAAACAGAGTTGTCTACTTTCGATGAATTACACGAATGATTTAGCAGCATGGCAAGATTTAAATGAACGGACAGCCGTGGCAAACCACTCGCTATTTCACTGGCCGACATTTTGAAAACTGATGAAAATGAATTCGAGTTGTTCACCTTTTTGTACCCGTGGATGGACGAATCGGACGAACGTGCACAAAATTCAATTTCCCAAGAAATAATAATCTCCAAACGGATACACGAAACGGATGAAAAAAAAGCCAGCAGCGCGAAAGGGGAAAAAAAAAAAAGAAAACGTTTCCAAAGAATCCTGATGTTATTGCGATACTCGGATTCAGCATGGCATCGCCCTTTGTCCACAGAAGGCATACCACGAGTAAATCGGTTTCTTTGAGCGATAGGAATTCAGCATACGTCTTCCTTTTCAGTACCCGTGGAATTTCAAGTACAGTGGACAGTTGTTCGGCTAAGAAATTCAAGCTTCGTGCCCTTTGTGAAACTTTAACTCGCTTGAGACAAAGTCCTCAAATGAATCAGAAGTGGGCTGGCCTCCTCCTTTTGGGGGAGGGGAGGAGGAAAAAGCTCGGCGGCCGCAAAAGAAAAGCGGGAGGGGGAGGGAGGGAAAAGGATGAAAAGAGATTCGGCCCGATTCCATTAAAAAATTCATACGGCTGCTTTACGGCCACAAAGTTTTTTGAAGCGGCCATTAGCACGTAAAGTACAATTTTACGGTAAGTGGTTGACTTCTGACAAGCCTCGTTATCACTGCTTTTTACTGCATCGACCATTCCGCCATCGACCACGTGTTTACTTTCGAAACTTCCATCACGATCCGCAATCATCAGTGGCGATTCACGCGTACGATCTTAATCGAAACTCGTGGATGATGGAAGAGAAGTATTCGCATATATATTTCTTTTATACGTCAGCTTTTCCAAATGTCTAAATAGAAAGCTGAATTCCTCGTAGATCGAAGCAAGAATGATTTTCGTCCTATTTTTCGTCTATATAATTCATCCGATTCGAAAACGACAAGAGCCTTGCACAAAGAAAATTATTCTTGACTTACTCGGCTCCCATATTTAAGGAATCGTTGCTTAAAAAATATTCCGCGCAACTACTCTTGCTCCTAAATCGTGAATTATGATTAATTCAGGTCTCGTGTCAACGGGGCAGTTTTGACTTAAGCGACGGTAAAATAAATTATTTCCACGCTGTCGCATAGGGGAAACGGGAGATCCACGGGGAGAGACGGCGTGAAAGGAACGACAGAGGAAGCACCATATTGCGTGGCAGCATTGCGAAAAAGCTGGATTTAATGCAGCAGATATTGTAGAACTCGGGGAGGGGGAGGGGGCAATAAGATGTCGACAAAAAGTGAACAACCGGTGCATGCCCTCCGTGTTACGTGGGCCAGCACCTCCTCAAGTCCTCCTGGAAGAACAGCACGGTGACAGGACAATTTGTGCGCATAAATCACCGGCCTGTTTCTTTATATCGTTTAATATGAATCTACCGGCCTGTCCCGTCCCCGTAACGTACGAGGCGTCGAGAACAACGGTTGTACCGAGATTGATTGCGAGCCGCGACTCCGCTCGACAACGCGACCAATTTGAGAAATCATCCCCCGTGAACACCCATTCGTTCGATCCTTCGATCGATCTGCGTCACGTGGAATCCTGGACGCTTTTCATACATCACGATATTCGAACGGTTAACAAGCGGAATTAGTAAAACGTCAATCCGACTTTTTTTTTTTTTTTTTAGCTTTTGCGCTCCTTGTATTTTTTCGAGGCGGCACAACGGGTACGGACAATTTGTCGGCAAGATAAATTCTCTCGTCGATTTCATCGAGTTTGTCGAAAATATGTTCGTTGAAAAATTTCCGATTTTATCACGATTTCTCTATAGATCGTGTATAGGATATTTAGGATCGAGGGAAAATTTTAGATAAGCGTTAGAGGATGGAACTACTTATTTCTCAATCAAGAGGAGTGTATATTCTTATATGTTCGAAGTCGTTGAATCACGATTCCTCGCTTTTTTCAACAAGTTGATCAACAATAAAAGGACAAATAAAAATCTTCCACGCTATGAAAGATCAAACGTGCAAGAAGATAAGGCACGACTCTCTAATATTTTCCGCGTGTTACGTCACGAGCATGGACTTTAAGGTAGTGGCGGCGTGGCGGCCGCACCGATTCGGCTCACGTTTACATTTATCCTTTTTGCGAAATGAGTGATAATTCGTTGAAATCGAATTACCGGTCTGGCCCGGCGTGAAAAGCGCCGAAGTTAGCCGCAACGGACGGCAGAGCGGCGCGCAACGCGTTTTCGAAATTCGATTATGACGTAGTGCACGTGCACGAAGAAGCCTGGCGTCGTGCCGTACATAACTGATACGAATTCGCAAGGGCGCGTTCAGGCTTGGAAAAATGGTCAGCCGAGATCCAGATGCCTCCCCTTTCTTGATCGTGTTTTTACAGAGGAGGAACAATCTCCTCTTTTCCAACGAATTTCTATTTTTTCATCGTAGAAATTTTCAATGGTATCGAGATCAAGTCGTAATAATGATGTGACACGATATGATTGCGGGGAAGAGAACAAATTGGTTCAATTAATAATAGCTCCGTTACTCGGAAGGAAAGAAGATTTCAAGGTGTGACGCATTTCTTTTTATTATTATTGTTATTAAAAACTATGTATTTCAAAAGTTTCGAACACGAATCACGCTTCCCTTTAATCGATTCGATCGTTCGCAACTGCGTGTCGCAAAATCTCGAGACGAGACACCCCTCCCCCCTCGAGCATTATCAAATAAACGAGTCGAAGACGCACGATCGACGAGTTATCGGGCAAACTCCCATAAAACGAGAGAAGAAGAGCGTAAATCGGCGGGGATGTTCTCCTCCGGGGCGAACGATCGCCGGGGAAACGAATTGCCGGACGTTTTAAAGTTGTCCTCCATCCCTTACGGGGTGCCTCGGCTACGAGCGAATTCGAATTCGGCGAAATATTCACTTTGCAAGATTGACCATTCGTATAAGCCTTCCATAAAACGCGTATGCTCTGGATGCACGCGTGGATGCACGCCGCTCCGTGTGCACGCACCCTCCTCCTCTGGAACGGAAGGGAGAGGGGAGGGGATGCAAACTCTAAAAAACGGGTCTGTATATCCCCATTCGGATCGAATCCGGCTCGGAATCCTTGAAAATTTATATCGATTTATGCCGACGATATCGGGGCGAGGGCGGGGTAGGAGGGCGAAGGGGTTGGGACTCCGAGACGTCAGTTTGATCCACCCTAACTGCGTCCCCAAGCTCGATTTATTACAAAGACCGATCTGCTCCCAGAGACGCATTATCGATAAGGCGAGAGGCCGGCTTCGACGGCTCGAAAACGACCCGCTGATATAATTCCGCAAGCTCGATTGCTTCTTTTATTTCTTTCGCTTCCTCCCCTCCGTCCCTCCTCTTCCATCTCCTTTCTCGTCATTATTACACGAATCGAAATTATTCGAGGAGGGTGATACAGCGAAATTGTACACCGAGGTTGTTGTCAATGTAATAGGTTTCTTCGAGGAATGGGCTGAAATTCTGTACGAAGCGTATATATACTTTTATATTTTTCCTTCCTCTTCGTATTCTTTTCGAAATTCGCGAATGTGGAATTCTGGAAAGCGCACTGGTACGATTATTTATGGTTGCCGAGTGACATAACTCCCTTAAGAGAGAATTGTAAAGCTTAAAATGGAATACGCTTTGTGTCATCTCTTTTCTTCTTCTTTTTTTTTTTTCCTTTCCAAAATTCGTGAATGGAATTTTTATTATCGCGATATTTATGATCATCGAACGGTTTGTGCTCGTCTCTTATGTATAGATGAACTCTGTATTATTTTAAAGAAACGTTTCTCGAAACTCGTTGAAGGATAATTTGAATTTTTTTTTTTTTTTTTTGAAAAAAAATTAGAAAGGGAGCGATTCAAGAGGGGGGAAGGAAGAAACGACCCATAACATCGAGAAGGTCGATAAATTTGCTAGAAGTTTAATTTCATTTTATAGGCGTGATACTTTAGCGAAAGCACCTTCACTTTACACTAACAGCGCACCGCTACCCATCCGCCGCTAGATGTTCGCCCTCCACCGTTGAGCCAGGAATTATACATTACGTCTCGCCGTCTTAAATCATAGCTCAAACGTGTACTTCGTGTAATTATATCGTCGTTTTTGAAACCACTCTTAATACACTACTATATGCCGCACGATTCTGTAATTTCGAGTATCTTCTTTCCCGCCGTTCTCCCTTGACTTATTACAACTATTGTATTATTTCCTTTTCGCGCGTTAAAGTTTATATCTTTATATCACATACTTTTTAAAACAAATTCCCTATTGAATTCTTGCAATTTGAATATCTCTTGAAAGAATCTTTTAAAAATCCAATCTAACTGAATCTAATTTTGATTTGTCAATTATATTTTAATAGATAATCTTCAAGGCTCTGATTAACCATTTGTTTTTGATAAATCTTCCTCCGAGGTTATTAAAACAGCGTCTATTTAAGATGAAGCGTAAGATCGAGATGCAAGAAATGAATCCCGCGGCAAAGAGCAATGGCGGAATTTGAAAAGGGTGTCTCGAACGAGGCCCCCGGATTGCCTACGAGCGAAGACAATGAATACAAGGAAAAGCAGGCACTGATCAAACACTTGATTAAAGAAAGTTTCCGATAGGTACTCCGCGAGAAAACCGACATCGGCCATGGTGATTGGATAAGGTAAGGCACCAGAATTTTCAGCGGCTCTCTTCCTCCGCGCTTCCAAGCCCCCTCGCTTCCGCCCCTCCCTTCCCCCCACCCCTTATCCCCCGTACTTGAAAGTTTTTCGACCGCGCCAGGAGACTACTCGGCTGTTTTCCCTTCTTGCCAATCCTTTGTTTCCACCCGCTGGAAATTCGTAGTTTCGACGGTGCTTTAATTAAATTAATCTTCGACGCCAACAAATTTTTTTTCTTCTTCTTTTTTCTTTTTCCTTTTTTCTTTTTTTTTTTTGTTTTTTTTTTTCTTCCTCTTTCACTCTTTTGCCCTTTACACTTTTCACCTGAACTGCGGAACGGTCGAGGTAAAACAAGCCCACTAATGAGAAACCAATAGCACCCGGGCTAAACTTCCCTCATTTCAACCGTAATTACCGTCGAATCGATGTTATTCCTTGATTTTTATTCCTACAGATTTCAGACGATTTCTTTATTCGAATTATTTATGTTTATTCGGTCCGAAAGTTATAATAAATTAATGATAGAGTTTTTCTTGTTAATGAAATGAATATTCGGGGGGAATATTCCGAGAAATGATCTTTTTTTTCTTTTTTTTCTTTTTCCTTAAATCCTCTGCTGTTTAACGCAGCAATTTCTCGAAATCGTAGACATTACTTGCCTTAACTTGCCTCTGGCTATAAACGCCATCCTCATTTATGACGATACACTCTACTCTGTATACGATAGGCTTATAGGATTTCGTGGCTCTCGCGAATTAATTTTCTACTCGATTATCGTCTAAAGAGGTGACCGAATTGCACGAACGTGGAATCAGGGATTAAGTCGAGAAATATTCGATTTAAATAGAAATCGAACGTTTGATATCGAAATTGTTCCAAGAAACGTAAACGTGCGCCCCATCGTAAAAATAAAATATAAATGTCTTAAAAAGATTTTTATTAAATATATAGGCAGGTACGTGAGAAACTTGAGGAGTGTCGTGTCAATATTTTCCATAATAACCATCAATTTATTAGGGGATTTTATGAGAATTCCAGAAGAGTAAAGTCAAGACAGCATATGTTACGGAAACATCGATGTAAAACGTAGCAAAGTTTAGACAAACCGTAGATAAAGTTTGCGCCTGTGCAAACGACAGACCAATATCGTAATTGACTTCAGAACTGTTGGCACAGAGGTCCTCAACTTAATATCAGTATGTATACATTCGAAGATAGTAGTTCGCAACTTAATTTTATTAGATTTCCCTTCAAATATACATATAACGAGATCAACGTCTGGGAACAGGAAATGAAATATTCCATCGCCTCTTCCGGTTGCTGCATTAGAAAATTAAATCCTATCGCGCGATTCGATATCGGCGTTCGTAAAACGGGTGAAAATAAAGGAGTTTCTTTTCGATACACGTTTTATCCGAAATAAATCGATCGACGTGATCGCACCTCGTATAAATTAATTAATCGCGAGTTACGATTAAATGTACAGAGTGATTATTGTTTTCACACGTTACACTACATTACACTGCACCTTTATAGGATCGTTTTTAAAGAAGAAAATGAACTGAATATATAAAAATAGCAACTGAAGCTTATTATTGAATCGTGAGTTAATTTGAATAACATCTTATTTCATCCAATTTAAATTGCTTATAACTTAAACAAGTATTTTGCTATACTAAATTCATAGATGTATGTAACAATATTTTTAATATAATAGATAAAAATTTGTTGATACATAAATCTTCTTTTTTTAGCAAAGAATCTTCAGTACAAGAAACGATAAAATATGTTTGCTTGATTTTTTATTTATTTTCACATATTATGCAAACGGGCTATACTAAGTGAAGAAAGTACGTTAAGCAATTATCCACCAAATTATACGGATATATTATAATTAATATTATCAACCTAATGAATAAAAGAATGATTTAAAAAAATTGGAAAATGCAATCGAACGAATGATATTCACATTGTTGAACAGTGAAATAATCGTCATAGTTTAGCGCATAGAATTTTCGAAACATCGTTTCCGGACATACAACATTTTCGGTACAACGTTTCAAGTAATCAAATTTCAAGACAGTGTTAACTGAATTTCGATATGTCAATAAATGCAATTTCAAGCCCGGACAATCGAATTTCAAGGAAAAAGGTACCGTAAAAAGGTTAACGATATGCAGATGCGAAAGACCGCAGTTTTTAAATGACCCACCCTTGAAAAAAAAAGCGAAGGAAAGGAAAAAAAAAAAAAAGAAAAATAGAAATGAACCAGCACCAAGGGCGGAAGTGGGTTGGGATAGATGGGTTGGATGTGGGAGGAGGGGAGGGGAGGGGAGCGAGACAATTCCGAACGAATGAAATGTAAATCGGGAAATAAAGGTAACGTTGCGGAAAATTAAATACCATTTGAATAACGCAAATGGTAATAGAATTATCGAGCTGATCGATTAAAGCAATAATACTGCCTATCTTCCCTGCTATACTTCCCATTCCACTCAACCACATCTCTCTCTCTCTCTCTCTCTCTCTCTCTCTCTCTCTCTCTCTCTCTCTCTCTCTCTCTCTCTCTCTCTCTCTCTCTCTCTCTCCCGAAATAGGTCTTTCAACCGTTTCATTCGTTATCCTTCCTTCGATCCTCCCGCACGATAGAATAGATACAATTTTACATATTCCATGTCAACTTAATCGTTTCACACATGTGTGTGTATGTGAGTGCGTGTGTGTGAACGAATGAAAAGTAGATCCGGATAATGATAATGGATATATTCCATAAAAAGAGAATTTAATAAAGAGAAACAAGTTGGGCTCTGTCGAATTCTTCGAGAAGAATGGGAAAATCGATTACTCATCCTTGTTTAGGTTCATTCTTTATGATTGAAAGGTGTTTATGTTTCATAGAAGAAGGAGAGAAAAAACAACCGGAAGAATCTAAATTAGGGAAGGAGAGAGAAAGGGAGAATACGTTAGCCGGCCGTTGTAAATAATCACGGTGGGGAAACGAACGTCTTGGTACTCGATGGAGGGTAACTTGACTAGAAGCCGTGAATCTTCGCTATTGCAACGAAGGATGAGGAAACCCTCTCTTACCCCACGGCTTTCCTTAACGAATGCCACGCAGGTACGATTGTTTAACGCAGCGAGCGTGAGGAGTGAAGCTTTTAGTCAAGACGAATGAGACGACTAGCTCAGTCTCGGCACCAACAGCAGGAAATTGCGTTTCATTGTAGCGAGACGGTGTTTGCTTCCAAGCTACGATACCTAGCAGCCACCGCTTCGTTCTACTCTAGTCTATGCTCTCCTCCTCCCCCTCCTCTCTCTCTCTCCCTCTCTCCGTCCTTTCCACCTTTCCTTTTGCCTCCACCTCTCGTCCTTCGTCGCGGCTGCTTGGAATAAGATACGAATGACAATTACACCGAGCAGATATCAGGGCTTGGGCTTGGTTCGCCTAGAGCCTCGTTTGCAGGACCTTAAAATTCTCCCGGTCGCCCCGCAGAAAACTCATTTCCATTGTTTCTCCCCTCGCTCCCCCTCCCTCCAACTTGTCTCACCCGAACAAATCGATCCGCAATGAACAACCTTCGTATCGACGCGCAAGAGATCGCCCCTTCGTGATCTCTCCACCTACGAGACACGGTATTTGTTACGAGGGATCGAATTGGTTCGAGGGTGCTCTCGAACTCGGCTCGTTGTTTCTCCCGTTTCTACTTCAACTCGTATCGATCGGGTGATTTTTATTTATTTAAGAACGAGTACACTGCAAAGAAGCCGGTACTTTCGAGCCAGGTGTAAATAGCGTGAGAATAGCGGAGCAGTAATCGAGTTCAAATTCGTGGAATTTTAAATAAGAAATTTTCGTATAATAGCAGAAAATATATGTATCTATAGCATTTTTCAAGAGAATTCACCTTCTATGCTTGATATACTTGTTGTCAACTTCATAAAACTCCAAATAAAGAGAAAAATAATAATAATAATGATCGGCCTGTCGATCGATCGTTGTGCGCAAAAGAGAGAAAAGAAAAAGGAAGCGAACAGATTGGCGGAAGGATGGAAGAGAAAGCAGGCTATGCGGTCGGCTCTCAGTTATTTATATTCATATCGATGCATGGGAAAAGTTGGCAACCTTCTTGCGCGGCCACCGCCATCACTCCCCCTGCCCATCTTCAACCCCTCCCTCCTCCTCCTTTTCCAACGGCCTACCCTCGCCGCGTCTTCGCCGGCCATAAATACAAAAAACTCGCAGGGACAAACCGCTCCGCCACGATTTATTGCATATGAGTTCTCGGATTTGTCAATCGCGGCAACGTGCCTCTCTCCCGTAACCGCAGACCCTCACCTTCCCTCTCGAGCCTCGGTTTCGAGCGCTGCCTCGCGGTCGGGCGCTACTTATTTCCCCGGAACAAACGCCATGAATCACGCCTGCCCCCGCTACGAGTGCTCCTCCGCAGATATCAGAAGCGGATGTAGCGTGCCGGCCACGATCCGAGACTTCTCGATATCGTGCATTTTCACCCCGTGGTTTCGATACGTTTTTCAGAAGGAACGAAGGTGTTTCTTTTGTTCGAAAACGATTAAATCGTATTTATTTGGAAATGGATGGATATTCGTTGCTGCGTGGGAAGAAAATTCATTGATTTCGAATTCGTTGTTAATATGTGTGGTTTAATTTTAATTTTGGATTTTAATTTCTATGTATAAGAAATTGGCTCAGAATAGCTTCATTCTCAAACGTATTTTCAAGATTATTGAAATTATCGTCTTTGATTAATCGAGATATAAATACCAGAATTATCGTTGCTAGATATTTAATTGCAATATTTCCTCGAATAAAATTGAAATCATTACCATTACTATTATCTTTTTCTTTTATTCTTGATTGGAAGGGAAATTCTATCGGTTCCCTCCCCCTGGAGAAAACGTTTTCACGGTTGTCTTTATTTTTTCCAACATTACGTGCACGTCGTGGGATTGCCTGTGCTGGCCGGTCGATTTATCAAGCGAGACAATTTATGGTGGAAGCAGCGTGAAGCTTATCTCAAAGCAAGTGAAGGTGGTAGATCGAACTTGCGGCCACCCAGAAAATGGAGTGTCCTGAAACGGGCCGAGCGTGTCGGCCAATTTATGACACGTAATTAAAAAGTCAAGCGCCCGCGGCGGCATCGTTCCTCCCAGGCACACTCTCGATCTGGCGCAAACTCGATAAGACCGATAAGTGGATAACTCCAATTACCAATATTTTGATAAGAAATAAATCAGTTATTCGACGGCCATCGTCAATTTCTTCCTATGCATATGTATCCCACATTTTAATTGTTCTTATAAAAGATTAGATTTAATTTCGCTGTGTTCCTCTTGGGAACAAGTGTGTGTTATTCTTTTATTCTCGAAATATGAAGAAATCGTTATTTGGTCTCGGTTTTTTGATATGATTTTTTTTTTGAAGATATTCTCTTTCGTTTGTGAAACGAAGAAGCGAATTGTGAAAACGAGAGAATAACGAAAGTTCGATGAATAATCTCTTCGATGAAGAATGAAAAATCGTTGGAAATTTGTTCGAAGAATTGATTTAGTACAAGACTGATTGTAGAATTTGTGTTGTTATTAAACATAGAAGATATTACGACACAGGTTTAAGTAAGGACTGTTTGATTAAATTTCATTCGTGCATATAATGACGTTAATGTTAATATGTTCAGAGGTAGAAAAGAAGGACTTGAGGTTGTTAAAGAGAAGAAAGAAAATAGTTTCCTCCTTTCATCATGGCCGGAACACGGTCGAATGCTAGAGTACCATTCCATTGGCAAACTTCCTTGGAAATTCAGGCTGCAAAGCAGAAACTTTTTTTAATTTCATTTACTCTAATTTGTAAAGTAACTTTTCAATAGTAATTCTCTTGCAGCCGCAACGGACGATAGGAAAAGAGAAATGTTGGTGGAAAGGGACAGAAGGGAGTGGAAAAGAGTGAACGACAAAATCAAAGAGTTTTGTTATCCAATCGGATCTTTCTATTTTCATTTCACTTTTAAAGATAAATAAAATTTAGTAAATATCCCTCGAGTGTATACACGATATGATAAAATATTGTAAAGATTAAAACGGACCGTATTAAGACATTTGACGGGGCAAATTGGAAGATAGCGAAAGTGGATCCCTCGTTGGCGATCCTTCGAAGGAAAAACAAGAATCGAGGGAGGTAAGAGGATAGAGGTGGAAGAGGGATTCCCCGAAATCGTGCGGGATTAATCCAGAATGGCGTGCCGCAGGCGCAATTACGAGCGCAAACAATGGCGCTATGACAGCGTCATTGTCCTGCATATGATATTAAAAAGAAGAGAAAAGAAAAGGGAGGGGAAGAAGGGTGGAAGATAGAGAAAAAAGAAGAAAATGTAAATGTCCCTTAGTTTATAATCACATGCTGCGGAATATCTGAGCTCGCTCGGAATTCGAGGTTGTAATTTAAAATGGCGGACAAGAGGAGCCGTTTATCGGCGTCCGATATCGCGAGTATAATAATTACCATCTTTTTTTCCTCTCTTTCTCTCTCTCTCTCTCTCTTCCTCCCTCTCTCCACTTTTAAACACTCATCCGCGCGAATTCCACACACGTCCATGTCATTTTCAATTTAGAAATTCAATGTTATATACACAGAGCCGGCACGTTTCGAAGCGCGGAGGAAATTCCGCGTTACAAACGCGGGCGTCGCTTTAACCGCGGAATTATACATTCAGAAAAGGTCCTCGCTGAATTCTAAATTCGTTTGCATTCCACCTTTTATTCTTCCTACGTTCAATATGTAACACGGCGAGATTAAGTCGCGGGGAGAAAGTCGGCCGGGCAAATTTAATCCCTAACGTTTCTTACTCGCGGACCCTTTTACAACATCCCAGGAATTAATTAATTCGTCTTTAACTAGAAACCTTTCAACGGATGGAGAATCTCCCCCCTCCCCTCCTCTCTTTCCTTTTCTTCCCCTTTCTTTCCTCCTTCCCGCTTTTTGTCGGAAAGCTTCGGCTATTGGTCGGTATTTAATTAATTGAGAATAATCCGAATTCGTCTCGATCCAAGCCAACTTACCCTCCCTCCCCCCGATCTTTGTTTCCCCCCTTTTCACTTTCTCTTTCCAATTCTGCACCGCTTCTTCCAGTAGTTTCTGGCGCCTATTGTTCTTGTCTCCGGAGCAATCTTCATATCAAAAGGTATTTCATAATTGCGCCGTGTGGAAAAGTATTTTTCCAGTGTTATAGTAATACGAGATCGAATTTTGGAGCAACGGTGAATCAAAGGAGATATTGGAGATCGGAAGCAGATTCTAATCCGGTGTAATTATCCTGATAATTATAACGGTATGAACATGTGTGATCAAAGTGGAAGTGAATATCTGTGAGAAAAGAGAGCGTTAAACCGTTCCATTTTGGCCTGATGAAAACACTCGAGTCCAATTGAGCGAGTCACCCTGTTATTTCGAGTAATGGCGTGTGTTTATGCACGCGAAGTAACTAAACTTACTTACCTACTCCTCAAACCGAACGAACCTAACCCTAACCTCGTTTCTCGCAACGATATCCCGTTCCTCTTCCGCTCGTTCGTTTGCAAGTTCCTCCTTCCTACTGTGAATAATAATAAGATTGGACTCGTTAGAAGTTTCATTAGAGCTTTGTTTGTTTATCGTATTTAACTCGGATAGTTCTAGAGATGAAACGAATTAGCAATTTCGAGGCACAATTAAAGAATAAGGGGATAAATGAAAGATTACGAGGGGGAGAAAAAAAAGAAAAAGAAGAAAATATCGTCAAGAATGATTTTGATAATTTCAACGAGCCTTTTAAATCTTTAAATCGATGAGATATAATTTTGAAATTAATTATCTTTTCTACTATTTCACGTCTTTTCGTGATGAGTTGCATTATGTTAATTTGAATTTGATAATTTCGTACGAAAATTTATATAATTTAATAATTATTACTTCCTCGTTTATCCATGTGCAATGCATAATTACATTTTCTACTAAATCACCAGAATTAATATTTGTACTAAGAATAATTTATCTTAACTGGATTTTCCTTATCAACTGTTACGTAATATATCATGTTCACTTATTTGGGATGTAAATATTCTCAAAAAAAAAAAAAAAAAGAAAAATTCTACGTGTTTCCCTTCCTTTCACGAGCGAAGGATACGATATGAAAAGCATAAAAAATTAACTTTGACGTCGATTGCCAAAGAAGACAATGATTTATTATCCTCTTGAAGCGCTCCTCCCTTTTTTGTCCAGAATTGCGTTTGAATTCGTTTAATTTTAGAGGAGTAATTAGAAAAAGAAGAAGAAAAAAAAAGGGAGGAAGGGAGGAGAAGGGACGGGCGAAATCGGAGAAGGAGAAATTCGAGCTGGCAACATGAATATCTTTTTATCTCTCGACGGCCGTACTCGAAGCTAGGCGTAAGTGCCCATTCATACCGGCATTCAAATTGCGAGATGGAAGCTCCGGAGCTCCATTATTTTTTATGGTGAATACGAAGAAAGGGAGGTGCTCGCGTTTGTACTTCTCGAAGTAATTACATCCCGCGTTGATCGCCGTGATTTTTTTAATTTCGCAATGATTCGCCCCTCGTCCCTTTGTTCGCTCGTTTTTCAACCGGGCAAGCATCCTCCTCCTTCCATTCCTGGTCTCCCGGTGATGTCTTATTCTTAGAAAAAATTGTTTACGATGCAGGGATGAATTGGATTTTTGAGTATGGAAATTATATTCCGCGGATAATTTCTAGAAAAATATTTGATTTCAATCTTTCATTCTGAATAATTCAATAAATTGTTGAGCATAAATGTATCTTAAATCTCGTTACAATTGGCAATTATTGAGATTTGGAAATGAAATTCTGAATATTTAACTTTCTTCGGTGCGTATCTGATATCGATACTCTTCGACAATTTTTCGTAATTATTTCTTTACACTGTGAATTATAATAATAAAATTAAATAGTTACAGACGAAAGAAATATTATCTATCGTTAGTCTGCGTAAAAATATGAATTTTTGATGGATGGGATTTTCCTGGGATAAATGAGCTCAAGAACCAAAACATCGAAATCCTTTTATGATATTTCTTCAATACGCATCGGTGTATGCGCACGCTTTGCGATAGTATTCAGAATTCGTTTCTTGACGATAATAACGCAGCGGCAGGCAGAGAGGCATCAGCGCGCATGCCTTTAGGCGATATAAGTTCTTCACAATGAAACCGGAAAATTAAATTCCAGGCCTGCCAGTATTCAGCAACTTGCTTCTACGCACCTCTGCCCCACTCACGGCGGTGACGTTAGCACGAAAATAGAAAGGAAGGAAAAGGGATCACCTACTTGTTAGAAATCTCTATTGATTTGGCCCTTTGTCAAAGTGAAAATTCATCTGTACGCACGGCTAAACGTATTCTACGTATCAAAGCGATTTCGAAAAGAACGTAATTGGCTTCTTGACTCGGGTATCCAAATATTTTATCATTCTCCAAAATACAAGAGATCGAACACGATGTATCCGATTAAAAAGATTTATACATTAATTAAACGTATGTATTTAGAAGAATATTTAAAAGTAATAATAAAGTGATTTCTCCACCGTTATAAAAGTAAAAAAAAGAAAAAAGTAGAAGAAGAATTAAACTTAATTAAAAGCATATGATAATCGTAATAAAAATTCCATCCTGCCAATCCTCTCGTCATAAATTAATCGCACGGGAACAATGAAATTTTCCGTAAACGCGTAAACGTGTCAATTCGTAGAATCGATATCGAGCCGTGAACGAGGAGCCGCGGACGTGGATTTAAACGGGATTCGAGACACGGCATTTTAGGTGGGAATCGATAGAAGAATCGGTACGGTGGTAAATCGATTATAGGGGTTGCCACCTGCATCACGCCGTGGGCGTATTTCAAATAGGAGGGGAGGCACGAGAATGGAAGCTGACTTATTATCGCGACGACTGGGTAGATTGGCCCGCGGTATGAATGATAAATCTCCACTAGGCAAATACAGTAATTTAACATTCGCTAACGAGTCATCTATATGGTAAACAGAGGGGTCCGCTGGCAGCTCACGGCCGCCTATACCGCAACCACCTCTGCTGCCACAATATTAAATACCTCTCGCCCGCGCATGGATTTAACCGATGAGCTAACATTTGGGCGAGTTCCCAAATTCACTTTTACCACGATACACGCCACCGTTGCACCGGTGGTGGAAAGGACGTGTTATTTCATTCCTCTCCCTGGAATAATATCTATCGGCCTCGGACCAACGAAAACAGCTGGCCTTCTCGCCGCCTATTTTGCCCTATAACTTTTCGATCCCTCGTGCATCATAGACAAAAATACGTGCAAGATGCTGCTCGTATCGGTGCAAAAGTTTTCACGGGCTTCGTTCGTTTTTTGGGGAAGGTAATTTATTTTCTGAATATGTAACGATGATATTTTTCTTGTAACGATAGGAAATTTAGTAATTGCATTCCTTTTTTTGTAATAAGTACTCTCATCTATACGAGGAAATAATTAATTTTGTAAAATATTGTTGGGAAGCGGATTGGAATATGTTAATATCTTTTTAATATTTTCCATATAACGTTATATAAATAATATCAATTCGTTACTAAGAAATATCAAATTCTTGGGAAAAGAATTATTATCGCATAATTACAAACCTCGTTCTTTCAAGAGCTTACTTATTCGTATAAGTAAGAAAGCTTTATCATCCGCAGATTCTGATGACAGTATCAATTTTCAAGGTCCAACTCTGGAAAGTCTTTTCTTCCAAGAGCAGGAGATGGCTCTTCGATAAAGCTTTATCGAACGAAAGGAAAGCCGGCTAGGTATGCCAGGGCCATTTTTCCATAGCTTGATCTATGGTATCAATTTGACCGCGGCGAATTCTTGGTTGACGTTCGAAATCGTTATTTATTACTCGCAAGTCGATGGAACACTGAGCCAACCGTGAAACGAATCCTACCGAAAGATCGAAAGTGAACGAAAGATTTCGTTTTTCGCGCACTTATAAGTTTAATATTAGCTTCCAAAACGTGTTTCAATTTCACTATTGATGAAATTTGTAGTACGAATTTATTGGGGAAAAAAAAGAATTATTGAAATTTTTTGAGGGATTAAAATATAAAAAGTTTTTATTTCAATTTTGTATAAAAGCTATTTTTAAAGGTTCATCGGGATACGAATTTTCGCGAAAGATTTCAAAATGATTTCTCTTCTAGTTCCGCTCCAGATTGGACATTCTCCAAATTACTACCAATTTTAGGACAGTATGTTGGCACGATGACATCGAATGTGAAATACGCACCTATAGATCCAATTTCACTGTAATATATCCTATATCAAGGAGTCTTATTCCAGAATATTTGTCAAACTCCTCTCCGTTATAGCTACTATTTTTTCTAAAAATTCGATCGTGTTTGCGCATTCCCTGCAATGTGACTAATAATTATTAAAATTAATATATATTTTACTTTAAAAAAAAATCGGAACATTCGTCGCTTTCAACGTTTTTAATCATTCAACAAATATTAATTAAAAGATGTACGGAAAATTCGATCGATAATTAAATCTCTCTTTCAAAGATTATTGATTAAATCCGGAAAAATTACTCGTTTATTTACAAATATTAAGAAAATTATGGAAGGAAAATCTTGATTATTTTTCTTCTAATAAAAATAAACAATATATCTTGGAAACAAGAAAAGAATTCCGTCGAGGCAATGCTGTCGAACTGCACTCTTAATGAGACTGACATCAAAACTTAGATGTTAGACACGGAATGAGTACGTTGTTAATTCTGCACTACAATTTTCCAGAAGCACCAAGCCTGTTTCCTAGCACTAATTGCAGTTATACTTTCATACGTTCAGGTTGTTACAGCGTTTACCCCTGCCTTCCTTTGAAGTATACTTCACGACCGAGGCACCCTCAGAGTCAAGGTGAAATTTAACGAGACCTCTGTCACGGTGAAGATACAAAAGCTAAACGCGAGACGCATCACAAACCTCATATAATTGGCCGAGAATTTAGCAGGCGGTAAACAAAGCGGATGCACCAGCCCGTGAAACCGCACTGTTTCTAGCTCGTGTGTCCGAGATTAAAGCGGTTTCCATATTCGCCAAAAATTTATTTTAGCCTAATTTGCACCCGCAAAAATATCCTCGTCTCGTTTCCCTTCTCCACGTTTTATATTTAATGTTAATATATAAATCGCTCATCTTCAACGGTAACTGAAATACAATTGAATATTTCTTTTTTTTTTACTTTATAATATCTTTTCAAAAGATCTTTGAAATCTTAAGAAAAAATTCAAAGCATAGATACAAGTAGCTGCATATCCATTTCTTTCAAAAGAACGATGATCCAAATGTATATAAATTCCTTATTCATTCAATACCATGAATTTCAACTCAAAAAAAGTAGACTTTATTAAAAAATACTCTCATTGGAACTACTATCGAAAGAACCCTTAACGCCTAATCGATCAATTACAATCGAATAATAACTATTCGACAAGGGGCATCCACCCTCTCGCAAAATGCATAGTTTAGCGGATAGATCGAGCAACGAGTTACATCGGTTTGCCCGGGACGAAATCCAGGATGGCGGCCCTTTCTCCAGAAGGCAGAAAACCTCAAGAAAGATTTCGAAGGTTGGGGTAAGAGCGAACCGCTGTACCATGCAATGGATCGGATTAAATATTATTATGAGGAGGAACGAGACGTGTCGTGCGCCACGGTACACCCTTCGTTCCTCCTTAAACCGCCCCTCCTGGCCGCCCCTCCTCCGCGTGTCTCCTCGCTCGAAGAAGCTGCGCCCGAGCCTGGTGAAACCGAAGTCTCGAAAGTTTGGCCCCTTCCCAACGGTCCCGCCATCAACTACACCGCGAGGAATGCATTTTTCATATCCCCGCGATATTATCGCTCCCGTTGGTTGTATTAATCGGTTTGGAAAGGGAAATAACGAAGGGAAAACTTCGCGCCGCTACGAGGTGAATTCCAAAAGAATTATGTAAACGGGAGGGGATGGGTAGGGGATGGGTGGATCGCGTATTAGATCGTGGTTACGTTCGAAACAATGTACACTCCAAGAAAAAAATATCATCATTTAATAATTTAGAATATACGGTATGAATTATAATAATTTACTTTGTTATATTGTTTTCTTTTTCTTTCTTTTTTTTTTTTTGTTACATAATTTGAACTCGGATATAAGGGAATGTAAATCTATATTAAGAATACGATATAAAACGAATCAATTCATTGAATTTTATGTTGAAACATTTATTAAGTTTCACATTCATTCCGTGAGTTATATCGTTTTAAATAATAATTTCGATTTATAACGAAGTTCTTCTAGAATTTTACGTTAAAATGATCTAAAATACGATATACTAATTTATTGATAATATGTTAATAAATGGCGTAGAAATAATTTTTATAAATATAATTATACATACTTGTAAAATTCAATTACGAGAAACGATTGGCACTATTAATGCGGAATCGACTCGTCTCTAGATTCACGAACGATGCACAAATAAAGGTCGTCGACTCCCTAATAGCACAATACAGGGGAAAAAAGATCGGAAAGAAAGAAACCGGGCTACCGATCGACAAGTAATTAAAGCCGCTCGCGAATCAAAGAGCGGTGGAATTTAAAGATCTTTTCTTCGCCTTTGGAAACGACTTCCTTATTCATTGGCCGGGGATATCCATCGTCAACGACTATGTCTACCGATATTCGAGGAGCAGAGAGCTCTCCCGATTGCTCGTTAAAGGATCGGGGACGATCTTCCTCGCGGAAGCGTAGCTTCATTCCAGGAACGATAGTCACCCGATAATTCCAGTGAAGAGCTCCAATAATTTTGATATGTAAATACAAGGTGGTATCCTTGCCTCGGGATATCGACCTGATTAAAATTTCCCAAGACAAGGATTATCGTGAATCCTTAGAGGTTGCCTGCCCAGACGTCTTATCCCCGCTTAGGAATTCTTTCTCCTCCTCTCCCTCCCTGATTTAAATTTCATTGTCGAATCATCGGAACTTTCCGCTGAACAGGACTGTCTCCATTTACCAAAACGTGAAACCATCGCGTTTTATAAAAACAAAGGGAGAGGATAGACTTGGAGACAAAGAAGAAAAAGAAAAATTGATCTTTCGAATCGAAAGTCGAAGTTGGAGCGGGGAAAAAAACGAACGATCCTCAAAAAAAATATCACGGTGCTCGCCATCAAAGGTGGCTCGAGTGAAAACACTTATCGAGAAATAGTATTGAATAAGCTATCTCAAAATATGATCTTCAATTTAACACGGGCTACGCTCCAATTACGAAGCTACCTGCTCGGCTCGCTTTTTAAGAAAAATGTACAACGAAGGTTTTAACGTTGGCGAGCGACCATCTCATAATCTCATTATTCCAACGACGAGCAAGTTTATCGTTTATTATTATCGTGGGAGAGACGAATCGCGAAGGATCGAGCAACGGGAGTTGAAATCGAAAAGTAAGAAAGGAAAAGAAAACTGGAAAAACGATGAGGCGTGCGGCCCCGATAAGGGGTGAATGAACAATTAATAGTGAAGATGGAATAAGAAGTGCGAGCGGCTCGAGTTATAATGACGAGGCATTAAATAACAACGAGAACCGTTAAGGGATGACGAGATAAAAACCTTGGTGGATCGTTAGCAGGCGTCTCGGCTATTTCTTATTCTCTCCCCGCCTCTCTCCCCTCTCTCCCCCTTCCCTAAATGGACTCCTCCGCTCCTCCGTCCAACGTCTCTCCCTTTCTCTCCCTCCCCGCGTACCCTCGCCGCGAGATCCTCTTCCATCCTCCCCCGATCTTGGCCTCTCGCTCCGCTTCGAGATTTTCTCTCTTTATCCCAGTCTTCCCGCTCAATTCTCGCGCCCCTTAAAGAAACTTTTAATGTAATTGCCGCGGGACGTGAAAACCGCTGATACCGGTACCCCTGGCCCTGGAAGAAATCCGATCCGTGAAAATAAGTCGAGATAGCGTCCCACCTAAAATCCCACCCACTTACCCTCTTACGCTTCGCCGTTTCCTTCGATCTCGTCTCTCTCCCTCTCTCTCTTTCTCCTTTCACACCCTTGGGAGAGGTCTTCTCCACCTTTTCACCACCCGCCTCCACCTCGGTTCATCGAAAAATTGTTTCATCCGCGATGCCTCGTTTAATTTCCAACTTTCTCCTTCGCCTGGAATAACGCTGGAATCACCGATCGAAATACCCCTGCGTCATCGTTTTCTTCTACCTCTTTTATCTAGATAACGGTCATCATTGTGATGGAAATACTCTTATCACTTTCTACGTGTCTCCTTTCCATCGATCGAACTAGTCACGAAGTTGAAGAAAAAAAAAATATCCTTCGTACAAATAATCATGCAAGTTGAAAATATTCTCTGTCGTGAGATAACAGTCCTCATTGACATAGATATTATCCTCTGTCATCGCTTTCCATTGATCTCCTTCGATCTAAATCATCACTGATGGAAATATCCTCTATCATCGTCGATCCTCGTATACGAGAACATACCCCCGCCCCACCGACGAAATTGTTCGTCGTCAGTCACTTTGTCGTCAATGACAGATTGGCGGCGCGTGGGTCGCGGCGTGGCCGCTTCAACGCGCTGGAAACAAAACACCCCTACCCCTTGTTTTTCAAACGATTTAGGCGTTGTTTGCCCGCTGCTGGACGCATCAGAGCGCGAAAAAACGGGCCGTTTATTCCCGTGGAAAATCTCGGAATTTTCGGTCCCGCCGGGAATGAGCGGAACCGAACATTTGACACGCGCCCAGGTCGAAATTGATTGCGTTACACGTATCGTTACTTCCTTCGTCGACCACGTGACGTATCCGTCATGTTTCAACGTTACATCCGTCCATATGCTCGAATTTGTTTCTCTCTCTCGATCTGTGATTTAACTATTTCTAAAATCATTCTGTATCATTCGACGGCTTTTGTCTCAATAACTGTTATTTTAAGACAGGAGAAGTAACGTAGAAGTAAATATCAATCTCATCTTATTCCGTCTTTCAGATGAATTTTATACATCTGAATATAATAATTGATTATATAAATATAGTCGATCTTTTATTCCAATTTTTTCTCATTACACAATCTCATTTTTCCTAAATTCCGATCCCAACTTAATCATAAATTTATTTCTCGTCATCTTATTCCTTACACGTCGCTGGTTGTTACTGGACACTTATCCTATCTCCCTGTCTACCTGTTACGTAACGATAACTACAACACTAATTTCCTACGTACTCTCCACTTATTGCCCATCCACGAATCTGGATCTAGCACGCGCAACACGTACACGAATATATATCCCTCTCTCGGCCCAACACTCAGGACGTTGAAGTAACGAAAAGAGGCCCGGTGTTCGCAACGGCGAAATACCTCTAACGATATTATTACACGGTTCATTTAAGTTAGATAACAACAACTGTATAGCCGAGTCGGTGGCAAGGTAACAGGCAGCGTGCTACAATATCCGCTACATCTCTCGCCTGCAGCCTAATTACTTTCCGGCCTCCGGTACCAACGCTCGTAGAACCAGGGCAGAGTTACAGACACCGTTACCTCCATCGACTTACCGCCGCCATTCTCCATGTAACAGTCCACAGTTACGTTCCCAGACAGACGGTCTGCATTCCTCTTGGAAACGTTGGAAGGATGTCGAAACGGAACGCGCATCGATCTTCACCCGAAAGAACGATAATCATTCTTTCTTTTATTCCACTTCTTATGCCCCAGTTTAATTAGTTCCCTGATAATACCTTCTATCTCTTCCGCGCGGTGGAAAGAATTATTTTTTCCTCCCTATCGTACCTACGATGTTACTATCGTAATATTTGGGCCTCGATATATAACACGATAATTCGAGTTACTCCAAGATTTCATTGATGATGAGAATAATTATGTTTCATATTTCGCATATGGAATGTTAATTCCTTGAATGAGTATTTTGGGTTTTCGTTTTTTGATATATATATATATATATGTCCGATATAGGCTCGATACATTTAATATTCTAGATATCAAACGAATGAAGATAACTCTCCATAATTCCAACAAATCGTTAAATTACTTAATAAATAAGCTAGACCTCCGCGTACCAACTTCTACTGTATTTGTTTCCTGTCCCTGAATCGAATATATTCTTCGTGCATATTAATCACGTACCGAAGCTTATTCGTTCAAGTAAAAATTGTCGATATTCTCAAAAAATTTCCACTCGTAAAAAAACAGAGCGTTTAACGTCGATAATCGTGGAATCGAACCGGTTCGATCCGGTACAAAAAAGGGAGGACAAATCCTGGTCTAGCCGGTGTTGAAAAAATAACGAGTATTTGGGAATCGACGGGTTGAAGGATCGTGAAGCGAAGCAGGTTGATGACCATAACTCGCCACGCCGCTGCCCTTCTACTCTACAAAGTTTCGTGTCGATTTTCCAGGGCAGGTTTCCAACCAGAAAACGATTCGAGCCGTTCAAGTCGTATGTTTGTTTTGGAACTTGCGCACCGTCGCTTTCCAGACCACCGGCGGCCCCCTCCTCCCTCCAGCCGCCATCTCGACTCTTCACCCAGGCAACCGGCAATATCTCGTGCCACCCACCCATCCGCCCGGCCGATGGTGGCTGGGTGAAAGAGCACCCTTTTGGGGTTTGTGATGCGTGCAGATGGCCGTGCACAGGGAAATCACGCGTGGCTGCGCTCAACTGCACGGTTGCACCGAATACATGCCCGACCACCGGCCAAACGTTCGACCGACCAACACCAATTAAGCCAATGACGTTCTCCGACACCGATGATAATGGTAACGCTGCATTTTCACTACCCTGTATCCTATAACGAGACACCAAAGAATCACTGATACGGGAGGGGGTGGGAAAAAGATAATAGACGAGAATTTCGGATGCGGATGGAAACTCGTTTATCGCGATCAAACATTAACCTTTGGTTAATCGGAGTTAGAATTGCTTAGCTGATCGAATCGCTGATTCGATTGATCATATTCGCATATTTCATCATTTCTCATCATATTGTAGACATCTTTATATTCAACGAGAGAATTATTAATTATATTCTCTCAAAATATTAATATTCGGATAGGATGTAAAGATTATTGCTTCATATTTATTTAGTATTCATTCTTCGCAAATATAAATTTTTGAATGGATTAAACAGATTAAATAAAATTCAGCATCATTGAAGAGTATCGGATAACATTCAAGTTAAATTTTGCATTCACATTAAAAAATATTGTATATTAATAATAGAATCGACTGTCCAAACATATTGTGAGTAATCTCTTTTCTCTAATGTTTATCGTACTGATATCTTGTCTCAAGATAATACATTTAAACTTCAAAGTAAACTGCAAAATAATTACACAAGATCGCATTTCAATATTCGTCGATTAAACGTCTTATTGCAGATATTTTTGAGTCTTGTACTCTCTATAATAGACACTCCCTTGCCTTTAATCCGGATAATAGTGTTGCTAAGTAATTAAGCTCTTTGTCTTTTCCGTCTTCTCGTATTTAGTTACAAAGAAAATGTCAAGAAGCTTCGTGACTTGTTGCACGAACTGCCATATCATCCGATGAAGCGTCCCGTATAAAAGTTAAAGCATCTTATTCGTCACGAAAGGACTTCCCTTCTTTGTAATAGATCACGAGACTAACCGTGGAAAACACGTTCCTTTCTATCTTTCCACCTTTCTTTAACTTTCAACCATTCTCGTGAATTATTTTTTTAATAGTTGCTTCTCTCGCTTTAAAAAAATTTATAAATTTTAAAAATTTATAAGATTTGTTCCGCCTTGTTTCATCGTGCATGGACGATCAATTTCTCGAATATTTATTTCTTATTACATCGAGTTGCCCTAGTTAGAACTTCTGTTCACTGTATTACATAGCAATAGTTCCCAAAGGAGAGTGGTAAAGTAGGATCGCTTCCCTCTTATGCACCATTGGGAATCACGTTGTGTCAATTTGGCTTCCAACATCGTAAACTACAATTCAACGATACACGTTCTTTAATCAAATTTTATCTTTTTAATCTTTCCGATCCTCTCTCGACCTCTTTATCAATTTTTAATGACACAACGTTCTTTCTCGTTAATTCGATTGAATGTATTTCAAATTTATAACAGCAGACAAATTTTTTGTTTTATACAATTTTCTTCAAAAATTGGTAAAATATTAAAACACTATCCTAAATTTTCACTATACTTATAATTTTCAATTTTTTTTTTTTCATATAATTGCATACATATATATATATATATACACGCGTATACGATAACTAATACAGCAGTACAATGCTACCCCACTAAGCAGCACGTGACTCGAATCAAATATGCATCTATAAATCCCTTCATAAATATTTCTATAAACGAGTTAACGCAAGAGGTAACTCAATTTCGTTCCGGAGAAATAAATAACACCTTACCGTTACAAAGATTTAAACCGTTCAACGGAAAAATTAGTGGATCCCACGAGGACATCGATTCATCGAGATGGGTGAAGGGACCGATGCCTTTCAGTGGCAATGACCCGCGAAATTGCTTTACGCAATCGGCCATTATGCGTCTGAAAATTTCGCGAGGCATTCGAGATCAGCCTGCCGTTTGATGTGATACGAATATTATATATTGTTCATTGTCGGCCGCGTTTGATTGCACCGATCGCGCAATTATCGACACCCCTTTGTCCTGTAATAAAATTCAACCACACGCATCCGCGCGAGGGGAGGGATGCGCCAACGTATCTGCGAATAAACTGTTTTCGAGCGTGTGTGGAGGAATGCGAGCGAGAGAAGATCGATGGAATAAGACACAGCACTTTAAAAGAAAGATAATTAATAATAAGGTGGGTTTCTATGTTGACATTTGTACGAATTCGATTCGAGAATTAAAAAATAATTTCGAAATCATGATAACTCCAGTTTAATCTAGAATCGAGAAATCGGATTTGCTTATGATTCAAAATTAACGCTATTAATTTCCAATGTTATAATTCTATGAATAGTTTTAGGGTCAATCGGTGACATTCCATCTTTCATTTGTGAATACCATTATTATTCGATCCTGAGATGATTATTAATAGCGTTCCAGGATTTCGATTGCGTAGATTACGAACGATTGCATTGTTCTCAAAACGAGTATTGTCTCTCTCCTAATTCATAGACATCGCATATCGAAATATCAGGGATCGGGAAAATCTCACAGTGACTTCTCACTGTTGTTATATTTAAAAGCGTGCGCATCATTGCGTGCGATCCAGATTTATAGAAAGGGAGAGGGTGGATAGTGTGTAACGGAGTGGTTGAATTTGGAGGGAAGAGCACCTTTTAGGAGCTTAGAGATTACACTTGGGACGAGCTAGTAGTAATGCAGAGGTGAGTCTCACAAGAGCAAGCCGCTCATTCCCACGAAGGATTCGACAGAACTTATAATACCTACGATGTGGGATCGGTTGCGGCACGCTTCTACCACCTACTGTCACCCTCTTGACGCTATCGTTTCGCTTATAGACACCCTCCCTTTCCTTGCGTCGCTACGCATTCATAATTCAATGTCAAGCACCACTTATCGGCCTCTTCGACCCTTTAACCCTTGAACGAGTTTGATTTATTCCTCTTTTCTTTTTCATGACAGCCTCCATGGGAAATGACTGTGTAAAATATAATTACTATCACTAATCGTTAAATATCGAAACGAATATTCTTCTTCGAATTTTCATATTTGATTTCAATAATTTTTCCAGCAAGAAAATCTTAAAGATCAATGCGTCGAGGACGATAGAGAATCCGACTTAAAAATCTTTCTGAATTCTGACTAAAAAAAATTTTAAGTAAAAGTAACATTCGAAAAAGATGTTTATCATTTCGTCGAGCGGGAAACGAGCATCGTTGTCTATAGAATATTAGGAGTCAGGGATGAGGGACAAGAAAAAAAGGAAAAGAATTAAGTGTCGCATCGAACCGCAAAATCTTCTCCTCGGTTGGATATATACGGGGAACGTCATTTAACGCGAGAAATACTTTGAATAGCAATATCCATTATCGCGAAGTTACACCCGAACGAACACCTCGTTCCGTGGTAATCCGATTAGGGCTTGAAAGACAGAACGAGAGGGGCCATCGAGTCGAAGACAGATCGACGAGGACGCGTACAGGCAGGAATGGAAGGGACCAGGAGACGATAAACGGATAGAGGATGAAGATGAAAGAAAGGAGGAGAAGCATTCTTCAAAGTAGACGAGAAGTATCGCCCTCAACAGTAACAGGAGGGGAGGGGGGTATTGCTTTAATCCGCCTTGGGAGAAAATCTTGTAAATAATCGAAGCAATTATCCGACCGAGGCCTGAGCGACACGATACGAGAGAAGTGTGGGAAGGAATCCTCTCTTCTATTCGAAAATAAACGGTGAAATAAAAGTTTTGATCGGCGTTGTTATCAGCGTTCTATCGAATCGATTGATAATATCGGCTCGAGTAGATGAGCCCCCATGCCAAAAGCGTCTCTCCTCGCAATGTTAAGGAGATGTCTCCTACGTGTTTAGCTGTCTCCACGCTACGGGAAATTGCTGCGCCGGAAATTGGGTGGCAGACCTCCCTGCGCGAGTGTTTGACGTCGAGCGATAAATTGAAACTTACTACGACTGAGAAAGATTCACGTGGTGATATTTTATGAGCTCGGCGCGAACAATGCCCGTCATATTCTAACATATCGATTCTTTCGATTTATAAATAAATTTTTCTATTTAAAATTTATATATCGATCATCTTGGAAGAATCTGTGAAGACTGATGAGAAGAAATTCTATTGAAATTAAATTTTCTTCCAAATAAGTTTTTAAACATTTGCGAATTGTTTTCGGATCTTTTTTTATTTTTTTCGAGAAAAATAAAAAATCAAGTCTGAAGAATAAAAGATTTAGAGCTGTGCATGGGAAAGAGGTCAATTACGATTAATAAACTATCAATTGTCATGCAGTGTACAACTTTCTGAAATAATTCCGAGAATTTTATCGAATAAGTGACATCCAATGTATATTATATACTCATAGTTTCAAGTGTACTCAACGTAGCAGCAACGTATCTACAACCTCTTCAACGCTCTCTCACTTACTTTGCGAGAACTGTTGCGTATTCGCACAACAATCCCGGATCGTGTAATGCGCCGACGAAAGCTTTCCCTGCATGAATACCCAAGTATGCAAATGCCACCACGGCATTAGACGTTTCTCTTCGCCTTCGAACATCACTCGAGGGTCCTTTTCGTTAGACGTTTCTCTCCCCTTTTCCTTAGCTAACGCTACCGTATTATAGGTAAAGACTCTTTTCCTGAGATCGACTCCTTGAACAACATTGATACATATTTTATATCTCTTTAACATTAACACTGCTGATATCGTTCGCACATATTGATTTATCAAATCGTAGATTAACTTATAAAAAAATATGGAACATTATGGAAAGTCTTCTATACATTTCAAATCAGAAGAAATCAAATAACGGCACCAATATTCTTCTTTCAAACGGAAAGGAAATGCAAATTCCACTTTAAATAATTCTCCATTAAAAATAGTAGTCTCGAGAATATAACTTTCAAATTCTACCTTCAAATTAAAACCGATACATCTATAACGATAAAAAAAGAATTTGACTTTACGGATTCACTTGAAAAAAAAAAAAAGAAAGCTTGGATAATCGAAATAAATAAATAAATAAAATTCATAGGGCCTCGAATCTTCGATAAAAGTCACGTACGTAGCGATGCGAGAGCCGCAGTCATCTTTCGTCCACTTTAATTGTTCGTGATGGGCAGGGAGCGAAACGTGTTCGACCAAAGCAAACACGTTGAGTGGCCAAGGAGGCGCCTCTTGCACCGGTCGAGATCGACGACTGTGGCGGATAAGACAGTAGGCGTGCCCCGGGTTCACGGGTGCATCGGTATTTATTTTGGCAAGTACATCGAATACGGTCTCCAAAAGGAAAGCCTGTTGTGTGCATGCTGGAAACGCTACAGGCGCAACTGTAAAGGAACGCATTGTGGAAATCACCGATTTCCGCAGTCTGGCCACGTCGTTCGGTATGGGGAGAAGAGAGGGCTGTCTCGTGTTTGCACGATCCACCAGATGCACTGTATATGTATATGTACACGTATACGGGGTGTCTCGGGAGGACTATCGCTTCAAATGATACTTTGGGTTATATAGGTTATACGATTATAGCAATTGTAGCGTATACAGAGTGGAGCGTGTTTGTAATTGGAAACTGTTTTGATTAACCCGCTAGTAATGATTTTAGTTGATAATTGTTTTGGATAAAAGTTATAAATATAGCCTTGAAGATTTTTGATATTATCTTTCTTTCTGCGTGTGCGCCCGTTTCTTTGTCCTCTTTATCAGATCTTTACAAAGTCACGTATGAACTTTCTAACTTTATCTTTCCAAAGTGAAAAATGTGAACTTTATGAAGTAAATCCGCCCATACAAAAAAAGCATTAACTTACAAGTTATTTTGTCTCGTTAAATGTCGTAAAATTTAACGCGAGAAAGATAAAGGACAAAGTGGTACTCTTTCGTCCCTCGTGAATTTTCGACTTAAAATTCGAATATCTTTTAACATACATGCGTAATATATAATACAGTATATAAACATATAGAAGTAATATTTTAATATTATTCATTTAAAATTTTTATGATCGTCTCGGGACAAAACTTAAATATAATTTTTCTTCTAGGAGAAGGAGAAAAAGACTTTCCCTTAAAAATAGACCGAAATGCGCGTAAGAAAATTATTACAGCCATGTGTGCAACATCATAAGCTATCAGTTTAAACGTTATATCTCGAACGAGATATAGTTCGGGACATCATGTACACAGCTGCTGGAATCCGTGTACGTATGTGCACGTGTATCAACAAAGGCGCGTGTACACGTGGACGCAGGGTAGGAAAATCAACGACGATGGGGGAACACGAGGTTCGCCTAGCTCGTCGAGGAGGAAAGCGGATAAGCAGCCTACTAACGAGACGATGGACAAGAGATCACATCCGATGGATCGTGTTTTTGATGAAACGGCCGCGATTTCAACATACATGCCATCAAACGTTAAAGGGAATAAGTCTGAATAAGATTGGGAAAATCGTTCGAGGAAAGATTCAACGATAAAATAAGTAGGAAGAGAGACATGTGTGCTTCTTTCGAGAAAAATCGAAGAATTTGCGTTAATAAATGTAATCATCGAATGAATATTGATAAAAAATAAAACGAAACGGATTTTTTTCGTTCTTTTGATGTTGAACACTTTCGAGATAGATTGAGAGATACGTTACTTTTTACAGTTAAAAATCATCGTCGATATTTCCATCTCGACTGAGTCGTGACAAAGAAGGAAAAGAAGGATGGTATTCTTGCGCAAGTAAACAATCAAAGATTCGAAACACCTGAATCAGAACCGCGGTCGCATTCCTAGCTTATGAAGGGTCGTGCAGCTCGTGGCCCTGGATTCTAGAATCTCAAGAGTCCCGTTCCAAGCTTTCGCTCACAGCCACGGCACTGTGAACCCATGGTAGTCCAAACTGGTGGCAAGTGATCCGTGGAAGGTCGTACCGCTCGCGTTTCGACCGTTTCGAATTCCTCGAACGTCCGTGTTCACGATGGCTATGCCATTTTGTGGTTTCATACCTGAGAACGCCTAGGGACTGGAACCACTTATCGAAGTCCTCGAGTATTCGTATATTTCGCGCCAGGATTCTGTTAGATAATTTGATATCGCATCGCCCCGATCCATAGCTCCGTTTATACGTATAAATTCCGGCTACATTCATGTCCGGCCTGCGCCGGGACAATTGGGGTTGAAGGATCCACCAGATGGTTTTCATTTGGTCAATCGTTACGAATTATTGAGATGTTATTCAAATGTACACTCGAGCCTGTCATATTTGATATCGTAAAAATCCATCCCTGGATATTAAATAATAACTTCAATCGAATGTATCAAGACTTTAATATATTGATTTACGTGTCTCGATTATTTTCCTCTTTCTTTTCCTTTTTTGTAATTACGTTAATAAAATAGAGAGATTTAAAAAAAAGAAAAACCACAGATTCGTTAGAGACGTGAAAATCAAAATGAAATTAAAAGCACAAGAAGCGATACACATAATTTTTCTAAATCGCAAGAATCTCACATTCTTGCAGAGAGTATTGGAAGAGTGCACAGGAAGGAAAGGAACGATAATAATAGAAAAAAAGATTGAAATACGAGGTATTCATGATCTTTCGATCAATTTAGCTCGTGTAGACGAGTATCTGATCCATTCGTGGGATGTGTACATGGTATGAAGACATCGCTGATCCCGTATGACAGGCGTAAACGGGCCAAGCCACGCCGATCGAGCTTGCGATGCAATGAAAAGCACCGTAAGCGGCCATCTCCTGCGGTCGCTTCCTATGCTGAACGGAAGTAATCCCTACGGCGCTATAAACGCGCGTGTACATCACCCGCCCTTGGATAACGTCCACAACGAGAATCAGCTTGCGAACAAACGGCGGCCATTATGTGCTCGTATGAGCTCTTTACGAGGCCTCCTGTCGTAAACTAACGACGAGGGAGGGTAATCTTTTCTTTTTACTCTGATTCCATTGCGTTCCCTGATATTCTTTCTTAGTGAACCAAGCTCTTAGTAGTGGATCGTAAGTTATTGGCAAACGAGGATAAGAGACGCGCGAGTCGATGAAAATTGCATGGACACAGGTGAGTAAATAGACAGTAAATGGAGTTTGAAAATTGTTTGGATATTGATTATGATTTGTCGTACTTTGTTTTTCTTATTTTATCATTTCAGAAAAAAAGAATCGAAATCCAAATATTTATGGAGTCGAAATTCTTTGGAATTTATCGAATGTAAGAAAGAACAGTTGATAAAAGAGAAATAGAATCGTGATTAAAATTAAGAATTTTAAAACAATATATATACATATAAAGAAAACTTCGTTACATGAAGTTTCCATTTCTTCAGAATCATTTTATTATCAATATTTTTACAATGAACACGTCTCATCAAATTTCAACAACATAATTAAGTATAACAGGATATGGATAATGAACTTTTGTTCAACGAAAAATAGTTTTTTTTTTTATTTTGGTCTCGTCATTCGTCTCTCAACGTTTAAAATTCCAACAACTAAAGAACTATAGAGCGAATCGTTTCTTTTTTTAATACACGTAAAGATGATACACAGATTGTAAAAATGTTCTATAAATCGATATGCTTCTAAAAATCGCTCGATAATGCTTCTCACAAAGGGACAACGATTCAATTCGTCGATCACCAACTTTTCGAAGATTCATATTCTTCCTTTCAAAACCCATCATCGACCTTTCTCCCAACCATTCGTCGAAAAATTCGTCCATTCTTCTCTGGAGGAATCCAACCGATAACTTCCTCGCGAATAATTTACCTCGTTATAGTTACGTTTATTATCTTTTTTCTTGCTTCGATAGTCCCTTCAAATCCATCAAGTCTCTTCCCTCTCCCAGATCCATTCCGTCTCCTCCAATTTACTCCTCGGACTTGTTTTATAAACTTGCTCGTCCTCGGATGGCCAATTAGACCTCGAGGAGTCCTCCTCGACGTCCGATGATCTCAGACCAAATTTGTTGCTCTCGAAACTCTTGCTCCTCTCCGTTGACGAAGATTCCGCTCCCTCCGATCTCGAACTCCTCGTCGTGTACTCCTCCGTGTCGCTGCTTCTGCTGTGCGTCAATTCCGTATCATCGTCGGGAGACGCGTCTGTGCCCTCCCCGTAATGCTGCTCCCCACCGCCTTCCTTTTCAACCTCTTTCGACGCAGGATCCTCGTCCCTAGATCTCGCCGTCTCCGCTTTAGATTGTTCTTTCGGTTCTTTGATCGTATACGCGGAACCATCCTCCTCGGAACGAGATTTCTGCATCTGCCAAGCCTTCTTGAACGGATGTTCCCGTTCTTGCTGAACGAGCTTCGGTCTCTCCACGACAAGATATTCCGGATCTTCCTCGCTGGCCTGGCTCTTTACGATCGACTCGCGTTTGTACAGGCCCGTGGACGAAGATCTGGGCAATCCTTCCCCGCTGTCTTGCCTCACAACGTTCCATCCAGATTCCGTCAGATCAGAGTCATCGTCCCGGGCAAGCTTCGAGAGATCCTGCAAAGACTTTTTCCTACTGTCCTTCGTCAGCACGAAGTTATAACCTGCTACGTCGCTGTCTTCCTCCATAGAAGTCATCTCGCTGCTGCTCGCGTAAGACGGCCTCCTCCCCGCCTCCTCCCCCTCTCCCTCCACCTCCTCCCTCGGTGGCGGCGCTCGCTCGCGATACTCCCTTCGCCTAAACGTGTACGCGACATCCTCCTCCTCTTCCTCCTCCTCCTCGCTCCGCTCTTGAGACGAGCCGAGCTGGGCGGCGGCACGCGTTCCAACGCTCACCGTCCACGAGTCCATATTATCGTCCGAGCCGGGATCCTTCAGCAGGGCTATCTTACCCTCAGCCGAGGATCTCCTTCTCGGCGAGCTTAAATCTTCCTCGTCCTCGAAACGGGGATCCCGTTCCCGGATCGCGTGCTTCTCCATAAATTGTTTCCTCCGTATCCTCAACTCGCTCTCCCAATCCTCCTCGTCGCTTATCCTCGGCTCCACGGGCGGATGCCTTTTTTCAATTTTCCTCTGTTGCGAGGATACCTCGTCCTCGTTCTCAGAGGAGCGAGCTCTCCTCGCCTCCCCGTATCTCGAGAGTGGCGGTCTTGTTTGTCTTTGGAGCGGAGCCTCGCGCTCCTCCGATTTTCTCGAGAGCCTTTTAGACTCCGGGCCCCTGGAGGATGAACGTTCCTTACCGACCAACTCCCAAGAACGATAATCGTCCGATTCCGTAATCACGGATCTCCCTCTGGACCTAGATCTCCTGTACCTCCTTCGATCCTCCTCCTCTTCCTCCGCCTCTTCCTCTTCCTCTTCCTCCTCCTCCTCCTCCTCGCTGCCCCGTGTTGACAATCTCTTAGCGTCGAAACTTCTCGAGAGCGAACGCCTGCCTCGCTTAACAGCTTCTTCCCGCTCCTGTTGCATCCTGGAAAAAGTACTACCGGAGACTACGTCGTTTCCTTGCTCTCGATAATCCCTTTGAACGCTTCTGCCCCTCTTCCCTTGCTCCCTGTACTCGTCGCTGTCCCTTGACCACCTCTTGTTCGCATCCTTTGCCCAATCCCTGGCCAAGATCTCCGAGGCCTCCGCCTCGGTTGGCTCGCGGCTGATGAACGATCTCCTTCGGCCGATCGACGCCTTCAAAATCGGCATGTGCACCTGTTCCTCGTCCTCCACGTTCTCGCCATCTTTGTACCTCCTGCTCCCACCGTCGACTATGTCTCGTTGCCAGTCCCAACCGGTCGACGCCACCTCGTCTTCCTCGAACGCTTTCCTCTCCCGCGTCTTCGCCTCCTCCGTCCGCCTCGCGGCTTTCTCGAGCTTCCTCGTCGATCCTTCCTCGCTCGGGACGGCTACTTTCAGGATGTCCGTGCTCTCCATCAGCACGTTCTTGATCTCTTGCATCGGAAGGTCGAAGAGCAAAGTGAGAACGATCGATATCGATATCGTTGCGCCCGCCTCCAACGGATCTAACTGTTAGAAAATGTGGTAATCGAGATTGTCGATGTTGTAATCGTTGGTTGAATTTTAAAAGTACATACGAATCTGTAGAAATGGAATTCGTTGGAGTATCTCGCGGTTCCAACGTTGTAGAAAAATACTATGAATTGGGTCAAGTATACGGCGTACGATATCCTGCTGAAGATTATTAACCAGTGATGTGAAAGGAATCGGTTTATTATACCTGTAGAGAATTAAAAATTAAAATCTGAAGATTCTAGGTTTTTAAAGCAATATATTTCTGTGCGATTAAAGAATAAAGATGAGGATGTAATACGTGTACTGCGACTCGATATATTTTCATAATCGAAGTTGGGAAAAAGGGCAAACCTCCGTGATTCGTGTAGCACGCAAACACGATCCAAGACAAAGCCAAAGCTGACACGACTGGACTGATCACGATGTAATTAGTTGCTTCTACAACATCGTAAACGTAGTCCCTTCTGGCCAACTGCCAGGGTGATCCTAACGACCACGATGCCAATGCCATTGCGATCAACCATCCCAAGATCACTAACACCTGAAATTAGTCCATCGAGTCTGCTGATCTCTGGTCATGATCTTGGAATTATGGAACGAAAATTCATGAAAAACGTTTCGAAAGTAAAATTTATCTGAATAGTATCCAAATTGAATAATATTCTATAAAAATAAGGATTTCATATACCTTGGGTATCCTTACTTCTGGTCCAGTGTAACGTAATAGCACGCCAAGCGTTACACCGAACAGATATGGCGTGATTCTGTATATAGGTACTATATAAACTAAATTGACAGTCTTATAAATGTGTTTCAATCTAAAATAAAAGAATCAGTAGTCGAGATTAATGCGAAGTGTGAAAAAATTGAAAAATATTATATTATATACTTACGACATTCCGTGGAAAACAACGATAGAAAGATAGTTACTCATCGTTGTTATGTAACGGAGTGTGGCTGATAACAAAATGAAGAAAAATATTACGAGAATCCCAATGATGGGCTTGCATTGCAAGAAGAATACCAACATGGGTGCTAATAACGATAATTGCACGTCCAAAGCCAAATGATGGGTGTGAGTTGCGCACTATCAGTGAAGAAGAAAAAAAATTTAATTTAATTGTATAATAATGTAGGATTAAAATATTGATATAAATTATTGACAATCTTTTTTCAATTATTTTAAATAATTAAAAAGGAATTAGAATTACCTCTTCTTCGAAGGGTAAGAAATTTTGTATGTACAACAAATTCATCCACGCGCTGCTTTTGCAAAGATCTGCATTTCCTAATATAATGTCGTTCCATTGTGGTCCCGATCCGGTATGCTCCATTATAAATGCGTACCAAAACACCACTACGAGTAACATTGGGGTGAGTCTGAACAACAAGTAACAACGAATAGAAAAATCAATATTTTTCCAAAAAAAAAAAAGAAACGACTCGTACAAACAATAAATGTTCCCTATAAATAAAAATGAAAAATACTATTACGAATTTAGTTTCAAAATTGATATACTTTGTATTACATTTTTAAAAAGCAGAAAAAAATATTGATTTTTCATCAATAATTTAATTGAACGAAAATTCAATTTACGCACACTTTAGTTCTCTATTATTTTTCGTTGTGTATCGTTATATTTCAAATCCTTTATTCAAGAGATTATTAAACAAAATGGCTATCTAAAAACTCGTTTAATAATAAAACTGTCGATTAATCGATAATCAACTTACCTGATATATCTGGCAATAAAACGGCAAAACCAGCGAATCTCACCTCGTGTTATAAACTCGTGTGCCATGTTGAAAGACGTTAAGGTACCGCTAATTAATAAAAACGTGTCCGTGTAAAGAAGTCCACCCCTTAGAATGGTAGTTAGAGGATTGTTCGTCACCTGTTTCAACATCGACATGATTTACGAAAAATCAAAAAGGTAAACGAAAGATAAAAATCAATTAAATTAATAGTTACCTCGGTGAACTCGATTCGATTTGAAAATGGTAACATCGAGATTGTTATAACTTGATGGGAAATGTAAAGCATAATCGTGATGAGCGATCTGATCCCATGAATGCACGGGATCCCACCTTTGCCCGATTCCTTCTTGAATAAGGATCTGACGGTTCTCCGTAAGGAAAAAGACATTATTATTCTCTCCGAATAATTTCCTGCAGAGAACCATAAAAAAAAAATCAATCGTAACATCTCGTTTCAAACATTATTAACTTTTTCTTTTTTGAAATGCGTACAAGCGAAGCTAAATCTTTGTAAGCGCATTAACTTACAGAAAACATATATATGAGAATCTACCTTTTCCTTCCGAAACCACCAAATAATCTCTCACGGTTGCTACAATGGCGAGACAAACGACCATCGCGTAGAAATATCTGTAAAAGAGGAAAAAAAAAATCATTTCATTTCTTCGATATATTCTTTGAGAAAGATTAACAATTTTTTTTTTTTTTAAGAAAGATTAAAACGAGTCGAAAGCGAATTTTTCTTTTTTATATTATCTCAATTTGAATATTTGAAAGTCGTAGATACGGATACATACAAAACACAGATCGTCTCTTTTGAATAGCTTCGTGATTTTTGTTTGACATAGCACATTTTAGGATCGACATCTACTATAAATTGAATTCCTACAGTAGAATTATAGTCGTTCAACGCCTGTTCAACGATGCTTTGGGCGTCCTCCGCGGTGCACGCTGCCGGAAGACACAACGCCCACTTCACGGTCTGGAATCTTGGAATAAAATAACCACTCTGAAAAGTTGAACGTTCGTTACGACACAGATTAGGAAAAAGTTTGATTAACAATAAATTTTAATGAATTTTAATTAATTTAAATCTACTTACATCGTGCATGCTCGCTCTAATAGCGGCACGTGCTTGCATCATATTGACAGGAAGCTTCATGTCTGGACGAGACGGAGACAAGTCTATGTAAGCCAAGCAATATTTCCCTTGGACCTTTATCGTATTTTCATCTAATTTCACGTGCGCCATTACGCCCAAACACTCGTCAAAATCTCCAAATTGATTTACATTTCCTCGCAATAAACCCGATGGAATTTTCGCACTCGAGTCTAACACTGATTCGTGCAAATAAGAAAAATACAAAACTTACAAAATTAGTGTAAAAATCATCCTCTCCCGTTCAATCAATAATTTTTGAAATTTTTCAATTTTCGTAATATGAATGAAAATGTTTACTTACTTTGCAACGCCCATAACTTGTGGCCCCTTAACTGTCGTAGAAAAATTTTGATATGCTGCTGACACTCGAAATTTTCAATGGCTGTGAAATTTGGCACGAAGGTCGGCACGCGTAATATCGCATCGTTCAATCGAGCCAAAGCGAAAGCAGCGTCCACGTGCGTTTTCGTTTTTGCTTTCGTTTCATCTTCTATAAACAATATCATAGTCCTTTCATTCTATAGAACAAAAATTAAGAGAGAAAGAGAGAAAGAGAGAAAGAAAGAAAGAAACAATCGATAATTTTTTCCTCATCTCGTTAGATAATATAATAATATAATAGATTCTGAAAATCAAAACATCCAAAAATGGATATTCGATCTTTCACGATACTCACTGTCGGATCGTTTAATTTTTGAGTCTTTAATTCGAGCAGATTGAGGACTCGTTTCTTTTTTCGACGGTTCTCGCGTCTTCGGCACTTCCGGTTTCATCGGAATTTTCGCTTTTTCCACCGGTTTCATCTTCAATTTGGACGATTCTGATTCAGATTTCGTTATTCTAACGGGCTCGATCTTCTTCGTGGCTTCAACCGGTTTCGACGATCCCTCGACCAACTTTTTCTCATCCGCCTTCGTCGTTTCGATCTTGCTTCTTGCAATTTCCTCTGGTTTCCTCTCTAATTTTGCTTGCTTAATCGCATCGACTTTTGGTTTCATCACGTTATCAACTTTTGACTTCTCATCATATGTAATTTCCACCGATTTAATCTTATCTTTGTCCGCGTATCTAACTTTTTCTAATTTTTTCGGTGGAGGAGTGGCAACTACCTCTTTCGATTCTTCCTCGTCTTCATCCTCGTCTTCGTCTTCGTCTTCGTCTTCGTCCTCGTCTTCGTCTTCCTCTTCCTCTTCCTCTTCATCATCTTCATCATCATCATCATCATCTTCGTCTTCCTTTTCATCTTCATCTTTATCTACCTTGCCTAGCTTCTTAGATCTAATTATCTCCTTCAATCCTTTCTCCGGACTAACTTTTTTCTTTGAATCCATCTTCCCGCTTTCCTCTTCATCCTCTTCATCCTCCACAATTTTCCTCCTACCCTTCACCGTTATCGCTCTTCCCCGAGAATCCTCCGCATCTTTCTCCTTTTCCTCTTCCTCCCTGCTTCCGTCGTAATCCTCGCCGTCATCCTCGCCCTCCCTTTCATCATCGCCACCGCTCGATGCGACCTCCTCCACAGTCTCCACCTCCACAATCGCCTCCTCTTCGTCCTCCTCCTCCTCCTCAAGATCCTCAACACTCCGCGATGCCCCGCCATCCTTCACCCCCGCGAATCCGGTCTTTTCGTGTTTCACGCGCACCCCCTCCAACCCTCCCCCCTCGTCGAGCGACGACACAAGCTCGGCAGGTGGTTTCATTCGAGCGATGCTGGCATGAGTCTGTGCCGTGGTGTCGTGCCTCTTGGTCAACGTGCCCGCGATCCTCTTCTCCTGGCATCTACCGGAGGCAGAGGCGCAAGCAGCGCGATGCGGCTGCTCCGCCGATGATGTAAAGGCCATTTGCCCCGTCGTATGATCGCGTATGCGGAAGGCATAGCAGGTGTAGAGGAACAGCACCAGAGCCAACAAACCGACACACTTGCCCAAAAGGGCGACACCCATATCACCTCAACGTTTCGTATCGAAAAGTATCGCACCACCGGATGATGTATCTTCACACGAGAAAAAAATTGTCTCGAAAATGTATAAACGTATACATATATTTCTTTCGATACGCTTTCGACGCGTCGATCCTCTCTCTCTCTCTCTCTCTCTTCCTCCTCTTCCCTTGCCCTCGACGAGTCTTTTTTTTTCCGCCACGAAGAACAGGCAACCCGGACAGCTTCTCCGGATACTATCGTATCATCCGCCTCCAACAATGTACCACGTCCCCGGGCTACCGACATCCACCAGCGGCCTTCGTGAAAATTAGAACGCATGGCATCGTCCCAACCAGCTAGAAGTTTTATTTAGCATCAACATCTCGGAAGCTTTAGGTAGGCTGGCTTGATGCTTGATCGAGAGCACGCAGGCGCCTTCCACGGAATCGCCGCGCCATGTGGTCCCCCACGTTTCCGCCAAAGCTGATTGCGCAATGCTGCTTCCTCCGCAGACCACGGCCGTTTCAACGCTTCAACTTACTGCCCAACTTCTCCCCTTTCTTCTCCTTCTCCTCCTTCTCTTTCTTGTCGCGAGCCGTCAACGCCGGATCGAGCGTTTTTCTCGCCCTGAGCATTTTTGAACAAAGATTTTGTGAACAAGTTTCTTGTACCGGGCAGAAGTTTTTCTCTTGTGGAGAAATTTTCAATCGAGTATTTATAAATTATCGATATATGAGTGAAGTGATCGAAAAATGTTTTTTTTTTTTTTCCTAATGAAAGATTGAGAAAGGAGATTAATTAATTAATTTTGATATCAGGATGTGTTTGAAAATAAATCGCAGATGAGAGATTGTGAAATTTTGTTTCTTGTTTAAAAAAATTTAGAAAATTTCTAAAGTGGTGCCCCCTTCTCTCGATCCCTTAAGCACACGTTTTACTCGTTGGGTAATCCAGCATTGCGAACCACATCACTTCGTGAACTTTGTAATATCGTGATATAGAAAGTAATTACCTAATTTATAGTTTTTTTAGGTAAATTTTTTAATCGATTCACTTGACGAAATCGAAAAAAATATATCGAATCGGTGATTTTATTGTACGAAATTATATATAACGTGAAACAATTGATCAAGCAATTGATAGTATAAATCTTTAATGAATTAACTTGTAAACATCACTGTGGATTAATTAATACGTATTTGAGAGTTATATATGAAAATGAAATATATCAATTATTCGATGAAACAAATCGAATCAGCCGGAAAAATTGCTCTGAACATTTTACGTTATCTGCATGATAATTTCCTTTTTTTTTTCATCTTTCATTTCGAAAATAATTATAAAGCATCGGAATTGTCTCTCATTGCCACTCACAGTTTTAATAACTGATGCAAAACTTGTTATAATTCCTTCGAATAGGAGACTACATTTATGTCGTTTACGTAGCTCATACGTAAATGCGTCTTTGATACGATGCATCATGGACGGAAGGCTTTAACAAAATAAACCAAGTGGAGAAACGAGCCGAATGTGGCTCGGAGCAACCAATTAAGCATCCCTGGTTCAATCTATTCCTCGACCGATCGCCGAGCTTTTCGGATACAGTTCGAAAATAATGCCCGCTTGCTCGCCCACGACACAACTTGCCTCCGCGAAGGTTGTCGCGATTTTCTTCTGGCATCGAGTCTCGTTGATTAACTCGACGCTGCGCCGTCTGGTATGCAACTCTTGGGAATCATCCAGATACTGAGAGAGTCTGGTATTTCGATCGAGATCGATGTTTGATTTATTAGTCATTTTTCTGGGAAGAAAGAATCAGGGGATTTATATTTCAACGAGTTTTTCGAGAACTGTTTTTTGCTTTGCATATTTTTTTGATCGAAACTGTTGCTCACGCAAAATTCGAGAAAATCTACAATTGTTTTTAAGAAATATATTCGATGGCTATGAATTCATGATATCACCGAATGTAGCGGAATATAAAATTAAATTTGTAATGTATATTAACAGATATATTTGGATAACATCAATTTGGATATAAAATTTATTTCTTCGTTTCATTTTTTCACTTGATTATTAAATTTCTTAATCGTGGAAAATTATCTTATGTATTTCCATCTAGTAAATAAAATTTTTTCAATTGTTCTTAAAATTTCTCAATTTTCAACTTTGCATACAAGATATAATATATAAGAATCGCAACGATTTCATGTGATTTTCTATATAAAAAATAAACTCCACAAATTAATTTTTTTTCCTTTTTTTTCATGAGAAGAACAATTATAAAATTTTAATTATATTTTACTTAAATGATAATAAAAAAATTAATTAAAAAAAAAAATTGCATAAGATGATCGGTAAAATTGGAAATGATAATAAAATGTTAAACCGAGGCCCTCTGGCAGGTCTATTCGATAACATAGATGTGAATTTTCTGAAGTAAGATAGATAAAGAGAAGAAATAATAAGAAAAGGACAGAGATAGAATAAAAATATTGAAATCAGCGCCATCTTCAGAGTGCCGCAAATGAAACTCAAGGATAGACAAAGAGCGATGATAAGAGAAGGATAGAGTTAGTATAAGAATTGACTATCACCGCCATCTTTAGATAATTCCTAAAAACATCTCGTCAAATGTAAGATAAAGTAGAAAATTAATAAGAATTGACAGCAAACGCCATCTTTTAAAAATTTCGGGAAAAATAATTTCAAAGAAGTACACTTAAAATATAAGAGATGGCGCTGGCTGTTAATTCTTATTATATCTATCTTTCTTCAACTATCTTCTGTCCTTTCTTTACGAGTTTCATTTGCGGCACTCTGAAGATGGCGCTGATTTCAATATTTTTAATATATCTCTATCTTTCTTCAATTGTTCTCTTTCCTTGTTTATATTTGTTTTATCTGCACCATTAAAAGATGGCGCAAGCGGTCAATTCTTATCTTGTTCTCACTCTTAACAATGAAATATTTAATAAACAAATTTATAAATAAATAAATTAATTAATAATTAGATAGATAAATAAAAAAATAATATATAAATCAATAAATAAATTGATAAAATAATAAATAAAATCATAAAAAAATAGAAAAATATAACATAAATGTAAATATATTTATATAATTTAATATATCAATTTTTAATTGCAATAAGTGATTATAATCATTATTAAAAATAAAAATATAAAAATTAATAAATTATTATATATATATAATATCCATATATTCGAAAAATTAGTTTTAATATAAACGAATACATTCCCTTTTCGTAACGATTATTATGATTTTATATAAATACGAGGCATATTGCGAGAAAGTCGTCATTTACTAACGAGCTCGCTTCGCGAATAGATCGGAATTATAATATTTTAATTAAATTTTTATAATACAAAGGATAATTTTCTATTATTTATTTTTATAATGTTTATTTTAAATTAATATTTAATACTGTTTTAATTATATTGTGTATTATTTATTAATTTTATTTTTAATTTATATTTATTTATTAGTTATTCATTTTTATTATTTTATTTATTTATAATTTTTCAATAATTTTTAACAATTTATTTATTAATTTTCTTCTTTATTTATTTAGAGTTTTTTTTATTCATTTATTCTAGTTTTTATTTAATAATTTTTTTATTCTTTTAAATATTTATTTAAAGAAAATTATTTGTTTTCTTATTTATAAATTTATTCATTCTTTTATAATATCATTTATTTTTTTTATCAATTTATTAATAATTTTCTTTTTCATTTATTTATTTATTTATTTATAAAGTTTTAAGATAAAAATTAAAAACTATTGCCATCTTTTGAACGTCAAAAACATTTTCATCAGAAATATTCAGCGAATAGCTCTAACTCTTTTTCTATTTTACCATATTTCTTGAAAGATTATTACATTTAACATTCAAAAGATGGCATTGATGATTAATTCTTAACTATCTCTGTCCTTCTTATATTATATATTTTCCTTGTCTTGTATGTTTCATCTACGGCACTCTAGAGATGGCGTTGATTTCACAATTTTTAACTATCTCCATCCTTTTCTTATTATTTACTTTCCTTGTTCTTATTAATTCATGGATTAAAAAGATCGTAGTGATTTTTTATGAAGTTTATTGCGTCAATATCCAATTTATTAATTGAAAATATCAATAAAAATCTATTACATTTAATTTTTATATATTCTAGATATATATATTTTATACAAATAAATTTTTGTGTTAATATATAATTTTTATAATATATATTTCTATCGAATATTTTATATTTCATGGGAATAACAAAAATAGGAAAATAGAATGCTAGATTAAAAATTTTTACAGGTTCTATACATACAATTATCTCTTTGTTTGATAAAACACAGTAATTGACATCACTTTTCAAAATTTTGATTTTTTTTTTTTTTTTTTTTTTTACTTTTGTAATATATATACGAAAATTTTTCATAAATTCTAACCTAAAATTATTTCCTTATAAAATCTAGATGCATAAATATTATAATAATAATAATAATAATGAAAGAAACAAGTCACGAATAAAAAGACAGGTGTACTACTGCCAACGAATTTTCATTTGCATTGCTTCTATTTTTCTGGTAACCTAGTCTCTCTATATCATAAGGAGATAGAAGGTAGAGAAAGGCACGCAGGAAGAAGTCGAACGAGCTCCTTCATGCTCTACCATCTGTTTTCATCTAAAAGCATAAGAAGAAGAGTTCAAATTCACAGTAAAGTAAAAGTAAGATCTATATTCATTTGTAGTAGATTGCTGACAGATATGCGTCCAAATCGTGACGTAAACCATATTATCTATAATATATAACATAAAACTACATTCTAAAAATTTGATATAATGTGGAACTACAAATTTAATCTTTTTCTTTTAGGTTTGTATAAGAAATTTCACTTACAAATACAACCGTTCCACTTTATTTTTAATACTTGTTATTAATCTAATAGTTGATATCTTTTTCCAAATTGATATTATTCATAATTCATCCGATTAATCATGCAGCACAATGAATAAAAAGATACATCTGAATAGAAAGTTACGAATTATTTTGAAAACGAAAATTTGCGAATAAAATCAAATTAGCTAATTATCTAAAAGGAGAAAGAGAGAAGGAACGAGAAGTTAAACATAAACACACGACACTCGACCGGAACACGAGTTTGGATACGAACTGGCCGAAGCAGGAACACAAGGTCTCTATAAATGCGTGCGTGCGTGCGTTCATGATTTCCAGTCGGTGGGAGGTCAGCCTTTCGGCAAGAACGATATTCGTTGCGTATATGTGACGTTCTCTATCCCTCTATTTATTCTCTTTCTTTCGCTCATTTTTCTTTCTCTATCTTTTTTTTTTGTTCTTAAACTTGTGCAGTGTACTTTAATAACATTACGTCCTTTATGCTCGTGTGTATTCACATATGCGTTTATTCAAGAAAAGTATTGTGTGATAATGTTAATAAAAACATATAGAAATAAAAATATTGAAACGGAACATTATATAAAATGAAAAAAATTTTTAAATTAATGCAAAGTGATAATCATAAACATCTATATCACAAAATTAATAAAAGATCAAGTGTTAAAAATTTATAAAATAATAATTATTGTTTTAAAATAAATTCTTTCGAATATTCTTTGTAAATTTTAAATATTCGATCGAAAAAAACATCTTAAAACAAAATTCAGAAGAATTTTACGCTCTGTTAAATTTTAACTAATAGAACATTATAAAGAGTGCATGCGAAAGCATATGAAACTTTCTTAATGTAATTCTTCATACAATAATAACTGGTTAATTATTTAAAAAGCATTGTCTTATAGTTTTTACATTCCAACGATCGTAAACGAAAGCGTGACATGCTCATCATCTTAATTAGACGTTGGAAAAATATGCGCGAAATGCGCACTTGATAAAATGATTAGTAAAGCGATTAGAATTCAAATAAATAGTGTTAAACACAATCATTAACGTATTATTAACATTCGAATATTGAAATTGATGCTTGGTAATCACGTGCTTAAACGAAACATCTGCGTACGGATCGTACCAAGAAAATTCGAGCGAACATCTATCACTGACATTTCACCAGGAGAAACAAGAGAGTGCAAATACGCGCGCTCGTGAGTCAGTCTCACCGACAAGTATACTTCCACTTTTATAAACAGCTCCAGGGATTCGATTGGAATATCGAACTGCGTAATTCGAGCCGCGACAAACATCAAGTAATCCTTTGTTTTATTATTACCGTTGACCTCGCATCGATAACGTTGAACCGATATCCGGTGCACTCTGACGTTCCGGTAAAATAATAATGTCCTGTATATGATTTTATTTTAAAATGAAAAAGAGAAGAGAAATTTGATTGTGAAATGATATGTAATAAATTATTTATATGTATAGTAGACTATTAAAAAGAAAAAAATTTTGTGGTAGTATTTATCAAAGTATTACATTATACACATAATCTCTGCTACATAATATGATACATAATAAATATTACTATTGATATTAAAAATAAAAAAAATAACAATCGTGCTGTGATTATAATTGATGATCATATTCAAGAAGATAATCGTATAAATACAATATAATAAAAAATTCTAAAAAATCTATTGAATTCAAAATGTGGAACATAAGAGAATTATTGGAACAATTTCTTTTACCGGGATTCTTAGGTATTTTATATTGTTTTCTTACTTCTACATTTGATTTTTGGAAGAATCGCGGTGTACCCTTTCGAAAACCCACTATATTATTCGGAAATTTTGCTCCCATGTTATTGTTCCGGAAATCCTTACCAGAAGGTATAAAAGATATGTATGAATGGTTCAAAGATGAAAGATACTTTGGAGCGTTCCGTGTTAGATCGCCTGTACTGATCCTACGGGACCCAGATCTTGTGAAGAACATTTGTGTAAAAAATTTTACTTGTTTCTCGAATCGTGGTATACCAGTGAATTCCCAGGTAAAAGAAAAATATTTTACTTCATAAATGAATTTCGTTAAGAATTGATTTCAAACATCATTGATTTTACATATTAAATATTTAAACCATAATTTTTTATTTTATTTTATTTTACTTTTATAAATTACTTTTGATACTAAATTTTTTTAACTAAAAATTTTATTGTTTAGAAAAAAAATTTCTCTAAAAATTCATTAAAAAATATATAATGCATAATATTAAAGTAAAGCTAATTAAATAATATGTTTTTTTTTTTATTAGGATCCATTATCTGCCCATCTGTTTAACTTAGAAGGAAAAAAATGGAAAAGTTTAAGATCGAAATTGACTCCAGCCTTTTCATCCGGAAAATTGAAAAGGATGTTCTATCTGCTAGCAGAATGCGGCGAAGAATTTCAAAAATTAATCGATATATCTTCCGAAACCGATCGACCATATGAGATTCGCGAATTGGCCGCAAAATTTACAATAGACGTTATTGGTACTTGTGCCTTTGGCATACAAATAAATGCACTTACTGATGAGGAATCTGAATTTCATAGAGCTGCTAAAAAACTTTCGAAACCGAGTTACAAAGCTACTCTTTGGAGGATGCTCAGAACCGCCATGCCAAGATTATACAAATTTTTAGGAGTTCAGGTGATAGATCCTGGAGTGACAAAGTTTTTTAAAGACGTTGTATCGCAAATGATTAAACAACGTGAGGAATATGGTATTAAAAGGCATGATTTTATGGATTTATTAATTGAATTAAAAAATAAAGGTACTTTAGATGAATTTGGAAGTGGATTGGTTTGCAATGATGAAGACGCAGAAACAGCAGATGAAATAGGTATGTTAATTTTTAAGCATGTATTCAAATAAATGATAATAGTTCAAATTGAAGAGGAAAAATACAAAAATACTTGCGAAAGCGTTGAAACTGGATAAATTCAGTGTATCGCTATGTCTGTATCATTTATATAGATTACTTTATACGAAGATAAATTATACGTTTTACAAGAGAAATATCGTTCGTTTTAACATGAGATCTTATGCTTTGATAGTATCGTGCTGTTTCATCGTACAAATTTTTTTTCGAGAAAACAATGCCAAATAAATTCTAATTTCTTGTATAAATAAATTTGCCATTAGAAAAATATTAATTAAAATATATCGAATAGATTGAGATTTTTTTATTTTCAAATATTAAATATAATAACGAATTAAAAAAAAAAGAGAAATCAATGTAAAAATAGTTTTAAATTCAATATAAGAACAAAATTATTAAAAAAAATAGAAATGTAAATAAATATTTAAAATATAAAAGTTTATAAATTTAGTCCTCATATTATATCACTTTTTTGAAATATTACATATACATACATATAATATTAAAATAGAATAAACAATAATTGCAAAATTTAGAACATGTGAAAATTATTATTGAAGATATACTGGTTTAATTTTTATACTGATTCGCACTATTTCCTAATAATTTAATTGTATCAATGAAAGAAGAAAGTTACATAATAATTGATAAGTCTCTTCACTCAATATAAGCTCTTCATTGCACGCTTCAAACAGTTGTAATGATTAACTACAAACGATGCAATTCCCTAACAAATTAATCAAGATAAAATTGACAGTAAGTGCTTTATTTATATGTATACTTGTCACAAGATTCACATAATAGCAATAAAATTGTTAAGTTAATGAATGTTTCATTTATAAAAGACAAACATTATCAATTCATAATTGAAACCTTCATTTAATATTACTTAATTGCGAGATTTCAATTTTTTATACAAGAAAAATGGGATAGTTTATTAAATATATCATATTTATTTAATTTAAATAATCAATACCATATTTCGATAAAATATACTTATATGATTCTTTATAATAATCTGATTCATAACTAATAATAAAAAATTAAAAAATTAAAAATCACTCTATTTTCTTAGAAACATAAGTATATATTGAGAATTTATTACGTTTAATCACTAAATGAATATATTCTATAAAGAAATTTTTTGTTCATGAACTTTATCATATAAGGCGCTGTTATTTATAGAATTGGACGAGAACAGCATTGCAGCGCAAGCGTTTGTGTTTTTTGCCGCCGGCTATGAAACATCGTCAAACACTATTGCATTCTGTCTTCATGAGTTAGCGTTGAATACTGAAATTCAAGAAAAAACGAGACGGGACATACAAGATGCCATCGACAGCAGAAATGGCAAACTGACTTATGATGCTGTACAAGATATGAAGTATCTTGATATGGTCATTGCAGGTAAAAATCCATTTTCATCAATCTTCATTTACTATAAATTATATATATATTTTTTATATTTATCATGAAATATTTATCATGAAATATTCTTATTAGCTATTTTTTTATATTTATTATATATATTAGATACATTTTTCATTATACAGTTATGATTTCTTTGAATTTTTTGTTGCTTTACAAACTTCGTAATAGATATAGTACATGATTTATATTCATAACTAAGTTTAAAAATATCACTAAGATTAAAAGAGATAATCTTTTGAATATTGAAATAGTTAACAATTTTTAATAAAAAATTATATTAATAAAAATTATTTAAAATAAAAATAAAATATAGAATATATAAAAAAATATCTTATATCATTGATATCTACATATATATATTTCATATTTCATTAAGCTCTTATTAAATGAGATGTAAATAAAAATATATTTCATTTAAAAAAACAAAAATATTCTTGATATCTGCTTAATACCTCCAGATAGAAAATGATAATTATTTTATATGATATATAAAATAAAATAACAAATTTTTTTTAAGAATTTCTGTTAATTAAAAAAAATTAAAATTATAAATATAATATAATAGAATTTTATAAAATGATAATTTATTGTAATATTAACTATAATTTAATCATTTTCAATTAAATATTTTCTTTAAATCTAATTACATAAATTATGTACCATTTTTATTTCATCTTAATTATAAATTATACAAATATTAAACCATATTAGATTTAGATTGCTAAAAATTTCATCATCTAAAATTAAAATTAAATTATTTAAATCTTTATCTTTTTTCATTATTTTACTGTATAAATAATATTATAATAGTATATTAAAATACTATTATCTAAAAATAATTTAATTTTTTTTTTTCAAATTCTTTTTAGAAACGCTTCGAAAATATCCTCCAGCTTCAATGTTATCTCGGAGATGTGAATATCAATACCAAATACCAAATAGTAAAGTCGAATTACCAGCAGGCATACGGGTAATTATACCGATTTATGGACTTCATCATGATCCAAATTATTATCCAAATCCTGCAATATTTAATCCTGAAAGATTCACAGAAGAAAATAAACGAACCAGACATCCATATGCATATCTTCCATTTGGTGAAGGACCACGAAATTGCATAGGTAATTATCAAGTATATTTTAATTCAATTCATTGTAAAAAATAATAATAAATTTTATTTTGTAGATTCTTAAAATAATAATATAATAATCTTAAAATAATAAATAATAATATAGAATTACTTATAAAAATATCTTAATTTAATATTAAAAAGCTACTAATATTTTTAATATTAAATAACTAAATATAATTTCTAAATTTTATTTCTGCTTTTAAATTATTATATAAATCATTGATAATTATGCATTTAATTGCAATTGAAATCGTATATATATATATATATATATATATATATATATATATATATATATATATATATGTGTGTGTACATTATTCTCAATTTTTAACATAAATAACTTTTTATTGTCATGCTTTTGCATGTTAACTTTTTATGTCAATATGATATTAATTATATATTATAATAAGATTTTAAAATGTAAATATATTTGTAAATTTTTTAATCATAACATTTATTATTAATTCAATAAATCATAACTTTTTACAATTTTTATAATCATTAGCTAACATCAAATGACATTCTAAAGATTAAATTGTTATTAACTATATTTAATAACACGTTTTTGTTCCAGGAATGCGATTTGCATTATTACAAATCAAAGTGGGAATAATCTCGTTTCTTAGAAACCATAGAGTGGAAACATGTCAGAAAACAATTACGCCGATAAAATTTAGTAGACGAAGTCTCGTAACAACTAGTGAGAAAGGATTTTGGCTTAGAATTAAATAATATTTTTAAATTTAAAAAATTTGAAAAAAAATTATATAAATATAATATTTATTATGTACTTAAAATACCTCAAAAAATAATCAATATTAATAATTTTTCCGTTAGTATTCTTAATATTAGTGAGGCCAGTAAAAAATTTTAATTTTGATATTTATATTTTATTTTTTTTTTTACTTTTATACATTATTGAAATAATTAAATATATTATAAATACATTATATTATTTATTTAAAATAATTAATATCATTTTTCACAATAATTAAAAAATTTCAATGATATATTTTAGGTTATCATCATCAATAAATGTATATATACTTATAGTTCTAAATATATATATATATTATATATTAATTATTTTTATAACTGTATATATATACAGTTATAAATATAATTAATATTCTTTTGAATTGAATATAATTATCTTAATATAATGCAATGTATTACATATCTTAATGGATCGTACTTGAGAGTAATTAATATTATTGTATTATATAAATATTTTTGAAAATGATTCTATTATAAAAATAAAACATTTATATTTTTGTAAACATTTTATATATTATTATAAATTTATATATATAATAAAATATATTTTATAATTAATCTTATAGTATACTTTTTAAGTATTTATTTTTTATTAAATATATTTTTATAATATGTATAATATGTATAATATAATTTATTATAATAATTTCATTCCAGTTATTTTACTAATAAAACAAGATAGATATGTAAGTATATGTGAAATATTATATACTGTATAATTTAAAAAGTTTATTATAAAATAACCTATTTTGATGTTCTTTTGTAACAAACTTTTGAAAGAATATCTTTAAATATCTGTAGAATATTATTTATTTCAATACAGTCTATTTCATAAAATGTCTTTTTATATTATTTGAGTATTATTTTGATTTATCTATATGCGTATTAATAAAAATTAAAATAAAAAAAGAAATTTTCAATGTTTTTTTATTAAATAATTTACTATTAATATTTTAAACTTTTATAAATAGACTTACACGAAAAATATATAAATCAATAAATCTATTAAAAATCTATTAACATATAATAAATATTAAAAAAAAATATTCAATGCGATTTATAAAATATTCAATTTTAACTATAAAATAAAAAAAATAAAACAAATTTTTGATATGATAAGAACTTTTATAAGATATAAATTTTTTAAGATATAAAATTATATATAATTTATAAACTTCTTTCCATGAATATTATATAATACATATAATATATATTAACACAAAATTAGAATTTCTATCTCTAAGCAATCCCACATGTTTCATATAGGATATAGCTTTAATCAAATAAAGTTTGCTGGTTAAACAAATTAACTATCCAAATAGTCGATATACCGGAAAGAGTTAATGTAACCTAACTGTATACCGTCACCACTTTCAATTACATCCGCACTATAGTCAGTCTTTCGTTACATCGTATCTTTGTATTGATTATAAGATGTATCATATATGTATGTATATATAATACAGTATTTCATTGCATATACGCTAGCTATATTTGTTATGTCTTTTACCAATGCATTGTCTATCGGTAGCAGCAGCTTCAAGTCAGTGCACTCTTCGTAGAGCGATTTGTATATAGATATTCAAGCTGAGTGTACAGTATACGACAGTTAATTATACGATTGAAAATGTCATTTTCTTAATTAAGTGACAGTTCTTTTTCTTCAAACTGTATCCCTCTTCTACTTGAAAATTTTCTGCAATATATAAGAGCGAAATACTTCGCTGAAAATAATGCCAGGGTGAGCTATAAATCTGTTTACGTAGATGCATAACGTGTCTGTCAGCTTAGTAAATAGTATAGTTTTAATGATAAAGTATATGCCAATATTTCCTTCATTTTTCAAAACACGTGCTGTGATTACAATCAATATAAATAATTTTTTAATGCAGATCTTGTTATTTTTTTATTATAATTTTTATTACTTAAAAATATATAATTAATTAGATTAGATTAATATCTTCGATAATATTAATAAATTAATAAATATATAAATAAATTAATATTATCTTTTATATTCATTTTATTTACAATATACTATTATTTATTTTTATAAATGTATTATTATTTATTTTTATATTTCAAATATAGGTTAAAATGATCTCTTGTTACTCTCTTGTCCTATATTTTTGAAATATATATCTCAAATCTTTTTTAATTAATAGTCTATTTATAATCATATCATATTTAAATCTTAAATGTATACATGTATATATGTTTGTAATATATCTGCTGCTTTATATATATGTGTTAATTAGCTTTTAATTTAATTATAGATGTCACACTACAATAGAAGTACAAATAATCAAAGATCTGCGGTGATTGATTATGAACGTCAGTTTCAAGAAGATTTAGAACGTGCTCAAGCATTAAGTTTAGAAAGTTTGGCATTAGAAAAATTTAAATTACAAAAACAACGATCAGAATTTAATAATATTCAACAACAACATATTGCACAAAGTCATGAACATGGAGGAAATAATTCTGTACATAATAGTTCATCAGACAGAGATAACATACAATTTGAAAAGTAAATAAAATTTTAATATTGTTATCTTATAATTATCTTGTTTTATATTATAGAAATCATATTTATTTTATTATTTATTTATTCTAGAAGTTAAATTGTTTATAATAAAAAAAATGATAGATTTCAGTGTAGAAGTAGACCAAGGCCTGGTTTCTGTAATACTAATCAATCTAGAAATGCTGTGATATTAGCACCCCCACCTGTTCCATCTAGAAGAAATTCAACAACAGCTACAACAAGTCAAGAACATACTGTTGATTTGATTAATTTTACAAGTCCAGTCAAACAAGATAATTTAAATGATTATTGTTCATCTCCATTTCCACCTCCGTAAGAATAAAATTAGTTCCACTAATAAATTATAAGTATTATATAAATATTTCTTAAAATTATAAATATAAATTATATTTTCATAATAGAAAAACATCTCTGGAACCAAAATGGGAGACTCATTCTTCATTGTTGAAAAAACAGGGAAGAATATCACGTAGCACTAGTTCTGCAGGTTATCATTCCAGAGATTTTCGATATCAATCTCTTTCTCCAGGCCCTAGATCTTCTACTGCACCTTGTACACCAGGAACTCCAAAAATTAGTCCTATCATGTCAAGATCTAGTAGTATTAACAGTAATGTACCTGACATAACACCACAAGTAAGTAGTATTATAATATTTTTTTTAAATACGATTAATATAGAATGCATTGGTGTATTATTATTTTGTTATAGAAGTAATTTTATTAATAATTCTTGCAGCCTGCATGGAATCTTAATGATTTTAAATATTATTTTTTTACACAGGTATATATATATATATAAATATATATACATGCAAGAATTTTAAATTCAGTTTAAATGATCCTAATATCCTAATATTCCTAGTACGTATATTTTCTTTCCTAATATCCTTTATAATATCCTAATAATCTGAAATTTAAAAAAATATTAATTTTAGATTTATTTATAATTTTTTTCTAGCAAAATATAAAATTTATTATTTTTATTTGTATTATTATTTATTTTATTTTAAATTTAATATTATGAAACTTATTGTTTATTAGATATAAAATCAAAAATAAAGTTTCATAATTTGTTTTACAGATACCTCCATTACCTATAAATTACAGATCAAGTATTACTCCATCTATATGTGGTGTTCAAAAATCTACATTTTGTATGGATGATGAACAATTAAATGTATTAAAAGTAATAGAGAAAAAACCAAATAATAATCTTATAGATTTGAGTTCTTTTGATCAAATAGAGGATAAAACAAATGTTCGAGTTAGTGTATTAGAAGCATTTGATCCATTACTTGTTAAGACTGAAGATCAAAATGATAATGCACAAGGGCATAAAGATGGTAATATTTTTTTAAAAATATATAATTAGAAATAATTATATAAATATTTGATAATATAACATATAATCTCATAATAATATAATTAATATGTGTAAACAGAAATGCAATCACAAGTTACTGGATCAGTATATGACCCATTTGATCCTTTTGATTATATGTATAGCACAAATGAAAGTGTTAATTCAGATCCAGTATATGTTGCTGTTGAAAAATCTGCTAAATCTCCAGCAGTATCTCCAGCTGCACCACCTCCACTACCTCCCAGAAATTCATCAGCTTGGAATACTATTGAAAGAAGAAGAACTTCCTTAGATAGAAGAGTATATATATATATATTTTTTTTCAATAAATAATTTTCTAAATGAATAATTAATAATAAAAATGTTAATAATTTTAATTTTTCAGAAACGACAAACACGTTTATATGAAAATGTAACAGTAAGGAAAACTAGACCATCACTTCGTGATTGCGATCTTAGAGCTTTCTATGAAATGATAAAATCTGTACGAAGTTAGTAAAATATAAGAAATTTAATGTTTTTATAACATTTAATTTATATTTATATATTTATATTGACATAAAATATGTTTAGGTGAATTCCCATTTAATAATCCTAGTACAAATATTGGACATATAATCAGTCCAATGATGGAAAATTTATATCCTGAAGGCACAAGTATAAAATTAGTAGTACATCCACAATTAATAGATTCTGACGAAAATACTCCGTCCATTTCGTTCACGTGCGATGGTAAGCTTTTATATACAAAAATTTCATAATATAAAATCATTATAAATTTATAAACATTAAATAAATTTTAATAATTTAATATATAATATATATATTTTTTTCAGTAAACTGTAGTGTTGAACATGTTATTCTTAATGTCGCTTGTTCCTTAGAAGATGAAGGTACAGTAAATATAGAAAAATATTGTTTGAGAGTATGGGGTTTAGCAGAATATTTTGCACCTAGTACAACTTTAGCGCAATACGAATATATACATCAATGTATCAAATTAGAAAAAGATATTGAATTAGCTATTCTAACTAAGGCACAAATAAAACGATCAATAGCACGAACAGTAAGTACAAGTTTGAATATAAAAATATTTAATTCAATCACTATTGATATTACATTATTCAGTTTTCTTAAAAGCTGCAAGATGATAATCGTGATCAATGTCTTAAATTAGAAGATATTCTTCCAAATGAACCAGTACAACCTATTTCGTATGATACGCTTCTTATTTTGTTAGGTATGAAATCAAAACATTTTTATAGAATATTTTTATAAAATTATGCAAAAAAAAAATTAAAATAATTATAATAATTAATATTTTTATATATAAAAAATTATAGAAACTGTAGAAAAAGAAATGGAACGTATAGAAACTGCTGCTATACAATTGGCAACTACTAATCATGGATCCAGTCTTTTACCACAATTACAACCCCGTGGTGTTGTTCAAGCAATAAAAGCAGTATGTGCATTAATGGGAAACATAGAAACATTTGAAATCACAGAAGCTGTTGATAATTTCGTAAACGCATGTTGTCAATTTTTACCTCAAGTTCATACAACAAATATAGAATGCAAAAAACCCGAAATTTTACATGAAGATGGAGATTATTCAGTGGTGACTTTAAGAACAAAATTTCCAGATGTTATTGCATCTCATTGTCGAAAAATTCGCAATGCAATTCAAGATCTTGTAGAAACTTATTGTCATGCATTTAAAGTTGATTTTGAATTAAATAGCAAGGGAGAAATTCCAACAAGTGAGAATATTAGATTTATGAAATTATTCAAACAATAAATTACAAAAAGAATTAATTCATATTATGTGTTTTCAGATATATTAATCTCATCTGAAGTATTAGATACTATTTTAGTTCGCGTTGGAGCATTGCACAGATTACCGGGATCATGGAAGCATGATGATTATATCATTGCAGCTCAAATATTTCATGGAACAAGGCCTGTTGGAACTCCTGTTTTATCTGAACCTATGGCAGTCAGTTCTAATTTTTATCCGAGAATTTTATTTAATGCATGGTAATGATTTTAAATATTTTAAATTTATTTAAAATTATTTTTTAAATTTATGAATATATAAGTTATTTTTTTCATTCATATAAAAGGCTAGAATTTCGCGGAATAAGCGTATGTCAAGTACCAAGAGAAGCTAGATTAGTACTGGTTTTATATGGTCGCACATTGCAACCTACTGAACATGAATCTAATTCTTCAGCAGAAAATATCATGCAGAAAGAAGAATTAGGATGGGGAGCAATTCAATTTTTTGATTATGAAGGGTAATTAATTATTTTTATAAAAATAAAAAAATATTTGATTATATCTTTCTTTCATTACAGAATTATGAGCCAAGGAAGCTTTTTTTTATCACTTTGGCCAGCAATTGCTGATAAAAGATTAGGTCCTGCTCCAGCACCTGGAATTCATCCTCATGGAGATACTCATGCTATTATTGGTGTGGAATTACCTGATTATGGAGGAAGAGTATTATTCCCGACAGAATTACGTGATTATGATGTAGAATCTCTTGATTTTAATTCATTGGATCAGAATACACAAGAATTATTAATAGATATCACACAACAAACTACGTTTTCAAAGTAAATTTTTAAATTAAATATTGATAACAAAGATTATATATATATTTATTTTTTTTTTCTTCTTTATTAATTAAATAGACCACTTATTGAAGAAAGAGAAATTTTATGGGAAAAACGACATTATTTACATGATAAACCTGAAGCTTTACCTAAAGTACTTTTAGCTGCCCATAGTTGGGATTGGGCATGTTTACCTGATCTTCATGCATCTCTTAGAATTTGGAATCCTTTGCCTCCTGTTCAAGCTTTACAATTATTATTACCTTGGTAATTTGATATTCTAAATATATGAATAGAAAATCATTAATAATTATATAATTAATCAAAGATATTCTATAGTTTTCCAGATATGAAAGTTAGAGAAATGGCAGTTGGATGGATTCGAGAATTGAGTAATGATGAACTTGTAGATTATTTACCACAATTATTACAAGCATTAAAGCATGAAACATATGAAACATCTCCACTTACAAAGTTTTTATTAGAACGAGCCTTACTCTCTCCACGTGTAGCTCATCACATTTATTGGTTATTAACCCAAGCATTACCAGGACAAAGTCCTCAAGTATATAATTCAAATTGAAATGATTTTTTAATTTTTATTAATTTAAAAAATTAAATGAATATTTAATATATTTTAACATATATTTATTTTTAGAATTCTGCTGAAACTACACCAGAAGATGATAAAAATATTAGTTCAGCACGTTATCATAGAAGATTGCAATTAATGCTACGAGCATTATTGGCCGTTATAGGAGATGCATTAAGAAATAGTTTTCTTACGCAACAATTACTTGTTAAAGTAAAGTTTTGTAATATATTTATATTATATTTTTTTATAAAATTGTAAATTATTACACTTATTACAGAACCTACATGAAATAGCTGAAAATATTAAGCAAACAAAAGATTCATTACGTCTGGATACTCTTAAAGTTGGTTTACAAAATATACATTGTCAATTAATGGAAGATGATGGTACTTGTTTACCATTATCTCCTAGTAAACAAGTATTTGGTATAAATGTACAAAGTTGTTCGTATTTTCCATCACTTACTCTTCCTTTGAAAATTAATTTCATTAGTTGTGATGATGTAATTTGTTCAGCAATTTTTAAAGTAAGTTTAATAAATATGTATTGCAATAATTTATTATAATTTTGTTCTATATAGAATTTCATAATTATTAATGATTAATTTTATATCAAATTAATATATTTAAGGTTGGAGATGATTTACAGCAAGATATGTTAACTCTTCAAATGGTTCGTATTATGGATAAACTCTGGTTAAAAGAAGGTCTTGATCTCAAAATGGTAACATTTGCATGTGTACCTACTGGTCATAAACGTGGAATGATAGAAATGGTTACAAATGCAGAAACATTAAGAAAAATACAGGTTGAATTTGGTTTAACTGGATCATTTAAAGATCGTCCGATTGCTGAATGGTTGGCAAAGCATAATCCTTCAGAATTGGAATACGAACGAGCAGTTGAGAACTTCACAGCATCTTGTGCGGGTTATAGCGTTGCTACTTATATTTTAGGAATTTGTGATAGACATAATGACAATATTATGTTAAAAACATCAGGTCATTTATTTCATATTGATTTTGGAAAATTTTTGGGTGATGCACAAATGTTTGGAAATTTTAAAAGGTATATATATATATTTATATTCTTATATTCAATATCTGTAAAACTAAATACATACTTTAATATTTTTCATATTTTTAATTAGGGATAGGACGCCATTCGTATTAACATCTGATATGGCTTATGTTATAAATGGTGGAGATAAACCATCAGCTAAATTTCATCATTTTGTGGATTTATGTTGTCAAGCATTTAATGTAGTACGAAAACATGGAAATTTACTTCTCCATCTTTTTGGATTGGTATTTATTTTTGTATTAAATTATTTATATTGAAAGTTTTATATTATTATAGTATAAAAATTTTTATCCTAATATTATTGAACAATAATTCATTCATTCATTATAAAAAATGATTTATTTTATTTTGTAAAATAATTATATTTAAAAAAACAAAAAAAAATTATTTTTAACTTAATATCATAATTTAAATCTAATTTGTCTTTGAGAATAACAAAACCATAACGGAAGAACTTATCTAAGCCTTTTATCAGAAAGCGGTTCGCGTATCACACTAAACTATATACAATGCGTAGTTAATTAGCATTTATCGTTAATGAATCGTCCTGTAATACCAAATAATGCAACAGTGTGAATTAATTAAAAGTAAAGCAAACAAGTGAAAACTAATAAATTAATAATAAATAATACAACTTTAAGAATTAATTTAATACAATTTTAAGAATTAATATTAACAAAAATGGATGGTTTATTATCTCAAAAAAATATATATAATATAACTGATTTATATAAATTACGTATTATACAACAAAAACTTAGTGACATTGAAATTAAAGAATTAGTAAATAAATCTAAAATGAATAATTACACAAATTCACAGATGACTTCATCTGGTATTTCTGGTGTGACTGTGGATGCAGTTAGTTATGTACAAAAAGCTCTTCTTCCAGAGCAAACAAATCCTGAAGCAGCTGCAACATTTGCTCGAATGATAGAAAGTTCACTCAAAAGTTGGTTTACACAATTTAATTTCTTTTTACATAATTTAGCACAACTTAGATTTTCGAATGATCATAATGATGGAGCATTATTATCTTTTATACCTCGTACATATACGTAAGTTTAATAATTTGCTTCTTATAATCATATAAAAATTTGAAATTATTTTAATTATTTATACATACGTGCTTATTATAGAATGCAACAAGAAGGACAATTAACAAGCGTTCAAGTACATGGATATCAAAAACGATACGATCCTGAAAAATATTATATGTATATTTTGCGTATAGAACGAAAGGGTCATGCAGACCCTACTTATTTATTTCGATCATATAAAGAATTTTGTGAATTTTATCAAAAATTATGTATACATTTTCCTCTTGCAAAACTTGCTAGGTAAGTACAAAGTATATTATTATTTTAATGATGTAAGATTTTTTATTCTTAATAATTTAATTTTATATCTTTTTTTAATAATTTTTTATAGTAATAACATATATATTATAAAAATATATTATAAATGATTTTTTTATCTATTGAATAAAATATAAATATAAATATTATTTAACAATTTACCTTATTTTTATATTAAGATGAAGATTTATTTTGTTTGATATCAACATTAACAGATTTCTTAAAATTATTATTTATATTTTTTTGCATGGTAGAATCAGTTTGTGATATTTTTCGATAAAACTGAAGCATAATTGATCTCTTAGATAAATTTTTTTGTACTGATATTTGAGCACGGAATGGTTTGATACCCATTTTTTAATTATTTCAAATTTCCTTTAAAAATCGATATAATTAAATCTCATTTTATAATAATATAATATCATTTTATAATAAATTAATTAATTTGATAATAAAATACATACCTATTTTATTTTTATTTAAATACTTTAAATTAATGCTGTAATAACTGTAATTATGAAATAACAATTTTATTATTACTTTTGTCTGATTGATATTTTATATTATGATATTAAGAATTGTGATATATTATCTTATTTCATACTATCTAATCAGATCAAAATTTATGATACATAAAACAATCTTTTTTAAAGCTAAATTTAAACTTAGATTAATAATAAATTAAATTTATTTTTTTTTTCAATATTTTAAAAAATAATTGAAAATTTTATTTAATTTATTTACAAAGTAATGATATAAGTGATAATTTATTTTACGTAGTTTACCAAGTGGTATTAGCGTCGGAAGATCTAACATAAAACAAGTTGCTGATAAAAGACGAGCAGATATTGAAAAATTTCTTGTAAGTTTATTCAAAATGGCACCGGAAATTTCACAGAGTGATTTAGTATATACTTTCTTTCATCCACTGTTAAGAGATCAACAAAATGCTGATATTCATTTAAGCAAAGTAAAAGGTACAAAATTTTCTAAAATATTGATAAAGAAATTCTATAAAATTTATCATAAGTTTTTTAATTGTAATTTTTTTCTTTTTTAATTAGTTGGTAATTGGTGGGCTGAAAAACGAGTAAGAGATAACGTACAAAGCGGACAAATTAAAATGTCTCTTCATTATACACGTGGAACATTTTATGTAATGGTTTATCATGCTAGAGGCTTGCCTAAAGTAGCTAATTGTCAGGAACCAAATACATATGTTAAAGTTTATCTTAAACCAGATCCTACTAAAAAGACAAAACGAAAAACAAAGGTTGTAAAGAAAAATTGTCATCCCTCGTTTATGGAAATGGTAATGAATTTAAATAAATGAATTATTCAAATTTTTCAAATTTAATATATAAATAAACATATAATTTATAAATAATATTTATACATATATTTATTTATTACAGCTAGAATATAGAATGGCTTTAGACGTTATTAAAGAAAGAACTCTAGAAGCTACAATATGGAATCACGATACTTTACAAGAAAACGAATTTCTTGGAGGAATACGTTTACCGCTTAGACGTTTTGATTTAACAATTGAAACAATTGAATGGTTTTCACTTGGAAGTATTCGATGAATGAATTGTCAATTGAAATTTAAAAAAAGATTTATTAATGTTTATGAATATTTGCTCTAAATAATACGCACAATAATACAATTTTTTTGAATTAAAATATGCACAACTATAATAGTGCAATAAGAAAAATAGAATAATTGACACGTGCTTTTAATATTTAGTGAAAATGCTTCTTAAAAAAATTATAACATTGTACAATCTATCTATCTATATAAAATTACATTCAACTAATGTATACATAAACAAAAGAGGCATATTTCATAAAATTATTCTACCTTTGCAAGAATTGCCAAAGTATAAAAAATAAATATCTCGTGTTTAACGAATCACAATAATTCGATTAATTCGATTAATATAAATGTTTTAATAAAAACTGTAAAAAATTTTAAGTTTACAGTGCTAAATCTATTAATAGGATTTTATAAAAAATATTTCTACTATTTCTTCCGAAAGATAATCTCTAATATGTATGATATTAATAGATGTTAAAACTTTGCTATTTTATTCTATTCTATTATAGCAAAATAAATATAAGATTTCTTAAATATTTATATGAACAATATAAATAGATCTTTATAAGTGCATAATAGAAATTTTATTCATAAGTTATTTGCCTATAATATCTTAAACAAAAAGAAAACTTTTTTACTTTCATATGAAAATTTAAAATTATATATAAGAATAATCAAAATATGATTCTATCTATTACGAAATAAATTAAAATAGGAAAATCTATATAAGAAAATTGCATATGTCAATATTTCATAGGAATTTTTTTTTATTGCATGAAAAAGGAGAATGAAATTATGTAAATATGCTTTAAAATTTATAAATGCTTTTTATAATTATTTTATATATTGTAATATTTCATAGCATTTTTCTTGATAAATAATATAAAATATTATAATAATTCAGATATATTAATCAACAGGTGATTACTAAATTAAATTCTAACTTTATAAATAATGGCTTTTTTTCAATTTTTTTTTCATTTTTAAAAATTATATTTGACATATTGTATTTGACAATACATATTTGACATATGTATTGCAAGAAATAGACTTTTATTATGATTTTATTATCTCATAAAATAAATAATATTTCAAAATATAAAACAATATACTTAATTTAGTCTCCTGTTGTTAGTATATTAATATAATTAACTTTAACTTTAATTTTTATTATAAATATATTTACAATTTAGTAAAATAATTTAATGGTACAAGTTGCATTATTTACAATTGCGTAACTTTTATATTATAATTTTAAAAAAGAAATTGCACTAATAAATAAATGCTCAAGCTTATTGCTTTTGCATTACAAATGCTTTTGCATGTGCTTTCTACACTCTTTATATTGTGATATAAAATCATGTAAATTTTAATTAACTTATTTATATTTTGAATTTATTTATGATTTTTCAATTATTTGACATAAATATAGACAAAGATAATTTAAATGTATTTTGATTTATTAGATTTTAATAATTCCTTTCTTGTTAATATTTTTCAATATTAAATATTTTTAAACTCTATATTGAAAAAAAATATATATAAATATTGATAATTTAAATCTTTACTATTGTTTCATTTTTCTTTCTAAATGTGTACACAATAATAATTCAAAGTATGTATAAATAGTGACAATAAATAAGAACATAATAATGTATTATTAAATAAGTACTTATCTAATTATTTCACGATTGATTCGATTTAAAAAAAAAAATGCACGAACAAATTCAATTTAATATGAAATGCATGATTAAATAAAGCTTTACCGACGAAAGAAACATTTTTGCTATGCCAACAAAAGGAATTCTATACCTGAGTCGGTAGCACGTAAAGTAAGGACGCACATTACTGTAAAAGGATTTCAGATACATACATAGAGAAAACGTTTTATTACAGTTTTCATCCGCAGATTAGCCCCTTTGGAACCATCGATACTCAATTCAGAACTTTATTGCCCTCCATAAAAGTATCTATTTGGTGTTTTCGGCTGAACCGACTGGACCGAGCAATTCGAACAAAAAGATATCTTCCGTGCATCCCTCAGAATTTCTCAGTATACGTGAAACGTTGTACGTTTCAGGGTCCAATTACGTACGGATTGCCGACCGGCATCGTACGCACACACAATTCCAAAGACGTTGCGCATCCCTTTCTTTTCCTTTTTATCTTGATTTCTATCGTTCATCGTGAAACATGCCTAAATATAATACACGCTGTTCTTAAGGTTATATTTGTATGTGTCCATGAAAAAGCATTTTTTGACTTCGTCGTGAACTTTATCCTTGAATACGTTGAGATTTTTAGTTTATACCATTTCAGACGATTTTGTCAGTTCTATGTCGTAAATCGTAGCTAGTAGGAGAAAAGGTTGGAAATCAAATTTTTATTGTTCAGATATATATACTATAGATATATATACTATCAACTGAAAATTTGATAAAATCACTAGTTTTTCCTATTTATATAGAATCTTTTTCATTATTATTAATGTATAATTAATATTACAGCATTAATAGTAATTTTTTTGATAGATTTTTTTTTAATTTGATAGATTTTTGATAACAATATTTTATATGATGAAATTTAATTTTAATCTTAATTTGAATATTTTTTAAATAAATTTATATTTGAATTTTATAAAATTGGTTCAAACTGTTAGCCAATAATATTATACTTAATTATATATTTTAAAATTACACTAATTTAATTAATCATATTCGTTTCTTTTATTTTCAGGTTATATATCGTGATCATCATATCATAGTAACATTTATATATTTTATAGCATATTATATTTGAAAAGAGAAAAAATTTTTTATTAAAAAAAAGATATTAATGAATTTGAAATTAATTAAATTAAATGTAAAATATAATTGTGCCAATTTTTAATTCAATATAGTAATATAGAAACTTTTTTAATAATATAGAAACTAATACAATAAATGTTTTCATATATTTGTAAGAAGTTGATCAAAAAGTGGCATCTAATGCGAATAGTGAAAGTTCTTAATATAAGTTGAAAGTTTTTAATATAATTTTAATATAATTCATTACGATCGTAAATATAATTGTAAAAACACTTAGGAATATTAATACAAGGTTTGTTCAACCATTTTCGATAATTTAAACGTTTTTAATTCTTAAATTTTTTTCATTATTTTCTAAACAAATTACACATTTACATTAATTTATATTTTCTTTACTCTTTTTTTTTAATTTTGTTGAACTTATTTCTTAAGTTTTTCTTTCGTTTTTTAATTTTTTTTATTTTGTTTATTTTCAATTATTAATATATGCGAATTTAAAGCAAGAATTTCATTTTTTTCAAATATTCTTATTTTTATTTTTGTTTGCTTTTTTCTAACATTTGATATCAGGAATATTTATAATATTTTTAGAATAAAATTATGAATGATTATATGTTTAACTTCTTCACCTATCTTTTTAGGAAAATATTCGAAATATGTCCATTTTATTAACCTATTATTTCTTCTAATGAAATGAATTAAATATTAAAAATAACGATAGAAAAATTTCGATGAATTTTTATGAATTTAAAAATTATGAATGAAATTTTAAAAATATGATGACGATTGAATATAATAGAAATAGACACAAGATAATAGAGGATAATGTTTTGTCTGGAATGAAGGATCCATAAAAAAGTTTTTTTTTATGAAAAATACTTGTATACAATATTTATAACGGTATAAAATACAAAAGTAATTAAAAAGAATATTTGTCAAAAAATATAATAATGCAACTCATAAATCACTTTTTTGATCTTGAAAATATATATAATAATTTAAATTATACAATATACAAATTTCTTGATAAACGCAATAATTAATCTTTTTAGCTAAGCATGTGTGGCTGAAACATGAAAAAATATCTAAACATGAAAAATGTTATTTTTATCTATTTGACAAGTTTTACAAGTAAAGATTTTGTAACATTTCAATTATCAAAGATGGTTAATATCCGGCATTAGATGCCTATCCCATATGTTGCCTAGCATTAGTGGAACTTCTGCACCGTTACATTCTAACACTATCATCTGATAAAAATGAAATTTTATAGAAAGGTAAAAAAAGATTATTTCAACTTGGTTTTTTAAATTATTTTGAATTTATTAGAAATTTATAAAGTAGCTTAATCTGATTTTAATTAATTCGATTAGATATGAAAATATTAAAATATTAAAATAAATAATAAAATTATTTAAATTTCTTTATAAATCTTGATACATGAAATCAGAATAGAATAAAGTATCGACATTATAAGAAGAATAGAAAAAAATTATAGGAAAGAAATCTGATAAAATAAAATAAAAAATAAAAAGAAAGATCAAAAAAAAGAAAGAAAAGGAAAACAAATAGATATTTATAGAAAGAAAAAATAGAAAAAAAAAATGAGAAGATCAAGAGCAGAGGAAACTATGTAGAGAGAACTCGGTTGCGTGTAAACAGCGGAAGTTACTTTCAGGGGATAAAGAGAGACTGGGGTCGGACATCGATCTGGTAGTTAAGTTCAGGGCTCTCAAGGGACTCGTTGCTACCTTCGCAGCTTCGTCTCCTCCTCTTGCTTTATTTGCACCACTCTTTGTGTGTATTCTGCAGATACATGTTGGCATCGGTATCGTTTCCTTGCCATTCACATAAACCGCATTACACGTTTTTACATTCGTATTTATGTACGATTTAACGAGAGCCATTCAAACGGCCGTCGCGTTGCTCGAGATGAAGCGAAAAATTTTCTCGGAGAAATCGCAAACAAATCGAAAGATCGTAAATATTATTATTACTATTCTGCATTATTATTCTATAGATTTAATCGTATTTCATGATCGTATCTCAATAAATTTTAATAGAATTTTAATAGTTGTTTGTCGATTTTTAGTAATTAAAAATATTATAAATTATGGCATTATAAATTTATTTACTATAGATTTAATCATTAATATTTCATACTTGAATCTTGACAAATTTTGATTAATAATTATCGATAATTTTCAATAATTATTGAAAATATTGTACACAATTCTATTGAAATTGATAAAATTTGATAATATTTAATAATTTGATAATAAATTATATTTAATAATGTTTTCATAAAATAGGGATATTATCACTTTATACTTAAATTTTTATTTATAATTTTTAATAATAATTTTAATATTTTAATAATAATTTTAAAATCAAATTATATTGCAATTCAAATTTTTAAATTATAGTGTGTTATAGGATTCATATAGGATAATAAAGAGCTAAAGGATTATTATTAAATATAATACTATCTATTTTGATCACATATCAGAATAATGCTAAATTTAATGATTATGTAACATTTACACTATTATATTATTAATTTGTTACAATAATAATTTACAAATTTTATATATATATGTATATATATACATGTATATATATATATACAATATATCCAATCATACAAATTCACATGCACATTTTCATTCAACATTTTCATTTATATTCTTCATTCTTTCATTCTATTCATATCTTATATCTTCATCTATAATAACATTATAATTGCAGTCTGCATATATATAATACTTAATTAATAACTACGCTTTCAAGGCACGCATAAAACATCAGCAATTTTTAAAAATTTTTTTCCGTCTTATTAACAATAGCGTCATCGTTCATTTCTTTTATTGTCGATTAAAATTCGAAATTTCCATGATTGAAGTTGTAGCAATATATATACAGATAAAATATGTTAGCATGGAATTAAAAAAAGAAATAAAAAAAAATGAGTTTAAATGAGAAAATTGAATATCATAATAAAATATAATCATAATAAAAGTCGATGATTAAAATTAGTAAGTCTAAGAAAGAAAATTATATAAAATACGTTCGATACGTTCTTTCGCGTCCTTTTTTGAGGCATATATATATTTATATAAAATGTTAATGTATTCGTGGCATATTTCTAAAATGATTTTAGAAATCAAAAAACAAACACAAAAATCATTATATAAAATGAAACTTTTAGAAACAATTTAAATTCGCAGTAAATAATATGAAATAAGGTATATAACTATAAATATATAAATATAACTTTATTTCCATTATATTATTGCCTAATTGTTTCTGTTATTAGTGAACTTAAATTTTTTAAATAAATAAATATCAACATTTTCTATATCAATTTTTGCTCATTTTTTTGTTTTGCCTTCTAAAATCAATTTTTTTAGAAAATATCTCACGAATATATTAATAGTTTATATAAATGGAATATTTATTATAAATACTTATTTATATAAAAGTAATTTCACGTTTTTCTCTCGAAGTGATTTCACGAGTGACTGTATTTAAAAAAAAATATATTGCATTTTTCGATAAGAAAGCATTATGATTTGTTATAAATTTCTTCTATTAATTTTTCATTAAAATTTGCTAAAATTAGTATATAATTGCACAACTTTCTTTTAATTTCCTATAAATAGATAGATATAAAAATTGATAGTATTGCAACCAGATAATACAATAAAATTACCCATCTTAAATTACAAAAATATAATTATATTTTTATAATTTATAAAGAATAATTTTATAATCCTTCGAAATAATTATAATATACATTATATTATTTAAGAAATAATTACATATGTACATTTCGATATTTATATCTTTAACATATAGCTACGAATTTATTTTTATATAACACATTCAAGTTTAATAGGGGCTTGAATCAATCTTATTTAAAGTTAAACTATCGATAATATAATTAAGTAATAAATTAATTATAAACTAAGAAAAAGATATAATTAGTAGGAGTAATTATGGAAAGTTTTTCACGAGTCCTCAAATTATCGTGAGATCATATATCACAATATATATCTATTTCTACTTTTCTTTTTCTTATTCTATCAATATCATTCTTTCTATATTGCATATTATGACGGAAAAAAATGCTTATGGTCAGTCATGATTGGACCAAGTTATTGAATGTTCAGGTCATAGATTGTTTGGCATAGATTGGGTCTGTGGGGCCTGCAGCGTAGGGGGTGCGTGATTCAAACTAAACATCTGTGAACTGTGACTTAAGGATGATGAGCTACCATTGTGCATCAATCCACCCAGCATTCCTCCAAGTGATAGACTCGCCATTGCACCGCTCGCGCTTGTAACACTTTCTGCTGCCTTCAATTCTCTTTCTCTCTCCATCTCTTCCCGTTTCTTCATCTGTTTGCGTTCTTTTGCTCGTCGATTTTGAAACCAGATCTTTACCTATAACATGATCAACAAAACATTCTCTTTATAAATAAAAATAATCAAAAATAATGAAATATGAAAAGTATGATGTATAAAATTTTAGATTTATTACAGGCTAATATTACAATTGCAAATCAAATGAATTTTTTTAGAAATTTTAATAAATTTTAAATGCTTTAAGTGGAAGAAAAAATAATTTTCAAATAATTTGATGAATAAAATAATTTATTAATTAAAATTTGATAGATATCGTTCCTATTCCAAAAATAATGGAATATTTCAGATATTGTAGCTAATATATTATAGTTAATAAATATCTAATTATAAATAAAGAAAAAAAATATTATAATAAAGAAGAATATTAGATATTTTAAGAATAAAAATAAAATTTTCACGATTAATTTATTAAATTATAAATATCGAAAGTGAATTATCAATTACTTTGATTTTTTTCATGTGATTTTTTTCATTGCCCAAAATCTTTGTTTTTATTTATTATGCGACTTATATTTCGTATTAATAGGCACATGTTTTATAGATTAATATTAATAAACATATGTTTTCGATATACTTACTTGTCGTTCAGAGAGTGAAAGACTGAGTGCAAGCTCGGCTTTACGGCGGATTGTGATATAACGACTATAATGAAATTCCTTCTCAAGCTCCAGTCTCTGATGATCTGTATAGACTACTCTATATTTATCTTTTGTTCTGGTTTTTCCTGCAAAAAAAAAAATAAAAGAAAATAGAAAACGAAGATAACAACTGACGTTATTACACATTTAATATCTGCTTCCCTAATTCTCTTGTCAATAACATGTTTAACAGAGATAACGCTTTTGACGATCGTACTCGTAGACACATCTCGAACAAAGAGGAATTAATAAAGTAAGTAAAACAAGATTTAAAAAATGTTCAATACATGCAACAACGTGTAAATCCATACAAACGATAAATCATGACAAAAAAATAAATAGATACTTATCATTATATAAATAAATGTCTATAATATCTATTAAAATATTATTAAATTAAAGAAACTGAAATATATATGATTACTTTAATATTAATTATTAATAACTTATCTTATATATTAATCGAAAATTGTTTGTAGAAACAAAACAAGAAACTTCTCTCGAGTAGAAGTTTTCACGCGGAGAAAGGTGAAGAAAATAGCACAAAATATTTCTTCGCGGATTACGAACTTCGAATGGAGAAAATAGCAAAAGAGGAGCCGACAAGTTGATGTCGACGATAGTGTGAATTCAACGTGGCATTCGAAATGTAATAACAGTATGAAATACAAAATGAGAAAAGGATTGAACGCAGTGAAAGAGAATAAGAGAAAGAGGCCATGGTTGGGAATGGGACGGAACGGGAGAAAGGAAAACGATTAGATAAGACCAGGCCGGCAAGATCAAAGGCGTGCACGTTAATCCACCACTCCTCGATAACAGTGCTCGAGGCCTTCGAGACATCACGAATAAGCTTCGACCTTAGACTTTTTCGATGGTATATAAGTTGAATTCAGCATGGCTGGCACAAAATCATCGAGATTACAGAAAATTGGTGCCAAAGGGAAATCGATTTCATTTAAAAAGTCATATTCTTTCTGAATATGACAACTTTGTGTTTCGAGTTTTTCTTTTTTTATTTCTGTTTTATCATTAAGCTGTACCAAAGTAGGTATTTAATAGATATTTGACTATTACAAGCGAATGAGATTCAGAAGATATTTATCGTGTCTGTTCAAATATATTATAATACGTCGAATTTCGAATCTTGTCCAGATTATAGTTATAGAATCATTGAATCATTTGAACATTTTCAATTTTTTGCGCTGATAATTATGTTAAAACGAAATAACATTAAACGAAATAAATTACAGCAAATATAAAATAAATTATATCTATCTATATCGAATATAGATAAAATTTAATGAAACATTTTGCAAAATTACGAATATAATTACGAGTTCTATGAATATTTTCTTTTTTCGATAAACTTCGTAAAATTTAAACATAAGAAATATATATTCTTCGAAGTAGTATCGAGAATTCATTCATAATATATTCGAATATCATTTCATTTTTAATATTGTTCAAAACCACAAATATTTGCCATATTAAACACGATCGTTGCTGAAAACCGAATATAATGCATATAAACAAATGTAAAACATCATTAAATCTTATCGACAGACGTTTTATCTTGGAAGATTGTCATCAAAAATGAAAAAAAAACATTCCAAATTCTATGCAGTATTACATCTTAATTACGACAAATTTTCCTACGCTTAATGTAAGTAAGTACTTGTACATATTGCAAATAAAATTTTCTGAAGGATTTCATTCAATAAAACGTAATGTTTTTGGTTAATTAAACATAAAAAAAACACAAATTTAATAAGTGGATAAAAGATAATATTAGAAAATAAAGAAGGTAATAAATGGGAATATCTGCAGAACGTAGGAATTAATCTGTGTCGAATCATAAACCGATTTCTTTCGTGGCACTCCGATTTTTAACTGTTCAAGTTATACCACTTGAACTTTTATATATCCGAAAAAGTCTATCGGAATCCCAACGGAGAATGTTGTTTGAAGGGGAGAATAGTCGGTTTTTCGATATAAGAAACGCGTAGTTGTGTGAGTCGGCAAGGATTACCGTCGGTCTTTTTCATCTTTCTGATATCGAAACTCGCACCTACGATTATCCGACTCTGGTTCCTTGTCAACACTCGATCTACTAGTATTCTGAATAGCGTAATTGTTACACCAGGTCAGTCAAGATAATATATATATAAAAGAAAAAAATATTTTCTTTAAATTTTAAATTCCAAATGATATTCATCAATTATTTAATTATTTAATCATTTCTCGAATAGTTATTAATTCACGAAAATTATGTAACTTGTTCTTATATTAATAAGAACTCTTTTAATTTGTTCGATAAGAAAAAAACAACGTAACACCTATGAATGTAAATCGTCAGCGCAGTGTACATGTACTACAAATGGAAGAATTTGAGCATTACATAGAAACATATCGTACGATATTTGTTCAGAGATTACAAAGAAACTTCTTTCGAAACGCCTACCTTAAGCATCAAATGTATTCCATCGTTAAAAGTCAACATACTCGTAAAAGAATCCAAAAGAATCCACGCGAGATCAACCCTAATTTTTACATGGAAAATCTTTCATAACATATTGAATTGGTGCAAAAGATGTCGACTTTTTTTATCTGTGCAACAATTTCAAATATCTCAAAAAAAAAATGTCAAAAACAATGTATTATATTACGTTGAATACATAACTTTTACATTTTTATATTTACGTAAATTTTAAATGATTAAACTTACTAGACACTTGACTTTTTCTGTAAATATAAAATCATTATTAGACAACACGGTCCTTGAACTTTAATTAACCAAATCCGTACCACAATTTCGTTCTTCGATATTTTGATAGAACAAGAGGGATGAATATTTTGCGTACGATACGGTAGAAAAGTGAGACAGAGGAGAAGGGAGTGAGGGAGCAAAGAAACAGGACTCTTGGGGCTCGTTGCCACCCCATTATAGCATTTGCTCTTCCATTTCGCATGGCGAAATGGTGAAAGCGCGTGCCCCGTTTTTCCTGCCACTCTCCGCCGATATTCTCGACTACTCTCTGTCACCCTCTTAACCGCGATCCCCATACTCCTCCGCTTTAACCGATGCTTCTGGATCCGCTCGGGTACCATTCGTCAGTGGCATTACCTCTATTGTACCGTGCAACATTTGTATATTGCATATCAAATATCGGTAGCCGGACACTGCTTTCTTGATTAAACTTGTTACATATGAGATTTTTTTTTTCTATTAATTTAGTCAGCACACTATTCTATTTTGAATTTCAAATAATTATATTAAGCAATAATCAACAACAATTAATTTTTCAACAAAATATTTTACTATTATTTAACATTTCATTTTTTTTTTGCAGGTAATATCTTCTTCCATCGATTGGACAAGTTATAATTGTAAAAATAAAGATGAAAAAATTTTTAGATAAAAAAATTCTTTGGATCAAATTTCTCTTTCGAATTCAGTTTATTCCGTTTACATGAAAGATTAAATTTTTATATTTAAATATAAGTTTAATGATCAAGTAAAAATGGTGAAATTGGTGTTATTTTCATGGTGTAATGAAAATAATAGTTATACACTTAAAATTCCTTGATACACACGTTCCCCTTTTTCGCCCATTTCGAAGATCAAAATCAAAGAGTAAAACGCAATTTTCTGAATCGCAGAAATCGTTATCTGTAATTAAACGAAGTATGAGATATTTATCTTCGATAGCAGTACTCACGCGTGTCACAGCGATACCATAGACGCTAACGTTTACAAAAATCTGATTCGACTGATCCCATGAATTTAATTGAATTGCAATCTCGAGTGGTTCGCGGTCATATTTCGTAGTATACGATACAATGATCATTCCAACATTACAACGTTTAAAAGTACCAGGATACAAATTGCAAATTGCAGTGTAAAGATGAGTAATAATGATAGCAAATCCGAAAACAATTTATGTTTTTGAACCAGAAACAATAAAGAGGATTAAAATATTATTGATCCTCTGGACACTTTAAGTGTCAAGTGAAAAATCCCTACTTTGACCTTCATCTTATTATGACATTACCGTGCAAAGAAGTTTAACAGTCGGTTCTTAAGTTGTGGCCAAAACCAAGTTAAATAACATAAAGGATCAGGTAAGAGAAGAAATGAATCGCTCGATATCGTTTACTGGACACAAAGATGTTTTTCTCTTAAAAAGATTTAAGATTAAGATGAATGCCAAATGGTAAATCTCCCGTCGACTTCAACTGACTAACTTACTTAATTAATCTTTACTGTTGGCAAAACAAATCATTTGAAAATATTTTACGATATAATTATATATTGATGTTAAATAAATTTGATAATTTTTTATTTCGCGCGATAAAATTAGTCTTAATGCGATTCAAACTAATCTAATAAAATTTTTAAATAAATGATTAAATAATGATTAAGTAAGACCGAGTAATGATTATTTGATGATTAATGATTTTTCAAATACGTTTATTATATGATATTAAATTTTTAAGATTTATATGATCTGTTTTAGAAGAAGAGTAGATAGAGTAAAATTGTAAATTTTACGTTAAAAAATTAGAGCTACTTAAATATTTAATATTTCTAATAAAATGATCATATAATTTTGTACATCGTAACTATTATCTTATTATCTTTTAAAGTGATAACTAAATCAAATTTCTTTTCATCCTTCTGTAAAGATTATTACTATTAAAAATATTATTATCCGATCGTTGACCAATCTTTTCACGATGCAACTAAAATGCCTTCAGTAATAAAGTCCGGAGAAATCGCGAATATACCTATTTCTATCGAAGAATCGAGCAAACGCGGTCGTTTCGAAGGACTAATAATTACGAGGAAAAATCGCACATCGACAGGAATATGCGAATACCCGCCACGAAATTGTAATACGTATTCTGAATGCGAGAGTCGTCTTTATACGAGGCAACGGCTGCCTGCAATATAACCATAAAATGCAGATAATAGCCGCTAGAAGGTATTGAAGGGTCGCACGGTTGTGAAACGGTAGAAAAAAGAAAAGAACAGGATAAAATTGAGCACCAAGAAGAAAACAGGATAGAGCTTTGATGCTCGTCGTTCTGACGTCTTCACGATTACTCCGTATACATGCTACTACTAACTGTATTGTCTGTATTTGAATTGTTGTCAGTTGAAAATAAGGACCTTTTGTGTTTATATTTCCGTAGACAATTTGAATACGACGGTTTAAAATTAATAGTTTTATGTTTATATACGAGAAAAAGTCAGTCAGGATACGAAACATTGAAAATAAACTAGAATATCTGTTGAGGATTTTTTTCTAATTTTTTTGAAACTGATTGTTGATACTAATAATAAATTCAAATTAATGATTCGATACAAAATTAATTAAGAAATTAAAAATTATTTCAATCGTAATATCATTTTTGTCTCGTTAACATCATGCAATTACATTTGACAATATATATATACGAAAAATAATTGAAGAAATTTGAAAAATGTTTGAAATTTAGAGAAATATATGTATATTTAATGCTAGATATATCATCATCAATTATATTCATATTATTGGTAAAATAATTTTTATGAAATGATGAATAAAATTACATAAAACATGCTCAAATTATATAAAACGAGCTTTAAAATATAAAATGATTAACTGATAATTACTTCAACGTAATTTATAATTGTAGCATGCAAATCATAAAATATTCGAGAATGACACATATCTATATGCATACATATATATATAAACATTTATTTAAATGAAAATAATATAAAATATAGCAAACGATATATTATCGTACCAATAGTATCAATGATGCAGACTTCATGAACCGTTGAATCTGCATTGTTGTTTATTGTTACGTTGCATGCTGCAATAATAGAAAATATATCACTAAATAATTAAATATTTTTATCGCGACATAAATATCCTTGGCATCCTAATCAATAGAATATCGAAAATGGATTTATCAATTATATCGAATCAAATTGATATCTTCGAAATCATATAACTATTAAAATTACTAAGATGTAGTATCTAAATTTTCTTTTATAAATTTCTAATAATAATTTAGTTCTTTATCTATTAATTTTCTATAAACATTATATTTTCTTCAATTCGAAATTACTTCGTAATTTTCTAAGTCATAAATCTTTTCTACCGCAAATAGATTTAATACTATAATAGGAAGCTCAAACGATAAATTATACCTATACGAGAAATTAATTAAAAAACCGAAAAATTTACCGAAATAATTAAAATCTGTAATATCATAAATCAAGAAATAATTTCAAAAATTATAAAAATTTATAATTTTAAATGTAATTTTAAATTTCTCTAAAACTGTTGGCTTAACCTTTCGTTTATCATTGAATATATGTATCTATATAAAACTTTTATACGTTACTTATTTGCTAAATTTTTTTTATACAATCTAGTTTGAAATTTCGAAATTCAATCCAATAATATTATCAAAATGTTTCCATTTTAATAAATGGTAAATAAGTTTTTAATGAAATCTTTTGTCGTTACATGATTCCTGAAACCATTATGACACGAAAGAGTAGCATTCCCGCTTTCGTTGGTCCGGTTGAAAATCGGGGCGACAGCAAGAGAGGACGGAGATTATCTCACAAATATTTGAGAGCAATTAGATGTTTGCTCGTCTGTTACCGTGTTTACATTGTTCTTCGTATCTAGACCGCAGACGTGTTTGTAACCGTGCACGATGTACACCAAGTTCTCCATGGATATTTCATTTAAATTTTCTTTCATTTATTCGTATATTCGTATAATTGATCAATTTATAATATATTATAAAATTTAATTAATAATTAATTAATTAATTATGTCATCAATAATTAAATTATTAATCATTATATTGAATTTATATTTTTTATATTATAAAATTTCTTAACAAGAAAAATTCGGCTCAAGAAGAAATTCAAAACATCTTCAAAACATTAACGAAAAATTCTACAGGATGTACAACAAACAGTAAGTAGATACATATTATTTTGAATTTTTTGTTGTAAACAAAAAACATCATATTTATTGACATAGAAAATTAACGTTCAAATATATTTTAAACCAAGCAAATATTTTAATAAAATACAACATAATAGAATTTATCAATAATATTTCAAGTTTCTTCGTAGATCTATTCCTCAATTTTACAATGATAATATGATTAAAAAAATAGAATTATATACGTAAATGAAAAGATTTTGTGGTACGATCGCGACTCCATTAACGCGGACATTTTATCGGTATTAAGAAATTTTAGATTGTTTTAATGTGACAATTACAATTTCGTTTAAAGAACAAATTTTATTTTACATAAACAAATCGTGAACAAAATAAATTACGCTAAAATTATGTGATTATCAATTTATTTATTTATATATTTTTCAAATCAAATAATTATTTTCTTGTACCGTTAATGAGTTGTATAAATGTTGTATAAATACAATTGATATCGAATTTGATACATTGGAAAGGGCATTAAAATTTTAACGAATAATTAAAATTTTATTTTCTTCTATCGTTTTCTTTTCATTACGTACTTATATCAAACAGTCTGATGAATGCAGCAATTCGGATCTTTACAGGAATTTTACTCGAAAAAAAAAAAAAATAGAAAAAAGAAAAAAAATAATTTCGTATCTGTATTCATTTCCATTTTCATTATTTCATTATATATGGATTAAAATTTAACCGGTAATGATTTCATAGAATATTATTTCGGATTTTTTAATTGTACTTAGAATTTAAAATAACTTAAAATTTAAATAGAATAGAATATGAATGAATCGAATGATTTAACTATATTCTATAAGTAAATTAAAAATTGTGAGAGTAACCATATATATTTTTCGTTTCTCTATTTAATTTACTATTCGAATTTGTGTAATAGCGTTATTTGATGCAATTTGGTGAATATTTTAATATAATATATCTTACAGATCAATATTATCAATATTATCAATTATTAGTTATTAATTATTATTATTATTAGTTATTAATTATTTAAACGTAAAAGAAAAGAAAAGAAAGGAAAACTAAACTAACTTCAATTTCCAAATCTTGAACAAATAAAATGATCTTATAGAATATTAATTAGTATATCTTGTAAATATGAAGATATTTGCTTTTTAAATTTTATTTTCTTATCGCGCTATTTATTAGATACTACATCATATCAATATCAATTTATTTATTGCAATTCATGGTTTTGAATTTTTAACGAAAATTTAATCAAAAAAGTTAATTCAAAAAACTATCATAACAATTACACGATAATAATATCATAACAATTATTACGATAATTTTTCTTACTTAATATAATATATAATAAATTTTTTTTTCATTTACCTGGGTTCGGTTGACTTTGATATGATGTCTTCTTCATCCATTCGTATGGACTTCTAACCTGAGCTGGTCTCGGTGTTGTGCTGTTGTTGTGTACATTGGTGTTAGTGTTTACATTACTATTATGGCCTAAATTATTACTATTGTTTCTGTTGTTAGGTGAAATACTATTGTTGCTATTATTAGTCGGTGGAGAAGTTGGATTGCTGGAATTGCTCATTTCGCTTCCGCTAATGGTGTTTGGCGGGCTTGTTTCTCCAGCTCCAACTCCTGTGTTTGGTTCATCGCCGGTCCAATCTGTCACTCCGCTTATTTGCGACTGTTGGTATACCGGCTGATGATGTTGGTATTGGAGGTGTGTGTACGCGTGAGCATGATGTGACCAGCTCGGTAGAACTTCCGCAGGATCTAAGTACTGCTGTCCAGCAGCCTGGTGGTGTACTCCGTGCGGATGTCCATGGTACCCGTACCAGTATTGTTGGCCACCGTCGGCAACAGATGAACTACTCGCGTGCTGTTGCGTCTGTTGCACTTGAGTTTGTTGCATCTGTTGTGCTAATGGTTGTTGGCCAACAATCTGTTGTTGCTGCCGGTACATCGCGAATGGAGTGTAGTAAGACATCATACCGAGCCCGCTGATGTCCGCCATTGAGGTAAGATGATATTATGCACTTGTACTATATAAATATATATATATATATATTTACGCCTATCACTAGGCTGTATTAATAAATAACCAGCTTATCAAGCTGTATTAATAAATATTCCAGCTTATTACTGAAGCTGTCGTCAATATAAAAATATTATTAATTAGTCAAGTCTTTCATAATTTAATTTTGTGTTTTAAAAATGTTAAAATTTTTTAACTTTGTTTCCATGAAGCACTGAGAAGGATTGAGAAATATTAACACTTGAGTATCTATTTAGCGAAAGGACTGTTCTCCGAAGTGGACTGATGCACTCACGGATCTTCGGGGTACACTGCACAGAACGAAAGGAAACGGCCATCAACTAGATGACCGTTGAGCACCCGCGATCTTATTGAGATGTTGGTTACGACTGCTTTCTGATTTGTGTCCATCGAAGGATCCAACGTCTTTACTTAAGTAACAAAGTCCGCCTACAGCGTGCTTTTATCCCCACCGCGCGGTCACTTTTCCGCCAATCGTCATTCAGTTCTCCACTCTCCAACCGTAATGGCCGTTCGACCATCGTCCCAACGCCCAAACATGCCGCTATTCGATAAAATACGCGCGGAAGGCGGTCCTTACGCCTCCGAAAACGCGATTCCCATGTAAAAGATGCGAAATAGACAATATTTTTCCCGCTTATCGCACTTTACCAGCACTTGTCCACGTTATGAAAATATATCTTTCGTCTTTGTGTGTTTACATGACCTCTACTTCTAGTGGGAGAATTCTTTTAATTGGATGCATGCAAAAAAGTTAAAATTGTTAGATTTGACTTTCATGATATTATTTTGATAGTATAATTAATATAGTATAATTTAATATTTTTAATCATTTTTTTACACTTTGCTTTCCCCAATAATGTTTTCTTAGAAATTTTTTAATATTTTTAATTTTTAACATAAATAATTTAATGTTTTTAATTTTTGAGTTAGTTTTTTTAATTGTACATATAAATATATACAACAAAATTATTACCATGAAAGTTTGTTATTATGTAGTTATATTACAATTAGTTTTACTTAAACATCATATAAATTAAATAATATCATGGTTATAACTATTTTTAAAGAATCATAATTATCATAATCATAATCATAATTAACAATATTTTTATTCATTTTTATTGAAAATGAAAAATACAATCAAATACAAAATCAATTCCATGCAAAAAATAATAGAAAAAACTAAATTTATAGCATTCTAAATTTTAATTTTATTTGACTTTTATGAATTTAAATATTTTAAAATTTAAATGATAAATAATTATTTTATTACAGTAAATATTATAATTATGAACGATAATATTGTATTGTTATACTATTTTATTTAATATTACATGTAAATAAGTATATTTAGACAATTGATGTATATTTTTATAGAGTTATATATATTGATGTATGGATGGGAATCGCGTTCGTTGCACCAAGCCAACAAATTAGTATGATATTTTATTGCGTGGTCGTAACAAAATCATACATAATTAAGAATGTATAACAATTATAAATTGCAACAGCTCGGTTCATAAATCATCTCGCTGTGAAAATGATTTAAAGCTAAAAACTTGAATTTGCCATGAGTATGATTAAGATCGATCATCATCGTTTATTACGTTTACATAACCGTTAAATGAGAATTAAACATTTGCGCATAACGATTGCACGGACAATCTATATTCAAACTATTTTCAACAATAATATAGATATCCCTTGCTTATCAGTATATTCTATATTTGTTTCCAGTGACTTGAAACTCGTGTTCTTTACGTTTCATTCGTGAATACATGTACATAAATACATATTTTTCATTAAATTAATTTAACCTATACAATTAACTTATTAAAATTTATAAGCGTAGATACATATAATTTAAATATATTTTGGAAATTAATTTAAACTTATCATATTATATTACTTTTATTAAAAGTTTTAGGAATTATAAAAAATGATTGATAAAAATTTGAAAAGTAAAATTTTCTTGCAAGCTTTTGCAAATATTTAAAAATTATCTTTTACTTCTAAATTAATAATAATAATAATAATAATAATAACAACAACAATAATAATAATAATAGAATAAAAATATGTATTACATGACTTTATATCATTTTATGATTTATAATTAAATTCAAATTATCTACTTTCTGTCAAAATATATAAATATATGTAAATATTTTTTTTCAATCTAAATTCACTTAAATTTGATTTGATAATAGATTAAAAAGTGATTTTTTTTTATATATATCGAGTATATTTCCAGAAATAAGATAAGTCAGTTTCAATAAAAATATCTAAGTACTTACTTATTTACATACATTTATGATTAAAATATCGATTTTAAACTTTTTTAAAATTTAGAAAGATAAGTAAGTAAGTATCTTATAAACTGACTATAATTTAAGAAAATTTTTTTTTTTACGTTTCTAATAGTATAAATAATTTATCTTTATAAAATCTAATTATTTGTAAAATTATGGAATTATTTAAATATCATTCTTTAATTTATTCGATTAAATTTTATGGAAAAAAATATTTTAAAGAAATATTTCATGTTTTAGAAGCGTATTTGATATTGACCTTGTCTTGATATTCATGGTCATAATCTTTGTATCACGGTCATAGTTTTCTTAAATAAGAATTTTCATTTTTTATGACAAATTTTAATTTTCAAATAAAACAATTATTAATTTATAATAAATATGTTTTTATTCTTATCGTATATTTTTCGACTTGACTTTCAGTTTCTGATTTAAAATAATACGTATACTTATTTATTTACGTCACATTGTTCATCCTTTTGTTTATTTCCTAAAATTTAGTTATAAAAAGTTTTAAAAAAAATTCTATCCAAGATCAATTCAAGATCAATCCTATAATCTATTTTACAATCAAGATCAGAATCAAAATAATAAATTATTCATAGATTTTCGCGACTATATTCGAGATATATATATGAAAAATGATGTGTTTCGCGAATATCAATAAAAATTTATATGAATATCGTATGAAATCACATCTTCGTTGACGATGAGACGTAAGGTGGATTATATTAGCTGTTTAGAAGGCAAAGATAATCTTTTTGTATAATGGCAGCTAGCATAGGCCCACCGACTGCGACGTGTGTCACAATATTGACTCGCATTGCTGCTAGCGCTTACGGTCCCTAAGCTCCTTTCGTCCACCAGTTGGAAATGCTCCGCCTACGGATACCCGTTCCCTCTCTTTCATTCTCTCTTATCCTTTTTCCTGTACTTTTCCTTTTTGTCTCTCTCCCTCTTTTTGGCCTTTGTGATCTTTCCCGTTTACCGAACGGCATTTTCGACCTCCACTTCGTTCTTGTCCTCGTTTCTTCGTTGTACAAGTACGCGAAAATAAATATTGCAATGATTATCAATACCTTATAATTTTGTTTTATAAATTTTTTTTTAAACTATAATTTTTATAAACTATAATTTAATAAAAAAATTATGAAAAATTGAATTTTAACTAATTGCTAAAAAGTTAGATGTAATATTATTTCTTTTGAAATAAATTAAAATCGAGACAAAGAAACAATTTTCTGATCAATTTTTATAGTTTTTTTTTTTTATAATTTCAGATATGATTATTGAAAATTTTTTATTTTTTATATTTATTTTTTATGAATGATGAAATTTTATGATGAAATACAATTACTTAGATAAATATTTGTTTATGTATAATTATTGAAATTTTATTTTTTATTTTTCATATGTTTCTTTTGATTTTTATGGATAATAAAGTATAATTATTTAAATAGATATTTATTTATTTATTTAATAAGATTTTAGATTATTTTATTTTAATTATTTTTTAAATTTAGATTTATTTTATTTTATTACTTCAATAATTCGAAGAATATGAAATGATGAACTGTGTGCTGTAAGTGATTAATTTTTTGCTTTTGCGGTTTTTTTCTATTTACGTAACAATTTTTTTTCCTACAATGATCGTAACGTGACAAAAGATGTTTATCATCGTTGTCAATGATTCGTGTGACTAGAATACTTTGTTAAAATGTCATCGCAATACTTCTTATAAGGATCCTTTTCTTAAATCCTGCTGTTCGGTACACAAGTTCATAGTAACTGTAATAAATTCCGTAATTATTCGGTTAGTTTATTATTTTGAAGATGCGAAAACGTTTACCGACAAGTAAATACACTAAAAAATCTTATCTTTCCAGTGATTTTTATCACTTTTTATCTAGTATCTAAAAATTTGTGACAAATGAAAAGATGTTACCAAATAAAAAAAAAAAGAAATAATGAAACGAATACGAATTATATTTTCAAATTTAATTTCAAAAAATAGAATAAAAACTTTTACTAATTTTATTACCTTTTTCTTTTGATTTTCCTTCATTGAAAATTCCTTCATTGATGTTTAAATCCTTCATTGATGTTTAAAAAAGAAAGTTTGAGAAAGTTTCAGCTTTCAGAAAAGTTTCTAGAAAATTCAAAAGATGCACATTTTCTTTTGTCTTTAAAAGTATTATTGTTAATAAATTGTATGCACCTTTTGTAGCTATTTGAATAAGTATATTTTAGAAAGTAGAAAATTTTTCAAAAATATGTCAATATTTCAAGAAAATATTGGTACAGACAAGGGTCTGAATATTTTTGAAACGTTAGCATTTCAATTAACAATACAAAATACAAAATACAATACAATACAAAGTCAAAATACAAAATGGTATTTCGGAGGCAATTTGTCTTTATCTTTTGTCTCCATTATTCATCATCCATCTTAAAGTTCAATGATAAATTCATATTTTAACTTTTCATATTTAAAATTTTTAAACCTAACTTAAATGAAATTGTCCTTAACATAAACTGTCACAAAGATCTGCAAGAAACTGACCTTCTTTAAACAATACCATGGGCTTGGTTCGTTTCTAACAATAAGTAAAATTTCTATTAGTGTTATATATTTTATTAGGTGCAGGTAAATATTCATAAAATTATTATTTACGTATTTCTTTTATAAATTTTTATTATTTATATCAATTTCTATAAATTTGTATTAATTTCGACGAACGAATAGAATAATTCAAACAGACATAGAATAATTCTTTACAAAAAAATAAAATAAAATTTTTTCGAAATACTTCATTTTCGAGAAAATCCAATTTGAAAATTTTTCGATTAAATATAATTAACTAATTTTCAATTGAATACGAATGAATTATCGATAAAAGATTATTTTACAACTGAAAAATTAACAAAATATAAAATTTTATTTTATTTAAAAAATAAAAATTTTAAAAATCGTTGATTATACAATTTTTTGTCTGTATATATTTATTCATAATCTTGATTTTTTTAAAAATAAAAATTTAAAGAATAAAATTTTTGAAGATATATTTTAAACTAAGAATTTCATATTTATTATTATAATTTTATCATAATAAATATTACTGTATAATGTTATATATTATATATAATATTAATCATTAATATGTAATATTAATATTAATATTTTATAATTTTATCACAGTATAATTTATGCAATTATCATTAAATCTATATTCTAGAAAATATTTATAAAATATTTTTTTATACTTTTCTTTAATACACACTGAAAATTACATAAATATTAACAATTCGTTATAATTTACAAAAAGATACGTGTTATTTTTATAAAAATTTAAAACAATAATATACTATACAACAATAGGTATGTAAATATACAGTTAGTAGATATATCTAACTAAACGTCGTAACAAATTTTAACTATTATCTATGCCTAGAAATAAAGAAACTTACTGACCCACTCTTGGTGAATTTAATGAGGAGTAATTTCAAAGTCAAAATGTTTGCACTGCAAACAAGCAATAAACACCCTCATAAATGACCGGTAACGTGCAAGAGAAATATTTTTACCTAACTGTCCATATCTTTTATGAGGTTAAACAGCATGTTTCGGAAACTAACTGAAAAGGATTAAAACTGCCAGAAATTAAAAATTTATCATCGTCTATAAAAATGGCGTCCCGAGGTTCGCAAACAATAAAAATTGATTTATATGTATATAAGTTGTACAATGAAGTTCTCGTTTTTAGGAACTTTGAAATTCTTTTTTTGAAAATCCAAAGATATCCATTTAATGGAAAAATCGAGGAGAAAGAGAACACTTGAAGCACACACGTAAACACGCGTACGAGGTGAAGGAGATAAAAGATAAACTGATACGTCACATAGTCGTATCTCTACACGGTATTACGCATGCTTAGGAGAGTTTTCAAAACGGTGACATTTGCGTCAACCATTTCTTTACGCAGATTAAATGTAATCATTGAGAATACAGCGAATATTTGCATGTCGAAAAGTGTGCACTGCAATGACTCGACAATTTCATTAAAGGCTAAAATTATAATGTTAAAAGTAGAAAAAAAGTTGTTTTATATAAGAGAGATCGTAACTTTATGTAATATCTCTTACTTCGCAACAATAATGCAAGAATTTCTAAATAACGTAAATACTTCTATGCAATTGTATTGTAACTATTATATTAATTTCATACTTTTATAATTTTATCAAAGTATGATAGAGAATGCTTTTCCCCACTTGTTTTATTGACGTTCTTTTAATATTCTTTTATAGAAATAATTCATTCACGTCGAACGATGAAGAAATCAGCCTTTACGTTTTATTTTTCTTTGTTTTATTCATCTTTCATTCCTTGCGTGCATCACTCCGCCGGCGCATACGACGATCATAGAGTTACATGAACTCGCGAACATTAATTGACGAACATCTTCGTTTCTTCGCCCAGTCGACTTTAATGATCGGCACCGTAAAAGTGTTTTCTATTTTTATTTTTTTACGACGCCATAAACACGTAACTGATGAAGAGGTATGCACGCGTACGCGCTCGCGAATCCTCACGAATACTCCCTGCGCGATGCACTTTGTTTATATACGAAGCTCGTTGTATTATCCCTCGATATAGTTGAAAATCAAGCGGCATTGTAAAATACTTCATTCAATAAACGATAAATCTGTTTAAAAAAAAAAATCACAAAAGATTTATAACGAGTTTGTAACGATTACATTATTGCTTAATGGTACTGTTCATTGTCTTTCGTCAGAAGAGGAGAGATCAAAAGAGGAGATTGTCGCGATCGAATAATGCGATAAATCAAATGATATCGCGATCGAATAACAAATCAAATAAATTAGAGAAGTTTACATATATTTATAGAGATTATAAATTAATATAATATATCTGAATGAAAGACTCCGTTTAACTTGATAAACGATATTTAATAATAGGTGTCTTAACATTGACAATAAAATAAAATAAATAAAGATTTTAATTTACATTTTCATTAGTATAAAAACATTTATATTATCTAAAATGATGAATAATCTTAAGTTTTATATCGCAATGAAATAATAGAATAAAAAAAAAAAAAACTAAAGTTGGATGATAGATAAAGTTGACAGAGTCTTTCTTCGATATCGAGATAAAAAAATTTGTTGGCATGTTCGAATGTGTTAGTTACCCGAAATTCCTTGCAGAACATTTAGTTATACTGCAGAGCACAGTAGCTATGGGTCGCAAACCCTTGATTATGGCACCTGCGGGAAGCATGATAGCACATCAGGGCACTGCAACGTCTCGTAACTTTACATAAAATTAGTATCTAAAAGCCCTTCGTCTTTATGGAGCCCATGAAACAAATGTGTCGAGGCTAGTTATTATACATGTATCTTTACGAAAAATTATTTTTATTTCTAATCGAAGCTAAGCTAATAACGTATAAACAACGTAAACAACGATTCAATGAAAATGTTCAAATTTATATTAAACAGTCGCGAAAAATATAAATTTGTTTTAATGTATGTTTTAATAATTTTAGTAATCGAAATAAATCTTAAATTTTTATTTACTTATTTACTCGTTAGATCTATTTTTTTCGTGGATTTTGAATTTATTCTGAACTGATTCATCATTTATTGAGAAAATATTATCACGATATGAACAATTTAAGAAACGTTATATATAAATTTGTGATTTTGTACAAAAAGTATCATGTTTTTATAAAAATGAATTAAACTCGGTATTGAATTTTTAAACAATCATATATTCTATATAAAAAAATCTTTAATTCTCACTTTTTACAATAGAAACGAAATTTAAAAGTAGAAACTTTTGTTTTTAGAAATTATTTGAACATGAATCTCTTAACGTATCTTTAAGTGTTAATATTTTCATAAATTGATATAATACTAAATTATAGAAATATGTTTTATAGAATTCAATTGCGTCAATGAATTGACAGGATACATTTAATACAGTTACAAAAGTTTAGAAGTTAAATTTTTATTTAAAAATAATACTGTTCAAGTTAATGTCTGAATCAATATTAATTTTTGACGTTCAATCTATTTTAGATTATAAACAATAATTATGATATACTATAAACATGAATTAGAAAATAAAATAAAATTAGATTATATTACTTAGAAATAAAATAATCACTTAGAAAATGAAATAATTTAACCATAAAAGTTTAAATTTCTGCTAGATTGTCTGTAATATAAATCATAAAATTTTATAATTTGTCGTATGCAAATAAAAGTTAAGATATTAAGAAAATTTATGAACCTGATTGAATAATATGATATAAAAGAATGTGAATCATATTGTCATTTATGATCAAAACAAGAAATCGAGACGGATAAAATATATAATATATATATATATATATATATATATAAAAAGAAAGTAGAAAAAATTTTGTAATAAATCATTTTACAAATCTGTTTTCATATTTAGAGAAATTTCAACGATGAATATTTCTTCTAAGCGGAACACCACAAAGCAAGGTAGGAAAAAATAAAAAAGGAAAAAAAAACAAAGAGAAAAAAAAAAAATATTTGACAATGAAAATTAGTAAAAGCTACGTAGCTAAGGTAAAAGATTAAAATAGCTTATTTCAGGCTTAGCAAGCCATGTTTCGTGCATTTGTCGAAGAATGTCCATGGATGTAAGAACAGGGATAGTTTCAGCTGCATTTAAATAATATTAATTTTATTGCATGGTGATTTGCAACCGTTGCCTGTATCCGTACTTTCAGTCCCTCGACATTTTCTCATTCTGCCTTGTGCAGGTAAATTCGAAAATTTTACGACCGGGTTTGTCTAAACTCTGTTCAAAGAAAAAATGTTTTATGTCGGGGAAAACCTGCGCCATATTCCATAACCCGGGACCGACATCATTCAACCATCTTACCTTACCTTACTCGTGTACCTTGAAAGGTATTAAGCTGAAAACGAAGCAGCTAAATGCACTTTATTTCCGAGACAAAGCGACGAACGAGTTGCCGATAATCCTTTGCGTGAATACATCCAACATCCCTTTGATTTCCCTTGTTTTTTAGCCTTCTAACTACAATTGTACATTCCAAACGGAATTTGTACCGCTACCGATGAATAAGTATCGAGGGGGAAAAAAGGAAGATGAAAAAAAAAAAATACACAAATAGATATTTACAAAGTAACGTTTCCTGTTAAATTGTCTATTAAATGTTTGAAGAATATTTAATAATATTAAACATATTCAATGCGAAAAAATCGAAGTTCAATAGCGAATATGAATTTTTGATGAGTGCAAATTGATGATAATTTCTGATGTTAAATATATTAAAATGATATTAAATCGCATATACAGAAAGAAAATCGGATATGCGTTTTAATATTTTTTTCCATTTTTTACATTTCTTAGTAAATGCTGCGATTACACGTATCAACCGCTATAGCATAAGAAATTTATATGATGCGTACGTTTACCCGCATTGAATGTGTTAAAATATTCTATGTGTATAATAAATTCTAAATTTAAAAATACTAAATCCATTTTAAAGATAAGAGAATTTTTTTAAGATGTTGTAATGATTTTAGAAATGTAGCCATGATGGCTGCTCGAATGAAAATTCCACCCTTTAAGAATTGATTCTATGCTTATTTTATTAAACTAGTATTTTTTAAAGATGTTTAAAAAAAATATATTCAAATCAAATCAATCAAAAGAAAAAGAAAGATCTAATGTAGATAATAATATATATGTGAATTAATATCTTTCTAGTACGTCTATGAATCGATCTAAAGCCCGGAACAAGATTGTTCTTATTGATTTATATCGATATATTTTAAATTTGATTATATATTTTGAATCCACATACGCGAGTTACGATTTCACCATTTGGCTCCGCCTATAAAGACACATATATTAAAGCTTTTGATCCTTTTGAACATTCGTCTGAATGCAACATCATAGGAATTTCCATGATGGGCAGTCCTAAGCTGAAGACATACCCTGGAGCAACCGGTTCGACCACTCTGAAATGAAACCGGGACTCGTCTTTCGAGTAGTATGTATATGAAAAATTAGAAACGACAGATCCAAAAATGGTAGTCCGATCTTGACTCATTGATAGGAATTTTGATAGATAATCTTTTAAAAAATTTATCTACAAATTAAATATTGTTAAACAGAAATTAAATTTTCATTTATGACAAGAACAATTTTCGTCCGATTTCGAATCCAATAATATTTTTACTTATAATTTATTTTAGAACTGATGCGAATTTCATTAATTTTAATGCAATGTCAATAGATATAAATATTATCAATTAAATATTAATTCGTAGAATAATTCGTCCCGTAATAAAAATTAAAATTAAAATTAACATTTTAGATTATATTTCTAAAAATAAAATTTTTTTAAATTTTTGAATTTAATGTTTTTATATTGCAAAATAATATTTACAATATATAATTTTTCGAATATTTAAAAATCATTTATATACAAATTAAAAAATTAAATAATAAAATATAAAATATGATAAGATATAAGTATTTAGTTATATGTCATCACAGGATAATGTGTCTTGTAGACATACTCTTAATTTTCAATTATAAAAATTATTTGTATAAAAATATATTTATTTTTGTACAAAAATATGTAAAAGTAAAATATAAAATCAAAAATTTATACTTTTTATAATAAAAGTTGGGACATATTATAATTCTAAAAGAGAAATAATGAATATTTAATTAATATTTTATATCTTGTCCATAATCGCGCCCAGAGCAAGTATGAACAAAGAGAAGAAATAATAAGAAAAGGACAGAGATAGAATAAAAATATTGAAATCAGCGCCATCTTCAGAGTGCCGCAAATGAAACTCAAGGATAGACAAAGAGCGATAATAAGAGAAGGATAGAGTTAGTATAAGAATTGACTATTAGCGCCATCTTTAGATAATTCCTAAAAACATCTCGTCAAAAGTAAGATAAAGTAGAAAATAAGTAAGAATTGGCAGTAAACGCCATCTTTTAAGAATTTCTGGAAAAATAATTTCAAGGAAGTACACTTAAAATATAAGAGATGGCGCTGGCTGTTAATTCTTATTATATCTATCCTTCTTCCACTATCTTCTGTCCTTTCTTTACGAGTTTCATTTGCGGCACTCTGAAGATGGCGCTGATTTCAATATTTTTAATATAACTCTGTCTTTCTTTAATTGTTCTTTTTCCTTGTTTATATTTTTTTTATCTGTAGCATTAAAAGATGGTGCAAATAGTCAATTCTTATCTTCTTCTTCATCTCTATCTTTTAATAATGAGATATTTAATAAACGAATTAATAAACAATTTTATAAATAAATAAATAAATTAATTAATTAATTAATTAAAATAAATTAATTAATTATTAGATAAATAAACAAATAAATGAATATATAAATCAATAAATAAATAAATAAAATAATAAATAAATGAAATATGAAACAATAGTAAATAATAATAAATAAAAAATAAATTTTAATAAATTAAAATAAATAATAAATAAATTTATAAAAAAATACAAAAAATAGAAAAATAATATTACATAAATGTAAATATATTTTTATACTTTAATATATCAATTTTTAATTGCAATAAGTCTTTAAAATTATTATTATTAATAAAAATATAAAAATTGATGAATTATTATATTTATATAATATCTATACGTTCGAAGAATTGATTTTAATATAAACGAATACATTCGCTTTTCATAACGATTATTATGATTTTATATAAATACGAGGCAAGTTACGAGAAAGTCGTCATTTGCTAATGAGCTCGCTTCGCGAATAGATCAGAATTATAATACTTTCTTTAAATTTTTATAATACAAAGAATAATTTATCTATTATCTATTTTTATAATATTTATTCTAAATTAATATTTAATAATGTATTTAATAATGTTATAATTATATTGTATATTATTTATTAATTTTATTTTTTAATTTATATTTATTTATTACTATACATATTATACATATTATATATTTATTTATAAATATTATAAATATTTATTTTTTGATTTAAATAAAACTTAACTTATAGACAAGAAAAGCAAATAAAAAAAAAATAGAAAAATTCTCAATTCTTATTCTATTCCTGTTTTTAAAGAGATATCTTTGATAAAGAAATATTACTAACAATTAATTCTTATCCAATTTTTATTTGCTCTTTTTATTTATTGGAATTCATTTATGGCATTTTAAAAATGGCACTGATTTCTTAATTTGTACTCTATCTCTGTTTTCCTTTTATTATTTACTTTTTTAATCTATGCTTGTTTTGCAAAATTTTCTATCTAATTATAAAATAACATGAAGAATAATATAGATATGATATTTTATGAAACTTTGTATCATATTCTATTGTATCTATTCTAAAAATTTCAAATAAAATTACTTATTAAAATATTTGAATATTACTTATTCGTAACTATTATAATTGATTCTAGTTGATATATAACCTCAATGATTTGGCACTACAATTATTTGCAGTTATTTGTAGTTATTCGATGTTTTGATCATGAAAATGATTTGTAAAATGATAAAATTTGATGTTTTAAATAATGTATAATATATTGAAGTAACTTTAATCTTAATTTTAATTATTTTGCTTATCTATGGTCGTCACATTCTACTCCCGGTTCGTACTTCATTTAATATGAACTTAAATTGTTTATCAGTTAATAAATAAATCAATATTTTTGTATATTAATTTTTGTATTTATTCGGCTCTTTTTTAAAATCTTCTCTAGAATCCTTCGAAAGTATTCTACAAATATATATATATATATATATATATATGAGAATTACGAAAATAAAGCAGTCAGATGATTTTTATATTTCTATGACAAGCAATATATATCATATATATTCTATATATTTCTCATTTATGATTATGATAATATATTTTGATTTTTTGTGCGGTCAGAATATTTAGGAAAATTTCATTAAGTCCTAGGTCTATCTTGTGTCTTGTCTGTGCCATTAGAATGCAAAATAAAAATATGGAATGATAGGTCTATTCTACATTTCGTCTATGCTACAAGTAATTCTAAAACATAATACAAATTTAATTTTTAGTAATATAAGATATTGCATGAAATTTGTGTCACGTTATTCTATCGAATCTATATTTTCATATTAATTTACAAAAGTTAAAAAATATTTTATTATTATTAAAATTATTAAATTTATTATTAAAATTGAAAAATTAAAATTTATCCATTGAAAATTAATTCTATCTATTACTAGTAGATATCGAAATTAGTAGTACATCGATATCGAAATTATACAATTTTCTAAACTATTTATAAAATAATTAAATTAATTAGATTATGTATAATTGTAATTAATAAATATTTTTATTTTATTTCGAATAGTAAAAAAGGGTATGTTTCTTCATGATAAATATAAATCAAGAAAAATATTAAATATCATCAAAAATGCAGAAAGAGTTAAATAATATAGTTGAAAAATCATTACAAAAAGCTTATGATCATGATAGAACTGGAAATGTAGGAAAGGCATATGCATATTATACTGTTGTAGCAGAATTATGTCCTAGGAAAAGATCAGAAATTGAAGAAGCATTTGTTGATGTTCTTTGTATGTTGTTATTATATCTATAATTGTTTTTTTTAAGAAAAATTTAAAAATATTATTTTTTAGGTCAGTGGGGTATTCAATTAGCAGGAGAGAATAGATTTGCAGATGTTTTTTTATGTTACAAGCGTTCATTAGATATTTATCCAAATAATTCTCGTATGTTAAATAATTTTGCAGCTCATCTTTTAAGGTAATTAAACTCATTGCTTATGTAAATTTATTATCAGTCAATTTAAAATTGATTTTTTGATATGACAGATATCATGACCGCTAAAATTCCTTATAATGAGGAAAAAATATATTGTTAAAGGAATAATGATCCAATAGAGGCAATAAAATTCTTAAAGAGAGCTCTGCAAGCCAATCCTAATTTTTTACCTGCTGAAAGGAACTTGCAAAATGCATTTAGCATGGCTGTAGATAGATGGCATTTTCCAATGTTGAATGATAAACATAGAAATGCTGCATTTGAATGTGTAATTCGTAAAAGAATTGCTCAAGGATATGATACTGTATTAGATGTGGGAACTGGTACAGGGTTATTAAGTCTATATGCACAAAATGCAGGTGCCAAAGAAATTTATGCTTGTGAATGTTCACCAGTAATGTTAAAAATTGCAAAGAAAGTATTTGAAACTAATGATGCTAAGAACATAATATTATTACCTAAACTTTCTTCAGATCTTGTAATTCCTACAGATATTAGAGAAAGGTTAGTTTTATAATAATAAATAAATAATATAATAAACAAAATCAAATTTATTTTATGTATAAAAAATTTTATTTTTATTTAAAATATTTTCCTTTTTTTTTAGAGTAAAGTTAGTAGTTACAGAAACTTTTGATGCTGGTTTATTTGGAGAACACGTGATACCATCTATGATAAGTGTACATTTGAATGTTTTGGATAAAAGTGGTATAGTGATACCAATGGGAGCTACACTTTATGTAGCTGCTGTTGAATGTGAATATATAAGAAACAAATCAGCTGTGATTTTTGATAAAATAAAACATTTTTGTCCTTTAAACTTTGATAATATATCTGTATTATTAGATGAAGAATATTATGATACAGAAAATTTAAAAAATGTGGATGTTACTTATATAGTAGAACCTACTGCTTTTTTTACTATTAATTTTAATGATTTATCAGATTTACAACAATTTAATATTGATGGCATAAAAAATATAATAAATGTAACATGTAAATGCAATGGTACTATAGATGGTTTAATAACATGGTTTAAATTACATCTTGATGAAGAAATAACAATAGATACCTCAGAAAAGAAATCATGTTGGCAAGTTGCTATTTTTCCTACAATACCAAAATTATTGAAAAAGGATGATATAATTATAATTAAAGGAGAAATGTTAAAAGGAAAACTTAAATGTTCATATACATTGAATAATTGTCAATATGATAACTATGATTATAAATTTTTATATCGTTTACCAAAAGAAGTTGTAACATTTTTAAATGATACTGAATATATAAAATTACTTACTGAAGTTAGTAAATCATTTGTTAGCAAAGAAATACACAGTATTTTAGATACTTCTCCATTTCCTATTTATGGATTAATATTATTAAAAGAAAATAAATACAGTGACGTTTTATATTATAAAAATGAAAATATAATGTTTCAACAATTTATTAAACAAATAGCAGAACAAAATGGTTTCAAGAATAAACTATGTATTGTATCAAAATATAATCATATTAAACATTCTTTAGATACAATATTTATTCATGATTTTGATATTAAGGGAGAATTAAAAGATTATAATGAAGAACACAATCATGAATTTTTCAGGTGAATTTAAAAAATATATTAATTAAATAAAAAATATAATATAATTAAACATATGATTACATTTTAATTTAATTTAAAAAAAAGATCATAATTTAATTAAAAACATATGATATTTTTACAGATGTTTACTTAAACCAAATGGCATTTTATTACCTGAACAAATATTTTTTGTAGGCCAACTTGTATTTTCGGATGATTTGCCAAATATGGTTTATGTAGAAGACAAAAATTTACAAAATATGTCGACGATTACATTTAATACATCAAATTTTGAAAAAGTATATTTATAATATATTTACTTCTATTAAATATATCATATGATATCTAATTTAGCATATTATAATATTTTTCTATATTAGTATACTATATAATTTCATTATATATGATATATTATTTTTATACTATTATAAGTTGTTTTTAAAATTATTTTTTATTATTTTATGAATTATTTATTTTATATTTTAATATATCAAAAATATTTTTTTTTAATAACGCAAGAATTTTAAAATTTATTTGATTAAAAAATTATAGAGATAAAAAGTTATATTATTTAATATATTGATTATAAAATTATATATATTATTATAATATAAAAAATTGTTATGAAAATATTTGCTAAATTAAAATATATTCATAAATTATAAAAATATTATAAAAAATAGTATATAATTATTTTACAATTATTTTTTTTTTTTACAGGAAATTCATAATACTTTTAATAGTACAACTTCTTATGGTATTGCACAATATATTAATGAATTTAAGGTAAAGTACAAAATGTTATAAAAAAAAAATAATTAACTTATAAATAATATCTACTGTATCTATGATATTACAGATAAATCAAATTTTCGATTTGAATTCAAGTTTATATTTATATGAACCTTTATCTGATGTAAATGTATTGATAGAAATGAGAGAAAATGAAGTTGCTGAACGTGTGATAAATTTTGGAAAAATCAGTGCCACTAATAATAAATTATTGCCAAATGCCTTAGTATGTTGGTATAAAGTTAGATTAACATTAAATCACAATTATGATACAAAAAGAAATGGATCATTTATGAATCATACAGCAATATTATTAGAAGATGAATTAAAAAATTCTATTTTACAAGGTAATGAGGTATGTATAAAAGTTCAGCAAGCTGAAGGAATAATTCGAATAAAAGTTAAATAATTTAAAATACAATACAATTTTATATAATTATAATATATTTAAAATGTACATTTGCTTACATACTTCAAAAATTGAAGTACAATATAAAATAAGAATACAATGTACATACAATAAAATTTATATATATATATAAAAATAAAATTATTTATATCAATTTATCCTATATATTTCCATAATGATATAATACCATCAATTCTTCTTTTCTAAAAATAAAACTATAATTTACTTTGCAAATCATTAGTATTTAGAAATTTACATATATGAAATGCTATTCTTTCAGGATAATTATTATGTATATCATGATTTCCATTTACAGTAATTACAGAAATTTTATTTTTCTCACAAATATTAAGAATTGTATTTAATAATTCTAATAAAGAATTTACTTGACTGGAATTATCTGCTACAATTACTAATGTTTTAGTTGCATATTTAATAAAAAATTTCTCTTGTTGTTCTTTTGTAAAAGATGGTTTTACCATAAATCTTAATCTTGTATCACGATTATATTTGTACAAATTGTTAACTTTAGTAACAGCACGTTTAAATATAGCTTCTGCAGCATCTAATTTTAATGTTTCTTGTCTTTTAAATTTTAAAGCATATATTATTTCATCTTTAGTGTAAAGTGTTTCAGAGTCTTTAGCATAAGCATCTAGATTATATTTATCTTGAATATGAGAAACAACATTCTCAATAGGAATAGATATAAAACCATCAATTGCTATTATTTTTTCAAATCTTCCAGGATATAAAATACTGAAATATGTCCCAATATGAGCTCCAAAACTATGTCCTATATATATGCAGGTTTTCCATTTCAATGCATTTAAAACAAGTAATATTGAATATACATAATCAAAAAAATGTAATGGTGTTCCATATGATAATGGAGATGACAATCCGTGTCCTGGTAAATCTATGTTTACATATTGATATTCTTGTGGAAGAAGTTCAACTAACCTATCAAATGATCCTGCATTATCTAAAATACCATGTACCATCAAAATTTTCTTTTCTTTCGAGGGACCATAAACTTTGGCTGCAATATGACCCCATGGTACTGGAAGCTTTATTTCTATTGATGTTTTTTGTATTTGATTCATGTTGTAATTTGAAATAATCTTCGTTTGTTATTTTATTTTTCTGTAAAAATAAAAATTCTTTATTGAAAAAAATGAAAATATATTAATATTAATAAAATAATAATTTGTTTTTTAATTACAAAAATTAATAATTATTATTACAAACGTTATAATTATATTTGAAATAAATACACATACATATACATTTAAAATATAAATACATATATTAAGAATCAAAGAATTGAAGAAAAAAAATAAAAATTTTGCAAGTCATTCTTTAAAATGAAAATAAAATGATAATAAACTATATGTATGTGTATGTGTGTGTGTGTGTGTATGTGTATATATTAATACATAAATTATTATTACTAATCTAATTTTATATATATATTATCTATATATCAATTAATAATCAAATCGAATCTTCAGAGCTTAACCAAATAGATATTGCCATTTTAATTATTGAATAACATAATATCAATATTAAAATACAAAATATTTATAAAATGTATCAATTTTTATCGATATAAATTTTACTATATATTTAACTTTTATGAAAATGACTTGTGTTTGTGTCAATTTATATTTATATTAAAAAACAAATAATTCTACGAAATTTGTGAAAATGTAATTTTCCATTTTCATTCTCAGAATTTTAAAAGTTATCGTAATTTTTTAAAATTTTGATTATATAATTTTACTTACATTCGATAATTTATTGTTTAAATAATGTATATAATAAAAAAATATAATTATATTTTTATATAAATTTATGTAGCAATATACATATATCAATCAATTTCTATAAAAAAAAACAATCATTATATATTTTTAATATATTAATTTGATTTTAAAATTTAGAAATCAAACATTGTAATGTTTCTTTTCAACATTATAAACTCATATAACTTTTTTTTTTAATATTTTTATAGATTTTTACATATAGAATCCGAAAATTAGAGCATTTATTGTCTGAATTTAATGATTATTAATTATTTACGTATAAAATTTCGCATTTTTGTGAATTACATGATATATTAAATCTTTTTATTCAATTTAATCCATGATTCAATAAAAATCTCAGTACACAATGAAAAAATTCCATATGATGCAATTAGTATTATAATATATAATTATTTAATTAATAAAAAATATATTATCATAAATCACAAATAATATGCAAATTTATTGTTAATTTAATATAAATTAAATTAAAATTTAATTCTCAATCATTGTAAAATGGTAATATTAGAACATAATTTAATTTAAATTGGTGATAATATATTTTGAATTCTTTATTTAAATGAATTTGAATTTTATATGTGCTGACTTCTATTGTTTAATCATACATTAGAAAAATTCCAATATGAGATTGTATAAATTGTAAAAATTTTTTACAAATATAGATAAAATTTTTACATCAAAAAAAACTTAGATATAATAATATATTTTCAGAAAGAAATAATATTTATATATGTAGTATTTAATGTGACTAACTTTTTCAAAAATAAATCTATTATAATAATGAATAGTTTATTAATTTTTATTATAATAACAATTATTTTTAAAGAAAGATAATATCATTTGATTGCATAAACTAGATAGATGGAAGAGAAAATGAAAACAAAAATTTTTAATCTGCTTTGGTATGATAAAAATTATTATAATAATATTATTTCTTAAAACTATTTATAAATTATAAATTATATACATTTAAGATAATTATGAATAAAGTTCATTAGATTTATTATAAACTAATTTTATTATTATATCTTTAAATCATATTTATTTAAATTTGTTATTTTTATAAATGATATTATAAAATGATAAATAATTAAATATTAAATTATTAAATATTTAATTTCAGACAATTTTAAAACAAAATTTATCTTCTATTAAATGTTATATGATCATATAAATAATAATGAAATTACAATTTAATATTAATATTAATATTATTAATTATAGTAATAAAATTATTTTAATATTTTTTTCTAATTTACACTTTAATATACTATTATTAAATTATTAGATTTTAATTTAGATTATGTGATTTAATATTGATGTAAATAATTAATAATTATACTTAAATTTATAATTTTTTTTAAATCTATAAATTTTAAATTAAATAATTGTTATATATTTGTGTGATATATTTTGATCATATCTTTTCCTTAGATTCTTCATATTAGATTTTTGATATAAAATAATAAGAAATGAAGAACTAAAATTTCGTTTATACCGCCCAGTTTATGTAATAACAATGATTCATATCAGATGGCGTTGTAATTTGTACATCACTTGAATATACAGGAGTTTTCTGGCTCTGCTTTGTCATGGACATGCAAGCTTCTAATGGTTCGTACTTGTTTTCCTACGCTATGTGATATGTTCGCGCGTTAAATTACATCGTAATTTATGATCTTGGGATTGAATACTTTACACAGGATATGGTGTATCTTCAAAGAGAATCTTCTTCTTTTGAGACATGTTTCCCAGTGGAAAAGGTTGAATAAATGTTGATTTTCAAAGCTTCGGCGTCGCTTTGAGAAATAAATCATATTGAGTTTTTTTTTACATTTTATATTATATAGAATAGATTTTAATTACAATATTATCAATTTAGAAAACTGTTTTTGTATTATATATTGTATAATGCATTGTCGTTAAATTTTGTATATACTAAGAATCATCTTACCTATTAAGTATTTTAATTTCATTAAATTTATTATATTTGTATAAAATAATTTGTTTCATGTTGAAATGTTATTATTTCAATTATAATAATTCGTTATTTGACACTAAAAAATATTAATGTACATAATCTGTCTAAAAGTAATATTTTAATCATTATGTGAATATAGGAATGGATATTTGTATGAATTCAGTGTATGCTTCCATCCCTGGATTACCGGAATTAGGGATGGTATGGATGGGAGATATGATGGTACATGGAGAACCAACACATGAACTTATGTTGGATCCACGTCAAGCTGAAAGTCCATTCTTTTCTCATGGTTCAAATCCATATGAAGACATTAGGAATCATCAAATTGCACCTACAACTATGGTACGGTACCTACCACCTCAGTTTCCTAATGAATGTTCAGAACCTGATGAAGCTATGGAAGCTGTTGATGCCCAAGAAATACAACAGGTAAATTTAAAAAATTTTTTAAAAATGATATATATATATATATATATAGATATATTAGATTATATTATATTATATACATATATATATATACATATATATATATATATATATATTGAACGTATAATATGTATATAATATTTTATGCCACATTTATTATTATTTTCTAGGAATATGATTCACAATCTGAAAGGCAAGAAATGACAGAATATTTGACATTAGAAGATTATATGGGTGATGAAGAACGGGAACAAGTTGTAAACAATGCAGCAACACAAACTACTCAGGACAATCGTAATAGAAAAATAAAACCTATAAAACATCCTGGATTGGTTTTAAAAACACCAATTGCATATCAACCACATACAGATTTAAATTTTATTCCCATTCGTAAGGATGGTATAGGTAAAATATAGATTCAATATAGTATATTTTAATATACATTTTAAATATAAATAGAAATTATATATCATAAATTATTTTTTTGTAGCTGTTTGTGAAAAATGTGGTGCTATTGGTGTAAAACATGCATTTTACACCAAAGAACGTCGATTTTGCAGTAGAGCATGTGCAAGATCTTCAGAACATACTGCTCCTACTGCTGATTCTACATATAGTCCATCTCATTCAATAGAAGCACCTACATCTCTAAATTCATCATCTCCAAATGAATCTAAAGTAATGAAAAATGTAAGTTTATGTAATAAAAGTAATTTGTGTAAATTTGTAATTGTAATTTGAAAAAATTGTATAATTTATTTTAAATTTTTTAGGCCATAGTAAAAGAAGAAACAGATATAAAAGAATCTTCTGAACTTGAAAAAGAGAAAGTTATATCTGAACTAGTAATGCCAGAGGATTTACCTGTAAGAAGAAAAAGAACTGCTGAAATGGCAGGTTCTTATGATTGGACTCCACAATTAATTGAACCTGGATTTTGTGCTGCTCCAGTATCTTGCTTTAAACATGTTAGTGTTCTATTCAATATTAAAATGATATATATATATAATTTATAATTTATCTTTTATTATTTTTATAATTCTTAATTTATATGTTTTGCAATTTTTTTAAATTTAAATTTTTATATTTTAGGCACCTATATCAGAAATATGGGATAATATCACAGTTGGCATGAAAGTAGAAGTAGAAAATACTGATTGTGATGAAGTATGTGAAGCTTTTCCAGATTCTTTTTGGGTTGCTACTGTATTACGTATATCTGGATATAGAGCTTTATTAAGGTATGAAGGTTTTGGACTTAATGCTGACAAAGATTTTTGGGTATCATTGTGCTCGAATGATATACATCCAGTAGGTTGGTGTGCAACAATTGGCAAACCTCTTATTCCACCTAATAGTAAGTAAATATCTTTTATAAAGTATATATTTTCATTAATATTTCCTTTTCTTTTTTTTGTAAAATTAATAACAATAAATTAATAATTTTTTTCAGCAATTGCTAATAAATACAAAGACTGGAAAGATTTTCTAATGAGACGATTAACAGGTGCAAGAACACTGCCAACTAATTTTTATAATAAAGTTAATGATAGTATGAAGTCGCGTTTTAGATGTGGACTTCACTTAGAAGTAGTAGACAAAAATAGAATCTCGCAAGTAAAAGTAGCAACAATACAAAAAATTGTGGGTAAACGGTTACATGTACGATATTATGATTCACCACCCGAAGATAATGGTTTTTGGTGCCACGAAGATTCCCCGCTTATACATCCCGTTGGTTGGGCTAAACGTATAGGACAAACATTGGATGCATATCCTGAATATTTAGAGCGTGTGTCAAAATCAAAATTGTGTGAAGATGATGCGACTGAAGATCTCTTCTATGTGCCAAAGAACCATCACGTACATCTTGGATATACATTTCGAGAAGGAATGAAAGTAGAAGCTATTGATCCTCTTAATCTTTCTGCCATATGTGCAGCAACAGTTATGCAAGTTTTAAAAGAAGATTATATAATGATCCGCATAGATAGTTATGATGAAGATGCAAGTGGTGCTGATTGGTTTTGCTATCATTCATGTTCACCTTGTATCTTTCCAATTGGATTTTGTTCTCAACATGGATTACCACTTACACCACCAAAGGGTTATGATCCTACTACATTTACATGGGATGCATATTTAACAGAGACAAATACTATACCTGCTCCTGTGCAGTTATTTAATAGGGTAATTTTAGAAATAATTTTAATAATAAAAAATAAATTTTTTTTAATTTTATATAAATAAACATTTATCATAAATTGTTATATTTTTATATTTTGTATTTGTTTATAGATTTATTTTTAGATAAATAAAAATTTTTATTATAGGAAATACCTCAACATGGATTTATTGAAGGAATGAGACTTGAAGCTGCTGATCTAATGGATCCTAGATTAGTTTGTGTTGCTACTATTACTAGGGTAATTGGAAGGTTATTAAGAGTACACTTTGATGGTTGGGAGGATGAATATGATCAATGGTTAGATTGTCAGAGTCCTGACATTTATCCAGTTGGATGGTGTGACCTTGTTGATCATAAATTAGAAGGGCCCCGTGTACTCAATAAAAACACTAGTCCTACTGGTAAATATTCTTTTCATATTTTGATATTCTAATTTAATTAAAAACTGGCTTCTTATTTTGAAAATATTTTCGAAAATAGATTATTTTTTTCTATATAATAGTCATAATTATTTATAATTATAATATATGCAATTATACTTTGTGTAATTATTTTTATATGTAAGATATTTTTTTACATGAATTATAATTATATATTCCGAATATAATAAATATAAATTTTAAAGAATTTTTTAATTATAATAATTGTGAAAAATTATAAATTAAAGTGATAAATGATTTAAATATTTAATGATGATATTTGGATATATTTATTTTATTTATTTATTTATTTTTTTTTTTTTTTTAAGTAAAATCACCAAGAGGCCTTAAACGTAAAGCTAAGAGAAAATTGAAGAAAAGCAACAAAGTATCTTGCGCGAAAAACATTCTACCTCGGCACAGTGAACGTATCAGCATGGCTCGCGAACGCGAACGCGAAGTTGAGCCTGCTCAAGGAATAAAAATTGAAAGAGAATGTGATTTGGAAAGTCTACCAGAACAAAGAAATAGGGAACCAGAACCAGCAGAAGAGCCAGCTGGACCTGATCAAACTTTACCCAGTCCTACTACTGGACAAGGTCAAGCATTAAATGATACTCAAAGTGAGATACAAAGTCCTCCACCACCAAAAGAACGAACCGCAACATCCTATATTAATGTGAGTATGGTTTGATTTATTTTTTATATTGCTTATATATTTAGAAATTTTTAAAAAATTATCAATAAATTTTTTTATTAAGATATCTATTAAATATGATATCAAATCTTATATAATCTTATATAATCTTATTTAATAAACAATTTTAAATATAAATTTTTAAAGTAATTTTTTTTCATAGGTAACATCTGCCTCTAGCAAATACATCCCAAGGCTAGCAGATGGTGTTCAAAAAAGTTCTGAATCTGGTGACTTAGTGCCATCTGAGTGGAATGTGTTTGATGTTGCACAATTTCTTCGTGTTAACGATTGTGCAACATATTGCGATAATTTTAGTAAACGTAAAATAGATGGAAAAACTCTATTGACACTTACTAAGGACCAAATAATAGACCTTACAGGTTTTAAAGTTGGGCCTTCTTTAAAAATATATGATCTTATTCAACAATTGAAAATCAAAGTGAATCCAGCTCAGGAAAGGTTGAAATTAGGATTGAAAAAGTTATTATAACAAAGATAGTACATAGTTAATACCATGAATAAGTTCCATCATTGCATACAAATAAACATGGATTTACAGGTAAGGCATGTAGAAGCAAGTAATTAAAATTCATGTTTCATCATGGTTATATACAGTGTTTGTTATATGCTTTATTATTAATATATATATATATATATATATATATATATATATGTATGTATATACACATGTATATATACAGGATATTTGAATGAAATATATAGATACATTTAAGGAATAATTTTAAAAACTGAAACGAACACAAAAGTTGATATGCAAAAATGTCTGATAAAATTTATTTTTTAAGTTATAAGCAAATTAATTTTGCACTAGATGAAGAAAAATGGAAATAGAGTATGACAAAAATAGAATAATTTCATGCTTTTTTTTAGTACAAAATTATTTATAATTTAAAAAATAAGCTTTCTTTGACAATTTCTTTAAAAATTTTGCATATTAATATTTATATTTATTTCGGCCTTTAAAATTATCCCTTAAATTTTCTATCTATTTTGTCCAAATATCTTGTATATAAGTATATGTATAAATAAATATATATACACATATGTATCAAAATTGCTAAAAATAGAGATTTTGCTCTCTCATCAATATCAATTTGAGAAGAATAACATTCATTTAAAAAAAGAAAGAAATTCATTAAGGAAAAGAGGGAGAAAAAATTATTTCGATTTAAAATTACATAAATAATTTAAAATATATTTACTTATATATTTAAAAGAAAGAAAGAAAAATAATTTTATTAAAAAATTAATATTTTAAAATATTTTCTCTTTTAAAAATTTATATTTTCTTTCAAGATTATCTGAAAATTAAATAGATAAATTTTCTTAAAATAGCAAAAACACTGTAAAATTATAAATATATTATTTCTTTTTATATTAAAATAAAATACAATAATTATTTCAATGTATCCAACTAAAGATGAATTCTAGAATGAAAAGATTTACATAAATTCATAATTTTATGTAGTTTGACTTTCCAACTTAATATTCTAACAATCTGATAGAAAAATAAAATGAAAATTCATATTTATATTTATGTAAATTGTTATCTGAAATATTAAGAGAAAATTTGTCATGTTACATTTACATATTTTGATGTATATTAGAAGTTAATTATTCTAGCAATTTTTTAATTTTTCACGACGCCGTTATTTGTAAATCCATGCTTTCACGTTGCACTAAATTGATTGCAGATGCATGAACCACATTTAAAAAAAATGCTAATATATTTAAGAATTTTTTTTAAACAAACCGAAAGTTAAAGAATGTAATTTAAAACAAAAATTTAGGAGTAAATCAACAAAAATATATTAGTGTGGGAAATAAAAATATAGTAAAATGAATCATAAAGTACAAATAACTTCTTGAATATCAATTCATTACAGTTTCAATCATATTTGCCTTAATCATATAATTCGCAATATTAAAATAGTTTTATGTATTTTAATAAATTTGTTGATTTACTCTTTATTGTAATCAAGAACCACACACGCGAATGTACATAATTAAATAAAAAGAAATGGTCAACTTCTAATCAATCTTGTAAATATAGCATTTAGCACAGTATTAGGTTTAGCTACTTTTTCTGAAAAAGAATGAAGAGATAACCACAGTATAAAAGAAGCATAATTGTTAGAAAGTGGTTGATGCATTTGTATAACAGATATTGTATCTATATGTAGCTTTATAATCATTACAGTAAATCAAACCAGTCGAGCAAAGTCTGAGACTAATTTGCCTTAGGCTCCTTATATACTATTTTTAGTATGATAGAGTAACATGGTTACTCTCTTTATTTATTCAATATTTTGGAATCTCATGAGGTACCAATTTAATTTGGTTCCAAACATTTTCTTAGCAGTTAATTGATAAAATATTAGATTCAAAACATATAAATGATCATCTAGATTTTATAGTTATGATCATACCAGAATTTGAATTGAAGTAAAGTGAAGTATTTTCTTTTGTTATGATAATGAGCGATTTTACATTAACAATGTAAAAATTTATTAATTCGGAGAATATTATATAGATATATCTGCTGAAGAAAAAATAATGTTTTCTTAAATCATTGTGTACAAATTGGGAGGCATTATAAATAGTATTACAATTAGAAACATACGAAGTTTGGATTTTGTTTAAAATATATTAATCACACATAACTGTGAGTACAAAAGAATAAAACAATATCAATTACAAATTAAAAAACAAAAAATAACAGATTTCTATGTGTTATATCAATCATTTTTTATTTGAAAACAAAATAACGTCCAGTATAAAATTAGTATAAAAACTAACATAACAATTTTAATCTTTTCAGAGAAAAGCAATGTCTAATTTAAAAATATGAAAATATTTAAAAAAAAAACATTTTTCTTCTTAAAAATTGTTTTATAATAATTAGATAATTTAAGATATGCAAACGCACTAATAATGGAAAATTAAATGATACGTGTATTTATGCAATTTTTTTACACGAAACATCGAGCATTTAAATAATACTACATACTAATTAAAATAAAACTGAAAAAAAGTCTAAATGTGCACTTCTCTTTCTAAACAAAAATATTTTTTACTCAGTCAAATAATACTGAGTAAATAGCTGTCTTATAATATATTAGTAAAAATGCTTCATGATTTCATACTTGCATACATGTCATTCCCCATTCACATTAAAAACAGTTAAAGATTTAAGATTAAAATAAGATTTATATTTTTAAAATTGGAAATATAAAATTTAGTTTAAAAAAAAATCATTTTCCGGATTAATGAATGAAACGAAATAAGAATAAGAATTGAAAAAATTGTTATTTTCATTTTACACATTTAAGGCGTATTCATAGTTATCTTTTTCTAAATTGTAATGTATGCAATTTTTATTTTATATGATGTAAAATATTAATATAAATGAATATTATATATAAATAATAACTATGAATACAGTCTTTAAATATTATTTTTAACTATATCAGAATATAAAAAAAATATAATTTAATCGACAGTATTTATCGATAGGTTTGAAAGTGAGAATATCTTTATTTCCTCTTTTTATTTGTAAGTTCATGACTCCTATATTTTTTTTATACAATTAAAGAGAAATTGATTAAAAATAAATGTTTTTCATATATTGTAAAAAATTTGCAAATAATGATGAAAGTACATTGTTTATATTAAATCATCTGAGTGTTTATATTTCGGTTGTCGTTCCGTTATTTTTAGCATGTGCAATAATTGGCCGTTAGATGGCAGTAGCTACACGATTTTTGAGAACTTATTGATTTAAATAAGAAAAATTAATGAAATTTCTCTGAAAAAATTATTTAAAAAATATCTTAACAAACATTTACTTGAATTCTATTATCAGAAGAATCAATTATAATAATTAAACTATATATTTAAACACTTTTAAAAATTATTAATTTTCAGTAAATAAAGCAGATAAAATTCACGAAGAACTTAAATATACATGGATTCTGAAAGTTTATTATTTTTATACTTATATTATTATACACTTATTTTTTTATACCTATTATTTTTTGCATATTATTAAAAAATATATTTAAAAAAATAATCAATTTATAAATGAAGCGTATTAAAATTATTTAAAGTCATATCACATAATATGAATTAAAAATTTAATATTATTTAATCAAAAAACATATATATATATATATCTAATAAACATAATGAAATATATAAATTTAGATATTTAGATTCGCCGTTTTAAATGAAAACAACATTAATTTAATGATAAAATTATATAAGAGATAAAAATATTACTAATAAATATAATATAAAATTTTTTTATTTATTACTTTATTTTGTTTATATATTTTTCATCAATCATCTTGAAACATATTTATATAAAAATAAACAAGACAATCCACTTAAGATACCTATATCATATATATGAAGAAGCAACGAATTTTTATTATACTTTCGTATCATGTAACATTGCGCAGAAAACTTGATGAAGGACCAGGATAAAAGATTGTGTGCGCGCGCGTCATGGATGTACAGATGGCTTAACGTAGTATATGTGCGTTTACTTGTGAAGTGGGGGAAGTGGGGGAGACTGGCGTATTCTATGGGCGGGGCCTCTGCCAGCTGGCAGATGTTTCCCGCGCGGCCGCACCATTCCTCTAGCGTAAACCTACGCGACATGAAAGTAGTCCCTTCTATCGCGTTAAATATTTCTAACAATAGCTCGCTAAGAAGCATCTAGATATACCAGTGATCTGTTGTAAAGCAGTAGGTAGCCTGTTTACAACTACCTGCAGAAAACTGTGGAAACGCAATATGAAACCAAAGATGAGCTGGTGTGGGATTGGTCCAAAGAGAGTCATTGTCCAGGGCAGAGTACGATATAGAGTTCACCCTAACCGCGTCCATTAAACTTTTCGCGAGTGCCTTGAAAATGGTTTTCGAGCGTTTAATACCGTGAATCTTTGTGCACGTCTGCAATTGTGTACCTGCAAATGTTACTATTGTGTTTTACCAGAATAGAAAATCAAGACAACGAACTTTATTACGCATTCGATTATATTTTCATTTATATAGTTTCACTACTACAGTGTGTGAGTGATATTTCCATCGATAAAGTATCCTGGATAATAATATTTAGTATGTGTCACGTGATGGTTTTGTCGGCATATACGTATAAAATTATCTTATAAATCGCGATGAAATTTATAGAACGATTGATTTGAAATGTAGTACTATTTTATGAAATATTGGACATTATCAATTCATATTTTAAATCTTATAGTGAAATTTAAGTACTTTGTTAATATTCTTATTTATATATGCGTATTGATATTAATTCCATTGAACAAATATATACGATTAATTGAAGATATGTTAGAGTGCATACACGATAAAAATAAGTTGTATTAAAAATTGAATGTGTTTGACGGCACTTAAAATTTGCAAAAATTTTGTATAAATAAAGAGTGACGCATATTTATAAAAGGGAGAAAGGGGCACTGAATGGACCATAAATGGTGACGGCCCTGAAGCCGGTGGCGGAGTGATTCGTGGTACTCTGTGGGGGCCCTCAGCTGTTTCCCGCCAAAGATCGCCATTACAAAACGCGTTCGGGCGTTGTGTGTGCGCCGCGCGGAGTGGCTGTTCCGTGGACGAATCTCGGTGCGTGCCACCGTGGTTTAAAAAATTAATTAACGAGTTCCGGAGAATCCGCGTCATAGGCGTGAGGTGTGCGCGTCGTTTTTGTGGAGTGTGCGAGAAAAGCCCGTCGTCTTTTCGCTGCCGCGACGACGGTTGCTGGGACGTGGAATCGCGCGGCGGGATTCTCAGTGCTGCGGACTAACGAGATATGTCAGTGTTTGGTAGTGAGGATCGAATTCTACTTGAAGAAATTGTTGAAACCACCGAGGAACAAGAAACTAATTTGTGCGGGTAAGTTTTTCATAGATTAAATTATTTAAACTAAGCGTGAAAATTTTGAAGTAATCGGAATGTGCAAATGCACACACGGCCATGTGTCGACTCTGAAAATTCGTGTGAGTTACATACGCGTTCGCGTGTACGTCAGCATTATATAGTGTATAGAGCAGTTCAGTTTGACATGCCACGTCATTTCTGATTTTAAATACATGGTATAGCGTTTTCTTTGCGAATTCAATAGCTAAGATGACACAAATTTATTGGTAAAGGAAGGCGTGCTTGTCCTCCTTATCAAATCATGCCAATTGCGACTGTAATAATGTCTATCACCTTCTCGTTCTATTCGCCATCATGTCGATACCATCGCTAACATCGTCATCACTGTCGACGTCGCGGTGTCATTGGCAAGTCTCGGTAATCGTGACACGGATAAAACGTGTACACAATACAAACAAAATCCTAGTCTCGATAGCCAGCTGTCGTGAAGCCGGCCGGCCGGCCGGCCGGCATAATAGTCTTCTATGTGATGCAATTAGATGAGATTATTTCATTCGATTCATAGCGAATTTTTTTTATTTTTATTTTAATTTTTCTAATATCATATTTAGTATATACGGAAGAATATTTATTTTGAATTATTTATATTGAAGATGTGTCAAACGCATATACCATCGTTCACGCCCAAACAAGCATGGCGCGAGAATCATGCTTTAATAATTATTTTTTTAGCAATAATAAATATACAATTATTTAAATTCAATCGTAGATTTGAAAATGATTAAATTATTTTTTTCATTATTCTCTTTCATTATTTATAATATAATAAATTTAAATGTTTTATAATATTTTATTCAATTAATTTTTTTATTATTTCCAATATTCTTGAATCTATAACTATTATATCATATTTAGTAAAAATATTTAGTAAAAATTGTATTAGAAATTTAATGTTAAGTGATTGTTAAAATAGATAGGTATTGCTATTAATTGTTTATCATTTTTTAAACATTTTAAGATTTAAAAAGTATATATGCAGTATATATAACATTTACATTCAGATTTTATATATATATATATATATATATATATAAAATATGTATGTATGTATTATTTTGTTTTCTTTGTAATATTACTTTTCTTTCTTTCGATCATTTTTCCATTATGAATTCCTCAATCAACAAAAGTTTCAAAGTAAATTCAAAAAATTTTTTATAATTTATGATTCTATACAAATTTTTGTTTATATTGGCGATAGAAATAGATGTGGTTTTTGGTTTTTTTTTATCAGCTAAGATAAATGAGAATGTTAGAATTTGAAAAAAGAAATAATAAAGGCGGAATAAAGAAAAAAAAGACGAAAGGACGAGGAAAGCGAGTTCCTTTGTATACGGCCGAGTGACCGACAGCCGGCCAGGGTATACTACGTGCGTTACGTAAAGCCACGTTTGTTGCACAATAATGGGTCTCTATAAATAACTCGAAGCATGCCGCATCGGCGCGACTTCTTGTTTACATACGCTCATCACCGTGCTGCATTACGTTCACTCACACGGGGATGCTTCGATTTATCGTGTCTAGCTTCGTATGTAACCATTCGGCCACAATTTATCTCACGTGTAGATATGAAATTCACGAATATCGAAGCCGTTGACTACATGTCGATATTACGTATGTAGCTGGTCTCGTATGCTTTCTTTATTCATCTGGTTTGTTGTTTGACGTGCACGCGATAACGCGTAATACGCAAAACTATTACTCTTCGCATATATGGTGTAAAGGAACGCTGTACAGTGTACGCCATAATTGATAGAGCTTGAATGAAGCAGTCGTTCGAGAAAGCGGTAAGAAACGCAGAAAGACATATGCGTATGATTTTACGCTATAAAATTCTCGTTGGAGGTATCAAGCGTAAATTATTACATCAATGTACGCGGCATACCTTACGTTCATGTTTGTATTATATTTATTTTTTATTTTTATTAATAAGATCAATATGAAAGTTTGAGTGAATAATAATATATATTATGCGTATTATGTTATGTGAAATAATATATTGATTTACTTTATTATATTTATTATATATTATATTTATCTTATTTTTTATTTTATTGATTTCATTTTATGTTTATACCTGAGATTCGTTTATTTTATGTTTGTCAATAAAATGCATAATAATCTTAAATGGTTAGATATGTATAGATATATATAGGATTTGTACTTTATTTTGTAAAATCTATTTGTAATTTTCGGACATGTTCTTTTTTTTATTAAAATAAATAAGAAATAAACTGAATATCTAATAAGATTAAGAAATAAATTTCAAATATGATCTATAGTAGTATAATATGTATATAAAGAAAACAATATATTTAATTTTTATTATATATATTGTTTGTCATGTCTTATTTTTATCAATTTTTTGAAAGCAATTTTAAACTTTTTCTGTTTTAATCCAGTCCTCTTGAAATAGAATTGTTCATTTATGAGAACATCTGATATGTGTTTATTCTCTCACCACGCGACCTAGCGTATCAGCTGATTAAACGTTCTGCTATTACGTAATCAGATACAATTGATACTTCGTCGATCGTGATAAATTTTCTCTCGTGGTTATCACTGCTTTGCACGGATGAAACGTTTTATGTGTATATATATATATATATATATATATATATAATGTATCATTTTAGTTATTGAAACAATGCGTCACTAAGTAGTCGAATAATTATGATTAAATATTAACCATTTCTTATTTTTATGCTAGTATAAATATTTGGAAACGATCGATGTAAATTTATATGTATTATATTACTTAATAACTAAAACTTTTAGTATTAAAAAAATTAGAAAACTTTTTGCAATTTTACCTTGTAAAATTGGAAAAGTAATTAATAACATGTATAGATCTATATATACATATTTCAAAGGTTTCCTTCATTTCTTTTTTACTATCTTATTATCGATTAAGTTCCTTTAGTAGTTACAAACTTGTACAGAACGAATTATTATTTAATCTAAAATTTTTTGTATATTTTTGGCTTATTATATTTTTGGTTTATAGAAAAGTCGGGCTGTGGTCCATCCGCCTAGTTTTTTTTTTCTATCATGCGTTACATACAGATGAAATTACTGTCGCTCGATGCCCTATCGATTTTCTTTCGGTATTTACGTCAGCTATTCCTTTGTCGGTATGCGTATCACGCCGCGCTTAGTAATTATTATCACCACATCGTTTATCAACCGTTGGAGAATAAAATTCGCTCCGCTGATGGTACTTTTTCGTTCGCTTATTTGCACGACTTAATAAATCGGTCGAGCCAATCCTGACCACGGTCAATGTGGTTGCACCATATCGTACGTAGTTGCCTTTTTACGTATACGTATCTCGTACACACCTATAGGTATGCATGTGTATATCCGTAGCGAGTAGTCGGTTGGAGTAACAAAGATAACTAGTCGATGTGCACAGAAAGAGAGAAAGAAGAGAGAGGACTTGGATTGCGTATTGCATGCACTCGTATTAGGTTAATCTCTGTATTAAGTGCACTTGTACTTAATGTAAGTTTAAATACGTAGTACGAAGTTATTATTATTTTTTTTTAGTACTTTTTTTCCTTTCTATTTTTAATTTTTGATTTATTTTTATATTTGAATTATATTATAAATATTAACGCGATTGATCATATTTAATATTGATAAAATTGATATTATTATACATACATTTGAAATCATTCTTGATGTTATAAAAAATTAAAATATGATAAAAATCAAATGAAAAGTGGGATAGAATGATGATTAATGTCTTTGAAGTTATTGATCTTTTTTCCTTTTTTTATTTTTATGTTAATATTATTAATGTTATATATGAGTAGGTAATGATATAGTAAATGAACATGGCGATTTTAGATTCCTTTCTTAGAAATGCTATAGATATATATTAATTCTTTTATAAATAGATAGATAATATTTATATATATATATATATTTAATTTTTTATTATGAAGTTTATGATTTTTTTCTTATTTTTTTAAATTCATTGTCGATGTAGAATAAAACGTTTTTAAGTTTGTATAATTACAGAATTATGAAACGGAAAACTGGTATGATTTGGATTTATGATAAATGTAAACCATATTGTTTACGTTTATCATAAACCCAAACTTGCGTGTACCATGATAATCCTTATCATATCTATTAGACTATAGTCTATGTTTTCTAAAATAATAAGAAACATTACATACGAAATAGAGAATATTAGTTAAGAAATATGTTGTAATTACTTTTGACATCATTCAAAGGTTAATATAAATAAAATTTATCTAAAATATTTATTCATTATATGGATTTTTAATTTTTGCTTGAATGAATGAAATATTCATTATAAATGAAAGAATAAGACGAATATTAAAAAATTAATTAATTTTTCAGGCTACTTATCATTGATTTTTTAAAATATACAAAATAGAAAGCAATATAATGAATCGGAGAAAATTAAAATTTGCATCGAAACCTTAAATAATCCAATATGTTTAATAAATTATTGAAATTATTAATAATAGAAAAATTATAATAATTTTAAATTATTATCTATTTTTTATAGGAATAACTATATAGACATAAATATATAAGTGTCTGTTTATTTTTTTATTCATTTACTTATATATTTATTGAAAAATATATATATTAATTTTTAAAATTTTATTAATTATCATCTAAAGTAAGTTTTGTAAACTATTTTTGATAAAAAAAAATATTTTTATATATAAAATTTTCTGTTTAAAACGATTCAAATATTATTCATTTTATTAAAAAATTTTGATATTTTTAAACATACTGATTTTTGGACCATACAGCAAATATTTGATAAGAAACTGGAATTCGTACAAAAACTTTTTTGCGATCACGGTTAATTATAGAATTGGGTAAAGTGAGATAACGTGTTTTATTGAGTTGGCCCGATACGTTTTCTTACAAAATCATAGTAGAGTTAAATTTAATTGAAGAAAATGGTTCACGATCTTTTTAGAACAGATAATATTAATTCAAATAAAAATTTTATTGTAAATTATTAAAACTTCATGAATTCTTATTATATATTCATTATATATATTCATAATGTAATTAAATTCTCATTGATAAATATGATATAATAATAAAAATAATTTTAGAATATTTATAATATTACTTTAAAACTTTAAGCAATTTTTATTCAAATATTTATTTGGAATATTTTAACAGATTTTAGAATAACATGATTAAATTAAAATTGAAAAAATAATGAAAAATTGAAATAATCATATCAAATGAAATTTTCATAAAATTTTAAAGATTATTATATAAGATTTTCAATAATAATTAAGTCCAAAATTTTCAATAATTTGTAATAAAAATTTAATTACAAACTGCGATGTTCATTAATATTTATCCATAGATTTCTGCGATGCATTTTTAGAATAAAAAAAATAACGCACATATGATTCCAATTCTTCCGTCTGAATAGATTTTACTATGAAATAATAATAATGCTGTTCTTCTGGTTTGTAAATAAAAAAAAATCACGATGACGCGTCCCGTCATTGCACTGCAAAATCTCAGCACTTGGCTGGCCTCGTCTAGGAATGGACTTAACACTTGCTGCAACTGTGCATATTTGAAAATCTCGTTATCTGTCTGTACTTGCGGCCTTAAGGGTTAAGTCGGTTGAACATGCCCTGATATTGATTCCCATATTTTTCTCGTATCCCTCACATGAAAAATCATTAAATAAAAAAAAATGCTATTATTAAAATAGATTGACGAATCTATAAAAATTAATAATTAAAATGAAATTATCATACGAAGATAAATATAATATTTTTAATTTAATCGACTTTTATGGTGTTCTCTTGCAAATACAATGATGTTCTTTTCTTTTTTTTTTTGAATCCTTTGAATTTTTATCTTACCATGGCAGACAGTTAAACTACGAAAATGGTCTGTACAATCTTGAAACGCCTTCCAGTTCTGGAGCTTGCCAGCAGACAACAATGGTTTCTCTGTTGACCTCTTACGCTCCACATACCCACTGTGCACCGCAAATTCATATTACATGCACATGTGTATGTGAGTATTACTCATGGATAAAGTCAAAGGGACCAACCTCAGACGGGAATAATGCCTCTGTCTGACGCTTTTCCTTCTTTCTTCTTTCTTCTTTCTTCTTTCTTCTTCTCCTTCTCTTTCTCCTTCTCCTTCTCCCCCCCCGTACCTATTGTAGCTTGATAATCTCATCTTCGAGTAAAAAACAAATTGAGTAAAAAATCAATTTTGTATATCTATATATAATAATTTCTTTTTATTTATGAATAAGTTTATGTGTTCTCTCTAATTCTTTATTGAATATTTTATTTCAAATAAAATCCTGTTTTATAAATTAATTATTAATATATCTAAAATTCTTGAATTAATTCCAGCATGTAAAAAGATTATAAAAACGATGATAAAACTACCAAATTTTTTCAAAATCGATATCATCTCGGTACCATTCGAACATTCAAAGATTAGCTTAAGATCATTTCCGTGTATTCAGCTGACCCATTGATTCTTTGTAAAAAGATATTTATCCCTATAGATCGCAACTACCTGAATTTTTAACTATAGAATATGAAACGAACATTCAGTTGCTTCTTTATTCGTGGATCTTCGATGATACCTTCAATGGTTCAAAATTCTGAAAGGAAGATTTAAACGGATCGTAATGTGTTCGTTTCTTTAAAATTTATACGGAGAAAAACATTATTAACTTTTCTTATCCTTTAGAATAGTTCTGAATTTCAATAAATTTTTCATCTCATATTTTTCCTTCGATTCAATTCTCTTCAATCCTCTTCGAATTTCAAACGAATGAAAAAAAATCGTTTAATTTTTGCAATAAAAATTTATATTTATTTGAAAAAATATTCAAATTCGATATTATTTAAATTGAAAAAATAAAACAGAATATATAACGAAAATAAATGAAAATATTCTTTTTATGAAGTGATATGAAAATATCTATCAATAATTGATAGTTGCAATTAAAATTCAAGAGTTGATCGACTTGCACAGTTTCACGCATCAAAGCACTTACATTCCAATCATCATTAATATAAATTATCATTGTTTTTGTGGCAAGTGTTACACTAGTTAATTAACTGTATATACATTTAAAGAAGAATATCGATATTCTAATTAATTCGTCCGAATAATTTATGTCATTTTTGAATGTTGTTTGAACATTTTTGATTCCGCATAAAAATTAACTGCACATACATATGTATAGTTTTATTTTGGTTAAAAGATACGAAAAAAGATATTGTGGAAAGTTCGATCAAAATTTTAGAATCTGTTTTATTATTTTTAAGAATATAATAATGATTATTTTTATCTGAATAATTTCTCTTGAAAGTATTTATTTCTATTTAAAAAGAATTTTTTCTACATAATTATATAATATATTTATTGATGATTATGAAAAATTTTGTTAACACAATTATGTTTTCTTCTTTTTTTATTTTTATTCGTTGAAATAAATTTTTTCATTTTGCGAATATAATCTATTTTTTTTAACAAATTTAAACGATAGATGAAAAATTATCACAAATATAATCGAATACAAATTTGTCGAGCTCACGTTTTATTTCTGACTACTGCTATCTACGGATAATGTTGCGTCATATTACGAAATAATACAAGTATAATTAAATAATCTTCGTTTGTATTAGTCACAAATACCTGACTGTATCCGTATATACGTTGTACCAAATTGCAATTTATCATACATTTATTGCATGTTGACTTGCATAAAGTGTCGTGCCAATCAATATAACATTTAGTTATTCAATACTTTATTTTTAACAACTTTGATAAATGTAGTTTACTATTTTATTATTCATATATTTTAATTCAAAAGGATTTTTAACTCAAACTTGTAAACTCTTTAATTTATTTTAAAACGTATATTGCGTGTAAATTAGATTGCATCATTTTAAAACAAACTTTTTGGCAAATATTCATTTCAGAAAAAAAACATATCTTGTATTAAAAAACAGTATTTTCAAAGTTCCTACAAAATCAATCGCATATATTTTCTATTTATCATAATAAATTAAATAAGATATTTATTCTTATCAAATTATCAAACTAAAATATATTTGCATTTATAGAATTTGCATCCAACACTTTCTTAAAGGTCTTGTACGAGATTGATAATATAATATTATTAAAAATATTTACAATAATATTTTCAATATACTTTTACTGTGATATTTTTAATCTGTTTTCCGAGACCGCACATAGATCAATATCTATAAATATTGAAAATATTATATCATGTTAATATACATGGGTGTTGGTATATTCATAGGACTTTAGACAGTTCTATCTTCGTCATATCACTGTTGTTTCTGTCTCGCTTCATCTAATGGAAACTTAAATTGTTTATAACTTAATAAATAAGCTTCAATCGACATTTTTACATATCATCGTTTGTGTTTGTCTTGACTTCTAAAATCGATTCTCCAAAGGGTATCTTACGAATATATTAATATTATATATGTGTCATACATTTATACATATATTCAATATCAATTCAATAATATATTCAATTTCAATTTCAACATGTATAATGTACGAATTTCTTTATAGCTTTGTCATTTAGAAAATAAAAAAAAAAATTTATATAACCATCGATATATTTCACAATGAAAACTGTCCTGTTTTTTCTTCCCAAATAAAAGATTAAACGATAAAAATAAAAAATCGATTTGAATCGATACACATTTCGCGGGTATAGACAGCGATACGACGCTGCAAAGACTCGAATAAACGAAGAAGAGGAATAGGAAGATGAGAAGAAGAGACTCATGTAGACTCAACGTGGCGCCCGTTGGCCTGTGCCTTACGTCACATAGCTAAATATATGCCTGGCCGTTCCCAATCTCATTCCCATTCTCGTTCTTCATTTCATCCCGTGTGAGCTAATACGACAGCGGGCATCCTTACTCTGGCAAAGACATTCGCGAAATTGGCCCCCATTTTTCCCCTCTTGTTTTGTTCGTCGCACTTTTGTAACCCGATCTCTTTTCTATCTTCTTATTTATGTAACGATATCTTCTAATTCGAGATTTTGTATATAATTATTATTTTTTATCTTCATTGATAAAATTGGTAAATTAAATTCGAAAACAATTTTGGAAAAAAATAATAAAGTGTGATATTGAAAGATAATATATACGTAATATGCAAATAAATAGTTGTATTAGAATGTGATTCAGAGTAGTTCTTATGTAGTGTTGTAATTGTAACAAATATTCAAATTAAGAAAAGTTCATTCCGAATTTAATATAATTGTAAAAATTGTTAAAATTTAATTAAATGCAAATAATTAATCATTGAAATTTAAGAAAACGCGGGTTTAATTAAGATTTACGATTACTGAGATATTAAAAGAAAGAATCTAGAATAAAGAGAAGTCATGGCTTATACCAGTCCATTTCGGGGTTTGTTCTTGATCCTGTTAACATCTGTCGTCGACAGTTCCGTTTCCAGAAAAATTCTCGTATAACAGCTGCTGCTGGCAGCAATCTTTACGCTTATTTGCTCCTATTTTTTTCTCTGAAACCACTTTGCTCAAATATCTTCCTAACTAACTTGTAATTGAACAAATCGAATACAAAATGATTAATCTTTGAATTGAATTCACATTATCAAACTTATGACAGAACAAAAAATTCGTTTCGTCTTCAAATATATTTAAAAAAAAAAATGCATTCATTTTAATTCATATCAATTCGTATTCGTATAATATCAAAATTCGAGTACGAGTATTTATTTAATATTTCTATTATATATTTTCTCTTTAAAATTTATTTATGTCTTCAATATTTGTATATTTTCAAGTGTCATGCTTCACACGTATTATATTCATATCATTATATTAAATTTTTCTTGTTAAGACACGAGACGAAAAAAATTGAAGAGAGATTAATCGACGGTGTAAGAGAAATAAAATAAAAGGGGAAAGAAAAAAAAGAAGATAGGTCTCCGCAGTGCGTCTGATAGGCTTCGTTCATAGGAAGGTTGGGAGGTAGGGAGGTTTCCGAGGTTGGGTAGTTGGCTAGGGTGTCCAAACCCCAACGTAAACGAACAGACGCACATAAATGCGCAGATAGTAGGTAGAGGCACCTATACAAGTCTGTTTCACGACCATTCGAAGAACGCCGTGCAGTTCCCCTGTTCTACCTAAACTTAGCCTTGGATATGTATACCGGGTGACTTAAAAAAAATTCAAAATTTTATTATTTTGATGCTTTTATTTTAGGTTTGATCGAAGAAATATATATTTTTCTTTTTTTTTCCTTTTATTTATCTTTTCTTATTTTATATATTTTTTTATGAGTTTAATTATATATCTTATCTTTAGATTTATTTCAAGGTATAATATACGCATAAAAAATTCTTTATTGAATTTTTTTCCTCTTTTTTTCTTTTACAAAAAACTTGTATGGATAAGGAAAAAAAAAAAAGATAAGAAAAAATATTATGATTTTATTTATGGTAATAGGATAGTTGTTGACACATACTCAAAGTAAAAAGAGAATTATATAATGTTGAAAATAAATAAAATGTTATAGAAACGTAAACATAATATTAACGGATAGAAAACGGATTATGTATTAAAATTTGCATGACGTAAAACTTTTTTAATTATAAAATAACAAATCGTACATGTACGATAATCTCGATCGCGTATCAAAATCCAATCTTAGCACTCGAAACATCAAAATTAATCGTGCAAGATCAGTGTACGCGTATATCGACAAACAAATGGCGTAACATCGGATCGTTGCATCCAGCAATCGTGGAACAGATAGATCCTAAAATAACCAAAGTACTCTATGAACCGTATTCAAAGCGATGAATGAAACGGCCAAGATTCTCAAACGGTACGAATTTACTCAACTTTTCAATGAACCTTGACCTTTTCCGTTATACGACAGAACGTTGCGCGTCGCGTACACGTATACCTAAATATTTCCACCCGGGGAATTACTCGATCGGGTATAGAATCTGAAGTGAAACGGAAGCGTGTAATCTTCTTGGTGCGTGTTTCGACTACGTGTTTCATTTATACCCGACAAGGCGATCAGGTTGGAAGGCTCGAAGGAACGCCAACGCCATCGTAGACGCCGTCGCGTAACCACGGCACTTTTTCTCTCTGGTTTTTTTATAGAGCTCGACAAGACGTCCTTTCCGGTCGTTTTCCTAGTTGCTCGCAGCTGATAGGCAGCCAGAGATAGCGAGGCTCGTGCGAAGGCACCGGTAACAACCAGCTGAGTGGCGCCAGCCATCAGCTGTTGGTGACTCACGCGAGCCGACCGAGAGCGGCGCGTCGCCGACACACAACCGCACAATCCGCATGTCTCTCTCTCTCGCGGCTCTCTCACTAATACACAGCCGCGCGCGTGCGCGAGAGCACCGACACACACGCGGAACGCGGACGTGGCACCAGATTCGAACATCCGTGTGCGCGTATATAGGCGCAATTCCGCGGCGTATTTAGCTGTGTTTTTTCGCGCGCGCGCTCGCGCGCCCGCGTCTGCACGTATGCCGCGTGAAAACATTCGCACGCCTCCGTGCCTATGTTCTTCTCGTTTCGAACGATCAACGGGAGACTGGACGTATCTTTGATGATTTATATCGGAAATTTCTTTTATCTTTACGCGATACTATATGTATATTTATTAATGATATTGTTGAATTTGATTCTGGCCTTTCGTTGTGATTTCGTGCAAATTTGATTTTTCTGCGCATTTTTTTAACATTACGTATACGTTAAGCATACGTTCAAGAAAAAAATATCGAATTGGAGTGGTATAGTTACGTAATTCCAAGTTTTCAAAATATTAGCTCAATAATGATAATATAATAATATTAGTCAATACATACATCTCTTATATAACAATTGCAAAACAAATTCTATCGAAATTTTTGAAATTCAGTTTCGTGATTTCTCACTTTTCAAATTTTCCAGCATCCGGGAATAATCTCTTGGAAAAAGTCATTCAATTTCAACGTCGCCACTATTATCTGATACGATAACGTTTGTTCAATGAACATGCATGATACTCGAGTTTCATAGAAAATATATCGTCGACTTAAAGTCGGAATAATCTTCTTAACTTAAAAAAAAAAAAAAAAGGAAAAAAAGAACGTCATAGATTATTTTGAGGTAGATCGTACAAGAGCGACAAACGATTCCTTCGTTCAGAGACCGACATTCTTTTCGGATGACGATAGCGACGATGGTGTTCTAAGCTTCGAGCAGCGTGGGCGACGCGGATCTGAAATTTTCGTATCTATTAGCAACGGCTCGTTAACCGGATGAATCTTCTTTTGAAAGAACAATACATGTTAATGCAGGTGTGTGTATATATATATGTAGATCTACGATGAAAAGGAAGGTAGCCACCTACTTAGTCGACCTACTTCTACGGGACTGATCCGAGAGAACTCAGCGGGTATCCGACGAACGAGCTGACGTCACAGCAGCCAACCATCCAGCCAGTAAGCCGTCGGCGTACCAGCTGATCTAATGTAACCACTCGATGGGAGAGTACCATGTGGAATTCCGCAGCATGGACCACGTGTTATTATTCCATATCCTGTAGGAAGTCCAATGACTTCATCAGGCGTTGATCAACTCGTTTATATTCTCTCGAGCTTTACGTTCATATATATAACATTTTATTTGTAGATTATTCTTATGCAATTCTTATATCTCGAAACATCTTGCACACGTATAATATATTTTCTTCAATTATTTTCATTTAAATTATTTCGTGACAATCGTACCAATGATGTAAATCCAATTGAGATATAGTACGATATTAAGTATCAAGATAAGATCGCGTTCTGATTTTACGAATCCTTTTTATTTTTATAAAATTATCATTTCGTTACGTTATGCGTATGGTATGCGCACTCACACAATTTTCTTTATATTACACGTATATACATATGGATATATTCCACTTCTATTATCGGCACGCGCTGAACGAATGTTTCAGAGAGCAGGGCACAAGGTCACGGTCTTTCCCTGCTGACTCATCTCACATCCGCCATTCCAATCTTTTCCCTCTTTTCTCTTTCTCTCTATCGTCTCCGCCACGTCTCCGTGTAATTTTACCAGATGTTTCATAGTGGAGGCTGCATCACTTATTTCTCGTTCTCCTTCTTTTCCATTCTTCTGCCATCGTTTCTTCGGAGAAACGTTCATCTCTTCGTTTACTACTGCAATGGTACATCGTTTCGTTCAATTGTTATTTTTCCTCGAATGTGTATCTCCCTTTCATTAATAATTCATGAATTTGATAAACGAAATCAAAGATATTTATTTATATTTCTTCTCATTTCAAACTTTTGTAAGGATACGTGAATCAAACTCTTCTAACATTGCAATTATTCTTTGTCACATTTAAATAAATGAAAAAGATTATAATTTATTATATAAATGCAAATTATATTTATTTTTATGCAGATATAAAAAAATTCTCAGCCAACATTGTCTCGGATATCTACAATCTCGTTTAATTATTTTTCTTGTATACCTATTGTTGGAAAAACATTGGAAAAGGAATATTTTAATCTCGGCAAATCATTGCGAAACATGAAACGTTGACATTGAAATACACACACACATACACACACACGTGTGTAGAAATTTTCGTAACACGTTTGCACAGGCTTGTAAAAAGAATTTAAAAAAGAAAGAGATTGTGCAAGGAAACATAGGAATAATTTTACGTGGCGTGGCATTGCGTGCAGGCTTAGCAGAACCTTTGAAACTGTAACCACAGAGCGACAATGACGTCTCGCTTCATTGACCGCGAATTTAACTGTCGATAAATCCGTGGCTTCCATGTAGTTGAAACAACGTGATACAAACTGGTAGACGCTTTCAATTTTCTTGAAAGCCCTTGGATCCAGACAGACAACCTTTTTTTTTTTTTTTTTTTTATATATTTCCGCCTGCGCGTCCGTTTCTGCGCGGTATCTCACTTTGGTATCTACTTGGTAAATCAAATATTCAGAGCCACCACAAAACTCGGCGAAACGTGGATGTGCGTCATATGGGGCGCATACGGAGAGAGATGTCGGTGTCAGTGTCCTCTTTGATTTTGTATCTCTTTGGTTGCCACGCCAAAACGTTTCTTTTTTTCGAGAGACTGCAACCGGCGCTTGTTGCGCGCCATCAAACGAATGTGTTCATTACGATGTTCGCAGAATGACAGATTTTCCATCCGATACTTGTTATTATACTTTATTGTGTATTAATTTCTACATATATTATATAATGAATATTTTTGCAGAAGCATTGGAACAGTGGAGGAGGGCTCGGTGGCCACGAGCGTGACGATCGCCGAGGTCGTTGATTCGCAAGAGCAACAGCAACAGCAATCGAAGAGCAACGGCGCAGTATCTCGCCGTGTTGCTGGTCAAAACGTTGCGCTGAGCAACGGCAATAGTACCAGCAACGTCGGCCGTGTGACACCGCGAAGCCACATGGAGCAGGAGAAGCGTATGCGGCGAGAAATCGCCAACAGCAATGAACGACGTCGGATGCAAAGTATTAACGCCGGTTTCCAATCGCTGAGGACGTTGCTGCCGCACCACGAGGGCGAAAAACTTTCCAAGGTAAGTGGTCGCCATTGTATTCCCTCTCGTTCGATAACCTACAATTATTCTGCTATCGGGAATCATCCTTGTACAAAGTTCATCATCATCATCGTTTTCTCGTTTCGAATTTGATAACGAATTTATGAGAATATTTTGGCATGAGAAGCAAACTTTGAATTCCTATAAACTTTGAAATGTTCGATCAAAATCGAATTGTCTGAACAGAATAAAAGTTAATTTAGGATATTTTTCATAGGATGGAGAAGAGTGTATGATTGATTTAGTTTATGATCGGTGTAGGTTTTTCCAAACGAACGCATATATCATCATCATCATCTTTCAGTAGTTTTAGAAGCTTTACCATCAAACGCGATATCTGTTACGCTTCCTCCAATAAGTTACCTGTGCTGGAGGAAGAATTAATCTTCGGCTTGTACATCATCTCTTTTTGGCTTACCTCATCAAAATAATTCATTGATTCTTTGAATTCGTAATGATTATTGAATGTTTGACCAATCCCTTTAGATAGCACTATTATAAATATAGAATGAATTCAAAGAGTTAATTTCTCGAATCAGTAGTCATACTAGCCATCATTTGCACGTACAAAAAGGAAGAAGTTGATATTTATAAATAATTTTCTTCCTTCAATTTTTTCTTTATTTTTATTTTATCTTTCGTTTCTCCTTCTTTTTAATCATTCGCAACTAATTCCAATATAACATTTTTTTCCTCTATTAGAACGACTAATCCGATTGAATGCAAAATGTGCAATGCGTATAAAAAATTATTCTTATGCTGTACTTTTTGCACGTGATTAAGATTGACAATGAGCATACTACATACTGCACGAGTGATGTACGGTTTTTAAATAATACTATTCTGCAACACTTCATTCATCCGATACATTCTTTCATTCGTCATTCTGAATGGTACGTGTTTGATGAGACAATGAGACGACGAAAAAGAAAAATTGTTTGTTTAACAATTTAACAATTTAATTTATTCATTCCATGCTATTGCGCTCGATCAAAGATACTTAATATCAATAATAAAAATAAAATCATCGCTGTTAATAACCAATAACGAATGAGAAATGAATAATTGATCTAGAATGAAGTTGACTCGATATTATTGTATATGCAATATTTTTTTTGTTTTTCAGTAAGACAGATTTTACGACCATCAGGTATTAGATATTAGATTCTATCGCAAGTATATATTTTTTCTCTAAAAAATATAATGTTCAGAAAGTATATATACATACATTTAAATCGATTATTTACAACAGTTGTTGGGAAACTCACGTTCATATCATTTTCAAGGAAAATCAAGGAAAAAAACATAGGTATAGTTTATTGCATATATTCGAGCAATAAACGATCTCATTAGGTACCGTTAAGGCGAGAATAATTTATTTTATGGGCGTAATGTTTCGCCGCGTACGGTCACGTTAGCGGCTGACGATGTGTCCTTAACAGGATGTCGCTCCTACTAAGGTTAACACGTGGACCGGAAACGGTAACCTGTTTCTCTTTGGTAAGGTGAATTCGCCAATAAAGCCCGATCGTTTTCGCGTGAATGTACTAGAATATTACGCAATGCCGACAACGGCGGGTTAGGCGGCGGCGGCTTTTACGAATTGTCGCGCGGCGTTGTCCGACTAATTTTAGCATGTGAAAGTCGTCGGCCGATCCCACGCCGTTAAACTAGACCCGCTCGATCCGCCTCGTATGCCTAGTCATGTCGGTGCTTTAATCGTTTGTCTCGCCCATAGTCCACACCGTGTGACACTGACCGCTTTAGTTTGCCCTTATACGGTTGCTTCTCTATGACGTTGCAAATATCAGCTGACGCCTGTTATCGTTTAATTGGAAGATACACGATGAACTCTCTTGCCTCTCCCTCCCTACGTTCGCCTCTCTCTCTATCTCTCTTCTTTCCCTTTTGATTTAAACTTATTGTTGTTATACGGAGTGCAAGTACAGAAACGAAGATTTGTTTCGTTGTTAATTATCGCGATGAATATATATATATGTATGTATGTTTTTTTACATTTCAGCAAAGCTTGTGATTTATGCATCTCGTTTTAAAAATTTAAATTTTCTTTTCAACTTTTTAAACCTACGACGGCTTTATCTTTTAGAAAAGATTTTTTCGTTCCTTCATTTTTGTACATTGTAATTTGTTCGATAAATTTTTGAGCGCCGATAATTCTTTCCATCCAAGCGCATATGGTTCGTTACCTGATATTTTGAATAGATAATGTAGAAATATGTGTTATATCGATGACGCTCGAGTGAGCTAATATAATGTTCAAAGAAATAGTTTGATATCGAGTCAAAGTTGAAGAATTTTAAATCGTATAGAAAATATTTTTCAAATAATTATCGACTAATTTGTACGTATCTATTTATATATTCAAAATCTAAAAATAATTAATATTTTAAGCTTCGTTGACGTAATTGTAAAACGTACATTTCATGTATGCATAGATAAAAATAATTATCAATTTATTAGCGGAAAAGATACATGTATTCAAGTCATTGTATCTTTTAGTATCATTAAAATATTTACATTTGCTTCATCTTGTGACGCGATTTGTCGAAACAATCCAACATTTGTATAAATTTTCCGTTTCTGAAAGCAATTTACTCGTTCGTTACGATATTTCAATGCAACGCGTATATAATACTACTTGTATGCGGAAAATCAGCTGTTAATTCACAGCAGTAGTTACGAGTCATGCGGCACTCCGGGGTTCTTGTCCCGACTGACATACATGCGCATTGTGCGCTTACTTTTAACGCATATTGCGCCTGTAATTTATTTCTAATAATTGAAAATCGTAGAAATTTTCGCGCGCCCTAATTATGATCGCGTTTCTCGATACAATTAATTCTCTGCATTTTTTTTTCTTTCTTTTTTTTTTTTTGATTTCTCTTTTAAGTTTATACTGATGATGAAATTGATCTTCTTTAAGCTTTTGACTCAAGTTGTATACAAAAGTCTCATTTAAAATGAAAACTAACGATAAATAGAATCGAGAACTTTCATATGCACGCCAGTTTCCCTTCAGTCTCTCGATGTATATATATATATATATTTTATACGTATACGCTTAGCTTCCTTTTCTCTGTGAGTGTACACGTACTTTCGCAATGCGATATTTCGCGAACCAGTCCTCGGGCCACATGGTTCAATTCCCACGCATTTCTCTTAAGGAGATCGCTCTGCTCCTTTTGTTCTTTCACTCTTTCCTTTCCTTTTCGCCTCTGCTCGTCCTCCCTCCACCAAGTACTTCACCCTTTTTGTCCTTTTCCTCGTATCTGGCCTCGCTTCCTTCGCTCCACCGATTCTCTTTCTCTTCTTCTTTCTCTTTCTCCCGATACGATGAGACGAAGGCCAAGCTCGGTCAACGAATTTTGGCGAAGCCCTGGCCCACTAACAATCGCATCGCGTCGAGCCGCGTCTCACGTGTGTATACGCCCGCGAGGCTCGGTTCCCTTTCGCTACGTGGCGAATATTAACGAGACCGGTGTCCAAATACGAACGCATCCCAGTTTCCTTTTTTACCGGCCGAAACTTTTTGCTCGTTACACGCGGCAGCGTCGAAAAATACCCTGGAGAACGTTTTCTTGTTAATCGGTGGCCCACACAACACATCGGTGTGGGTTTCGCGCGCAAGAGTTTCCAAACGCGAATTTTCCAAAAATAAATAAATAACGATAAGGGGATAAGGGAGGGAAAAGTGGAAGGGTGGTACGATACATAGGCATAATGCATCCCGGTGCCTCGTATATACGATCTCGAGTAGTGTCGCGCCTTTTGTAGCGACAGGAACAGAACCACTTTGGTAAAGAAATAAAAAGAAGGAGCGCAAATGAGCACAGACGCCTCGACCCATTTTCATTTAGCGCTCGCCAGACAAAAATAAAAATAAACCGCTCTTCTCTCTTTCTGTTCACGAGGCTTTTAACGAAACTTGGATCGTGCTTACCGCGGTTATGCGCGTGTATTTGTGCCGGGGTTGTTTCGCACGCATAATCATGGCCTTTATGCCACGCGAGATCGATATCGGATGCGTAATACAGCCTTCGAACGTGTTTTCATTGAAACAGTCTGATTAATGGTAATGACAACCCGTTTTCTACTGTCACCATTTCTTATTCTTTATGCGTTGACAAACTTGCGAAGGAGGAGAAATTGTACGGTTATTTAAATATCGTAGAAATTTTTTCTTTAAGAAATACAGCAGACAAAGTCGAGTCAAAGTTGAGATAAAATATGACGGATAAACAACGCTTGACGGCTGTATTCATTTTCATGAATTTTTTAACACCGTTTCGAGATTGCGTTCTATCCTTTCAGATCTGCTTGGTCTTTTCTTCGCTCTTTCTCTCAGCTACGAGAAATACAAATTTACCTTTCCCATCTTGCTTTTATTTTGCTACTTCTCTATTTTAAACTCCTTCGACTTTTTCGTTTTCCTTTATGTCTTGTTTTATTCTCGTTTCTTCTTTTTATTCATTCCTTTCCGCATATTTTTTATTAGATTTATTGCTCGTATTTTTTTAATTCTCTTTTATCACGAATTTCAAATTTCAAGGAGATAGCAAGATGTAAACACAAGTGGAATGTCGAATTATGCGAATTTCGGTTGTTCAATTACCGAATATATATTTAAACTGGCATATCCGAGACCGATTGATTTATTTTTCTTTGATAATAAATTCGCTTATCCAAAAGAATTCGTCGAGTGTTTTTATTCGGAAAAAGAATGAGATTGGATCGAACGATACGCCGTACATAATATATTTTAATTAGAAATGAAAAGGAAAATTTGTGCAACGAGCAAGTTTTGTTCGTTTCCCTTAGCTCTTTCTCCTTACATCTTGATCATGTGTACGTATGCGTGTTTCGGTTCGGAGAGGAAAGAACGGCGGGAACCCAGACGTCACGTGCTTCACCCGTCGGCGAAGCCTTCTCCTCCTTCTCCAGCTTCTTTCGTGCCAATAGTAGTAGTACTACCGCGAAACACAGAGGAGAGTGCAATAAGTGCCTTTGCGTCGTTGCCAACGTCGCGTATCCCAACCTTTTTTCAACCTCACTCATTTCTCGCGCCGTACTTTTCCTCCTCCATTCTACACACCGTGAATGTTAAGACTTTTAACCGTCCACGTCTGAGAAAGAAACGCGTATATATAAGTAAGTACGAGCGTACTCGCGCGTTCCTCGACTTGGTTAGCCGGTTTTGCAACAGCGATTCATTCGGTTCACGAGTCATCCTTTCGTTGAAAATCTATCCTCCGTGTCGAATGGCACGGTTCGTTCCATGCTCTACGGGGTGTTTCGAAAGAATACGAAACGAAAGGAGAGAAATAAACATTTTACGATAAAAATTAATTTATGCAAAAACTTATATTTTACGCTTCTCTATAGTTTTATATTTTTAGCAGTAACGGTGTAATGACTAAATAGTAAAAAAAGAAAAAGCAAAAGAAGAAAAAAATTAATATAATACATCGTGTTTACAACATATATTGAATAAAAAAAATTTGAAAGCGGACCATCTCTCCGAAAGGAATCTAGAAACGCGACGTCTCTTTTCAATTGCGAACAGAAATTTATGACCTCTTTTTCAAGGAAATTCGGGAAAACGTGGCGAGCGTTTTTCGACAGGAAAAAAACTTGTTTGTATAGCAATTGGTTGGTCGCGTAGCTGGGCCCGGGCGAATACGAGCTGAAATGTATGGGCCCAAGAGCATCTGGGTCACTTTTTCTTCGCTCCTCGGCCCCCCCTTTCCATCGGCTCGAACCCTGTTCGTCCCTTTGTCTCGAGCTTCCCTACGGTCCCTCTTTCTGGTTAAGCCGACCGACAAAGGTCTTGGCTTCGGTGTATACCTGCCGCGTCGATACAGCCGTTGCTTTCTACAAGGTGTCCCGAGCAGACAGAAGAGAAAGTTGCACAAGATCTTGGACGGGGACCGCAATACCGCGAGCTTTGCCGATTATTTTCTTTCATCTTAAATTGAATTTCGTTTTGCAGTTTCTAATTACGCGCCGTATAAGCGGCTCGGGCGCGGATTATTATTATTATTATTCCTATTCTGCCCAACTATAGAGAAAAGCAGTAATACTATCTAGTAAAGAACGTATTCCTGGCACAATCGCATAAACTTTGACATCTTCGTTTTTACGTTTAATTGATTTTATGACCTTGTTGTGTGGACGGCCAATACTACGCGTATAATATTGTCGATGTTTACATAACGTGTGAAATGTAGAGAAAGCTGAAATGGTTGAAATTCGAATCGGTTCGTTTTGCCGAAATGTGTTTATTATCATTGAATCGGCCGATTATTTTATTATCACGATCGAAAACAATTTGTTGGATCGTTATTCGTCATCGTGCCCAGCCGTAAATTCCTTATTAACACGAATCCTTGCAATCCTCCATTGAACACTAGATTGTCAATTCAAATTTCAAAATTCGCGCGTGCACGGAAAAAGATTTCGTCAAAAAAGGTCTCGCACGAAGCGAGATTTTTCGAGTTGATACTGTATTAAGTAAAAATTGCTTTGAATCAGTTTAGATAATTATCAAATTTGATTTGAAACTTGCAAGAATTTTTCTCCTCAAATTCATTTGCCTTTTTATATCAAATCAAATCGAACGTTTCGAGTAAAATTGAAGCGGCAACTCGTTTCAAAATCGATCAAAATTGATATATAACGTTATTCTCCATTTTTTTATTTCCCGTGAATAACGCTCGTTGCAACGAAAGCGTACTGCGTATTTCTGCACCGGTCGGTGAAGTTATAACGCAGGCCGTTATACGAGACTGCGGCTTCGGATTTCCTTCTGCATTCCTAGGTGACGAAGCGCGTGCACATTCGTACCAACGACACGCTTCTAAACTACAAGGCCGGAGAGATACTCGAGAATCGTTATTATAATGCAACCACGTTAATTTATTTTCGCGGATGATTTAATTATGCATATTGTTAACGGCTCTTGTTCTACACGTTACGTTATCGTTATCACTTGCTGCGCTCTTCTCTTGTTTTCATAAGTAAAATCGAACTTTCTTTCGATCCTGAATTTTGTCCTATGGTTTTTTATCTCACATTTGTTCTATTTAAAATAATATTATTTCAGTTTTATATCAATATGTTAATTATCGAATCACTTTTATAGTTAAAATTTTCGAGATGCATTGAACGAATGAAAAAGAGGTTCAAGTTTTGTAAAAGAAAACGTTACGTTGACGTTATTATTAACATCATTATCAATTTTGTTTATACGTGTCATAAAGTTAATAAGTAATTTGAGGAATAAAATTCGTATAAAATTAATAATATTATTTATAATACATCAAAATGAGGCAGAGCAATATGCTTCGCTAGAATATATCCAACCTTGAGATAAAATTCTCTGCCTATTCAACTTTAGATTTGTTTTTCCATCTTTTTGCACGGTTGACGTTGACAGAATTATTTACACGATTCATGACCAGCGCAAGAAACTACGCGCATGATTAATTCCTCCGCAGACCTCGTGTAAATCACGTTTACGCGCGTTGCCTATATAGAAATCAGTCTGTCTTTGCTTTGTCACGTAATAGCGCGAAAAATAGATCGTTCCAGTTATTAAAAGCGCGTGTAAAATTGCATTTGTGCGCTATATATACGATGGAAACGAAAAAAATTAACATAGAGAATCCCAATGGAAATATTCAATAATAAATTACTTATCGATCGTTGTAAAGAAATGTTTTGTAGGACACGTATCTTTCTCATAGATAAAATTGCAATTTCTCTATTTTTGGATTCTGATCTCTAAAAATTTTCTGGATAGAAAAGATTATTACCTTTTTATTATATAAAGAATGAAGAAGTTTCTATTAATTCAGTAAAATGGCAGTATTTATTTTAACTGTTGCTTGTTTAAAAAAAATTTTAATATTTTTGTTTTTTTTTTTCAATAAATTAATTTCAAAATATTTTCTTGTTAATTAAACGCATATATTTTATCATCGTGAGAATATTAATCATTATTATTGAAATTTCTAAGCGGCAGTTTACGATATTTCGAGTTTTACAATAGGATAAGTCGGTAAGCCAGCTCACACCTCGATCGAAAGAAAATGGATGCAGGTCTTTCTCTCGGTGACCTGTCTCCAGACACACCTTGCAGTTAGGAGTCATCGTGCGTATTTATAGAACGTGACCAGTGATCATAGTGCCATTTGTCGTTAACAAGTTACCCTTAATGACACCATTCTATATAATGACTTTGCGTACACCCATATTTTCACAGTCTTCTACGAACAATCGTACGAACAGATTTTCAAAAGACTTTCTCCGTAATTTGTATTATATCGATACTTGTATCGGATTCCTCTCTTGGAGATCAAGTAAATTGATATTTTTTTCTATTCGCTAGAAAAAATTCTTCTACAACATTGCAAAATAATAATTTTAATTCCTCCAATTACGAATGTTCTATCTTCTTGTATTTTGAAGTAATAAATTCGGATTTCGGATTTTTGAAAAAGCGTATTGGCCTCTCTTTATTCTTGTTAATCTTTGCTTAAAAAAAAAAAAGATATAAAATTTAAAAGAATAAAAGTGAAACGTGAGATAGGATAATTTTTAATCAAGACGAAAAAAAAGAAGAAGAATATCCTATGACTTTTGAGAGTAGAAAGATAATGGATAGGCATCGGGTGCATATAAATATAACCGAAAGAATGCAAGTTCTGCTTTAATCTAACGAGACACAACTCGAGGGGTGAAAGAAGGAGGACAGCAAAAAGAAAACACACGAGGTAGGCGATACTCTCGATCCATTTGACCGAGTTTTTCTTACGTTGCTTGCCTTTTTGCCCGATCTCCCACTCGTAGCACGAACCCGCCTTACGAGATCGTTGACCGAATGACACGGTGAGCAGAGTACGGACTCACTCGTTCACTCGCGACGTCGTTAAAGCCAGAGGAAACAACTGACTTGGTTTTATCGGCCCACGTGGGACAACCTTATCGGATGCACATCCGCTTTGTGCACGTGCATTTATCACTCTTGTCGTTCGATAAAAACTGCGTGGATGCGTCTCGTCTAATATTTCTCAAAAGGAAAAGGAACGAATGTGGAAAAATTCGTGGAATTTTCGTTAGCCGATACGAAATGTAAATTCTATCGTTGTCGATATTGTTATTAATGGATCAATCGGAATTTGTTTCATTAGCGAGTATTTTGGAATGTTTAAACAGTTGTGATTTTTTTTTTTTATTTAATTCATTCGAATAATATTAGAGATATATTTGGTAATAATTTGCAATTTGAATTTTTTGAAGTTCAAGATTTTTTATTGAAATTATTCTTCTGATTAATTAAATTAATTTCTTTTATTCTTTTCATAGATAGTTTTATAGATTGATAGATAATTTACGACGACGTGTAAATTTATGTTGTAATTTTTGTAGAATTTTTTCCAGTTCGGTTTCGTCATTTTGTGGAAATGTGAAAGTTTAGTGGTGTAAATAATTTTAGCATCACGTTAGAAATCTTACGAGAAGGAATGTTACGCAAAAAAATTGAAAATAGTATTCTAAGAAAATGTGTTGAAATCCACAACTACGTAAACTTAATGTGTAAACAGTAGGTGAATGAATCTTTTTACACTTTCGTAATTGAAATATTATACTGATATTTGTTACAGTATTTCAAAAGGTAGAAAGTTACAAATTAAATGAACATGCGTATCGTACGCAGTATTTTTTTTTTTTTACTTTAAATTCAACTTTCGATGTTACAGGAAGAAAATAGAAAAGAGAGAGATATTCAAAATTGCAATTGATTAAAATAAAAATTAAAAAAAAAATAAATTTGTTTCGAATTCTACGATAGATCAAGAATATCGCGTATTCTTTAATTTTTTTTCAACGAAAAAAAATGATATAACATCGGTAACAATGAGTCGTTTTCTAGTTTGAGAGTTCTTCACACCGAGAAATACGCTTTTAATATCCAGTGGTGAACACGTCTCGGCAAGTTTGATGATTTCTTCCGGCATTTAAGCGGACAATATGGCCTCCGTTCGGCCACGTTACCGCAGACTATTCCCCAGTCAAACGAGTGGATAATTTCGCGGGCAAAGAGGTAAACAGGCCAATAACTCGCGTCTGCGGTCGCTTTCTTTGTTTTCTGCGGCTTTTCTTTCGCCAAGTCTGGTTTTTCCTATTTTTTTTACCCCCTTAAATCTGCTTGAGATTTTCTCCCGGACGAAACAACTCTTTCTTCCATCGCTTTCGAGTTTGCGGATAAGTTGCCGTGGTCAAAATCATCGGGCATAAATTTCGAAATTGCGCCTTTTTCTTTTTATCTTATTTTAATCTTTGCAACTTGAATAATAATTTAAAAACGAAAGATATCTATACAATAATTTTATAGAGATAAAAGTGTTCTTGGATTTTAAGTTATCGCTGAAATTTGTCTTTAACAATCATTTACGGCTACAAAATTTAGTTTAGAATAGAATATTTGTAGTTTATTGCGAATAAATAATTATACGAGACAGCGAAATAAGCAAGGAAACGTAAAAATGTTACGTAAATAGATGTCACTAGAATAATTAAAATTACAGCCGATTAACGAACGGTAATTTGATCATTTATTAACAGCGTATCACCGATAATTACCAGATAATATCAATTGTTTTTTTTTTTGCATAAAGTATGATTATTTAGCGATTGAATTAATTGATTCAAGAAATTTTTCTTTCTTCGGTTCGGTAAAAAGAAAAAAAATATACATTGATAATCGATTTGGCGAATCGTATTAGAATATTGCATCTGAATCCATCGCACGAGGAATTAAATGGAAAAAAAGGAAAACGAGCAGAAAAGAAATTATACAACATGACTTATATACGATGCTATTTTTATGAATAATGAACGAAGATTGTATTCGTAGAATCTTATTAATCTTTGATCACTGAATACATTATTCACCGATTTATAAAGAATGTATTGTTCGAAATAATTATTAACCTTCAAAATTAGATATTAAAAAATAATAATAATAAATAAATAAATAAAATAGCATTGAAAGAAAAAACAATTATTTCAAGAAAGAAAAAACTCTTGGTCAATTCATAGATTCAATTATATTTTATTACAAAATTATTCATAGATTCCCGATCTATAGTTTCCTTTAAATTATTACATATGTGAAACAATGACAGAACGCTTCTATTCTTTTTTTCGCACAACTTTTATGTAAGAACCGTTTTTTTTTCTTTTTCTTTTTTATATAACACTGCGCCAACAAAATGGCAATAAAAAAAAAAGAAGAAAAAGAAGAAGAAGAAGGAAAAAATGTTAATGCAATCGATTTAAATCGTATAATTCGTCACGTGTTAAATCGAAACCAAAACGAGACGCATCCATCTAACCGTGTCTATCTTGTCGGTCATCGATAATTAGAACTCAATTAGAGACGACACGGTGACATGTATATGAATGTACATGTGGAAATGTTGCGCGTTGTTCAGCCATGGTGACATGCATAAATACATGAGAATATACCTCGCATGATATAACTATACGGCACAATATAGTCGTTTCTTACGTACACGTGGCAACACGAAGGAGCAGGACTTCGACATGGCGCCAAGTCTCGTCGCGTGCGACGATAATGACACCGTATTACGTACACTCGTTTATTCGAAAGCGGAGGCATGTAAAACGACGTTCCTCTTTCTTTTTTTTTTCTTTCTTTTTTCCTTCTTTCTCTACTCTTTACCATACCACTTCAACTCCACTATCGTTTATTCGCGCGTACGCCGTGTCACGAAAGAACCACAACCCTAGAGGAGCGGCTCTCTTCGTGACACAGTTGGGCAAACTTCCATTTCGCAAACACGTGACTGGTATGATGTAGAAATTTCTACGTATCTTTCGACGGAATTTTTATTATTATTGTTTTTTTTTCTCTTTTTACATATACAGTGGAAGAAAAGAGTTCGATCCAAAGGATCTAGAGATTCTCTAAATCTTGATTGTTATTCATAATGGGTATGATCTGAAGAATTTTTGCACGCCGTGTGCGTATCGTGTCCGTTTCTCGATAAATTTTTCTCGTTTTTTTTCCCTTTAAATCTGCGTTGAGGAAAAAAATTGCTTCGAAGAACCAAGGCGAACATCGATTACCAACCATCATCGGTACGATTTCGAAATTCCTGCATATCATATACATATCATTTATTTCTAGACAGAGATCTTCGCTTCGTCTCTTCCCTTCGATCCTAAGAAATAGGAAATCTTCTGATTCGAAGAATCTCGATTTGAATCGAAATTAATAAGCGAAAAGTTAAAAATCGTTTTGTTTCGATCCATTCCGATTCGTAATTTTATCCCATCCGTTTTCCACGCTTCGACATTAGCCCGGAGGATTAGTTTCTGAGAGAACATTGTGCCCGTGACGTGGCCATCGTAACGCGATAAATGTCGAGGAACGGCTGCAATTTTAAATATTCATGCGTGTTACGAGCGTGGAGGCTCGGTTATACGAGCATTCCACCTTCGACCACCTCCAACGGGGCAGTCATAAAATACGCGTACGCGTGTAACCCCTTGAAATCCTGTTGTGAGAAAACGTGTACAAGCTTGTGCAACTCCTTTCAACGACGCCTCAAAGGAGAATCTTCACGTGCCTTCGAACCGCCCCAGCAACAATTTCAATCGCGAAATGCATTCATTAACTATGAAATATCTATGTAATAAGAGGTAAAATGGTAATTTCGTGAAAGAGAAAAAATAAACGATTGAAAGATGAGTTTATTTATACGGCTGGCCTTTAAATAGCGTAGAAGTTAACCAATAATGGTCGAGAATCCGATTAACAAAATAATTTTTAAATTTTTCTCCATCCTAAATTTTTTTACGAACGATTTTACTTTCCACCGAAAGTTTTATCTTATATATACGTATGAAAGATTACGTATGGAGAGTAGAAGCAACAAAAATTTTAAAGATTACTTTTAAAATATGAAAGAAAAAGAGAATAATGTTTCAACGAGGGAGCATCGTGCGTACGAACGAAATTTAATTTATGACATTGATATCATAACGATTCTGAAATCTGTTTGGGAATCGTTACAATGGAATCCATCTTTGAGAATCAATTTATACATTTATCATAAATCCACATTTCTGTGCTCGATTGATTATTAACATTCCTTTCTTTTCCTTAACATTTCTTCTTCCATTTATTAAAAATTAAATAAAGCAATCCGAATAAATTATCCTCACAATTCATCTCTCCCTTTTTCCCGCGCGTGATTAAGCGAGCATCGTTTCGAGATGGACAGAACGAAAGAGCCGCGGCAAAGGGTTGCACCAAGCCACAAATCATTATACGACGTTGAAACGTTCAGTCGTTTCGGGACGTATTTTCTTCTTTTCTCGTTACATTCGAGATTGTATTTATAATTTACATCAATAATGGACAGACATTCGCGACAGACGTTACTTCGGGTCTCACACGATTTCTTTGTCTACCTTCGCTGATACACCTCCATGTTTCGTTCCCACAGTGATAAATAGAACCGATAACACGAGCATTCGCATGATGGAGTTTTTGATTAGTAATCACGTACTGTTTCGTCGTATTGGATTAACATACAAAAAAGGTACAATTATTTTTTCGTAAATATATACACATATATCCTTTTATTGACCACAGATATCGAGTAAAATTTACATTTAAATTTGAATACTCGACATGTATCCCGCCGACTGTAATCGTGTATTTAATATTTGCGAAAAAAAAATACATCTGAGTACGAGAAACTTCAATGAAAGAAAAAAAATTCAAGGATGGTTAACAAATGGCACGAAGTATGGAAGATTAATTACCGTAATTGACGTTGCGATGTTACGAGTCATCGTTGATTCATGCATTCGTCTTGCTCGTGATCTCGAACGAAGATATATTTTTCCAAAAAGAAAAAAAAAGAGAAGAAAGAAAGAAAGAAAGAAATAAAAAAAAATGAAAAAAAAAGGAAGATTGAGTTGAACGATCGCGGACTTATTCGCTTGGCAAACGTAATGATGGAGGGTGTAATGAACTAGTCTGTTCGTTGTTGACAAACATTCTATTTACAAATAGCGAGATCACACGGTTCTTGTGCTCGTTTGCGGCTTGATGTACGAAAATAATTAGATTCCGTAACGGATGCCAAGGGTTATAAAGTTTCGAAGCACCGACTATGTAAAACCAATGAACTTATCTATGGTAGTATATTTTTTTATTTCGTTTATCGTTTCTCATGATCGAGAATCGAAGATACTGGATCCTCGAGACGCTTTGTCCAATGTTCATTTTATTTTATTTTTCTATTAAAATATTTTTCGATTTAAATTCCAAAAATAGAATTTCATTAAATAATTTTTTATTAACTAGAATTTAAAAATTATTCAAATTGTCCCTTAAGTAAGCAAATAATTACGAATCGTAAGTTTTACCAGATTAAAAAAATCCTTTTTATCGTTCCTTTGAAGAAAATGAGATTGAAGAAAATCGAAACTTAAAGTTTTTTCTTTATCGTGAAACGATTGCGCGAGAGAAAAAAAGAATAAACGAGCAAATATTGGGATCGGGCCTTTTTATCGGAATGCAATTCGTTTCGACCTCCTCGTGGGCATTGCTCGCATTGTTCCGTACGTCTCGGTGTAACGTAACGTTGTTGTAGTCGAACCGCAAGGAATTCGCGGTTCGACAGTTCGATCTATGGATCGATCATCCATTCCACGCACTCGGGGCTGCATTTACGTGCACCGAATTTCGCGGTACAGTCATGGCATGTCGCGAAACTTTACCGGCCAGTTCGAGGTCAACGAACCCGTTCTCCTCCTTGTTTATCGTAAAATCAATTTATAATCGATAAACATTTCTTTTACTCTCCCCGATCGTCGTTTTCGTCATCTTTAAACATCTATCCCGATAAAGAAAATATACTTTCTCGTGAGTCCATTCCCGAAGAATGAATTTTCTTTAAAAATTTATCGAAACTCTGCCGTAGATAGATAGATAGATACATCAGTGAAAAAACTTTTGGCGACAAATATTCGTTTTTTAAACGGATGTGGATGTTTCGCTAAAGTAGAGACGCGTGATCTTAGTTTTTAAATCGATCTAAGAAAAAATTACAGAAATATTCGTAGTATCTATTTATAATCGTAAGACAGGCATGTTAATAATATTAATAATCGAATCAAATAACTCGTTCCAACGATAAAAGTATATAATTGCAACATTTTCTCTAACTCTATCTCCCCGAAATAATTGGCTTAGGCTCGATCGTCGGTATAAACAAGTGTTTACGATACACGGATAATTTTCTAGACGAGATTCCAACACACATTCCTCACGCTTCTACGATACGTACCTAATTAAGAAGTAAAAAGAAAAAGTCACACGTAACTGTTCAATAATCATTAAGGTAACGAGCGTGTGGATTGACTTAAAAATTTCTTTCTGCCCGTTTTCTATCTGCTTTCGATGTGATCGATCGTCACATCGAAAACGTATCCAACATTAACTCGTTATCGATAAAATCCGATAACGAACGAAACGTTGATATATCATTGCCGGTATATAATATGTAACACGGCGCAAGCATCGATATCATTTTCATCGGACGAATAATCTGTAAACATGGTACAATTTTATCTCGATATTTACACGTCGATTCGTCAATATGACCGTCTCTTAAGATAACTTGCCATCTCGAAGATAACGAGTTAATTTGCAGTAGTCGGCCGCGTATCTGGGGGAAAAAATTTCTATCAAAATCCGGGACATTCCAAGCGTATACGAGCGCTTGGAATATTTGAGTATTATTCTATGTACTTGTTTCATTTTTTTTTTTTATTTATTTTTCTAAGATTCGACACCTATCAAATTATATTTTCGCCTATTTTCCACAAGAGGAATCGTGGAATCGTGTTAGTTGATGCAAAAGTTCTTCGAAAAGTATCTGTCGCTAAAAAAAGAACGGTCACGTGCTGTAGTAGCTTTTTGCATCAGTCGATAATCGATTTCCTCTGATTTATGATGATTGGTTGCTTCTTGCTGGTGGCTCGAGTATGATCAATACTTTCTCAAGTTTACGATTCGAAGGAAATGAGATACTCGATTCGTCCGCTTAACTATAAATTCTCCCATAAACGTCTTGAAATTATAAAAGAAGTTAAAACATTTTAAACACATTTTTCTTATTACAAAATTCAAGTTTCCGGAGCATGATGATACGAATATATTAAACGACGAGCATCTAAATTATTTCCTCGAATTATCTTACGTGGAGTAATAATCGCAAAAATAACGCTCGTCGAAATTGACAGGAGTGAAGAAAAAAAAGAAGAAAAAAAAGAGAGGTGAAGATGAAAAGATAAAATGGACGAACGAATAAATAAAGGAAAGAAGGAAGGAAAGAAACGGATTATAAGTAATTTAACGAAGACACGTGTATACGTATTTATTCAGCTCGTGCAAATACACCTTATACCACCCTTTGCAGTAAAAAGGGTTAACCTTATATCGCGGGTTTCGCTCCGGAGGGAGAGAGCTAAATAGGGGAGGAGGACAACAACTGACGCGGAAAAATTACGTAACATTATTAATTGTAATTAACGTTGCGTTACACGCTCACGCAATAACAAGTTGATTACAGACGAGAGATCGTGTTCACGCGTGCATGTTCGCGAATCCTACACGCAACGTAATGCCTCTGCATACTCTTCAGACGTTAGCCGATTTTAGCGAAGTCCTCGACCGTAGCCTAGCATTGTAAATTTCCGGATTAAAGCAGCCCCACTTTGGATCGAGTAAATGGTAAATAGAAAAGCTACCGTTGATGTTGCTCGCAGTTAAGGAAAAATTAGATGTACAGTTGTACCGTAAACACCACTCATAATAAATTAATAATATTACCTGCTCATTCTTGTTCTCGTGCGTGAGACTCGTTCCATTTTCAGAAATCTTTGCAATTTCTTCATTAAAATTCCTATAATTCAAAGTGAAATTTCCAGTATCTATCCATCGAGTTTTCGTTTCATTCTCTTAAAACTTGGACGAGAGGAAAATCTTATCGTTAATTTTCAACGGTTAAGAAACACGGTATTAAAAGAAAGCGAAACGATGGCGAAGCAGGGGTGGGGGGGATTTACGTGCACGTGGTACAGGTCGACGGTGGGTTCGTAGCCATCGCTGTTCGCGATTGCATAAATTCAGCGCATAGGCATGAAGCGTAGTAAGTAATAGATATAGTAGTACGCGGAGCGTACTATGAGTGGCTACTAAATGGAAACGTGAATGAAGCTCGGTGCAACTGTTTCTGCGATTCAAAGCACGGATAAGGAAATGCGCTGATTACGTGGACGGTGGAAGGAGGAAGATGGTTGGGTATTATTATGTGACATTACATGCGTGCTACGTCTTATCCTAATCTGTCGAATCGACGAGCAAGCTTTGATAACATCTCTTTTAGCTCTCGTTGTGTTGTGTATCCGTAATGTGTACCAACCCATGTATTCGCGTGATTCGTCCAGTCACTAGTTGCGATGAATGAAGCGCTTTCAACGTTGGCGCGACTGTTTCGCCAATAAATTCGCCTTTCTTTCTCTCTCTCTCCTCTCTCCTCCTTCCTCTCCTCTTTGATAGCGCTTATATTTGTGTATGCAGGCTGTATAGCTATGATATTTCTTCACAAAAATGAGACAAACACGAGATTTGATATTGTTTGTTTCCTTCTATGCGTTGCCACGATAGAGGTCGATAAATTAAGAATGGAAATTTTTGTGAATGCAATAAAAAAAATTTGCAGTGAAAATATTTCGCTTTTTCTTTTTCTTTTTCTTTTTTTTCCTTATTGGATTGAACATCAAAAGGAAGGATTGGATGGCTCGTATAAAATTTCCGTTGAGTTAATTCGAGTCGTAGAATTGCTGATTTATGGAGAATAGCTCTTACAGACCAGTTTCGCGATGGATAATGGATAGCTTCTAATTGGAAAAGAAAGTTCGAAGCTACGGTTCTGCCATTATCGAAGAAATGTGTGCCATTATCGAAGAAATGACATTTAACATCGGGGTTACAAGATTGTTTCATTGATTTGTACAATTATAAAAAGATTTATCGCGAAAATTACGTTAAACAAGCTTCTTAACCTTTTAGGTATGTATATATATAACTTCATCGAAACATCTTTTCCCCGAGTTAAAAAATTTACGAACCGCACGATAGGTATCTTTTAATTATTGCCAAATTTTAATAACCCACGAAATTTCCATTTCAAAATTATCCCAACGCCACAAGACGCTTAAAACGTCTTCGAAAATATTCCATCTTCCTTTAATCGATCTGTCATTAAATACCTTCCAAGAAATTATCACAATGATAAAATACGAAAATATAACGTATCTCGTATTTATTTCTTTTATCTTTACACCTGCACGCGTATTAAAATCTATTTATTACACTTGGTATATATAGAAGGAACAGGATATAAAAGGGAAAGAGTGAAAGATACAGAGAGCTGGAGTACGGAGAATAAATAGCCGATTGCTCGATTGACCCGAATTTTCCGTGACGTGGTATCGATTTGTTTTTTTAACGTAGGTTGACAAGAATAAGATACTCCTCGAAATCCGTGAGTTTGAAAAGCTGTCCGCGATTATATTTTCGCACGATCGAGGGAAAGCTAAGACGCGCGGCTGCTTATTCGATTCTTAACGAAGGAACTAAAAAGTCGGTGCAACCGCGTACGTCATCGTGAGAACGTTCCTTCCATTCTCGGGTTCAAACCTGATCCGAGAGAAAGCTGGTTTGAAAATGCGATATACCAGACAGCAGCCGTAAACTGATTGAATCGATGACTCGAGGCAATATTATCGTGATCCAATATTATCGTTTTAGACGTTTATCGCGCACCACTCGAATCTCAGTTCGGGATTGCCGCTATCGATTATTTGATTTACTTGTCCTGATATTTTTTAACGTTACGTACGCTCTCATTCATAAGTTACGTACACGGTGAATGGAAGCGATACCGAGAGGTCATAAATTAAAACGTTAAACGGTGACACCAATTGATCTAGCTGCATTTAGACCTGTTATGTATCTTTATTGAGGAAATTCTTTATCCTCAATTTAGATATTGTATTCTCCACGCTTTCGCGAGAGGGGCGAAGAGCAGAGATAGAGAAAAGTGTGGATTAATGAGCAATGTTGTACGATTTTTTTTCGCACGTAGATGTACAATTTCAGCTTGTACACCTTCTTCTTTCTTTATTCTACTCGTTCTATTCGAAATAATCAATCTTCCCTTCTTCGCGAGACTTCTCGTAAAGACTATATAATATAATGTAATTAACCCGAGGAATTATCCTCTCTGAAATCAATTAAATATTTCAAATTTTAATATCTATCATTGCTTATTTGCTTTCTTAATTTTTATGTATATTGTAAAAATTCTTATATATATATATACGATAATCTTATTAGAGATAAATTTGTAAAATCATTCGATATAATTTATTAGACATTTCATAGCAAATAATAATTTATACGAGCTCGCTTTTGAAAAGCTGGTTACGTACTTATGAACAGGAATGTACGTACACGATATGGATAAATTTATACGATAAGAAGATATACATATATATCATATTACAGCTCGAACAACACGGATTTGACAACTAAATTCAATTACATTTTCTCTCTCTCTCTTTCTCTCTCTCCCCCTCCCTTTCTCGAACACGAGCGTGTATTTTAACGCGTTCCTACGCTCTTAATTTGATAGATACGTTTAAAATTGCAGCAGAAGAATCCAAAGAAGGAGAGGTTACATTACAGATTGGCTCGTGATATATGCAAAACAGGGCTTTAGATAGGTATCGGTCGACGGAACGTTTACAAAATATTCTTTGATCGAGAGCGTTGTCCAGGTTGGCGTTCCCCCGTGTATACGACATTCCACTGGACGTGGGCGGGTCTACAGCCGTGTATTTCGCGAATATTATACGATTACGTTCTCCCAAGCCATTAGGCTCGCCGCGAAAGAATGCAGAAGGGAACTCGTTAGCCGAGGAATGTTGGTTTATTGATTTTACAACGACCATTATCGGAATCAGATGCAGTTGTTGTTGCACGCTCGCCGTTCCACGTGTGTGCATTCTACGAATGTAGATTACAGTTCCAAGTATTCCCTTCGCGCGACACGAATGCGAATAGAAATATCGGCATTTCTCTGTTCTCTTGACGAAAAAGATGGCCGTCGAGCGTTGCTCGTAAGTTGTAAAATTGCGGGAGCGTAGTTTATGAAGAATAAGAAACAATATTTTTTCGTAAGAGGGCGTGTAACACGATTTGAAATTAGGAAGGAGGATAATATTAGCCGAAACGCACGTATTATTAATGATACGTATTGATACAATAATCGGGCAATATTCTCATACATATAATTACACGCGAGTTAATCCTCTTTCACGCGGCGAGATAATTTCCGATTACGCGGGGCCCGTTTTACCGTGGCGGTTAAGAGACGATAAAATTGGATTATAATCTATGGAGGAGAACGGAATGTGCATTTACGGCGCGTTAAATGGTCGGCTCTGATTATACAGTCACTCACCCTCGTTTATTGCGGTCCGTATCGACGGCCAGTCGTACAGAGTCCACGGCAATAACATCAACAACAGTAGTTATCGTGGTGAAAATAGGGTCAAGTACAAGTTTTACGAGCTAGTCCGCAGACAAGACTCGGGATTGTTTTGTATCGTACGTGCTCTCCCTCGGTTCCATTAAATAACCTTTCGAACGAATTAACGGCTCTACCGCATCGGGAACTTTAAAAATCGATTTCGAGTCCTTTCATCTCTCTCTCTCTCTCCTCTTTCCCTTAAATCTTCTATCCTCCTCCTCCTCCCTCCCCTTTTATTCACTTCCCTCTCGCGAAAACGAAATGTGTATCGTTTTATCGCGTTTTAGTCGGGAACCATTTAATCGAGCGGAGGGACTCGATTCTGTTAATTAAAAGATCAGTTATCGGGATATCGGCGATAGTCGCGCGATCCAAGACCAATTTCACCCGAAAAATGCAATTTGTTTTGCTTGATTGTTTCAATACACTGTTTCGCTTCACGATGGATATGGCGAATAAGAAGATATTAAATCATGGCGCACGAAATATCCGTTTGCCCCTTGATAATGGAACTTGAGAGAAATAACCATTCGAAACGAATCGATAGAAGCTCGATATGTATTTGTTAAAAACAATTGGTAGTCGTTCAAGTTGAATAAAGAAAATGCAACATTTGGATTTTGATAATCACTGGATCGGATTTTCTTTTCGTAAGTTCGATTTTTGCACACCGTGAACGTGTGATATTTATAAACGAGAATAGGATTATCTTCATTAGAAAAAAAGAAGAAAAAGAAGAAAAATTGTTTTTCGATTGATATCTTAGTTTATTCGTGTTGTAGAATAGCACATTGAAATTTGGATTTGAAGGTATGATTATATACCTTCCTAAAATTTCGTCTTTTCGTGTTAAATCATCGTAATCCAAGAGGCCAACTGTACCACGAACCGCTCGAATTTTTTCCTCGCGTTTTCTCGAGACTTTCACAAGTGTAGCCATCTTTTTCGCGGGAACGATCGGTTGACCACAGCGTGTTGTCTAGGTTCTCGGATGTCTCGAGCTTCGTTAGCAGCGTTGCATTTCGCAACGGTGGCTGGAGGAGAGTGTGCGAGTGATTTTCTGGTTGTTCTTTTTTCTCTCTCTCTCTCTCTCTCGATAACGTGTTTATTCTCTCGATTATAAATTGTAACTGAACTGTACGATAATATCGTGAAAAGAAGTTGAATTTAAACTCGATTACCATCAAAGAAAATCAATTCTTAAACGTTAAACGCTACGTTTCCGTTCATTTTTGCCAAATATGCTCTGCTTCCTCCTTGATCGTATGAAATACATTTTGCGATTCAACTTCAAAGGAATTCAAATGCACGGTTGAAAATATTTTTCAAGAGCGAGTTTCTTAGAAGCGATCTGTATCAGAATACAGAAGAGAGAGAGAAAAAAAGAAAAAACCAAATTTAGATTACAACTCACTGGGAAAAATTTTTGTAAACGATCGAGATTTCGTTTTTTGATCACACCTCGGTAGAAGATATCGCGAAGAGGAATTTGTATTCGAATCGAGAAATTGAATCGACGATGACGACGAGCGAACAACAACCGACAACGCGAAGCAAAGACAAAGAGTATAACGCGAGAAGAGAAAGATGGCCGCTGTTTCAGTGGTGTGTGGCGCGTATACGGTTTCAGATCGACGGATAGACGAATGAGAAAGGACGGACTGACAAACGGATAAACGGACGAACCGACTGGCGGGAGTTGGAGTACAGACGCCACATAGCCAGACAGTGAGTGCCGTGCTATTTTCAGGCTGCAGTCGTCTACCACGCTGCCAACCTAACCTTACTTAATCCTAACCTCAACCTTACCAGCCGACTCAACTCTCTTTTCTCTTTCTATACTATACGTATATGTATGTATATATATATATATATATATGCCGCGTTCACAGTCCCACTCCCTTGCATTCTTTCTCTTTCTTCCTCGCCGCTCGGTGTTTCCTCTCTCCAACGTTGTCTCATTTTCAAGCGTTCCTCGTTTCTCCTCGCCACGACTTCTTCTCCCTTTGCTTTTCAGACCGCTTAATGTTGCATGTAGTCTCTTTTCTCCGTCCTCCCTGTTATTCTTATCTGTCGAACAGCCGTTTTTCTTACGGATTCTGCAAATTTTTTTCGGCAGTCTTTCTCTCTTTCTCTCTGTGTTTTTCCTACGATATTAATTTTCTTTTTTTTTTTTTTTATATTTGGAAATTTCGAATGTTACGATGTCACATTATTAATTATTACTCTCGTAGATTTTTAAAAAATATACTCGGATATGTAATAATTAAGTATAAACTGTTGCGAACGTGCATATTGAAATTCGTAGAAAGAGAAGAAGAGAAAGAAAACGGAAAATATAAATCATATTTAAATCGTTCCTTTTCAATGACGTTGGTGATTTGCATCTCATTGGGCGTTTGACGCATTTCGTCGTGTCGTAAATAAAGTTATTGCGACTAAACGACATTCGACAGTTTTGGTCGGGCAAGATTTATTGAATCGTCGCGCATAGCCGGACCGAATTATCCGACTGTGTCGGCTATAATCGAGTCACGAGAGCAGTTTTCGCGCGCGAGAAACACTGCATGGTCGAAAGAAGACGACACCGATGTCTCGTATTTTCTTGTTCGTTGTACGGTGAAAATTATCGTGATGATGATGATGATGATCGCCACGGCCGGACCAGGGATGTGTGTTCAACCCAGGGCCGCGATGATCGTCGTAAAAGTAAATTGGAGTGCGGGAATATAAAAATAAATGGGAATGATGGTTAGCCTCGCCAGAATTTTTGCATAATTATGCTGGGTCCCCCGGAAGTAACGAATAAGTACGCTCCACTATTTTGTAATATTATCTCGACCGATTGGATATTATCATGCTGTACATGTTATATTCCATTACCATTTTATTATATATCACAGTATTTTTTTTTTGTTTATTAGATAATTCTTATAATTTATGAAGAATGCTCCATATGAATTCGAAAAATTTCTTCGAAATTAAAGTTTTATTTATTCGTCCCATATTAATCAACGAGAAATCCTCATAATTGGAAGACGTTTAATTTTATCCTAAAAATTAGATACGCATATATTGGATATTTACGAGGTGACAATCTTGTTACATAAGCACAGCAAGTGTTATAAATATTTTTCGCTATTTTTAATCCAATATATTTATTTCCTAGTCTTGTACGTCTTGTTTCACAACGCCTTCTAGTTTTAACTTGTAATTTATTAAACGCGAAATATATATATATATATATATATATATTATCTTTTACCGCAGATTTCTTAAAAAATTTTTTCCTCGCGCTTTAACAGTGCAGTTACGTAAAAAGCTTGACATTTATTTCCGGCAAATGTCGTCATTCTTATTCTTACTCCATAGTTAGGGACGCTTATGAATGAGTCGTTTGTTTTACAAATTCAACGCGAGAGTGGTGCATCGGGTTAGCGACTCGTGGAAAGCTCTACTATTAAGGTTATCGATTATAAAGTTGATGATCGTGCTCGAGTAAATTGAGAGCGTACGAGAGAAACTATCGTCCCATTCTTAACGATAGAAAGTCCCTCGTAAAAAATTGATTACGTTCAGTTACCAAAGACGGTCCATCGTTAAAGGATACTTTTAATATCTGTATACACAACGAGTAGAGCAACTTGTCGAGTAGACCCAATCCATTCAAAAGAGTTTCATTCCAATAACACTACCTATATAAGTAACAATAATCCCTTCGAATATCTCCTTTTCGAATTTTTACTTAATATTAATTTAAACATCTAAATATTTAGATCGGCACCAAAAATTGTTGCAATTATCCCTCCCCGAATTTACCTTAATATCCATGTGTCGAACAAGAGCGCTCGTTAAACCGTTTCACTATATCACCCCTTTAGCCGGGCGGAATTTAATAGTCGCGTTACATCGGTGTCCCGGGGAAAATGTCGGAGAAGTGGCCACGTCGAATAAAAGAATGGCGAGGAGGGGGGCGAAAGAAGAACGGGGAGAAGGTTAAAATACCAAGGAGGCGTACATGAACGAAACCGGTTGGTCCCTCTCTCTTTCCCTCTGGCGTGGATGCGGTCGCGGAGGGACGACGAAACCGTCGCCGGTCGTGCTCGAGTTCAGATAACGAGGTTGCCGGTGCAGTTTTGCAAAACTGGTTTTTCGTGCAAGATTTCTGGCCAATGGGCCAGCGGTTCTCCCGTTGCTGCTTTTTCGAGCTCGCCTTCGGGGCGAGCCTCCCCCTGCGTTCGATTGCTCGATCGTCGGGGGTCGGGCGAATGGAACAACCGTGAGAAGGACGGAAGAGCGGACGGTTTCTAGTTATCGTGTTATATCTGGCGGTGGGTGCCGTTGCGGTTGCATTTGCGGCGTGCCTCGGCTTTTTATACGGCCTTGAACGCGGCCGATCGGAAACCAGGACGAGAATACCCGCCTCTGATGGCCAGCTGTCTCGATCGCGCCCAGTCTCGTTTCCCGGCCCCGCCGATAATTCGATACGTTCGCGCGTTTCCAATCGGTTCCGCGATTTCTTCCACGGCTGATTCCACGCGCGCATCCCGTGCGAAAAGCCGCCCGTTTCTCGAGTTTTCGAAAAGAAATCTTATTTTAATAGCGTGGAGAAGTTGTATGGTTGAAAATTTTCGATTGCTTTTTTAAAATTATTTTTCTTTCCATGGTCTTGTGATGTAATAATTTTAGTAAAAAATTGCGTCGATCTCTTCGCAAAATGTTCTTGTATCGCGATAATTCATGCGCGATGTCTTAGTCGAATGGTTCCTTTCGTAGAATAACATTGATTTAAACGGTACAATGTTCATTTATCGCGAGAAATTGTTCGTTGTATCGTGGAGCATGACAGGCAATTGTCGGTTCTTTTCTAAGGTTTGAAATACCTTGTTTAGAGACGAGCGTTCGCTTGTCCTCGCGATGGTGCAACGTGTACGGTTAAAACGTGTACACTCGTTGCACGAGAGGCCATTGGGTGCGGCGAAAATGTTTAATTGCAACGATCCTATACTTTTTTAATCGAGAATCACGAAGTCGAATGCACTTATCTGAAAAGTGCGAGCACACTTTCATAATCGAACACATTTTCACTCTCGATTCGTTAGAGAGACTTGGAACTAGATGAAACAACGTTGTTTCTTTCAAACTTCCTTTTTTTTTATCGAGATCCTCGTTCCTCTCTCTTTTTTTCTTTCTTTCTTTTTCTTTCTTTTTTTCCATGAACGGTAAATTATGACTCTTATCGTTTCTCTGATATGAAATGTGTATTTCGAACGGAAATTCTTGCTGATTATTTGCGACTGTTGCGAAAATATTAACATGTGTGTATCGGCAAAGCGGGGAAAAAATATTTTACGGATTTCTCTGTCTCTTTGTTTAATTATAAATTTGTATCGATCGATCAAAGAACTGGAGGAAAAAATATATTTAGATGGATTACTCCACCTTTAAGCATATTAATAATAGTATAGATTTTATTCCGCAATCTCTAAAAATATTTCGTATACCTCTTAAATAATCCGTGTACCCTAATACTGATATTCTGTTTATAAAATGATATTTAAAGCCATATAGATAAGAATACCTAAAAAAAGACTCGTTAAACATCGTATTCGCTAATAACAGAAACGGGAAGAGAGCCTTTCGAGAATGTAACTGTTGGAACGTTAATCGTACGAGTTAAGAAAAATTGTTAATAACTCGAAGGAAAAAAATTCTCATTGTACCAATATCGATCTTTCTTTTCACCCACTTATTGCAATTCGGAGAAATTACTTTTTTGACACGACCAAAATCGTCGAAATCATCCCCTTTCCCACTTTATTACATTTACTACCAGGATCGCGCCTACGCAATAGCTTACCGACAACAACCGACTCGTCGACCGAGTTCGATCCCGCGTCGATTGCATTACCGCATTACAATTTCGGAAAATAGATAATGATAGCGCTGGTTCGATACTGTAACGGCCCTCGTTCGGGAAGTACGGTTGAATTTACTATGGGTTGCGCGCATCGATAGCGATCGGCCATTAGCACACAATTTCTCTCCGGCCGCATTAAAGCGGACGGGCGCGCGCGCGCTTACCAGGGAGGAGGGGCGGAGGAGGGTGGAAAGCGAAGAGAACGGTGGTCGAGCTAAGTTTAGAGATTGCGTATTTATGCGATATAAGGAGTTGTGTATTCGCGTAACGTTGCCAATTGGGATTCGTGGAACGGGCGGGAAAAGCGGAAATCTGCGAATGCTTGTTTCCGCAACATCGTTAGTTCGTTTCTGAGGAGATCTGCTATGAAGACGCCGCTGTAATATGATTAACACGTACGCCGGATCTTTTAGCGGGATATTTAGATTTGGGCGGGTTTCGTTGTAAACACGGCTATGGCCGAACGCGCAATTAAAACGCAGCAAATGTAATTATAGCCTGCCTCGACGTACGTGCAATATATTTTACGTACGATAATTGACGTACGAATGAATCGAGGATCGACACGTCGTAAAACGCAAAATTATCGTTGAAAGTTGGGTCGAAATGAACTCGCGATATCGGAAGCTCGTTATACGTGAAACGTTAATTAACACGGATTTAATGTGAATCGGTTTTAACACGGGGGGGAAATTAGGAGAATTTTCGTAGTGCAGTTTTTTAATTTCTCTCTCGCTTTTTCTTCCCCTCCCCGCCCGCAAATTTCACGTTCCACCGAAAACACGGAATTACATCTCGATGAAATTATTCCGAATTGTTAGGATTTTTAATTTATACCGAATTATTCGCTCGCGTTAAATTATTCGTGTTTCTGTGAAAACGAGTGTACTAGATTAAAATTAAGGATAACGTATGGTAGTAATGAAATTACTGCACTCGGGTAGAAAATTGCACGTTAATTCGCATTCGCTCTTACGAGACATATGTTAAACCCGTGTTGAACAATGCAATCTTCTCAAGCATTTCTTCCACGCGTTGTTACGTAAATACGTTAATAACATAGTTTAACAAACCAATTAAAAATCTTTTAAATTGTACAAACGCTAGGTAATCATCATTACGAAGTTCTATCTTTCAAGTGCATGTCAATTAATCTTGACATGTTGTTGATAGTAAACGAGTCCATATATTTTTTTCCAAACGACAATAAATTAAAGTAAACATATATTTTTATCGTTAAATATTTCGAAATTTACATTTATATATTATGCAACGATATTATATAATTTGAATGCTTCTTAAAAGAAGAAGAAAAAATCTCTATACGTATTGACATTCTCTAGAAATTGTAATATCACAGTTAACTCCTCCGAATTAATTTTAATCAAACCCTGCGCGAATCTTTCACGAGTTGAGCGATATTTTTCTTTTCTTCATCCAAATTCCACTCCAAGAAATCCTAATATCGCGAATACATCATTTATAAACGCAACGTATCAATTAAACCGTCGTAATCAGATCTCGGATGCACCCTTCACGATTACCGAACTCGTTTCACAGACGTAGTAGAGAACGTAGAAAATATTCTGTCGGATCGTTCTCTCTGCGCGTAAGAGGAGGAGAACGATCGCGAGAAAGAATACGCGTTCTCCTCGTAAAAGGCCAGCCCGAGGCTAGCAGGGTGCGGCACACGTCTCTCCCTCTCTCTCTCCCTCTCTCTCCCCGTGCTCGCTTACTTTTATGAATGAATGCAGTTCGAGTGGGTGTGCGTAGTTGTGACTGCGCCTCCGCGCTTCCCGCCGCCTCGGTGTGCGTGTTCCCTGCGTGTTCCTTTCGTGTGTACGAGGCGCGTACACGAAGGAAGGCGACGATGATTCCGTGCTCGCGCGCTGCTCCATCGGTTCGTGGACAATATATATTACATCGATATTATATTTAACGGGGAAGGAACGAGGAACAATAACAGGGAAACGTAATAAGAAAAAAAGAAACGTGGATCTTGGAAATCTAGAAGGAATCGTACGCCGGTTGTTAGATTTAATAGACGACGAAGGGAGGGAAAGAGAGGCGTCTCCGGGAAAGGATCGCATCCTTCGGCGGTATCCGCCGCCCTCGCGGCAGAGAACCGGCCATCCCGTGCTGGTCGTCGTCGTAGGCTTGGAACGAGCGTCGTAAATCACCGTTGGACGAGCTTAAAAAGTCTTTTTAACTCGTTGGCTCGTCCAGCTCGTCGAGCCGGACGTGTGGGCCCATCTCGCGGGATCGGTCGACTTTTCGTGCCTCGTTGCTTTCCACCCACCAGACGCGTGCGCACGTGCTTCGCGCCGCGGGTATAATATAACGGTGTGGACACACCGTTCGTGGAAACACCGTTCCAAGCCGCCTGTCTTTCACCACAAATATAGCGTTGTGAGCGATCGCGTTTCGACGGTGGGAAAATCGCGGGGGAAGGGGAAAAGGAGGAAGGAAGAATTATTAATTTGATGTTCCAATGATTAAATTTCCAAACATTTCCGATAACTTGTTGTTTCTTTCAAGTGTTTTTGTAAGCGCGCCTCGGTCGAGATTTCTTCAAGTTCTTCAGAGGAAAAGAATAAAATAAAGCGATATTCTTTCGTTCCTTTTCTTCTTCTTCTTTTTTCTTTCTTTTTTTGTTTGCTAGTCGGATTAATGTTTGAGTTAATTTGACTGAATAAATATGATTCCGAATATTCTGAAGATTTTAATTCTAAATTTAATCTATTCGTAATTAGCTTCTTTTAATTTTGTTTAAAAAGCTAATATTGCCTTTAGATTATTCTAATTCTTCAACTCTTAAAGTGTGGATTTATCATTATGATAAAATTAAGTTGAGAACGATCATTAATGTAAACGCATTATTTGAAAAACTTTTTTCTTTTTTTTTTTTGTATTAATTGAAAACAGTTACGAGTTGACTAAACGAATGAATAATTTATCAGGTAGGAAGATATTTTATTTCTTTAAAGTATCCGATAGCTTTGCGTGGCTCGGTCTCTCGATTCTGATCTCGGTTAATTTCCATTCCTCTTTTACCTCGAAACGGCTGAAGGAAATCTAATCTTGGTGTAATTGAAAGTTAAGGTAACGCAAAGCAAAGCGGAGCGATTCATAATTCGATAATACGTAATAACAGTAAGTGGAACGGCGCTAAGATTCGCAAGCAGTGTTCAATGGATACCACGTTTCACCTCGAAGATTTAAACTTTTTAACGAAGAAATTATCGAGTAAAAATTAACATTTTCTCAACAGAATATCCCCCTCCCCCACATATTAATAGAAACTTGACTATTATTTTTATTTCCCATAGAAATGATTTCATTAGATTGTATCAATCTCTCGTATAATATTTTTGTCCTCTTTAACAATTATTATTTCAAGATAAAAAGAAAAAGCGAGAGCGAAGGCTAAAAAAATAATCAACAGTTGAATACCCTTCGCACTTTCCCGAGAAAGTGGAACTCATAGGAAAAAGCAGACAGTGTTCAAGTGCAGCGTGTACACGAGAATCGTCGATGCATATGGTGGACAAGATAAATAGTCGCTGATCAATTAGCGCCTCAAGGATAAATAATGTATCGATGTGCGATTAGATCACGCGTCGCGTTAATTGGGCCGCTAATTAATCGAGGTCGATTACTTACCGCGAGAGTGAAACGGCATTCGTCGAATCCAAGCCAGCTCCCTTTTCAAAATCAATTATAACACAATTCGAGTTTTCAATTTTTTTTCGCACTCGCGCATTTATTCGATCCATCAACCGTGTTGGAACTGGTATATTTTCCTTAACGCTTCTCCCCCCGTACGGAAGATAGAAATATTCGTGGCTAATCTTTCGTTCGTTCTTTGTGTTCGTACAATTGTTATTACAACAATGCGTTATTATTTTCAGGGCGAAAAAAAAATTGCAATGTAAATATATATCGAGTCGAGAAAGGAAGGAGAGAAAGATTTACCGTACAGGTTGTGTAATGAAATCAAAATGAAACTGTACAAGGTAAAGATATAAAAAAGAGAGAAGAGGAAGAAGATGTATTAGAGAGACGGGCGCTTCCTTGCTCATGCCAACAGCGAAATTACTGTTTCTCTTTGTTCAACGAGACGGTTAATAATGCCTTCTTGCGGCACACCACCTTCTTTTCTCTCGGCAGATTGGCTTTGCTCCCCCTCCGTGCCCCCCATCCCTCGCTTTTTATCCTTGCCTATCATCATTGTTTTGCCCGTCTGCCTCCCGACCGCTGTCTGCCACGTATCTTCCAGTAATTTGCGGGACTCTGGAATCCAGAAATTCCGTTCCAGATCGTAGACTGGCGCGAAGAATATCGCCGCGATTCCGCGCAAATTGTCTTGTTCCCGCGGTGATTTCTTCGTCATCCCCGATCATTGTTCGCTCGTGTGTGTGTGTGTGTGTGTATCTCAAAGGGATTGTTCGTTTCCTGTTCGATGTGGTGTACGGATTCGAAAAATACGATATCTCATCGCGAAACTTTGTGCGTGCAAACAACGTTTACTTTGTCATTGAACTTCGAACACGAATATTCTATAGCGGAACAAGCTAGACATTACGTAAAGTTGTTGAAGTTGGAGAAAAACTTCCCAAGGTAAAAGTCGCAGTAGTATTTTCGCAGGACGATGTTGATACTTTTCTATTTATATTCTTTTCGACTCGAATTTCGATCGTTCAACTTTTAAAAAATGTAAATTGACTCTCGCAGACGAGTTATGAAAATAAGTTTGTGTAAATAATCGTTCTCATTCCGGGATATTAAATATTATAGGAATTAAATATTCGTGTATATAATTTACACGATCACCTTCTAAGCGGCACAAATAACTTGGCTAAACTTTTTATTATTCTGAAATGGCTGAACAACTTTCCCATATTTCCGTCAACTGGCTCGTTCGATCAAACGGCTCCTGAACGGGCGTTCCACCCGTATAAATGTCCATCGAGGAGCGCAATGATCTAAGGAACATCGATATTGGCGAGCCAACTTCCGGGATTCTGATAGAGATACAATTCACGGGCCTTCGTGGCAGGCGTGGGCGTGGATACGCATAACTTCGCGAGAGCCTTTTGTCGGATTATCCTTTTAGTGCGCAAACAAGGAGAGAGGAAGAGAAAGAGAGAGGATCGAAGCGTCGATCTTATCGTTTCTCTGTTACATTGCTTGTGATTAACCCACGATCTGCCCGATGATTCCACGAATTTCGCCATTTCTAATAACAAATCCTGTTGTCTTATCGCACCACGGGGGGCCGGCCAAATTTTAATTAATCCCTTTTTCACGATAGAATTTAGATAGAAACGAATCTCTCTTGTAAGTTTGTTTTTCTAAGAATAAATTTCGAGATTAAGATCGAGGTGAAAATATCCTCCCGCCAAAAAAAAGTGGAAAATAACAACTCGATATCGTTAAAATTTTTTTTTCTGAAACGCTTTCGAGGCGAAACGAGACAATCTGGTTTTCCCCAAGGGGAAGTTAAAAACCCGGCAATGAGAACAGCCTCATCTCATCAAGATATCGAAGTCAAAGGGGATCTTCATCTCTACGTTTGAAGCGGACCTAACATAAAGTTGCACTCTGTCGAGCATCTCGTCCAAGTCCGGTCCAATATTCAAAGTATACTTTCCAGCGACAGTTCCAAGCCGGTTACTTCAAGGCTTTCATGCTAAAAGCGGCCTCTTCTCTCCCTGTCTCCTTTATATATATATATATATATTCTTGTTTTCTCTTCTACTGGCCATCGGTACACCGCGATCTCTTCTCACCCTTTGATAAAATAATGGGCGGAAGTGGTCCCACTGTCAGCCACCTCCTTTTCATTTTCTTCCACTCCTCTTTCACGAGGCGTCTCTGCATTCGATGATAAATATCACCGATACAATTGATGTAAAACTTGAAAGAATAATATATGATAAAATTTTAGATAAAATTTTAGATTTTTTGTTTTATATGTATACACATATACACGTTTTAAATAATCAACAGTTCTCGATTTGCTCGCATCTTTAACAAGGCGAAGCCTGATAAGTGCGATAAGGCTAGGCGATAAAGTCGATAGGTGAACATATGTAGAATGGTTGTTGGAAAAGCTGATATCAGATGTACGGTGAACCGCTACCAGCATACCACAAGTCATATATCCTACGTTCTACTACGTATCGGGATATATCATTTCGCTTCGACACTCGTTTATGTGGGATTGCTTTCCGCGTATTAACTGCGGAAAATTCTAACTGTCGATGAAAAATAGTTTTGCGAAGAAAATATGTACGGTGAAACATGGTTGAAATTCTTTACAAAGTCATTCGTTTTTCTCTAGGATTGATCTTAAATACATCATTGGAAACGAATATAAACAGTTATTGTAAAAGCTGAACCGTTAGAATTAAATTAAAAAAAAATTAATCTGATATTTTCAAGCGCGAGGATAATGAAGAGTTTTATTTCTTTTCTATTCTTAACATGACGGATTCGACGCGCAAAGTATATTTATAGAGATACGTTTTTATAAGATAATCGATGCCAAGTCGGACAAAAGGTTTGAAACGATTTAGTTCCTTTCTAGACAATGGTTAAATGTTTGTGATGGACTCGTGATGAGAGGTATATGGTTAATTTATGCATTCACGAAGCGCAACACTTTTCCTATCGTTGTATCTAGGGTCTGTCGATCAACATCGTTGAAGACATTGAAAACTATGCAAGGTGAAATATACGATTACACGTTGCGCAGCTAAAATATATATATATTTCGGCAACAGGTTTTTACTGTAAACGACACGGTTTGAAGGAAGAATTTCTGATATTAATCAACCAGACTGTTGAACGAATCTCTTCTCAAGTTCATACATCACGTATCGTATATTTCGAAGGATTATGTAATGAAAAGAGATAGCAAGAATTCGATGCAAAGCGAAATTATTCTAATATCGTATTCTTTTTGCGATAATTCTTCCTTTTTTTTTTAGAATCGCATATTTTCATATTATTCTAGAACAAAGAATAATGGATATTAATTACACGTACGTTTAATAAAGTTTAATTCTCCTCTTTTTCTTCTGCTTTACGAATTTTCTAAAGAATTCCTTTTAACAAAACGTTGAAACGTCACGATATTTCCATTCCCTTTTTTATTAACCTTTTATTCTTCGACGCGCATAACAGCCGTTTGAATAAATACAAAACCAACTGTTGGAAAATTTTGTTTCTTTTTATCCTACCATCCATTGTCATCCGCGCTCGATAATATCCAATAATCTCACCGGTTTCTGACCAAACGTGTATTACACGCTCCAATGTAACAACTACATTATTCTCCTTTCGAGGATTAATTTTGATTTCATGGTCCCCATATCGATCGAGACCAATTTATATTTCTCTCCCTTCCCTTATTTCCGAGTTTTTGAAAAATATTTTACCAGAGGAAAACCAGTAAAAAAACGGCCACACTCCTCGTTTTAAATACCGATGTTGCGAATACAAGCTCTCCACCCCAAGATCCACCGACACGATACGACCGATAAACTACGTTCAGGCGATCTAACATACAACGAAGCCTCCAACTCCCCCGAACCAACTCTAGAAGCAATCCCTTGCTCCTTATTACACTTCCACGAACTTTGTGGAACCTCGCCTCCGCAGATATATATACTGCCTCAACCGACCTGCACCTTCGTTATTACAATTCGGATAGCAGCGTCTAAATTCGGTCGTTCGACCTTTTCGATCGGCCGAATGCGATCGTACAGGCGACAAATAGGCGTAGTAGAGGTCGTGGAAGAGGTCGGGCTCCTCTCGCTTCAACCCGTGATCTTCGAGGCTCTGATCTTTGGTCAGAGACGTTCGGTCGGATCTCAGAATGGATCTCCTTTCCTCGTGTACACCTGTGCTGTGCTCTGATCCGGAGGGAAATGGAGGAAAGGGAGAGATAAAGAGATTGGACCGGGTCACGTCTGCGCGAAGAGCGTGTATCGTTTCGTGCGTGTAAAGGGCGATTGTATTATTAGCTGGAAATGAAGCAGTGTAAAGAGACGGGCATATTTCGAATTGTTATTCACTCGTGGCTTATATATTAAGGGGATCACTAGAATATTCGAGAAGTGAGCTTGATTTTGCATCAAAGAGATTTTTGCATCGAAAAATTACTCGTATTATATTCCTGTATACACAAATTTAAAAATGGATGAATTTGCTTATAATACAATGGATTAATCGATTATATATATATAAGAATTATAAATATTTCATACGACAAGTTTTTCCATTTTTCATTGGATCGCAGGCGCCTTTATTATTCGTCGAGAACGTTAACGAGATTCCATTTTTGAGCGAGTTCCGCGTCTTTGATGTTCGGCTTATCGAGCCGGCCCAGCTATCGATTCGGTTCACGGTTTGCGTTTTGGATAGCCGCGAGTGATAGCACAAGGTTCCAGTATTTTTCTCCAGTACGAACCGATGATAAATCGAGAAAAGGTAATAACACAATTTCTTACGAAATTTCTTTTCTATCGCTCGTTTCATCGTAATTGAACGACGAATGAACGTAATTCCGCTCGTACGAGTATCAATTTTTTAATAATGCCGACAGTGTAATATGGAAATAATGGAATGTTTCATATCGTGGAGTTACATTATAGTAGAACAAGAAAATCGATACTGGATATGGATATTTTTTAATAATTAAATTACACAAAATGATTTTCTTTATAATTTGACCTGAAAAGTGTAATTCTCTATTAGCAGTCAAAAAGTGTCTCGTTTTATGTGAATCGATTAGCGATTTTAAATTAATAACAACAAATAGGGGAAAAGCGAACAGCGAATAAAAACAATCTTATTAATTTCCCACAAATTTCTCGTTCCTCGCGAAGAATCCTCGAGAGAGAATTCCAATAGTTTTTGACGAGTTGCATTGTGCGAAAAGTATGTAATTATAGGATTGGGAGGAGAGAGAAGAAAAAGTTGTTGAAATGTATCGATTCAACTACACCTCGGCCGCCCCATGAAGCATCGTGGAGAGCGGGGAGGAGAGGCGAAAGCGGTGAAAGAAATTACGAACTATTATCGGCGGCGGTTCATTGAGAAAAATTGGTTTGTATTGGGAATTGCGGAAGGGGATCCGTATCGTGGCTCGTTAGAAGGTCCGCATTCAGGGCCGAGTTTACGGCGCATCGAGGTTTACGAACTCTCGATGCCGTGGTTTCAGAGACGGGAAACTTTGCAGTTTCTCTCTGTGTCGATGCATCGATGGCACGAACACGAGCGCACCGTTTCGTCGGTGTTCCTCCGGATGGAAACTGATTCTTACGACGGCCACGACAAATATTTCCTAATTTTCTTCCAACTTTTTCCCCCCGCACGAATTTAAAAAAAGCAAAAGGAAAAGGAGAGGAGGTTGCGCGAGTAGATAAAAAAAGAAAATCTCTTTTTATTTCCTCTGGATTTCCGGATTATTATACAACGTTTGTATCTCATTCGTAAGTAGGGAAGAGACTTAAGCAAGTGTTTCCTTCCCTCATCTTTGGCTAAATTATTATTTAAATCGAGCAAACTTCCCTTTTCGTGCTCTCTACTTATTCTACTTATCAAACACGAACGATATTAAATAAAGTTCAAGGAGAAATAATACGTCCAATGAAACTTACCACCACTTTGTCGCCACGCATTCGTATCCCGATCAATCGATTCGACTACAACCTATTCCCAAAACGAAGAGAAGACCCGCTCCCCCAACGAAAGGGAAAAAAGAGAATCGATCGAAATAAGCGGACAACTAGCGCGAGATCAGGTGCAAAAATGGCGGAAAGCGATCGAGGTCTGTGGGCCAGGAACGGCGAGACGAAGCGTGGAAAAGTGTCGGTCGAAAATTTCGTGGACGATAGACGCGGCGTTAGAGGACGTTAGAGGAGAGTTGTGACGAGAGGAGAGGGGCCGACGCGTACCCGTGGCGTAACATGGTGGATCGAAGGATCTCGAGGAAGGCATTGGCGGCCCAGAAAAGCCTCGTTGGCTGTTGTAGGAAGCGCAGACCGAGCATACCAGCCAGTCTGGCCGCCTGGCTGGCTGGCTGGCCAGCCGGTCGATCAATATTGCCATGGCTACGACGTGCAACGTGGAGGAGAAAGAAGAGAGGAGGCGAGTAGGTGGCGGCTGGCTGGCTGGCTGGAGAGAGAGAGGACTGGTGGAGGGGTGGTTGCTCATATTCCGGTTACACACGAGAGGGTTGAGAACCAGGCCTGATTCCAGAGCGGCAGAACGCCGGTTCAGACTGGAGGGGGAGGGGTGGTCGATGGCGGTGGCGCGGAGGGTGTGCACACCGGGATGTACGGAGGTTACAACGTAGTAGTAGAAATACGTACTACTACGTCACGAGACCTACACCTTGCCCCACCAACCCAGCCAGCCACCACCGAACCGTTCTACTCGAGCGATTCATGACGACGTAGAAACTGCTCCGCTTCTCTCGCTCACCGGCGGCGACGCGGCCGGCTACGTTGCAAAGAAACGCTGACACGGCCCCGGCCTTTCTTCCGTCTCCTCGCTTCCTCGAAACCCGATCGCGGGGACACGTTTTACGAGTGGCAATTCCGCAAGCTTGTTCAAACACGCGGCCGGGGGACGTGCTCTCCTGATCGCGTATTACCTAGAAGATAGGGGTCCCTCTGTTTGCCCAATTTTTCCGGAATCGTCTGCCTCTGTGATCGCCAATAATCGGGCGATTCGCTTCTCTCGGCTCATCTTCCGAATCCATTTTTTCCGAATTCGGGAAGCAATTCGGAGAAATTCGGATTTGGATCGGAAAAGCGGACACGTTTGGAAATGTCGAACGTTGTTGGAAGAGAGTCGGATTTCGGATCGGATAATATTGAGAGAGAGGAGAGGAAGGTTGAAGGAACGATTCGTATGAAAATTTCTACCGCAGTTTGTTACTCGTTTTTTTATCGTTCGTACGGGTTTCAAGAGCAACTTCGTTAAATATTATTTATCGTTTCAATTTGGCCGCCGGTTGTAAATGTATCACGTTCGTAGCTTTCTAGAGAGGTAAAGAAAGCGAAAGAGTATAGCGGGCACGGTGTATCGAGTTGCGCACGCGCATAACGATTCTTCAGCCACGATAATATTTCGCTACTTGGCGGCGAATAAAATTGCAACAGCCTCTCCTTTATACCGCCTTTTAAAGTTTAAGCCGAGCGTCTGCCCATGCTCGCGCGACACGTACACGCGGCTATTTTTCTTGTTTCGCTTCCGCATAGGAGAAACGAACGACCTAGACGTAATCTATGCGATCTACCGAGATCCGATGATTCAACGACTATCGTATGATGTATCGTTGCTGGAAGCGATACAGTCGAGTTAGAAATTAATCCCTTAGGTGGCGGTACCGATTCGTACAGCGATTGTGCCAACAACCCAGGATTTTCAACATTGTCGATTTTTCGTTTCTTGTGTAATAAAAAATCCTAAGCCCGGTATGGAGATTTTCTCTACTTAATAATCCGTTTAAAATCCTCGAGGAAATTCCATTCAACTATCACGACGCTTACGGTAAAGTAAAATTAGTCGTCTTTTAATAACGTAGCTGCATTCAACCAATATATGCATATTTACATTCATCCTCGAATCGATCGAACAACAATGTTGATTGCCGCATTGTCTTCCGGTGAATGCTCGTTGAAGAGCAGGAACGAAAGGGGAGCTTTTCGAAGCTGGATTCGCACTCGTGACTGATATCCATATTGCAACAATATAAAAGGGGAGAGACTTTAGTTGCATGCGGGCTGGCGTGCAAGAAATTCCTCTTTTCCGTTCCTTGTGTTTCGTAGATACGCGTAGATACGATTGCTGCATTGTCTGTCGACCTGTGAAAAAGGGAAAAAAAGAAAGCGGATGAGATGATAGCAAAGGGGATGAAGCGAAATTTAAGCGAGATTAATTTATACGGAATAAATCGTTACTGGAGTGTAATAATTTAACTTTAGATAGAATAAATAATTAGAGAATTGAAAATTATTAAAAATTATTTTTCTCATTTATGGCAAGAATTTGGTGAATTGAAAGATGGAAGGAGTAAGATTCGTTTTTATTCTTGTTCTAACTTTCCGTAAAATTTCGTAAGCGAGGAATAACGCTCCATTTCGGGACACCGCATAGATAATGCAAAGTAACTGTGTAATAATTTCAAGATGGACACATTCCATGTTCTACACCGGGCTGGAAGTGCATATGCCGTGTTATGGCTACAGAAGGACTTCAACTTCCTTTGTTTCACGGTTGGTTGGGCCGTGAAAGCAGTTACGTGCAACATTGTAGTACAAGCTGCACGAAAGTATACGTAGGCCGGCGGAGTCGATGAGCGAGAAATCGATTGATTATGTAGCAAATGTGTAGCGTGCAACTCATGTGCCGCAAACCATTTGCGATCGATCGATTCTTTCCTCTTGCAACCCACGCGAAGGCTTCGCAATTTGTCTCAGCTGACGTACCACGTCAACCTGTTTTGTTATTGTTGTTGTTGTTGTTGTTGTTGGTCTTCCTCTTCTTTTATTATTATCGTTATTATTATTACTTTTTCCAAAGTGCATTTCATTAATTCCTCGAATTTAAAATGCCAGTCACGATACGACCGGTTGAATAATTGGAGAGCAATCAATAGAAAGTGGAACTATGCTGTAATTTCATGTTATTTCAAGCTACTTGTAAAGGTTATTTCAAAGTACTGTAATTTCACGTTATTTTAAGCTACTAACAAAGATTATTTCAACTAAATTTAAACTCGACACGATATCAACGTAAATACAACGTGCAAAGAAATCTTTAAAATTCTTTCTTTTTAAAATATCAATCGTACGAATGACGAATGTACAGTTCTATCTACGATCGAGCCATTTTTGAGAATATTTATGACTATTTTCTCACGTATTTGTCAATATTATTATTAATAGTTGCGCGTCGTTTGACAAACTAAACGGAAACATGAATTAAATATGAGCGAAGAAATGATTTAAACGTTTCTTTGCATAATTGCCGCAATAAGAGGTCTCTTTTTCTTTTGCATTATTTGAATAAAATATGTTTATTCGCCGATTTTCATTCGATGTATATCCTTAATTATTGAAAATTGCGCGTACTGTTATAATATCATTACAATTTGATTAGAAAAATGACTATATAAAAAAGACGATATTTGTCCCGATTAAAAGTGAATTTGATTTAATGCGAGATTAATTTCACTCGAGTTAAAAATGATTAATCAGAATTGTAATTGGAACGCGTTACGCACGTGTCGTCAAAGATTATTTCATCCTTTGTCGCGCGAAATGTCTATAAAATTGTCGAAATGGTATTGTAAGTGCGCGTAAACTTTCTCCCGACTCTTGAGCGCAAATAACGAGTGTTTGGAATAGAACAAGTACGAGTGGCTGCTTGTATTTGAATAGATTCCAGAAATGCACTGTAAAGTTTCGAGTACAAGAAGATACATAACACGAGATAGTTTCAAGAGCCCGGTGCAATCGAGCGAACGAATTTAGTCAGTTTCGAGAGTTACAGAGTTTAATCAGTCCCCTATCCTACGTTTCCACGACGCATCGGAACATCGTTAATTGTCTTGTTCCGTGGGATGTTCTCTGGTACAAAATTAGAGGGAAAAATTATTTTTAACTTTTGTACACGATCTTCTTGCGAATGTCTCGATGAAAATATCTGTGTAGAGGAGAAGAAGAAAAAAAATTACCATCTTTTCTTTCCTTTTTCTTTTTCTTTTTTTTTTTTGCAATATCGTTCACACATTTAAAAGAAATATTTACGAATATTTCACGTGGACGTATAGTGAAAAATCGTAGGGAAGAATTCAAAGAATTTCTTCATCCTTAGAGAATGATGATAAGAATAAACTATGCTTTTAAATTTTTCACTTGTATAAACGGTATTTTCTCTCCAAAGAATATAAGTATAACGTTCGTTATAAAGGATCATTTATTATTATTCTTTCTTCCTTCTTTTTTACTTATTTATTTCTTTCTTATTCCAACGTTATTCAAATTTTTTCTTACTTTATATTACTTATACACGCTTATAATATATATATACCTTGTTTTCAACGATTTATTATGGCAATCGCAATAGATAATCTACCGCTTCTGTCGCTTCTATTACTTAAGAAGCCGCGTGTCACGTGTCATAATTCCCATGTACGTGAGCGTTAATGGTCGAGCGAACAACATTCAACATATACATTAGATGCATAATAGATTTACAGAACGCAAGAACACTTTTCGTTGGAAGAAAAATGGGAAATTAATTTTCTTAATTCCAACGTTCTTACATATCAAAACATCTATAATCCAAACCATCGCAATCCGTTACAATCCCAATTTTAATACTCGAATCGAAATGAAAACAAAGAAGAAGAAGAAGAAGGAAGGAAGACGCGATACAAAAGAAAGAAAGAAAGAAAGGGTAAGCTGTGACGGCGAGCTAATTCGAGGCTGGTTACCGTAGCAGAAACAAGGTGGCAGGACGCGGGATATATCGTATCCCGGTCTCGGTACACACGATATACACATTTCACGTGCACTCGTACATGGCCGTGCACTCGGTAGTTGGTGGTTGCGTGTACGTGTGTTACGCGGGCACGGGCACTCGTCGCCGACGAGGAGGAGAGTACGAGCGTCGACGACGCACGAGGACCGCGCCAGTTCTTACTTGGTGCACGCAATTCAACTCGAGTCGAGGCGAGGCGAGTCGAGCCGAGGCGAGGCGAGCCGAGCTCGACTCGATACGCGCGGCGACCACTTTCTCGTTAATGAAAACTTTGCTCCGGTTCCCTCCGGTGTGCAACGCAACGCTCCACGACGTGGCGTGCGTGAACGAGCCAAGGCTACGGGCTACGCTACGTAGCCACGGCCATTCTGTTTGACATTTTAATTGGATCTTGGGCGTCTTTTTTAATTGGGCCCCGCTAATGCCCCGATTCGTCCATGCTCGGATCGAGTTATATGGAGGCGATGATTCATTTGAAAAATTAATCCGTTTCTCTAGCCGGCGTGGTTCTTCTTCTTTCTGAGAGGTATTTCGAAGTTTGGACCCTCGAAGAATTATTATTGAATTACAAGAGTCTCCGAGGAATTCGTAATTTTCGAGTGGAAGCGAAAAATTTGCAAGTAAATTGTACGGCACGTGACTTGTTGAGCGGAGAAGGAGAGGCCGACGAAGGAACACGAGCAAGTACAAGGAGAGGAAAACAGAAGGCGAAAGAGTGAGCGAACGATGAAGGGGAGCGTAGACTACCGGATGTGACGTATGTACTCGGCCGTCTAAACATAGATACACGCCACGCAACTCTGCCTCCTCTTCATCGTCTGTTGTAACGCCTGTTTGTTCTGCTCCGCTCCGCTCCGCTTTGCTTTGCTTTGCTTTGCTTTGCTTTGCTCAGCCCGGCTCTGCTCCCGGTCCCTCCACTCTACTCAAGGCTACTAGCACTGTCATCAGGAAGCCAGGGCCGTGAAAAAAGACGCCAGCCTACGTCTCGGCGAGCAGCGAAATATATATATATTTTCGCAAGAGACGTAAATACGAATGCTTTCTTTCTTTCTTTCGGTGTATTTATACGCGTGTATTGCGAATTTATTTCGCGACTTTTTTCTTTTCGAAGCTTTTGGAAGCTGTAAATTATTTTGTAGGAGTATTTATAATTTAAACGTTTTTATAGAGATAGCTTTGAAGAAAAAAATACGAATTTTCGTTCCACGATACGAACGAGATAGCAACGGAAGAGCAAATAGTATTGAGATAACAAAATGATGAAACTGGAATATTTTGTGGAAAGTTTAACGCTGTTTCGTACTGTTTAATAATCAGGTTATCAGCTCGAAGCCGCTGTGTGTACGCCATTCAAACGCGCACACTTTGACTTTGCGTTAATTTCGTTGGAAATTGAGAATTGTGAGAAATTGGATCGATCGGTCAACTCCGAGAATAAGAGAGAGAGTGACTGAAATATTTTTTCGCGCAAATGCATATCGAGAGCATTGTATTTTAAATCAATTTCTCACCAGTTCAACGACAAATCTTCCAACACGAAAATAACATTTTGCAACAACAAAGTCATCCCGTTTCCCAAAACGTATCGCACGAAATTTGAATATTTGAAATTCTTTTGTCTTTCGCTTTTTAAAATTAAAAATACGGATCTAAAAAGAAAAACACGACTACGAGAAAAGATGAAAAAATAAAGATTCCCTTTGCTAGAAATTAAAACCAGAATGCATAGATATTACGTCTTTCGTAGATCGGAAATAAGTAAGAATCGTGCGCGAATTTTGCTCAAAAGCAAAAGTTAAAAAAGAAAAGGGGGGAAAAAAAAAATCGAAGAAACTCGTTTCCCCGATGATGGTGAAAAATGCAAGCCGTACGTCTCCATCCCGTGCACGAACTTTTTAAACGCCACGCACGTTAAGGCAATCTACGCGCGAAGCTTACGTTCCTCGTGGCGTGCAGCGCGGCGATACCTCGTAATGGCCATTACTCATTTCCACTTCTCTCGTGGAACACACGCGGAGAGAGGTAGGTTAGGGTCCATAGAGGCGGCCGGCCGGGGTTCGTCATTGCGCCTATGACGAGAATTACGCGTGCATGTTTGAAAAAATTGCGCGACGAACAACGTTGGAAAAGAAGCACACGCGGCTTATAGATAAAACCGCGGCACGAACGTAACTTCTGATTCATTCACCGAACGTTACATAACACACCGTGCCTGCTGCTGTTGCTGCTGCTGCTACAATGAATAACGCTTGCAAGTATGTTATCGCTCCGAATACCGCGCCGATCGTAACGTCACCGCACGCTCTACCGTGCATCGTTTAACTTTCTTCTCTTTGCGCTGGAAAACGCGTCCGCTGCCTCTTTCTTCCATTCGAGCTGCGCTCATCAGAATTGTGGTATTTTTCAAACAAATTCGTGCGTATTAGAAATTCACCGAGAATTTGTTTATCTCGGAAATTTCGAAATTTATCGGGACGAGTATTTGAATCTTTCTTTCGAGTAATAATAGAGAATCTTTTATTTAAAAGTATAGGAAATTCTTGGTTAATAGGCGCTGCTTTTAATTTCGGCAAGTTCGCGGAATATATGCAAAGTATAATAATGGATTAAAAGGTGATGTAACGAGGGCTGTATTTCGACTCGGTTTCGTTTCTCCACAACCGATTTAAAGTTTAAACGCGATGTTCAAAATTAATGTTATTTTTTTTCTTTTGAAAGAAGAAACTTTTATTATCGCTAGATACGTGGAATTTATAATCATAGATCGTAAGAAATGAAATTAAAATCTTATTTTCCATTTAAAAACAATGGGATTTGTTTCTTGGAATTTTCATAATTTGAAAAATGCATACGAGATATAAGTAGTGAAATAATGGAGATAAGATGTAAGCAAGTTTTGTAAAATTCTCATATTAAATTCGTATCCATATTCTCCGAGTAACATGAAACTATCCGTGGAATGTTGGTTCATAAGTATGGCATCGTAAATTAACGCCATTAACGTTACAACCCTCGTAAGAAACGCGCGTTTCCTCGAGGCTCTAACGAATCTACGATACAATAATGTGTACCATGTTTATTAATATCATTTATAAAGAAAATAATTAATGGGGGGCCTCTTCCATGTTTATCGCCTACTCTAGTACACGACGCGTTGTTACGTCGTTTTAAGAATAGGGAAACTTTCCTTTCTTTTTCGTTTAACACGTATCTTTTCTTTTCTGCGAAATACTCTCTAATTAAATTTTATCTTTTACACGGGTTTTCGAAATTATTCAATTTATTAATTTTACGTTTATATAAATTTTCGTTGACGAATATTCTCTCGAGTCGAATTCGATCGAAGCGTTCGGTAAGGCAAGTAAAGAGCGATCGCGTCACGACTGTATAACTCGATATTACAGAAACTTGATCAGGCCGGATGTTATTTTTCCCCTCTCTTTCCTTCCGCTCTCTCGTGGGTGCGAATAATTCGATTTGTCAGCGTCAATGATGAACCCTCTCGGTGCAGACGAACGCTTCTCCGCAACACCTTTCAAGATTTGCGCCGAAATTATTGCTCGCGCGACGCCCGTAACGCGATTTCCCATTAATCATATTTATCTGCAATTTTCCACCCATACGCGTGATCCAAACTTTTTGCTTCTTGTTTGCACGCTATATCATACTTCGTTCTATTTTATTATTCAAAATCGCGATGATGAATTAAAATAACTATAATGTTCGCTTCGATCATTGTCGAATACCCGGGAAAAGGATAGCAAAAGGGAGATCGTTAAACCCGATAGAAGCGAATAAATAATAATCGTGGCAAACGAAATCACGGTTTTTCCGCGTTCCTCTGCCGGAGGTTGTCACGATTGTGCCAACACACCCTGGAAATATAATCGAGAGTGTGCGTGGGTTTATCGCGTAGCGGCGAGGGTTATTGACATTTTCCACGGTAATGGCACGTGATCGAGTTCTCGAGCAACGACAGGCGGAAGAATGCTTTCCACGGAGTACGTATACGTGACTCGTCGCGATCGTGGTACGTGGCAAGGGTGCGAGCGGACGAATAAAGGCATTTGTCACATGTGCCCTTAAGACCGAGCTGGACTTCTTCCCCCTTCCCTCTCGAGGACCGTAATACAATGGGCGGGGGGGTCGATGGTGGTGGACAGTCCGGTAAATCCGCAGGCAGAAGGACCCCTTCACCGCCTCTCGTTTTCCGTGCTCGTGGAATTTTTCAAGGATTGGAAAAGGAAAGAAAAAGAAACGCACGCCTTTTTCCCGCCCTCCACGCGCCTCGCGTCGGCGTGAAACGCGATACGATGAATCATTCATGAATCGCTCGTTCGAAAAGATTACTGTCATCGAGGAAAATTATGGACGCGATGGATTATCGACTGGGAAAATTGCCGGTTCGCGTAACGCGTGTAAAGTTCTTCGCGGGTAAATTGCGTGTTGAGATTTAACGGGGATTAGGATAAACAGTCCAGTTTATACGGCCGATTAATTAACTTCTCAGAAATTAGAAGCGGGTAATAATTCTATTTGCTGAGAATATATATATATTGCTCCATAAAATTTTCGTTTATTATCGAATAAGGAATCGTTTAAAATTTAATGGTTAATTAATAGATGTACGAAAAGTAAAAGTATGGAGAAAATTACGAGTCTTGGAAGTATCGTGCTGTTATATCCCTTTATATATTATCCAACATTCGTCGGGAAAGAGGAAAATTAATGAAAAAATGACAATAATTTCCTATGGAAAGGAGAAGAATCTTATCACAAGAACCTCTCGTTGCGAATACGGATACACGCGTTAAAATTTCGCTTCCACCCCTCGTGAATTTAGCCGGAAGTGAACTTGACTACTCCTCCCTTCTCTCCATTCACGTGTAAACTTCCTTTTTTCCTTTCTCTCTCTCTCTCTTCCCATTTTTTCTTCTTGGAGAAAAAGTAGGCGTTCTTTCAGCCGCCTGGTTTTTTAAAGGTGGTCGAGATTCTCCCCGCAGGAAAATAAACGGGAAGAGTTGAAACACGGGGCGAGGAGAAGGTCCTTACGGTCGGGAATTCTGCACAGCCTCCGCCTACAGGAACCTCAGACGGGAGCATCGATCTGGGCGTCGGCCTCAAGACTAACCCCTCTCCACCCTTCCCCTCCCGCTGCCCCCTCTCTCCCCTCCCTCTCCCCAGTTTCGGTCGCGCGCCACGCTTAGAAGATCCGTCACCCCCTCCCTTTTTTCTTTTTTTTATCTTTTACTCCACCACGGAAACTTTGGTCCCAAAGTGGACCAATTGTCCCGTTATTGTTTTATTCCGCTTCTCTCCCCCCCTCCCCCTTTCGAGTATTTACCGGTGCGCCGGTAGGATCGCGTTATTATTGTGTTTTTCTTCCTCCCTCTCGGTCGGCGGGAAACTTTCCCGTTTCTTTTGTGTGCCACCACTGCCCCCCTCTCCGCCCTTTGACGGCTTCGTGTCACTCTTGTCTCGCGACGTTTCTTCTTCTTATATAGGGAGGGGAAATTTTAAAGGGTTTGTTTTTTTCTAAACCCGGCAATTTACGGATCCCTTGTTTATTGGGAAGATTTGTATCATGAATATTTGTTTATGGAATATATTATAACGGGGGTTATTGATAGGGTGAAATATGTTTAAAATGTTTAAAATTTTTAACATGTTTTCTGAAAAAAATATTGGTTGGTTTTGGGTTAAATTTTTTAGATTTTGTTAAATGCAAAAGGAAAAGGAAGAGAAGGAAGGAACGATTTACTTGGCAATTTGCGATGTCTCGATGTCACTGTAACGTGAGCGCAATCAAGAACTCATCTCCTGTAGGAAGAAATAGTCTCTCCTCCTCCTGCTCTTTGGTGACGTGCGTTCGTCATTTGGCGAGGTTGTCATCATCGGCTTGGAACTTGGCGGAAACGCGAGTGATTGTGAGACTCCTCAGATTTGCTTCGTTCCGCGCGCGATTTCCTATCCCCTTCGCGGTGTTCCTTCTATCTTCTTCTTTTTCGATCTCCTTCCAATAATTGCGAAGAGATTATAATTAAATAGTCGCTCTTTTTCTCTTTCCCGAAAAACGTAACATTTATCGCATCAGGATTCCGATGATAATGATAAATTTTTAAAACAAATTCGTGCTTTTATAATGCAAAAAAACTCGTGCTAAGTCGAAAGGAAATTCGGATGTATTCGAAAATTCTTTCGCATTTTCTTGGAGAGACGACCATGACGCGATTGTATGCGTCACCTGCCGTAGAGTAGGAAATCCTCATCATGCGTATGTTCACGTCACTCTTATTGAATATGTTAATACGAATTATGTATGTATATTGTTTAGCACGAGAGAAGGAGATTCGAACGAGTCGACTGAAAATGAAAAGTGAAAAGAGATTTAGATTTCGAACAGCGTGGGATTTTTACATTGAGACTTGTATTAATAATTGTATCTCTATACGTATATATTTTGTTTCGAGTAAATATTTGAAAAGCGAGAGAGATATGAACGAGGATATAAAACGTAAGGAAGAAACGGTAATTGGAGATTGGAGAAATCAGTGTGGTCCATCGAGATCCACGATTGTCGTATTTTCTCGGGGGAGGAGAAGGAGCTGATAAAACCAACGAAGAAGTGCTGAACGTAGTCACGTCTCGGAGCATCATCAACCGTAGCTTCTCACGAAGCATGTCGAGAAACGTGCCCTTCGAACCTCCCTTAAGTAAAAGGGAATGTACAGGGAAAGAGAAATTTTCGTCAAATACGTCGGAAATCAATCCACAGGATACACCCATCTATCTGAATTTCCAACTTATTTCTCCCCCGTTCGTGCGTTTACATATCTACAATAACACAGAATGCAAATTGAAAATAAATGATCTACTTCGTCATAAATACCTGAACGCTCGCAAAGAGATCCACAGACGAGAAATTAATCGTCATCTTGATTTCCTCAAAATTATAACAGACTCATTTCCATACACGGATAACTTTTCTCTTTCGTTAAATTAAACTTCCTCTCTTTAGATTTTATATACCGTATTATAGAGGGAAAGAAAAACTGGAAATTCTTCGCAGCTATATACAGCATATAAAAAACAATCGCTGAAACATCATCATCAAGATTCTCGGATACCAATCATAATTCCCCCCAAACGTTATTTCCTTGTCACGGTACACCAACCGTGCGATTTGTCTCCGTCCCAAGATTTTCTCCCCGAGACGCGGATCCGTCTCGATCGTTCGATCTCCCGCGTCTCTCGATCGCGTATCAACGATCGTATCGTGAAAAAATAAAACGGCACGACGGTGCGCAACTCGTATCCAAGCCTGGCTCGAATACACTCACGTTCACCTCACGAGGTTGTAACGAGGAAAGGGAGGGGAAAAAGAATGTCGATGGAATACGTATGTATACGTATGTATGTACTCTGTCGAACGACCCTGGAGAGAACGTTCGTTCGCCTCCGTCACAGCTTCGTCGATTCTTGTTGTTGTTGTTGTCGTTGATTGCTCGCAGGTGGATGAAAATCGGCCTTCTCCTTGTTGCGTAACTAACACGTCACCTAGGATCTAGGGTCGATTACCTCCTAGGTTTAAATGGCGAGGAGAGCGATCTTACAAAATGTGCGTACGCGAGATACAATTGCTCCTCCTCCCATCTCATTAGATATTTCGCAATACTCGTATAACGCGCGAGAGAAGGCTTACGACGACACCGTGCATTATTTTTAGCGCGCCTTATTGTTGTTGCTCGCGGAGTATAATTGCTCGCTCGAAATCGTATACTCGATCGGTGTATACCGAGTTATATTATACGCTTAATAATAGAATCCGAGTGTGGAATATAGAGAGGCTCTCTCTCCGTCGTTATTAATAAATTTTAGACTCACAGGTCTATGTCTATCCTTTTGATTAATCCAGATTGAAAATATACTCGTCTAAAGAGGAAGAAGAAGATTCGAATCACAGATTTGGACTCGAGTTCTTACACTGGCATCCTCCTCCCTTCGTTGGACGAAGCGTGGATCGCGGAAGCACGATCGATTTGGCCTCGCCTCGGGTATCTCTGCGTATCTTCACCCCCGGCGAATTGCACAGCTGATAAGCCCCCCTCGTGAACAGTGGCCACGCAGATTTCGAAACACAGCGGTGCGCGGGGAATGTTATTCGGAATTCCGAGCGATCCTATCTGTTCCGGGGTAATTTTGACGGTTGTACGTTAAAGGCGATTAGCCGGCGAGCGACACGATCGTAATTGTTCCGTGGTAAAGCGGCAAGAATGCCGCCGCCCCCGCTTCCTCCCAGAAGAGATACCACCGATTATCGACACCGACGGTCTTATCGGGGATGTATCGGCCGTGATGCGTTGATAAACCGGCACGAGGATCGCCGAATTTGCCACGAATGTGTAGTGATAGAATTTTTCCCCCTCCCCCGACCCTGATTATCGAGCAACGGAGAGTGGATATTTCAAAAAGTGTGATAAATTCAGTGCGATGTTTTTTTTTTTGAAAACGATTTTATGAATTAAAATCAAGCCACGAAAAGAGCGAGAATATTGCATCCGTTGTAAATTTATTATAAATTAATTATAATATATATAATATATATAATATATATATATAATATATATATATAATATATATATATATAATATATATATATAATATATATATATAATATAAGTGGCGGTGATAATTTAGATTTACGTTTTGTAGGAATTGTAGTTCGCTCGAAATGGCACTGTATTGATTAACACAATTTCCATTTTCGTTATTCTACGTGAAAGGGACAGATTTTTCAAAGTTTTTCAATTTCTACAAGGATATTTATACATTCCAAACTTTCTTTTTTTACTTTTAATATTTATTCGGCACATCCTATTGCATCCACTCTTGATGCGCGTGACTTTTTATTATTCGTACGGAAACGGTACGTGCGTAACACACGTTGAGAAGATTTCTCAAGTCTCGGGATGAGACGTGTGTGAATATCGATGCGACGAGTGGATTTTTCGAAGTAACTGGAGGAGATACACCATCCTCTGTTTTTCATTCCCTCCGATTTCGAGGCACCTATGGAATCCCACTTTTCCCGGCCGGGCCCACGTAGCAACCGCCTAATGGGGACTTCCGTGACAAGGCCGAGATTTGTTGCCCTCCCCTGTACAAATGAGAGGCAAGAATTGCGAGATCCGCGCGATAGAAACGGTGTCGGCCTCCAACGACTCCGGCAAAAGCTTTTAAAACCGAGATCGTTGGACGTACGAGTTGCCTCTCTGCTCCCCCTTCGCTGCCCTCAATCTCTCTCTCTCTCTTTCTCTGTTCACATTCCTCCACCAGCTCTCGGAATTCGTGACGATCGGATGATATATCCCCAGTTCTAGAATTTCCGTTTCATTAACCGATCTCTCTAAACAGAATGCAGGAATCCACCTTTATTTATCTTTGCATTCCTCGATTCGAGTGGAAGGAAGCGCGTCTAATTTGACGAAAATGTTTGGCTTTAATTTTTCATCGTGATAAGAATAACGGAGGAGGAGCTATCGAGAAGAGATATCGAGTATCCTAATCTATAAATAAAAGATCGAATCGAAGAACGAGCTAACAATATACGAGCCAATCTATATATATTTATGTAAATTCCATCGAGCTCCACAGATTCAAATTTCAAGTTCCTCCTCATCCTTTCGTCTCACGTTTCGTAAACTTGTGTAAACAAATAAACCGTGAATCGATATTTTTCTACGTTTATTTTCCCCCCCTCTCCTCCCCACCAATATATCGACGCGCTATCGTCAGAAAAATATCGGATTCTATAAACTCGTCTAATTTGCCGAAAGGCTTCCGAGCAGCTCGGCCCGTTTCCATCATCGACGATCACGCAACGATACGATAAAGAAGGTAATATTCGCCGGCCAGGAGACACGCCAAGGCGCCTAGTCGTCGCCGCGTCAGCTTGGCATCGCATCGAGCCTCTCCGCGATGAGATTCGTTTGGCATCTCGATTTTACGAAATAGGCACCAATAGCCAACAATATGTATACACACACACATATACACGTAAGATTTGTGTCGCGGCACTCGTGGGAAATCGGCTTTTGTCCCCCACGGTTCGGCGTTGTCGACTTCCTCCGCCGGTGTTTCCTCCATCGTTAACGAGCGACCTGATAAAACCATGGCAAGTCCGTATCTGTCTATGTAGCGGCAATAAATCAAGTACCATCGCTGCTCGGCACACGGGACACTTGGTTAATGAGCTCAACACTCGGTAGGTCGAGAAAGGCGTTGCCGCTTTCACGGACCGTTCGAGCCACGATCGAGCCGGCCAACAAAAATTCTCACCCCGTTTTTCTTCCCTCCTTTTCCATCCCAACAGAAACGGCCCGGACGAAGTCGTTTCGAAGAAATTCGATAAGGCTTTCTTTATTTCTTTTTTTTTTTTCTTTCTTGCAAACGAGTTGACGATTGTCGACCACGTATTTTCGCGTTGAATGAGTATTGAATAAATATCGATATGAAATATAATGATAACGTAATCCAGATAACATCGAATCGTGTCAATTGGGATGAGATGATTGGACGGGAGACAAAGGATATCGGAGGAGCTGAAAGAATAAGGTTTGTCAAGTTGATAAAATATGTTTATGTTCTTTCGATTATAATGTCTTTTCTTAATGTTTAAAAAAATAATTTCTTTTTTCGATTGTTTTAAATTTGCCCCTCTTTCGTCCGCGAAGCGAGCTTTGATTATCAAAGCAATCGAAAGCAATTAAAATATGAACAATATCTCGCGTTTCCGAATAGGACATTATATTCCAAATGAAATATTCGATATTGATAATTATATTATAATAATTGTACGTACCTATAATATTCGTTATTTATCGTGCAAATTTAATAATCATGTTGCACGATTGAAGCAAAATAATACGTATTATAAAACAAATTTTATGAAAATAATTTCACTCAGTGAAAAAATATTACATCAATCACTGCCGGTGAAAATACAATTACTCGTAAATCATATTATCAATTAATACTTGGGGCAAAATGTTTTCTATTGATTTAAAAAAAAATATCCAATTTATCGAACGTTAGTCGTGTCATTGATGAACAAATTATACTTACTTTCCTCCTATCATCAACTTTTAAACCTCTTAATCTTATTCTCTCCGACAATTCGAATCGAGTGAACAAGCGAGACAGAGAGAGAAAAGCTATCTACTTTTTTTGATCGATCAACCAGGCCTAAAATCGACGTACGACGCGACACATTCCGATCAATTCTCACGCGGCGGATCGGCGAAAATCGCAGGATTGTTTCGGAGAGCGCGCGTCGTGGACGCAATATCGATGAATGTAGAATCGTTATGGGAAAACAATAAAGCCAGATCACCCTTGTAAGCCCCGTGCTACATCCCTGCAGCTTTCTCGTTTCTCTTATCGTGTCGAAGCATCGTATCTCGTTCGTAGGGAATTCATGGGAACGGGAATGGTGGGGGCGAGGGGGAGCAGGAGCGTGGTGGCGCGCCTTTTACGTATTCGGATAAAACGACTCGTCATCCACGATATTTGAAATAATATCACGGGGCGGAGGATCTCCTCGAATCGTGGATGTACGGCACGTAGAAACTTTCCTCGCGTAAGGGAGATATACCGCACTGCGCAATTCCATTTTATATTTGCCTTTGGCGTGCTTCGTTTAATCGGAGAAGCCTTTTCACCGATTTCGATAAAAACCTACGATCAATTCCTTTATATATTATCTCGTTAATTTCCCCAATTGATCCTTTTTTTTTCTCACAAAGAGAAAAATTTTTCTCGGAACATCTTTGTCCAATCCTTTTGTGATATCAATTTGTTATTTCTAGTCCGATTAAATTTTCAGTCTTCGTGTATATATGATTAATTTGATTAATCACGATGGTTTTTCGAATTAAATTGTTCGCGTGAGCGGATGTGATTCGTAGTAAAAAGTGAGCCAGTCGGTTTCCCAGTGTTTTGAAACGCGAAAGTTATTGACAGATATTTCTTTTTCTGTTTCAGGTATGTATTACAAATCTTGGAAACATTAGCATAAATGAGTCACCGGTTAAGATGAAACTTGCATTATTTGTTACAAGGTGAGATTTCCTTTTCATCATTCGTACCTATTTCCGAACAACGTTCACGTAATATTTGCAAAATGGTCACGATTAAGCTCGAGCAATTTCATGGAAGTTAAGTAACATTGATGGAAATCTTGTTGCGAAATCTTCCCATTTTTATTTACTTTTCCAATATTTTATATAAATATTTCAATTTAAAATTAAATATAATATAATATTAAATTACAACAAACACGAAGCAAACACGAGAGCACGTGAAATTATTATTTCTCTTTCCAACAAATCGAGTTTCTAATATATCAGATAATCAATTACAAGATAACATTATTCGCGTTCATTATGTAAATTATCTAAATGTTGTTCAAATTAACTCGTCTCTCCTTAATTCTAAATACGCTTATTTCCAAATTCATTCGCAAATACATTCATTTCAATTTCAAAGAAAATTAATTACCACGATACTTTTTTTTACATATATACTTTATACACTCGTTTACATCTAATTAAAAATACCTCGCCTGGAAATCTAATTATATCGGCGAATTCGCGATTACCGATATAACCCAATCTGTGCCAATGTTACCCGGTTCGCGATATACCGACGTATCGAGAAATACTGTATCGAGGTAACGTGTACGCAAACCGATCGATCGCTAATTGACAACGTTCGAGAAAACGTAGACGGCGAGCAGAACTCGTGTTACGAATTCGCGGCTCGGCTTACAACTCGGTTTTACTTTTAATTAGCGATAAAACGTTAAACGTAAGACTTTATTTCTCTCTCTTCCCCCCTTCTCCTGTCTAAAAGGTGACACCGAGGGCCTACGCGCACCTGTGCAATGACACTCGACGACGTATACTTCCTCCTCGTTACGTCCGCGCTATGTTCATACACTTTCTTCTGGTTTCGAGGTGAAACGATCGAGAGGCCATTCCACGCTTCCGCTTCTTCTCGTTTTTCGTGATTCGAGTTTCACACCGACGGAGGGAATACGTTCGTAATCTTCCCTTTATAATCTTGTTTACTCCCTCGTCTAATTTCTATTATTTGCATTCAATTGCGCGCATTTCGAGGAGGAGGAAAAATAATGGCGCGATTTTTCGATCGATCGAGTGAAAGCCAAGCGTATTGTATTTGCGATCGATCAACTAACTCGTTCTCTTGAAGCCAGTCCGTGTTGTGGTTCGAGGTAACGATCTCTCGTTTAACAACTCTTACGTATAATATCGATCGTTGATCGTTGATTCGTTAAAATAATCGAATTTATATAAACGTCTTCCAAATCCGACGAGGTTATGAATTTGAGGTTAAAAAGTTTCTGAGTTATGATTTAAAATTGAAATTACAATGTTTCATTTAGCGATAGGAGAACGTTGAAGTTAAATAAAATGAATGAAAATAAGATCTATATATATATATATATATATATGTTTTAAAAAAAACTTGGAAAACTCGTTTAAGAGACGTGACAGAAAGAAGAGAGAGAGAGAGAGAGTTAACTTGATACTTGAAACTAGTACAAGTAAAACTGTTGATCCCGATGCTGTAGACACCGTTCACCGTTGTTGTAAAAATAACGATAAAGATGAACGAAACGGAATGGCGATTATTTAAATTCGATTAAGGAGGAACGATCGAGGAGGAATTATTGCGGGTCGAATCGAATCTATCTCCTCGATACACGGCCACACTGTCGAGCTGTCAATCAACTATTCTATTTGTGGAAAGTTACTGCACATTCGTGAAAGCGGACGGGCTGTCGATAAAAGGAAACCGAGACTGTGTAAACAAATGCGGGACACGCGTGTCTCCAATGTACACGCGAAAAACGAGCACCGTTATTATCTTTGTGCACGAGCTTTTAAGCTCAATTAGGAAATTCTTTTTTTCCTTTTTTTTTAATGCTACGAAATCGATTTGATTCACGACAATCACGTTTATCGCGGATAAATATATTCCGTGGTATTTGCGAAATGTGAAAAAACGCGATTAAGAGAAGATTCTGTAACACCGAATCAACAGGAGAGGTTGGAATTGGAATCTCCTCGTGATCCCTGGATGATGAACCGTAATTTTATTTACAAATCGCGCATCGCTCGAAGGAGGAAAATTTTTATCTCGGGCGCGGCACCTTCTCGAACAATCTTTTCAGACGAGAAACCTCGGAATCGTTCATTTGTCATTGTCAGATTGCACGGATGAATTTTCCATTCGTCAAACATTTTCTCAAGCGAGGGTAGAGGGTAGGTAGCGCGATTCATGGGACGCATCCATAGGCTCATCGATCATAATTAAGAGAATAACATAAATTCATGGGCATAATGGTTATTCTAATTATCCCAGATGGGATTATCCAATTATTTCTTCCGATCGAGATAAAAATTGCCTGCTTATCGCGAATAAAGTATCGGTAAATTACGAACTATCGATTGAAAACGAGAAAGATCGAGAGATAGAATCTGGCTCTCTATTTTAGGGCATCGTCTCGTTGATCCTTCGATTATTCGATGATGAGCGCGATGTGTGACATGCGTGTACACGAAGGAATCATTTGTCACGACCAAATTCCCTTTGATCCGCAACGGGGTTTGTCGAGGTTGCGTCGGTGGCCATGTTCCGAAGCCTCGTCGATCGCATAACCGGTATGAATCATTCAGGTATCGAGCCACGTAGCATCGATGGCTCGCAAGAAAAGGTTTTCCGATCGATAATCTGTTCTCGATAAAAGTGAATTACGATTGATGTCGTCAACTCATATATATATACATATATACAGAACGTGTAAAATCAGGAATTTTCTAAATTGTAACGAGGCCACGTTTTCGTGACGATCTGCTCGGATTCAAGATGTCATTAACCTAATTAATTCCGCGCTGTGGGTAATTCAGGCAATCGCGTGTCGCGTATCGTCTCTTGTGAAACGCGTATTGTTTCTTTCTTCTCCCTTCTTCTTTCTTTTTTTTTTTCTTTCAACTCCACGTGTTGCGTACGTATCCCACGTGCATAGTGAATTATTTAGAAATGGTATGTGCCGTTCGTGCTCCGTAGATTATTTACATTCGTGTAATACAACACAGTGATACAGACTCGTAGATTTATTATTATCGTTGATCTTGAAACGGCGTTTGTTAAACCGCGCGCTTCTCTTCTCTGGAATATTTTTAAGAGTGTATATGATTGCTTTCAAAATATCTATATATATATTTATGCTTATCTCGGAATCGAACGGGTGGAAAAAGTTAGGTTAGAGTTAAGAAAATAAAATTTCGAAAGGACGATCCCAAACTCGTTGAAATCGTATTTAAAAAGAGGCGGCTAATCGAGCAGAATTTTGCACCCTGATCGGATGATAATTAAACCAAACGGTTAAATTACTTTTGACGCTAATATCGGACGTAAAACCGTGAAAAGTTATAAATTATCGCCGCGCTTTTCCACGCGACACGGCTGTTCGCGAGTGCGTTGAAACGCGGCATTAACCTTACGAAGCTAACTGTTAATGTTTTCACAGAAGATCCACGCGGGCACGCGATATTTTAATGGCAGGGCTCTTAGGAGAAGACCATCTTTGAAGAAGAAGTAGCGAGCGGGGTATGGATACGGTTGTCTCGTAATTTTCAATTCATCGCGTGATTTTCTAATAATTATCGTTAAACGCCGTGTTATAAATCACATATCGCGTAAATACGCGCCTACCCCTCCTCCTCTTCTTTCATTCAAAACCGTCTACACGACCTTACGGAGATACACGCGAATTTGTTTACTTGAAAAGCCTTCTGTAAAAATTAGAATCGTGGAACGTGGAGGAAAGAAGGAAAGAAAAAAGGTAATTTAATGTACCAACAGAATATTGGATAAAATTATTTGAAGAAATAAATAGATATTTAATTTCAGTATGCACGCACATACAATATATACATATACGTATGTATGTATATATATATATATGCCGCATCTGATATTGCTATTTTATTACTAAATTTCAAATAATTATTATAAAATACACTGTTTCATAGCGGTCCGTAATTATAAGTGAGCCATAAGTTTCAATCGTAAATTATCGTATATTCTCCAACCTATCCCACACTCACTTTCTCATTTCATCGGCGGATTGTTATAGCGAGCGCTCATGCCATTAGCATATTTAAATATTTACCGATATTTCGTCGACCCTCCCTCCCCCCCTCTCGCCATTCCCCGTGTCCCGGGGATATTCCATCGTGGAAAAGAAGATGAACAAACAGGGGGTGAGGTGTGTGTATATATATATATATATATCCTCGTTGTCCGTTGGCGTGCAACACCGGAGGTTGGGGATGGAGGGTGGAGGATACATAATAAACGCGTTTACTTTTTCTCACTCGTCAAACCAGAATTGCGAATCTTGTTGGGTTACCCTCTATAATAACCGCGACATCATTCCTCGGGCCAGATTTATCGTATCTCTCGTGTTCCTCCCTCTCCATTCATTCATCCCTTTTACTTACCCAGTCGCATCCCTCTTTTTCGGTTATCCTTTTTCCATTTCATTGTCTTTGTCCTCCCGCTATTTAGCGAATTCACTCGTTTCTCTCTTTCTCGTCGGGTTTAGTTTGTTTGAGCGCTCTCTCTCTCTCTCTCGGTGTATACGTACACGCGGAGAAAACAATTACGAGCACGTACATCCATGCCACGAGATAAGTCGGTGTCATAAATTACGGAATACAATATAAATGCAAATTTAATGTCGGCTAGCCTACTGCTATTTGTGTTTACTCTCTCTCTCCCTTTCTCTTCGCCCCTCTCTCATCCACTCTTCTCTCTCTTCCTTTTTTCTCTCTCTCCAAATCGAGGCTCGGATACCCATTCTTCATCTTTATCGTTTCAATCCCTTTATTTTTTCGATCATCAGACGATCACGAGATCGATCTCTTTGATTATTCTTACCTTTAGTTTCTTTTATACAAATAAAATTAAGCTAGATCGTCGCACGTTTGTTGGGATATTCCGTTTCGGGGTATCTCCTCGTTCGCGAAAGGAGCATCGGAGAAAAGTTGGTTCGACACAGGAGAAACGAGGCTTAACGATCCTTTTCGGTCATCCGGGTGCCCCGTTGTTCGTCCTGTTAACGTTTTAAACGCACTTTAGTATGCGGAGGCATGCGCGTGCCAGACGAATGGCGTAAACACGGACAGAACTCCGGTTCGCGGTGTAGCTGAAGAGACGTACTATGTCTGGTGAGCGAGGATCGGTCAACTAGGTATGCAGGCGTAGGCGTTCGCACACGTGTCAAGAGTTAACACTTTCGCACACCCCACCTTCTTGCACCGCCCAATTCCCTTTTCTCCCTTCCCCTTCCTTTTCTTCTTCTTCTTCTTTCGCTTTTTCGTTCTTTCTCGCCACTTTATCGTAATTTCCTTTGTTCCGCATAATAAGCGATGCTGATTGGTTACGTGACCTGGCAGCTTCACGCTGTGTCTACCGGCGTCGGAGACTTTGAGACAACTTCTCTTTTCTTTTCCGCTCACGACTGCTCGTTTGTCAATAGGCAGGAACCGTTAATAGCCGTGGAATAATAGTCAACTCTGGGAACAGTGATTAAAAATTGTCTTAATCGATGTACGAATTTTATTGCCACGAATAGAGCGAGTGAATGAAATAATTAACGGGGTGGTAATGTGATCATCGTCCCAGATTTTATTTGTTTACTGGAATCGTCGATCCTATAATTTCGAATTTTCGAATGCACGGCGATGATAATTGCGCGGGCAAGCGATTGCTACTTTTATTTTTCCGCGAGAGGGAATAATAAATGAACGTCTAATTTAATTTCAGTTGTAACAACATGTTGACTCGTAGACAGAACTTGAAACAACTTCTTTTTCCTTTTTGCGCTCGGTGCTCGTTTGTCAATAGAAGAGAACCGTTAACAGCAGAGAATAGTCAATCCTGGGAAGAATAATTAAAAATTCATTAATGTCCTCTTTTACCGAGTGTGTGAGTTTCCTTTTTTTCAATTTGCTTTACGCTTCCTTCTTTCTTTCTTTTCTTTCCTTTCCTTTTTTCTTTTTCGTATTCCCTCTTAATTAGCTAGCGGTTGTGAAGAAAACGAAAAAATTCGGAATGTAGCAAAGCGAGTGGAATGTTAGTTGGTCTTTGGCACACAGCACACATCGAGGATAAACACGTTTTATTGTAAAGTGGAATGCGAAAAGGATAGATGTACATACGTGTAATAGTTATTAAAATATTTGTCTCTATTTCCGTGGTTTCTCCAATTTTTTCTCAAAGACAATCCCATCTTGAAAAACAAAGAAATTTCCAATATCCTGAAATCGTTTTAAATCTTTTTTGGCCAGATGAATAATTTAGATATCGTAATTTTTCAAAAAGCACTCACTCCTCCTTCCTAGTTCCCTCCCTCATTCGAAAAAATAACCTACAAATCGACCTAAAAGCGGAAGGATGGATCTATTGTTATTCATTCGTAAATTAATTTCGACTAGAATGCTCTCTCTATTTCCATTAACCGAAAGAATCTCGTAAGAAGTTGGAGGGGGAAAATCGAAGAATCAAAGAAATCCCAATCGCATTCATCCCGACTATATATATATATATATATATTCGATCAGCTTTGACTCGCGTTCTTGACCGGTTACGCGCTTCTCCCATCCCCCGAGCCTTTCTTTCTTTCCACAATTTTATGCGTCTACGTAATCTCATCGACCGTTACGGCTGGTTTATCGGTGCCTTTTATTACCTGTTCTTGACAATATCACTTGGTATTAGTTTATTCCCCGTCATGGTTATTAATCTCTCCCAATAGCGACGCGTAATTGCTTTTCCAGCGTGCAGAACGAGAGAGCAGGCTCGATAGCAGACGATTCTGGTGGGAAGCATCGATTGTTATTCCGTTTAAACCGAGCCTTCGTGTCAGAATGCGCCCCGTCCATCCCGTCCACCGCAACCACCGCCAGTTTTCGACTCGGTTCTCCAAGCGTTCCGATCAACTACAATTACAATATCTTGAACAAAACTCTTAATCTTCGTCGCACGAATATTTGAAGTATTATTTATCGTCGACAGAGAAAGGAATTGGAGGAAGATGCATGAACGATGAATGAAAAAGATTTCTTGGGGGGGAGAGGAAAGAAATGTCGAAGATAGGAGAGATTAAATAGATAGATAGGAGAGGAATTCGAAAGGAGTATGGATTCCATTAATAAGAAAGAAATTTGATTTACGATTAACGTTCCCCACCCGTGTGTCATTTATTCACGGGTTGATAGCTTAATTACAAGCTAAATGAAGCGAGGAGGAATAAAGGCGGTACAGACGTTGCGTTGCAAATTAATCGTATGCAGTGTAATTGATCGTACCAAGCGTTGAGGATTATCTTCTATCACGCAATACATAACGCAATGTATACTTAACGATAATATAAACAAATAGTTTAATATCTCGATTCCTCTTAACTTCATTTTGTAGATTGGAACGTTATTTCGATCGCTTTGTGCGCAAACGATTATTACGTCTCGATGATTTAGAGTGGAAGGAAAGAAAGAAATTTAAAAGTTTACGATCGAGATGATCGTTTCTTTTTTTAAAGGAAATTTATTAAATTAAAAGATCTCAGGAGGAAGTAACACTTTGACAAGTTCACCTAAATATCTAATAATCTAATAACATACTGACACACTATCGCTAATTACAAACATCATTCTTTCAAAATGTATTCTACATCTCGTTAAGTTGACGTAAAGATCCGTGGAAATTTTGTATTCTTTATCAACAAATAAAATGAAGAATCGTAGAAAGTCGTCTTTCCAGTACCCTAGAATCCTCGTTTAAATACGATATCTCCGTGATTTCCTTTTGCTTTTTTTCCGTCATGAACGTTTCGTTCGAGGCGTGGAATAATAATCCAGGACATCGTTATTTTGTGAAAAAAAAAAACACGACGAATTGGATCGAAATATTACAATTTTATGCATTTGTCGATCTGCGTAAAGTTTAAAAGAACTTCACGATCGATCAGCTTACGAAGAATTACTTCTCGTTGTTCAAATCTCATTAACGAGAAATAGTCTCGAAATTTTTCAAGGGAAACCGAAAGATTCCGCTCTTGGAATTATCGCGCGGATTTCTACAAGATTAAAAAAAAAAAAAATTATGGAACTTTCTTCGTAACATTACCTGTATTTTGCAAATTGGGAGGGAAAGGGAAACAAGATCGCGCGAGTTATCTCACAATGACTCACTCTTCGGTCCACGTGGCTCTGCGTAAGAAAGTCAATGAGTTTGTTGACTCGTCGCGCCGGCAATCATTGCCAAGAAACACCGGAGAACCCGTGTTGCTTTACGATTCTGATGCAGTGTTTACGTTCCATGTAGGATATCGTACAATTTGCACGATCCTCCACTGTGAACGATAAAACGAGAGTAAGAGAGAGAGAGAGAGAGAGAGACGATTGCGTTTCAAAGCACGATATCTGATATACACACGTACACGCGTATTATTTCTCTTTTTATTGCAAAGTTGGCGATATATTCGTAGGAACGAAGGAAAAAGAAAAGAAAAGAAACGATACGCGAATAGAAAATATACAGATATATCAAATTATATACGAGACGTTTACATTTGTAAACGTAAAAAAACATCCTGTGACTTTATTCCACGTAAATCGATATCGTTCGATTTCGTAAAAATTAATACATGCGTAGAGAGAGAGAGAAAAAACGCCATAAAATAACGTAAAATATTAAAGAAACCTGTACTCTACTCGTGCTATCCTCAAGATTTTTTTTTTATCATCGTTCCTTCCTCTAAATGTCCGAGAAAAATATGCTGGAAACTTAATAATCTAACGTGTCGTTCGTGATTTAAAAGACGTAAAGGAAAAGGAAAAAAGAACTCGGCGAGGCGAGCTAATCGTATCAGCTGTTTCGATATACATAACAAATTTCTTCTCGGTTTTTCCCCCCACACGGTTGGCAGCCGTGTGTCGTTGGACACAGGCTTAGAGGGCCGGAGAGGCAGACCTTGCCTTATGGGGATTGGCGCCACTCGGCGTACCCATAGTCGTCGCATGCATTAACTGCACCCATAATACGCGCGATCTTCCATCAATCCTCCAACGGTTTATTTGGGTTAAACACGTAACAAATTAATAGCCGGCCATCGAGCATTTACATGTCGTGTCACGCGCGCGATTATTCCTACCACTTCGTCTATCCACTTTGTAAAATGCATGCCGCGTCCTCCAACAATTTGCATCCTCTTTCTTCCCTTCACATGTTACCAACTTGGAAATTTATTCTCGAGAGTGCGTTTCCTTTCTTGTCTCTATTTCTTTGGGAATAAATTCTCGGTGGACGATACGCGTGTATATGTATATCGATATTACGAAAATCTTGGATCAAATTCTCCGATATTTATTCTTAGCTCTAGTAATAGTAAGTCGTAGAATTGGAATTGAGTGCACAGAAAATGCCTGCATTTATTTGCGATTTATGACTCTGATGAAACGGTATATATTACGTTCGAAGGAATCTCTCGAATTCGTAGAATTTCAAGATTCTTACTCAAATCCCTGTCTGTTTTCTCTCTTATTCTCTGCTTGCCCCTCCGTTCCTCAAACTTTCCGCCGCTGAAACAACAGTGGAGGAGGAATTAATCCTTAAGGGGCGCTTATATCATACCATTATTTACGATCGTGGATCTTGACGATCCATCTCTTATTTTCTCTTCGTCCACACTTTGCCCCTCTACGAATTCCAGGTAGCAAGATAGAGAGAAATCGTTATCGTCGGGGTATATCGGGCCGTACAGTGTGGTGTATATGCGTGGTCTCGAGTTCCATCGCCCTCGATGCTGATATCTTATCGAATACGCGACTACGCGGAACCACGTACCACGCGTTTAATACTCTTACCTCGTATCGAGTTCTTCGTGCACCTCATTTCCGTTTCTTCAACCCTGTTTAGGCGGCGTTAATGCCACTGACACACATATGGATTTGGATCCGATCCTTTTACTCCTTATTTGTTATATCACCATTTCTCATCGATCTTTACATCGAAAGAGTAAATAGCTTAGAAACTCTAGAGAGAACTGTATTCTTCGAATAGATATTGCGATTATCCGATCGTCAATCTCGTGCCTACTGTGATAGAGAGAGGGAAAAATTCATACAACTCTTACTCTCGACTTTTGTTCCAATTTGTCCCAAAGGTGTCTCGCAGGATACATTATTCATTACGATATTCCACGTGTGTGCGATTGTTTGGAACGTCGTGTATGAAATGGAAACGGTGGTTGTTTCGCGTAAAAATGAGGATAAAAATATTTCACACGGAACTCCGCGAGGAGAGTTTTAGGCCCGATCCAGGTGTTTCCCCCTTCCTCTCCGCTATTACCCGTTATTACGCCGTAAAGAAGAAAAAACTCTCGTGTGTTTTTAACCAACTTTATTAACCCTTTCGCCCGCCACGGCCCGATTATAATGGTACCACCACGAAGCGATGTTGTTACGCTATGATTGACCGTGGTCCGCCAACCACGATTCTCGTGTATTAGGGGGTATTCGTTGATTATGGGGTCGCTGGAAACACGCCGTTCTTTTACATACGTAAAAAGCGTAAAAGAAAACGTTTGGTGGAAAGAATTTGTATATGTCGAGGTCGATATCAGCTCGAGGATGGATATGTTTTCGTTCGAAAATCACAATATATTTGATGTTTACAGCGGTTTCTGTTATTGTATATTTAAACCGGTGAAAGATTGGCAACACTCTGTCAATGATTTCTTATTAAGATTTTGTATGGGTCGTACAGCGAACGTGTATGATCGCATCGGTTGAATAAACGATAGATAAGATTAGACTGGATTAAAAGTTTTAGTTCTTGGAAAGATAACAAGATGGTCGTGACACGTCACAATGATAAACTCGAATGATAAATAATATCTAATAATATACGCATAATAATATCTACTGAATATACACTTACCTGTGAAAAGTTTGGGAAAGGATTCGATATAAATTTAGTCCAACTAATATTAGTCCAACTATAATTTAGTCCAAATAAATTGTGTCCAACGTAAACTTAAACCTGATCAAAATATTTATAGTAAAATATATGCAAAATTTCTTCTCACGCGTATCTCTCTAAGATCGAAACAGATCGAGATATAATTATTTATAACGAGTTAGAAAAATATGGATTCTAAACTTTTGACATACGTACAATATGTGCGAAAAGAAGGGGAGGAGAATATAATTTTGCGAGATCCAAAGCGAACAAGAGTTGCGACAATGCGTGCCAGTTGCGTGTATTTATATTTATGTACGCGTTGCATTGTTACGTTATTGTGGTATCTCAATTGCTTCTATAATAGCCATATTATTTATATACACACGAGTTTACTTACCTGCTCGTCGAGTATTGTTCTCGGTCGAGAAACACGCTCGTCGAAGCGATCCAACGCTTCGATTTTCTTCGTCGGAATTTTTTCATCTGACCGGGAATAAATTTATTATAACTCGATATTAGGAACCGATTCGCTTCTTTCCCTCTTTTTTTCTTCCTTTCTGCGGGTTAAGGTGTCAGGTTGAGTCCTTCCCTTGAGGACGATGAACCCGTACACGGCGTTCAATGAATGCCGATCATGTCGCAAACGGAACATTTCTCGTCAAGGATAATTATTATCCGATGAAATGGCGGAGAGAGATGGAAAAATAAATTTATTTTCTTCTTCTTCTTCTTGTTATTTTTAAATCAAGAGTCATCAAGAAAAAAAAGAAAAAAGAAATTAATACGGAGAGAAACTGATTGAAACTCGAGTGATTTTTCATTCGAGACGTTTCATAGATTAATACAATTACGCGCAATGAGATTCGTTGCGACTGCATGGTATGAGGCATTCCTACGCAAATAAGATTTCATCCGTTTACGACTCTACGAGCCGCCATATTGAGAATATTGCATAGTGGAATTCGCCACTTACGTCGTGGTTATTATGCTTTTAATAAATATATCATTATCTTTCCAATGATTGAATTGGCAAGCTTTTGTAACGCAATACGTAACCACGTTAGTTACGTGCACGAGAGCCGCGAATTAATCCTTCTTTTTCTTTATCGCGAAGAAAACATTGGAAATTGATCTTAGGCAAAAGAATCTTTCTATCCCGCGATATTATATTTGTATATAATTGGAAAATGAAATATTTGCTCGTAAACGAATACAAAATCATATTTCTTACGATTTATCCCTGGGAAAGACAATTGGATCGGACGAGAATAGAATCCGCGGAAATTAAATCCACTTTGGTACAGCACACCGAAAGGAGGAAGATAGCCAGGCGAAAAGTGAAAAGGGAAAAAAGGAGAGCGGCGCAGAGAAAAGAAGGATAGAAGGTAAGAGGAAGAAGAATGGTTAACCCAATTTTCTCGTTAATTTTTCATCGCCGGGCATTCCATTGGCTCGGTCGTGCCTCTCTTATCGATCATTCGCTTCCTCCTCTCGGCTCTCCCAGCTTCTCCACGCAATTCTCCGCGCCTCTCCGGACCACCTCTGGACTCCGTTCCCCGTAATCGTCTTGCTCGTCTTATTACTTTTCCCTCCTCTTCTTTTCCCCTCGTTCTTCTGCCCGGCTCTTTTTCTTCGGGCCACGTAGGCCTCCTCGTTGCATTCCAGAGAGGCGGCGCGCGAGTGGAAGGACCTCGCCAAGGTAAGCGAGTCCCGTCCGTTCTTCAATGCTGCCGTTTCGCGCGCTTGCTGCAACCACTCGACCGCCCACCAATACCAATCTTTGGCCCCGTACATACGCGCCTACTTTTTCGTTTCTCCCCCTTTTTTCTTTCCTCTTCTTTCCTTTTTTCGCCCCTCCCTCCTCTCTCTCTCTCTCCCCTTTCTTTATTTCCTCGCCCGTGATTGGTCGGGCCACGCACGTCTCTCCCATTGACGTGTTCTTCCTTCCTCTCTCTCTCTCTGCCGCGCGTATATGACATGATACGCGGAGCGATGCACCTGCCGTGTCGGGCCACCCTTCGATTTCCACCGTGGGCCATTATCGAGAGGGGAGGGGCGCCCGTCGCGTAGGTATTCGGTCGTGGTCGTCGCAGGTGGTCCTCGTAAATTTTGCCCCTCGAGCAGACGAAAATTCCCCAGGACTTAACCTTCGAACAAAGTTGCGAACGAGAGCCTCCTCCGTCCGTCATCTTCTCGTCACTTTGCTCCAACAGGAGCGAGTCAAGGGGGGAATAAAGGGAGAAACGCGAGACTCGTTCCCGCATATTTGATCGAAGGGGGAAAGAAGAATTTGCGTACAAGTTGCACAAGTTATCGGTCCGCAGGTGTCTCGTTAACGCTTGCTAAACTATATCTCGTGCTAAACGCGCGAGAAACAATCCGTGAAACGTTAAGTGAAAGAGACGGTAAACGCAACTGTCCTCGATATTCAAACACGGTGTTTACCGGGTAGAAAAGGTGTTAAAATCCGCGCGCATCCTCGAATTTCTCTCCGTCATTTTCTTTCCAGTTCTTTCCTTCGATGTACTCTCTCGCGATATTTCATGTTACGTTAAAACTGAAGAGTAAGTTTAAGCAAAGTTAACTTCGTTTCTAGTTTCGTATATATATATATATATATATTGTGAGACGCTTAAAATTATTTTTTCTGATACGAATATTAACACAAACGAGGGAAATAAACTTCTATTTTAGAATTTCGTTCGATAATAGATCGAGATCAATGAACGAACTGAAGAGCATATGAAGGATCTAGAAGATTTTCGAGTTTTCGATACACCTCCCTTATACTCTCGACGAGATTCTTATTCCACGTGTTATAAATGCAGCTACGATTCTCGATCGGGCACATTGTTATTCGAGGATTAATTGGACGATAAATCGTGGAAATTCGATATCCCGACGTGAGAAACGTTGGAACGTCGCGTTAAGGGCAGCTCCTCGATCGAAGAGAGAGGAGAGGAGGACTGTTTGGGTTTGCCAAGCCGGGGGTTGATTTATGCCCGACTTAGAGCCCTTGGAAGGAAGGACGACGAGGACGTTTCGGGAGACGGACGTAAACGGAATTGGCGATAAAGCTGCATTAGTTTCCACGATCGAATTGATGGATGGATCGAACCTTTCCAACTTTCACGCCCACGTTGTTTCCATTTGTTGACTTCCGTTTCATTGGCTTCCTCCTCCAACGTTAAAAGTATTATTCTTCGCTGATGGGGATCGATGCTTTCGCACTTCAATCTTGTTTAGATGCTTTTATCGCTCGCGGAGCGGCATATAATCGAGTAATGGAATTTCTCCAGATACATCATCCCCTTGAATGAAAAATGATACGATTTGTTAGACCGTGAAATATGACCAGAAATATTTACAATCCTCCAAACTTGTCGTAAAATCTCTTTTCGCATTATTTCACGGAGAGAGATAAGATTATTCCAAAAACTGATCTGATTTTAACGCGTTAAATGTATTCGTATCTCGAATATAATCCCCCAATAAGAATATTTTTAGAGGAAACTATTGATTCCATCCACGTCGTAGGTTATATACGTTTTTTTCGCCAGGTCTCTCGATCCTTCCGAATCCTGTTTCAAATACCATATGTTACCACCATGCACGTTTCACGGCGGAAAGGCGATTTGGATGAGCGGGAGAATATCGATAAGGCCGGCCAGTCGAGACGATTTCACGCTCGGCAAATAATGGTTCGTGGTACTCGTAACTTTGTCTTTAACCCGATTCTCTGGCCATTATCCAATGCGGTCGGTCTATACCATTTCCATTACTCGAGCTCGAGAGTAACGCGACCGATGCGACAATAAACCGGCGGAAGTTGAGGAAATCAAATTCGCCGAGGGAGGACGTGTTCCGCGCAAATAATACCCGCCGCCGTACATACTTTTCGTGTGTGTCTCGAGTATCGTTTTCTCCTCCCACTCCTCGTGAAAATTTCGGGGTGGAAGGGGAAGAATGGCCCGTATCGTAGCCAAATGGAGCCGCGAGAGGACAAATAACGGATGTCCCATTGTATAATGCGGCAGAATTGTACGATACAACGAATAACATACTTCCATTTGGATATAGCCAGAGTCGTGATTAGTTAACTCCGCTTCACACCCTACTTTCTTTCCCTTCGTCTTTTCTTTCGCAACCTTCACCACGATCGTTCACACCTGTTTCGGAATATGTTTGAAACCAATTAAAATGGCAAATTAATTTCGACGAAATAAAACCGACGATAAATATGATAAAGAAAGAGGGAAAGAAAACGAGTCTTATGTGTGTATATATATATGTTCCAATTGAAACAGGATCGCGACCAGTCTTCTTTTTTCGCGTTCTATCTCGAATGCCCGCGATCCTTCACTGGTCGATTCGCAGCAGGCAAATTGTCGGGGCATTAATCATGCGGCCACGCCGCGCAGTCCTCTCGTTGCGATCTACGCAACTCTCGTCGAGGAGGAGCAAGAAGCAACGAAAGAAACGGACGAATAAGAGAGAGCTCGTGCATAGTTCGAGAAGTACATATTTATGAACCGGTAATAACGCTCGATCTACGGCGACGAGCGAGCAACGGATGAACCACGGTTCATTCCGTGGAACAATGTTGGGCGTGGTTCCAGCGCTCGTCCGTCCGGCGGCTTCGTTCACTTGGCCGAAGAAAAAGAGGAGAGTTGTATCGGGATCGGGGGCAGAAAAATCGGTGCAGCCCTTTCGAAGCGGATCAAAGGGTAAAAATCCGACGATATCCCTTTAAATCCTTCGCCCGCGGTTTATGAACCGTTTCTAATAACCGAGTTGTTTTCCAAATATTTCCAACGATTTATTACGCTTAACGCAAGTTGGGAAAAGAAATATTGGAAGGATTAATTGTTAGTTTCATCGTGGTTTTATTTTTTTCTTCTCTTTCTTTCTAAATCTTCCTTTTCCAATCGATTCTTCGGATTATATACGATCCGAGCGAATCGTTGGCTCTGGTTACTCGAAATGGATTGGCATTCCGCTTCCTTAGGACGGTCGAGGAGAAACCGATTAGCTGTCGACATATTTCACGTGAAACGGGAACTGTCGCGACACGAATGCCGCTAGAAACCTTGCGAGAAGTTGTATAACTTCTGCTCGAGGCGATTGTTAATTGAACCAGCCGTCGCGATATTTTTCTTACTTGAAAAATAGATAAGTAATATGAACGTACGTACGATCCATATTGTACGTGAAATTACCATTTCGTATAAATAACATCGTCTCCTTCGCCGAATTCGTTTCCCTTCTTCTGATTCATCGCAATATAACGGAAGAATTCTCAGAGAGAATGGCTCGGCGTTCCTTCTTTACGAGACTTTGGCCGGCGAAAAACGTGGATTTTAACGTGATTGATGTTGAAGATACGGAGGACGATGATGCGGTAAAATATCTTAATATTATTTATTGGAATTTAGCTGCCAATTGGCAGCCACGAACCGTCTCTTAATACTTGGAGAAGAAAGTTTCGTTAACGCGTACGTTGTTGATTATCCGGCACCTTGTTCAGATCCAGACACGTTGACCTACTCCCATTTGATTTAGGATTCGTGCTCGGCAAACTTCGACATTCGCCATCTCCGAAACGAGGATCGATGCAAAATCGAGGGGAAAGAGAATTATTTATTTCGAAACGGTTAATCACCTTCGTTTGTATCTTTTTTTATCAAATCAATATCGTTACATCGGACAAGTGGATAATTAAAATAATTGATAGAAACTTATGAGAAACAACGGCGTTTGTTGTAACGAGTAGCGAGAAAATACTTACGACTCGTTGAATCGTAAATATTCCCCTCGATATGAAAAGATTATTTCAAGGGGTATTGAATGGAATTCCATCGACGTGACATCACTCTCTTTATCAACAACGTTTCAAATTCTCGCCCGTATACTCGCGTTGCATAACGTGCAACTTTATTTTCAACGTGTTCATGCGATTCTTCCTTTCGTTTCGCTCCCTACCCCCTTTCCCCCTTTTCTTTCTCCCCGATATTTTTGTCCCTCTTCTTCGACCGATCCATGCAATGGATTTGAATCTTCGTTAATTCGCGCGATCACGAAACAGGCATCATAATATTTATTTAAAGAGAGAAGGAGCAACGACACGAGAGGTGTGTTGCGCGGATAGAATGCTCTCTCTCTCTCTCTCTCTCTCCGTCCCTCTCCCTGCGAGACTCATAATTTACAGACGCCGTGAGTAACGCAACGGTTTGCAATCTGTTCTCGCGTGATCAGTTTTTGCGCAGCTCTTATATACCGTCGCCCGTGCATTCATTCACGATTATACAATTGCAATCATAATAAATAGCATTAACAAATTTCTCTTCGTTATCCACCACTTCCTCTTACGTAATGTTGCTCCGTTGCTTCGTTTCGCTATTATTTATTAGCTGCATCCTTCTTCTCTCCCTCTCTGTTTTAGAATATCACGTGTTAGCGCCACAGCCTTTCAAATTTATCGAATTTATCTTGCTTAAACAATTTACCAGACTTGCCGCGCGCAATGAAAATGTCAAATATTGTTCTAATAAGTAAATAAAATTACGTGTATTTAAGAGATATTTAGAATTCCTAGATGATAACTCTATTTTTATCAATAATATCGCCAATAATAACTTCCTACTGTTTTTCGAAAATTTTTAATGAAACGATACGTTACATCAAAAATATAGCTTTCAATGCCACATCTCCCTCGATTTTCTCGCCATTTATCACGATAATTCTTCATTTCTTTCACAATTTGATTAATCCTCACGATATACGTATCTATATATACTCCATTTCTTCTCAAAGTTCCTTCTTTTTCCCCCTCCTCCCTCGAGAAATTACTCGGTCAGGACTGAACGCGTTGCAAATGCGTCTTAAGCATTTGCGCGCTACACGAGTGACGCAACGCGAACGCGATGTCACGTGTAACGCATCTCGGGTGAAGTAAAAGCGGTACGAGCTGTGCGTTTGTCGCGCTCGTTGCGAATATTTCCCTTTTTTTCCTTCCACCGACCAACCATTTACCGTCGATGTGGAATTGCAGCCGGTGGAATTCCAGCCGGAGCGTTGCGCGCGGGTCATGCTCACGCGAGCGCTAAGAATCGAGGCTCTCCCTGCTTGTTCGCCTTCTTACGAGGCCTTCGGCCAAGTTTTCCACGGAATAACTTTATTTATCGATCGGCCCCCCCCTCCATTATTTATACTCCACTCGCAAATTCCTTTAATCCCGCGCGGGGAAAAAATGGCTTTTAAGGCCGTTGAGCCGTGTTTTCCGAGAAAGGTCATTTTTCGTGGACAGGAATTCGTGTATTCGACGATTTTTAATTATTTATTTCAACGAAATTTCTCCTTACAAAGTTCCATTAAACTGAAGAAGTGAAGAATGAAATAGAGGATTATTTAAATTTGATTCCTCTGTTAAATTGGATAATCTGATCCAGTTGCGTAGAGAGAAAGTTGGGGGATAATTTGATGGATAGATGTCGCGATTCTTCGAATTGAAACGATCGGACCCCGTTTCGCCGGCAATTTTTTCCCGCGCTGCCAACACGAAATCGTTCTCGCGTTCGGATCCAATGATGCGTGTCGGGACCGATCTATTTAGAACTTAGAAACGACTTAGAGCGTGAATCGAATTAACCTGCTGAAATCGGTGATTCGTGATATACGACGCGTGATATAAAACTCGTGTGAAAGAGGAAAAGGAACTCAAGGCTGGAGAAAAACAATAAAAGAAATCTGCGCGGCACGTAAACGAGAGTCAAAACTAAGTGTATCGAAAATATATTCGATTGAAATATTGTAAATTCACGCAACAACTTTCCTCCGAGCCAGTCGAAAATATTTATAATATAAAGATAATCGTCATCCATAACCCTTTTCGAAATCCATCGATTCGAATCGATCCTTGGATTGGACGAAGGGAAGTGAACGAAAAATTGGTGAAAGAAAAGCACTCTTGTAAATATCCGTCTGGCGAGTATACACATATACTCGAGACGCGTGTCCATCTCGCGCGCATAATACTAGTCCCTCCTCGAAAGCTCGCCTCGCTCGTTCGCCTCTATCGGCTTTTCAGATCCGCATACCTCTCCCGTGAACCTTGACTGTTCTGTTTGCAACACCTCCTGCGCCGTTCCTACCTGTCTTTCTTTCTTTCATTCTTCTCCTCCCCCGCCGCCTCGCCTTTGTCTATTTATCTCCCCTATTCACGATCTCTCCTCTCTCCCTCTCTCTCTCTCTCGAATCTCTCCATCTCTCACGCGCCATGGAGCAGCCTACCGCGTCGCTCCCGTTTTCTATCGCGGCTGGTTTCCAGGCCACGGCTTTGGACAGGATCTCCATTCTCGAGCGAGTATTTACACGGGGACACGCGACCGATAGATACGAGGCTGGTAGCAGTTGCGAGACTCGCACTTTCGATGCATTTCTAAATATATCCCGGCCGGCCAATTAAATTTTTCATCGAGCGCGCACGCACGCACGCGCTTTTACGGAAAATTTATAAATAAATGTAGCCTTGTTGCGAGCCTCGTTCTGGATTGTTTGTGTTAATTCGCGCCGTGTCTCGGGGAAATTGTCGGGGATGGATTCTTCTCGAATTAATAATCGATCAATAATGATCGTATCGATACAGACTCGTTGGATTAATCGTTGGAGAATCGTTAATTTTCAGTTTGTTTTTTTTCCATATCGCGATATATATTTTAAAACGTTACGTAGGACGCGTTTATTAAAATCGCGAGCGAAACGTTCCATTAGCAACGTTATTATTTTTCCCCCCCCGTTTTCTCGGCGGCTGAAAATAGACAGCCGGTGATTAAAAAAAAAATATTCGCGTTGACGAATTGTCGAGCCGAGCGCGCGAGGCGCGCGGCCATTTCCTGGAAAACCCGTGTGCCGGTTCACCTTGTGCGGAATAATGATCGGTTACCGATTGCCGCAAACGTACTTGACAAGAATGCAGTTTCACTCGGCCGCCGTTTTTCCGCAGCCATCGACCGCGACCAATGGCGGTTTAAGATGTCGGCGAAAGGGATTTCTATTTCCATGGAATTACTTGGGGAAAGAGAGATCTGATGCACCGCTTGCTCTTCCTCACAATTTCTTCTCGCGGGCACAGTGGTCGCGAAAAGTGTTCGCGCGCTTCATGGATGCGCCGTTTATCCAAGCGACAATTCAATTCGATCTTGCGATGATTTATAATCGGGGTGATTTATTCGTAATTCGAGTAAATTATAACGGGAGAAGATCGGGGAAAGTTGGAGGGATGACACGAGTCTTTTAGAACGAATGATGAGAAGATATTCTGATGTTGAATTCTTAAAGATGATCTTTAGCCCTGACGAATCTATTCGTAGAAGATCGTAGCTACGTGAAACCTGCCGTATTCCCATCGAGTCGAGTTCGTGATTAGATTCGTTGGATATCGTGACCTCGATGCATTTGTAGATTCCAGCGTACGCGCCGGATGACATTGATTAACGGCCATCGCCGTTTTCGACCTTTTCCTTCCTCCTTGTGGGATCCAGCCGAGTGCGTTTTTCCACGACGCTTGTGTACGCTCTCGACTTTGTCAAGGTCGATTTACTTGTCCCCTCGAAACAACTTGGCGATAAGAATTGCAAATCCTTCGAAAGTTTAATCTAATTTTCCTCTCTTGGCTAAAACTTGCCAACTCTTCATTCTTCTTCCCCCTTTTCGTTATTCACAATATTAAAATTCCTCGTATTCGTTTTTATATATATATAAAAGAGAGTTACGCGACTTACACGAGTTTAAAAGGTAAACCGAACGAAGCTTGCACAAATACACTCCTCTCGTCCACCTTCGTACTTCAATCCTTATTTATCTTTCTTTCGCATTCGCCAATGTACGTTTAACAGGCGCAACGAGAATTCGAAATTGGCATTCGAACGAGTCCAAAAGGCTGTTCTCTGCCGGATTTCCATAGCTCCTCGCATTCTTTCACGTTCGACGATCTATGAATAGATCGCCGGCCGCCGTTTTCTTCTTCCCCCTGCGTCTAGAGGAACCCCCCTCCTCCCGGTAGCCGCTTGTTTCTTTCCATTTTCTCGTTTTCGCGATACCAGCAGCGATAATCCGTTGCCTGGTATCGACAAGAAAGCGATAGCACGCGTTACGTTAGGACGTGTGGGACGGCGTCTCTCGTCGATCGATTCGGTGGATTGCTCGACGAAGCGTAAAGCTTGAAACGGCCGTTACGAGACAGGCTGAAAAGCCTCGCCAGAGTCGTCCACGACTGCTTCTCTGCGACAACAAAGAGAAATCGAGAGAGAGGAGGGAGAAGAAAGTCTATGCACGATCCGCGGCATTATCCGCACGCTCGTTTTTCCTTCGTGCCTCGCATTTGCACTCTCGTGCGTCGTCCGGACACACGGCCGGTGTGTCGCCGCTTTGGTCACTGGAGTAAGCCGAAAGGTCGTTGACTTTTCACAAGCTGAGCCGTGCTTTCGCAACGAACTTGCAATCCATCGCTCGCCTAATGCGGTTCACGACGATTGAATTTCGCGCCATTTCCACGCCGATTGTGCCCGCCTCTTTTCAAACTGGCTCCTTCCATCCGTTTTCGATATTTCCTTTACATTTGAGAAAAAGGATCGAGTAAAATGTCTCGCGTTAAAATTGCTTCTCCGGGGATTGATTTAATTGTTTTGGTTAAATGTAAGTGTAAGTTCATCGCCGCGAAATAGGTATGTAATAAAACTGTGGCTGTCTCTCGATCGAACGCATTAACGCATCAAAATTTTCAATTTACATCGCGGGATTGGATTCATCGGCTCGAATTACGCGATCCCCCGATTACCATCCGATATATTATCCCTGCGCGAAATCTGCGCACCGTGTTTTTTAAGAAAAATGGCAAACGTGTCTTGTCCAAATGATATATTAACCTCGTCGAAATAATTGAAACCTCGTATTATACGCAAATCCTACGCGATTCTATAATCAGCTAATACGCAAACACGTAGGCAGTGTTCCAACTTAATGGCGATTGTATTCCCTCCTATTCTTTCGATCGCCATAAATCAACTACCGTTATTTACCAACAAACTTTCCTTCCTCCGATAAATACTCCATTTTTCCAAATTTGCAATTACTTAAATAGTAAACCCTCGAACCAGAAGTAACTCCAAACCTTCGAGCTGATCTTCGAATTTACTATTCGTTTGAAGCCTCGTTTCCCCGCGAAAGGATCCCGGAGAGCTGTTGCGACTTGCCAACCGTCCCGTTAGCGTTCAGTTTTAAAGGATCTCCTCCTCCTCCTCCTCCTCCGTGTGTGCCTAGTTTGCAGCACGGCCGTTCTAATTACAGGTAAAATCAGGAAGCGGAAGGTTAGCGGTACGCGGCGATGAATCACTCGATCGATCCCCGATAATGAGTTTCGTCATGGGCGTGCTTTATCCGTGCCACCCACGTGGCGCGCGGGGACGCGAAACACGTGAAAGAGAGCCGTCAGTGTCTGGTGGTACCAGGCGAGTTGTGTTGCCGCGTACTGCGTCTCATTCCTCTTTGCTCGTTCAATCGGATGCGTCACAGGAAGCCGAACGAACGAACGCCTGCCTCGCCTGCCTGCTTCGCTGCCCGACTCGCTGCCCGACCGGCTGATGCTCCTAACCTATCGTACGGCCAATTCGTTTTATTCTACTCATTTATCGCGTTAGCCAATTGCCGCACTTTGCGGACCCGTCTGTTTCGCGCTTGGCCACACTCTGCTCGCTTACACTCGCGCGTGTGCAAAGGACGGAGCCGGGAGGAGTGCACGTTCGTGCGTGTGCGCAACCAACAAAGCCTTAGGAGCTGCCTAGGTAGAGAGTTCTACGATTCGAGTACCGTTTCTACTGTGCAAACGCAGCTTCGTCGATGGATAAACTTCGTACTTCTTTTCTTTTCTCCTCCAACGTCTCGTCGTTCCGTTAGCGTTCTTCCAGGACGCAGCGTTCTACGTATTGGTAAAAATATATATCTTTCGTTGCACTCAAGGTTAACGATTATACAAGAGGTAACGATTTCGCGAGTCTGAGGTCTCTGGCTGAGCAGAGTGTAAAGGGAAGCCGTGCGAAGAGAGACCCGCGGGGGGATGTCGCGCTGGTAAACGCGTGGGTGGATATTTTTCTTTTCTTTTATTTCCAGAGATTGGAATTTCGAATCGTTGCACGCGCACACGTACGTGAAAGTATACAGGATAGACGTACGTCGTAGGCAGCCAGTCAATCCGATCGCGGAGATACGCCCAGGCGGAAGGCCGCCAGGAATTCATAGACAATGATTTCTCTCTCTCTCTCTGTTCGTCTCGTTCTCTCCGTCGTTGCATTCCACTTCCGGGTCGAGCCAGACGGCCGCTACGTCATCCGTTTCCTGTCCCTGCCGCTGCTAAAACGGCGGGAAATCGCAGCGAGTGAGATCGAGTGTGTGCATCGATGTATCGAGGATGGTTAAACACGCGACTTGGAATCCGGATGATCGTTGCAAATCGTTACGTCGGAACGGAGACGAAATATTAACGGAGGAGAGCAAGTTGGTTAACGTAAGATTTCTCTCAAACAATTCGTTCGAGGATTGATATTTATGGAAAATGGAAAAAGAAGAAATCGTTGCGTATTTTTTACGTCATACAGAATTTTATATATATATATATTAGTATTATTAATTACTGTACGCATGAGTCAGCTCTGATATAAAATTTAAATCCGGTAATAAATATCGCTTTTACAAATGGAACGCCAAATCGAAATTGTGAATTGTATGGGCTGAGTGATTCACGATGAAAAAGTATCGATTTATTCAACAGTAGTAATTTTATTTCGTGTTTCGTGATAAAATATTAAAGAAGAATTGAAATTTCATCACCGTTGAATAAATCAAATTTGTAATTTCGTATAAATCAATCTTAGAGTTAAAAAAAAGAAAGAAAGAAAAAATTAAACCGTTAAAATTAATGGAACGATTTTTCCATTCCATCTATGCCTGTGTAAAAAATAATAATACCAATTGGTCAGAAAAACTAATGATTTTTTTCAAAAAATCAATCTTAACAATTGTCTTGGAATTATCGATTCCTTTCATCCGGAATACGAGATCCGGTGAGAGAATGCAACGCCGTCAGCGAATAAATAAAAAGTTGAAATCCTCGAGTAAGCTGCTCGAACGGAAAATAATAATAATAATAATAAAAAATGTTTATCGAGAAAGGGAAGGAAGGGAAAGAAAAAAGCGGGTATTACCGCGTATCTCTCTCGTGTGTAACGGCGAAAGAAGAAAAAGGAGAAAATAAAAATACGCGTTTTAGTATGGCGCGTATACATAAACGGAGCCGCATGTGGCGAGCACGTTTTCGTCCGTGCAAACACAGAATGAGGAAGACAGAGGCGCGGCGAAGATCCGGGAAGACGAGAGAGGGTTTGGTGGGGTCCACAAAGCTGGGCGCACGGTTTCCTCTGCGCGGAAGCAGCAGCTGACGCGTCGCGTGACGTCACGGTTTGCGTGGGTCGGCGTCCCGACGCCGGACGCCGCTCGATATCCCACTCGCCCGGGCAACGCTCCTTTCTACTACGCCGCTCCTCTACACCCTCTCCGTGCTTCTCTCTTCTCCTTCTCCCTCCACTCTTACGCTACTCTCATTCTCTTTTCATTTCCGTTTTCTACTCGACGAGAGTCTTTTCTCTTCTCTCTTCCCCCCCTTTATATCGCTTTCCTTCCCCTCCTCTCTCATTTCTCCTCGGCAATAATTTTATCGATCGTCCTTTTTAGATTTTTCTTTATATTTTTTCGCGCATCCCTCCCTTCTTTATCGTCGCACGCACGATAGGAGGCTTACACTTATCACGCGGTTATTTCGTCCTCCGTTTCGTACTTTCATTCCTTGCTCGCAGTTTTCCCGGGATCTTTTCATCTCACCACGCCTCCACTCTCTCTCTCTCTCTCTCTCTCGTGCATATGCATCTTTCTTCCGTGTTCTTCCTCTTCGTCTTTTTATGCTCGTTCTCGTTATGTACCTGCCAGAGGCTCTCCCGTCATCTTTCTTTTAATCGCTCGCCTCACCTTCTCTCTCTGCGCGCTGCGAGCGTGACGTCATGCCCTCGGTTTATCCCCGCGCAGCAGCGGGCTTCTGGAACTCACCCTGGCAGGGGCACCAAAACCAAATAACCCCTTCTTGCGGATGCTGTACGCATCGACTGGCCGCGGGCGAGTTCATTGCCTCGATGCGGAGTTCAACCCTCTTACCCAGGGCGACAAATCCCTCCCTATCCGTGTTCTCCAGAAATGATTTTTATTCGTTGGTCTCCTCTTTTTCTGGGTTACCCTGGGTAACCCTTGCTTTCCAATTAAAATTTCATGCCGACCGTTTTCTTTTTCGAAAAATTGTGTTTACGTTGTTGCGATAAGCGAGGCTAGAAATTTTAAAATTCGAATCGTATCTCATCCAATTTTCCCTTTCTTGTTACAGGTACGTTGAAAGAGTGATCTTTGCAACGAAATTACAATTTTAGAGTCTATTCAAGACACACGAAGGTGAGATCGATTCTCTAAGGCAGTTCTATCGTTGTACCAAGTCCTAGTTCCAAGCCAATTGTAAAACTATCCAAGTTTACTGTCCCATCTTTGTCAGATCATGGTTTGTTCCCCGTGCCTTTGCAACGTGGCCCATTTACGGGGTCGGCACAGTTTCGAGAATCGAGGATCTTTTTCTATAAGTCTGTATATATATGTGTGTGTATATATGAGGGAAGAGTTTATTGGAGGATGACTACGATTATGGACAGAGCGAATCCTCAACAAACTCGCTCCAGAATCTCTAGCTTTCCCTTTTATCGTGCAATTATTAACATAACCGAGAAAGTCAATGAGAAACAAGCGCCGATAAAATCTTGGACCCCTTATTATCCTTACTATTATTTTTACTATCATTATTATCATTATTGAAGCATTGGAATCCTGTATCAGAATGGTGAGATTCTGCAAAAAGCAATTATTGGACGATGTTATAACGGTGGATAGATGTAATCAAGCTCGCGAGCGATACGAGGAGGAAAATATGGAGATTTTCTAGTGAAAAAGTATCGGGTGCGGGGTAAGGTTGGCGCGCGCTCAGCATGCACCGCGAGCTCGGTACGATTCGGCGCGACTCGGTTCGATTCGGTTCATTTCAGTCAGCTGGCTGACAGGGCGTTGCCCCGCGTGCGATGCACCATTCATTACCGGAGTGCTGCAACCAGAGAACCGACCTAGCGCGACCAGACCGAGCCCGCACCGCTCTCCTTCCCCTCTCCACTCTTACCTCCACCCCTTGCTCACTCTCATTCCCTCCGACGATCCACCACCTACCCAGTCTTGCAGTCTCCCTCTCAAACCCCTCCCTCGATTCTGCTTCGGCCACCACCTACTACTACTATTCGTATTACTACCGCGCGTACGAGACGCTACTACTACTACTACTACTATCACTACTACTATTACTACTATTACTACCACTACGATACTTTTTATTATCACCGCCACAACCACCATCGGTCACAATCGAGGCCATACCTGATATTTGCCAGAGGATTCTGTCGCGGCTTTTAATGGTTCCGTTACAATTACAACCTGAACTTCGCCAGCGGTGGGTGGAGAAAGAAAAATGGGAACATTTCTCCCCCTTTACACCCCACCGTGCCGCTGCACCAGCGCTCCGCCATCTTTTGCCTCATTATCGACGGAGCCTGTGTCTACGAGCGCGATGAATGACAGGGGAGGGGGAGGGCTACGGTTTTTCAGATTCACGTATCGACGGAATCTTTCGAATCGGGCAGGCAGGGGTGGGGGTACATCGGTGTGCATCTGGTCACAAGAATGCACCGCGAGAAGCTTTTCAATGAGCGGCTTGGACTGTGCGCGCGCTTGCACACACATGTACACGTATACGTATATTGGAATCGCGACGAATCCCCACATCATCGTGCTTCCTTTATCGGCGTGCGTTTTTTACGGCTAATGAGCGAGTCTTCGGTGCTCTAATTACCTCGGCTTTTTATATAATCCAGAGTATGGAGGAGGATCGAGGCTGTGAGAACAATCGATCGTGGATTATAAGAATGACGATGTAGGAATCGAAGGGGAAGTTTTAATTAATATTTGATATTTCGATCGATCATATCGTATATATATATATATATATTTGTATTAATAGTTTCTTTTGAAGAAAAGATATATAGAAAGGAGTATTGATTATCGTCGATTATCTTTTAATCAGATTCACGTTTTAATTATCTCGCGATTAATAAATTGTTCATAAATTATTATTATTATTATTATTATTATCATCTGATGATTGATATTCGAATATAGTTTCAATTTGTAAATAACTATGCAAAGTTTATGCGTGTATCAGCATTGCAGATATCGACACTGAATACATTGATTGAAGTATTGACACGAGTTACAAATGATTTCGTTAATAAACCATCATTCACGTGCTAATCGATTTGCAAGAAATATGATTACCAGCCATTGTCAGGGAAAATATGGCACGACGGTTGTTTCGTTTCTCGACTTAATCATAGACGATTTTCTTCGGATCAAAGTCGTACAAGTGGGAACAATGTAAACGTTACATCGATGCTTATCGAAACAACTGTAATTACAGTAAATTATCAACCGATGTGTAGAGAACAGTGTACCTTGTTTACTCGTCAACACTCGTCCCTCTTTCTTCCCTCGATCGATTCTAATCGCTTATTCTCTTCCTTTCTCCGCACACGAAAATTATCCTCCTTGTTATTTCTCTCGTCCCCCTTTTATAATCCTCATTTTTCTCACTACCATACTTATTTGTAAAATGAACAACTCTCCAACAATCTTACATATATATATATATATAATTTGTCTCGATCTATCCATCGCAAATTTTTCATTTTATTTCTTGAACGTAGGAAAGGAATTTTGTTTTTTCCCTTCTTCTTCTTCATTCTCGTAATTCATCCAATTCTAAGAATTTTTCGATGGAATCGAAAGAATGGACAGAGATCCTCCTCCTCCCAGAGAAATTGCGCGCTGTCGCGGCGCAGCAAACAAAGCGGCAGCACGCATCGAGTTTGATACGCCCTATTAATTGCCGTTCTTTTTTTTTTTTTCTCTCTCCTCCCTCGACAACAAAGAACGCGTTTATGTAACTATCCGCGCTCGTGCATAATTATGCGAACGGTCGATCGTAGAAAATGAGCAAAACCATCGGCTATCTTCTCCTGCCTTTTTATTATAATTCGCTGGTAATTACGGGCGAACGATAGGCAATGAAGTCGGCTCTTCTCACGCCTGCCCCACGTATTACTCCGGCACTGGGTCAACACTCACGACAAACGCGTTACACGATGAATATCCTCCTGAGTGGAAAATTGTTATTTAGTTCATCTGCATAGAATCGAATTATGAATTCTCTTCTTTCCAAATTTGTCGCTGCCTCGTTCGACTCGGTTCAAAAATGCGCGAAAATCTCGAGCGTGGCTCGTTTGTTGTGCGAAACAAAAGCGACGAACGGGAGGGAAGCTGGAGCGAAAAGAGGTGACGTTTCAGATACGAGTTTCGCGGTGAACCATAGTCGGCGGTTGGCGAGGTCAGTGGCGTTCTGCGGAGAGCGATGTCGTCGCGATGGCGTCTCTCCCTCTCCTCTCCCTCTCTTAGAAAATCGACGTTAAAAATAACTTTTCACCGACCGACAATAGAACACGCGATTCAACGGATAGAGGCGTCGAGAGTGGCTCGTATCCGTTTCCTCGTTGCACGTTTCAAAGGACCGATTCCCTTCTCCTCCCCTCTGTCGCATTTATTTCAACGCTTTCGATGGTCCATCGTTTTCGATTCATCGAGAATGAAATGTGTAACAGGGATGTACGGAGTTTTCTCTTGTTAAGATATTATTTACTGTTCACACTCTTCCCTTTTTTTCGTTTAATTGAGTCGATGTTCGGGTAATGTGAAACGTATCGTGGGGAATAGTTGGTTGGGGAGAAAAAGGGAAGAATGGACGGATGATTGATTTAAGAATTGGACGTTTGACAAAATGTTAGATCGTAGGAATAAATCATTAGCGGTTACTTAAAATTTCATTAGCCTCTCTAGGTGTTAATATAAAATCTCCGGGATAAAATCTTATAAACCGTGTCGTTTCTTGTCCGCGCTAAATTACAGCTTCTTTAGCAATGACTACGCAATTTATTTCTTATGGCCTGTGCTTGTTTGTAAGTCATTTATCATTCGTGAATATCCCGATGTTAAACATCTCACGGTTTATTTTATCGTATTTCTGTTATTTACATTTCTACCAGATTTATTTCAATTTGAGGAGAAGGGGGAGGCGGGGTGGAAAAATAAATTGGAAAACTTGATCGCTTTTCATAATAATATATTACACTAGAAGTCACGTATTGTGACGAGCGTTTCTTCTTTTTCTTCATTTTACAATTTCCATATATATATATTTTACAATTACATATTGTAGCATAAAGCATGATAATGATCGACACCTATCCCATTCAAGTTAAATGTTGGACGTTTCGTAATTTCGTTCGAGAGATATATGGCCGGAATTAAAGAGGAAATAAGATTTCACAGCGATCGGTAATCAATCTTACGATTAGCATGCAAATATTTCACGGGTGATTAGATGCAGTTACGATGCAGTTTTGTGCAAAGAGATATCGCATCATCCTTCGAACAAACATATATTAAACGTACTTCGACTTTTTTTCTTTGCTCAATAATTAAAGTAATCGTTGTTTCTTATAGAAACGTGTTTGTCAATGAAAAATATTCCGATATTTCTCCGTTTCTTTTGAAATACACGACGAATCACCATCGACTAACAATAATAATTAATTAAAGCATTTTATAACGTAATAACACTCGTACTTAACATTCGTTCTCTCTCGCTCGAATATTGGACGGTGAGCAAAAGCAAGGAATTTCAACGTACGAGATTACCTACTAATTCGATGGGAATATTATTAGTATAATCACCGTACGTATGCACGTATAATTCAACGTCGTTATGTTAATCATTTCATCCTCGATTTTAGCAAAATCTGTCCGCGCAAATCTTTCCCTCTCTTTCTCTCTCTTCATCCAGCTGTACACATGCATCGTTTGTACAACTTTCCTTGTCGCAAATCTCCACCACAGATTGCACACCGATTCGATCTCTCTCGCAAATTCTCAGGAACCGAATCCATCACTTGCAAAGGCGTTCCTACGACAAAGTGGCTTTACAAATCTTTTGACATTTGTAACATCGTAACGTTGCTCAACGTTTCGGAGTAAGATTTATCTCATTGGCATTTCACCCGATCGATATCTCGGATAAATTTAAGATTATTTATTTATCAAGTTTTATTTATCAAGAAAGCTTGAAAAAAGAAAGTCTCGGTTCTCGATCACGTTAAGGGTGCAAGGGTAAGGAGAAGGGGGTTCGAGTTGCGTCGTCTGTACAAACGATTTATCGTCGGAACGGGGAGAGGCACGTGTGGGAGGGATTGGAGATGAAAGCAAGAGGGAAAAGAGGATGGGGTGGGTTGGAATCGCGTGGAACGTGGCGATGGAATGACAAGTAGCGGTTTGAATCTTTAATCTTTCACGACGTGGGATATTAAAGTTTCTCGAGAGTTCGGCAACTACTTGAAATACCACGGTGAAATGGAGTTTAAGTTTCGGCTGTAGCCACGAGACACGGGCCGCGCCGCCGCCCTGGAATGGCAATATCGATAGATATCGATTGGCATCTTTAATGCATAAATAAGAAGGAAGCCCCCCTCTCCTGTTCCACGAATTCGATCGAATTCTTTCTACCTTCCCTTCACCACTTCCCTTTCTGGTCTCTGGATGGAACTCGTCGCGTGGCCGCTTCTTTTCTTCCCCTTCTCCCTCCCCTCCTGCCTCGTCACACGAGCATTCGCGCGCATTCCATTCTCGACATCGCTGGATCGTTCGACGCGACATAGATTTTAATCTCTCGGTTAGAAAAATTAGTCAAAAGTAAGAAGGAAAGCAATGAACGAACGATTAAGGAAAAGCGCACGAGTAGAAATTAAATATAGAAACGTATCGCGTACGAGTTAATGGTCAAGTGGCGCTGTAATAATGTTGAACGTGTCAAACTTGTGAATTCGCCACTACTATATTTACCGCACTGCGTGTTTACCGGCAGAAAATACCCCTGTAAACTTTTCAATCCAACGTTCCAACAACCGCGCAGGTATTCTCGCGCAATTTATTATTCCTCTCGCAACAGAAATAAACTACTCGTAAACTCGTGGTGCTCCGTTGCATTATTGCGTACGATACACTGCCGTTAACGTGTATTAATTGTTCCCGTGGAAAGAGCAGAAAGAAGAAAACGAATCGAAACCTCCTCCTCGCGCGATAGTAGATGCAATTTCTATTTGCAAACTATTTCGTTGAAAGCGGGCCGAAAGCTTTCAATTCGAGTCGATGCTAATGCTCTCCCCTCTCTCCTCCCCTCTGTTGTCGCGGAAAGGATGCGACTACACAACTTAAAGTTCGTTATTCGCCCGGCCGATTCAATGAAAACGCCCACACACGCGCGCGTACGCGATCGCATGCGAATGAAGGAAATATGCAGAGCGGATTCGATCGCATAGCTAATGCGACACGCGTGCATACACACACACACGCACGTACACGGAGGGGGACGGTGTCTCTTTGAGCACCCGCTGCTTAAATCGTGCCAGCGACCGTTAAACCATTCATTTCGTAGTCTTATCGTTAACGTGCCGCGCTAAACGAGTTGTCGAAACCGTGAATTATTCAACGCTTTTTCAAGACTCATGGATAGACCGATAGATCCCCTGGGTCGCAAATTTTCTTTCCTTTTCTTTCGCGATTCGATTAGATTGGATGATTACTTTTAATCGGACGCGGGGGGAGAAGGACGAGGCTATTTTAGAAAATTGTATCCTTCGTCTCAACCGTACGACCATGCATCGACGGTTGTAAATCATTCCTTTTTCCTTTTTCCATCACGCGAGAGACCACCGATCTCCATGGATAACTCCTTGATCGTGTTTCTTTCGTGGGGAGAAACTTTGTAAACACGGAGGAAGGGGAAATAAGTTGAAAGAGAGATAAGTCGGTGGACGAAGGGCATCGAGCTCCGTGCGCGACGATAATTTCCATGGAAGACTGACGACCGCCTCATGGTCGCGGAATGCAAACAAACCATGTCCAGCGACGGCCAACCCGTCCGTCCCTGGCGCGCGTACTCTCTCCAACTCGGTTCACACGCGCCTCGACCACGAGATATATTCTTCAATCCCCGAGAACGCGTCCCTCGGATCAAGTTCATTTTTTGGGGAAACGCTTCCCAAATCCCAGTCGCGTGCGAGAGAATATTGGAGGATAATCTCGTGGAAAAAAGATCGTCAAGGATTGAACTCGATACGATAACGTCGATTTCGTACAAACAATCTAGGATATGTATATATATAATTATTTTTTCGTTGGAATAATAATAATCTTGGTTTCATGCGAGATCGACCCCTTTCACGAGTGTCGTAACGAGAGCGGATCAATGGGGTCGAGGCCGATGTAGGTCAAGCTCGGTTCTGTCCGCCATTTAAAATCGGCGAGGATCGAGAATCGTCTCTCTCCTCTCGCGCGGTGCTGTTGTGAACGGAGCTGTACGGCATTGCGTCTTGCTGTCCTTGTCCAACAGTCAAGGTCAGGGTCGTCCACACGTCCAGTGACTCGGCTCTCCAGCTTGCCATCCAATGGGCATCGCGTCTCCCATAAACGGCCACGTGCTGTTCAACCAGGCCTCGATTTAAAGTGTGCATGCACGCCGACTTCACAAAGACTGGCCACGGGAGGAACGCGGGCTATCTGCTTATTTTTCCTGTGTTCCTTCAAAACACCGATCCTGATACCGCCACGTATCGAGGCCTCGAGCTTAAAACGACTATGATAAATATCCTGTTTGTACCCGTGCCTGGTTGAAAAATCGAAATAACCACGATATGTAGCTGCGTTCGAGGCGTTCTTCTGCGTTATTTTTGTCAAACTTATTCGTATTCGACGAATAGTAGGAACACATTATTTCTTTTTCAGATCAACGCGCGAGCAAATGAATATTCTTCGTTTTTCGGAGGGTAAAGTTGGTGCATGAATTTTATTCGGATGTTTCGAAACACGCTATTATAATATCGCATGGCGAGGAGAAACAGAGACGTTTCCACGCCATGAATCTCCCTACGGATGTTCCCATACTCCACTCCTACGCATAATATCGCGAACATCGCATTGGCGCCTTCGTGCGGTAACACTTTATTTATAAACGATCGCAGGAAGTGCAGATCTCGTTTAATTATCGCTTATTGCGTTTCGAATCATTTTCGAATAAAATCTTGCGACGTTGCAGGGGATCGTAAAGAGAATTGGACGTATAATGATAGTGATGGGAGAAATTTTTTTAACAACAATATCTTCCAGCTGATTGACTCGAGTCGTTAATTTTTCTTTATCCCTTAGAAAAAGATAAATTGAATGTTACTCGAAAAGAAAGGCAGCCGGACAAAAATTGGAAAAATGTAATCTGATTTTTTTCCCTTCGCTGAGTTTGATCAAATGTCAACGACATTTCAACCATGAGAACGGATACGAGGTAGACGATGCGTTCGATCGACGAGCGTTCCTTCTACGCGATCAGTGTAAAACGCACATTGTGGCTGAAATTATAAGCTGCCTGTGCTTGTTCCATTTTAAGAGTCGTGCCTTATCTGTCGTATGCACGGCACACGATCCCTGCTACCGCGTTGCTCTCTCAAGAATCGACGGTCCTCCAGTTTCTTCCCGTGTCGTCTCGTGTCGCGTCGAGATCACGTAAAATTCGTTTCTTGGAAATCCACAACAAATTGACCAGTTCGTAACTAAAATAAATTTATTTGCTCGAGTTCCTCTTCAAATTGCCCTTATTTCTTTGTTTCATTTATATCATTATCGCACAGGATCGTCGTCCAATTCCCTTTACCATATTCTTTTACTCCGTTCGAATCGGTGGATTAATAAATTGATAATCTCGATAATAAGCATGTAGTAATTAAAAAAAAAAAAAAGAAGAAAAAAGAACAGTAACGAAATCGTAAATTAAAACGTCAAATTATAACACCAATTGATCTAGCCGCACTTAGGTCTCCTTATCTCCCCTAAAACGTCTCAAGTTACATGTTTCGGTCTTCAAACATATAAACTATAACGCTTGACCGATTTTACGACCACGCTGTATCGCTTCCACCGATACTTAAGGTTTTTTCACAACAAAAAACCCAATACAATACAATTATAACGCGGTGTCTGGGATATATGACCACGCAACTTGGAATCGTAACGTAACCATATATTGAACAGGGATGAGGACTTCTCAGAATTGATCGATCTTATCTGATTTTTGCCCACTCTATCGTGTGCGTATTAAAGATTAAAAGCGAGAAGTAGATAGGCGCTAACGAGGCGGAATAAATAGAATGTACAACAAGTATTATTTCGTAATATAAAAAAAATTTATACCTTTTTTCGTTCTTGCAATACAACATCGATTAAATCGTGTAAACGCGAATCGTAAATAATACCAAGATTTGTTTCAAATTGAAGGATAATTGTGTATAGGTATATTGGAAAACATCATACATCTATTTCTATATCTTAAAAGTAAAAAAAAAATTATAATTTACAATAGATACGAACAGATAGATCGTTAAATCAATTTTATTGCTTCTTCTACATCTCTCTGTTTCTTCAAAAAAAAAGGGAGGAACTAATAGGAAAGAATTCAGAGTAATCCGTGTCGATTGATTCAAAGTGTTATTTCACGTAGACAGGGGAAAAGAAAAAAGAGGAAAACAAAAAAAAAAACATAAAGAAAGAAAATAAATCGGAAGTTGTTTAACCCGAGACGAATTGGCAGCTATTGCTTAGTTGGCTTAAGTGGTACTGACGTCGTTACGTTCTCCAGGGCAGCCACAACCGAGACGAATTAAATCTAGTTTACTGTTGTGTACATCAGGAACCGAAGGTTGCGGTTGTGCAACGTGTCGATTACAAAGTTTTACTATTCTCTACCCATTCAGAAGTTACTCTTCTGGAATCGGGTACTTCGAGTCAATGTTGTTTTAATTTTGAGTAATATCGCGATCGATGTTCCATCTTTGTTTCAGAAATCTGAAGGTAGCAAAGGTAATAGAGAACGGGTAGTGAAGATATTTTTTTCTTTACAAAATTATACTCGATCAACGTTCCTTGATCTTTCGATTTTCCAAAAAAGTATTCGCCCCTCGAAAAATAAATAAATAATTAATCTTTCGTTCGCGGGACGAAAGCTTCTCGCCCAGGTCGATCAGATGCGTACGCCACGGATTCCGGTCGATATCGGTGGAAATTGATATAATTGCGCGAAAGGTCGCAGCTGGCCCGGTACAATAGGTGATGGAATTTACTAGGCGACCTTGACCATGGCCGTGAATCAAGCCGCATGAATCGCATGCATCCGCGGTCAGGCTGTCAGCTTATCTGCTCAAACATCGAATCTGGAGCACGTTAACTAATTACCGGCTTTTCCATGGCTCGGGCTGAAGCCGGTAATTGCATGCCCGTTGCTATCGGTGTTGACTCTCCTGGGAATACAGTTGTCCCACCGCAGTCTCTACAGGATTAAAGTGTCAGGTATATTTCTCATCCCGCTGTTTTCTCTTTTAATTTTCTCACCCACGCCGTTCGTTTCCCGATTCCACGATTTTTCCTCCCTGCTCGAACGAACGTTTCACGCTCGATCACGGAACCATTCGAATTTGTCTTTTTTCTTTTTTTCGTTTCGACAACGAATGTTCGAGGCATCTTTTCGTTCTTTGGGGGGAGAAAAAGAGGGAGAGTATTTAAAAGGTATTTTTCGGCTTTTAATCAGACGAATCGTCACGGAAAGATCGTTAAGAGTGTTCGAGAGTGAAAGAATTATCGCATATTTTTTTTATTGGCCCGTGATAAATCGACTATTTAAAAATTCTTTCTCTCTGAAAATATTAAAAGCGGATATCAATATTTTCCTTTCGATGTTTGTATTTAAAAATTTTTACCTTTTAAAAGAATCGTAATACACGTGCGTTACGCGTGTATAAATAATATTTTTAACGTAGTGGAAATGTTATCGAACACCGTACGATTTCAAATATAATAAACGAAGCGAAATGGCGATAAGTGCGTATATCCAAATAAAAATATTTGCAAGAGTAACACGCTGCCGATTTACGAATTTCAGAGACATAGGACAGTATCGCATTCACGGCAGAATGAATCAATTCACCTGTATCACGCTTGTTATTTTTTTGTCGCTCGTGCTCTTCACTTTTCCTTTTTTTCCTTGTTCAAATTTTTCTCCTCAATTATTCACATTTCAAAGCTTCTTGTTCAAATATACCTATATACCTTCTTCCCACAACGATTGAAAAATATTTTACTCTGGTCTCTCCGGACCAATTAAAAACTCTGAAACGTATTATTATTTCCAAGTACGAAAGCTTAGGTTTGTGCGAATAAAGAAAGGTATATACTCGACCGGTAGAATTTCTCCTTTCTCCAGAAATTTTTTTATCCCCCTCTAACAACAAAGACAGTTCTTGCACTTCTAAGCTGCATCAACCCGAAGAAATTGCACCGTTATCTTTGTCGGTCGAGAGATCGCCTTATTTGCCGAATTTTTCTTATGTATAATTAGAAATTAGAATATTCCACGACACTTTCGAATCTACGATATCGTCGTAGAACACCGCGCTTTTTTTCTAGAAAAATCTCTAAATCCAGGGAATAACATCAGCAATCGAGATATCTTGTTCGTTTGATCCATTTATTGTTTTTCACCGTGCCATTTCTTTTCAGCGAGAGAATTTTAATCGCGAGATATTCTCCTCCGTTCTGAATTCTAATTTTCTGAAAACAACAAACACCGCCTGTTTTTCTTCTTTCCAATCGCACCGATAAGATAAACACGTGACGTAATTTTGAATTAAAAAGACCGATCGCGTGCAGACGGAATAGTAAACTGAAATAAACTTGATTTCTTGATCTCGCGAGGAAGCATTAAAATCTCATTAAAAGAGCAGTTAGCATAAACGAGCGAAATGATTAACGCGACAGGCATCTTCTTCTCTAAACGTAACATTAATATACAACAATTTCTTATTAATGTAAGATTTAATCTTAGATAAGCGTTACATGTGCTGAATCAAAGTTATTTTTATTGAATAATCATTTAAACGCGTTAGATCGTTTCGTAAAAAATAATATCGTTGAAAAATTCTAAATCTTGTTGTTCTAAAAGTGATATTTCCCATTTCTTGAATTTTAATCCTTTTAATAATTCATAAGCGGATTTTTAAAGTTTCTTCCTTCAAATATTTCTTTTCAATTAAAAAATCGAAGAAGAGAACGGTGATTTATGATCCATTCTCAAAGATCATATTATTATTATTATTTATATTAAAAAGTTTTAACGATTCTCCATTATAATTGAACGTTTAAAAATACGAATTATTTACGGTGTAATTCGATATCCCCGATACAATTTCTATTCGAACTATGATAAAAATACGTGAGTTTCCATCGTCTGCAATTCGAGATCGAATCTAGATTCTCTCGTCACCGGAGGAGATGACCTCTGCGAGTCATCGATACGCTCAAAATAATCGATAACGATCGGTGTCAACCTTTGCTCACCATTTTATCTCTTTCTCGTTTGAAATTCATTCCGAAATTCCAAGAATTGATGAGGATCGCGATAAACAGCGCGCGAAACGTATAAAAAGTAAAAAATAAAAGAAACATTCATCAAGTGAGACGGAAAAAGAATAATATAATTCGTAATAATATTCCACAATTTTACGTACCTCGAATTCCAATGGACCTTAAAACTCTAAAGTTTTCGAATTAAAATTTAGCTACTTTAGATGTAACCTCGCCATCCAGCCTTAAGAAAAAAAGAAATATAACGTTCAATCGAAGATCGATTTGCATGATCGAGAAAGAAAAAGGAGGAGAGCGAGTTCTTGTTCCCGGACATGGAGAAGCGAAACACGTAAAGACTAATGGTTTTTCGAGTGTTTAAATAATGGAAACGATCGCGGCCGATCAGCCACCGCCACGGCACTGCACCGCTCTCCTTTCTCTCTTTCCCTCGCCTCCATTCCCACGCGCATTCCGCACGGTTACATTTTATAGAGTCAGCATGCTCTAACGGCCGCCAGCTCTCGGGTATGTTGAACCACGTCGCGAATGTTGTTACGCGAACGTTATGTATTTATGTTAATGAATCCTTCTAAGACGATCACGGAGCCGCGCGCAAGGTCGAGAATGGATACACCGCATAATATGAGTACCCCATATCGTGTCTGGGAACGTGTCTCGGCGCATTCCATCGCCTTTTAGACGATGATGCGTTAAATGGTGGAACGTTAGATTCCTGTTAGTTTAGCATTAACGGTAGAATTTTGCGCGAATTGTTCTCACACACACGCATATTATATATATATATATATTCCGTGTCTTATGGTTTAAATGCCTGTTCGAATCTCGATGGAAGTTACACGTAGGAAATATTTTTTAATTGAAAATTTTGTAGGAATATTGGATTTAACTTATTTGAAAAAGGAATCCTGCCATATTTTGTCGCGATCTCATTTCTACAGAACGGGAGTTGCAAAGTGGAGGCGGGACGTTCGAACGGCGCCAGACAGCGGAGTTAAAAGTGGAGGAATCGGATCGTTTGGCAGGGATAATCGAATTCGACGGTGGTGAAAAGTGGATGGAAACGGCTTTCGAAAGAAGGCCGAGGATTGATTTCCGGGAGCAGATATTTTGGCCATCGCGGCGGTTTCCCGGCCTTTTTGGATCGGCAGAGCGCAGCTCCGAAACGGGCTGCGGACTCGCCACGCAGGGAGTAATGTCCTCGAGTGCACGTATGCACGGGAGTACGCCACGTTCAGAATGCAGTTGCATAACGTTTCCCCCCCACTGTAGTCCGGTTCTCTCTGCCAGTCCCTCCTTCCTTTCTTATTTCTTTTCTCGCGCATGCATATACGCGTACACACCCGTCCTTCCCTCTCTCCCCGTCCATTTCGCGTCCTTTCCTTCGAAATCTTCGGCTTAGAAATCTGATTTCTCAAATATATCGCGCAGGGGGAAAGACGAGAGAGAAAGGAATGTCTAAAAATTCTTTAAAACTTCTATGTAATTATAAATTATATCGATGTTTACTTAAAGAGATTCGAGGGGAAAATTTCTCGATCGAAGAGATTAATTCCTCTTGGTAATTTGCATTTCTCGGATTCGAGGAAAAACGTTAAACGTCGAGTGCGTGGAAACGGGGGAGGGAGAAGCGCGTGGAACGGGCGGAAAGAAGGAATGCGTATTATTCCTACACGCTTCCGGTCGGCGCTGGAGCACGAGGCGTGCCGCATTTGCGGCATCGTCTGGCGGCGCCGGGACGCTTGACCGCAATGTGCCACAACAGACGAACGAATGCAGGTAATTTGCAATTCTCGTTCGCTTTAATAGACCGTACAGTGGCCGGTAAAGCGTTCGCGTTAGCTAAGCAAGATTGCATTTCAAACCAGGGGGATCGTATTTTTATCTCCTACCTGTTATTTCCCTTTTCCACTTTGCCCACCTTCGGTTTTTTGTTCCAACGTGTATTTGCCCAACGATATCCGAAGATTTCACCCTATTTCTCATCGATTCAACTTGCCAACGTTTTTTCCATCTCAAAATTGACGGATAAAATTAAAAAATATATATCGTGCCTCGATCGCAAATGGCGAGGCCAAGCCTGCAAATTTACGGCTAATTGCGAATCCACGCATTACGGGGAAATTAGTGGTTCACCGAGGGGCATGAGAAGAGGAAACGCAATGAAATCCGGCCGGCAGGGCCTGTTGTAAAACCCCCTAAAACTACAACCGCGGTTATGAATGGCCCCCAAGAAAATGTTAATTTTATGCGGATCCCCACCAGTTGAAAACGCGTTTGTAAACCGTCTATCAAGGAAATTACGAGACGTATTGTGAGAAATCTGGACGGAGATGGCCATAATTTACCCGTTTCTTTTTCTTTTTGCCTCGCGATTTCACGGGAATAATATATGTTATAACGATGTGATATAGAATCTAGAAGAAAATAATTCGATTCTGTCCACATTCTCGCGCGACACCATTCTCTGTTGCATTTTTAAAAGATCGAATATATATACACACGCAAATTATATTCTCTCCAAGCTGAATCTCCACACGCGACCACCGTGTGTATTCTTAGAATTACATTCACTCGTATATCATTTCATATCATATCCATCGCTCACACCTGTTATGCGAGATTCCATTTCTCCGTGTGCACGTGATAAGGTATAAATAGTTAGAAAATATATATATATATATATATCTACTAACAAAAGAGCATCTCAAATTTTTACTCGCGTTCCAATATCCATCGTTTCGCTCGTGAAACTACGATATCTTCGATCTAAGAGTATTTATTAAATATATACGATAATAATGATAATAATGCACAGTTGTGATATCACTGAACACGGTGAATTTCACGCTTTTCTCCCTTCCCTCCCTCGTTATCTCGAGCAGGCAGGAATTTCACGCGCCAGAATCGGATGTCCACGTGGAAATGACGTCGAACAGGTAGGGTCACGAACTGGACAACCCGTGGATAACGTTCTACGGCTGTGAACTTTCCTTTCTTCCGATCGCCAGCTGCACGCCGCATTATACCCTCACTAGTCTTTCGCCTCTTATCGATCGGCCATGTCGTCAGCCCATTCAGTCACGGTCACAGCTGTCGTATCCTGATTTTTCCAGCACGGCACCAGGCCGGGAAAATAGCCGATTTACGGCGAAAAATCCCGATAAAAACCCCAGCTGGGATAACACGTGTCGTACGCGAAATCTTGATAATCGCTCGATAGAAAACTCGGATTTCTGATTGAAAATTATCGATCTCGATTGTACTAGGATATTTAAATGCTTACTTGTTCAAATTAATAGCGTAAATACATTTGACGGCGTCTTAATCGCGAGATAAAAATTTTACAGAGAGATATCAATCGTATATCTGCAAGGTTTTGTAAGATCTCGACCGAGGTCGCTGGAGAAAAATTTTATTATTCGCGAGGCGGATTTATTCGAAAGAGAAATAAAAATTTGGCCAACTCGAACCGGCCAAGTCTCTCTCTCTCTCTCTCTCTCACTCTCCAATGATAAATCGCTATCTGTGCCCGTTCAGGAAACGGGCTCGAGGATCGACCTTGGCCTGCCACGACTTTGCAGAATAGTATATTAACAAGATTTCGGCACGTGCGTCGGAGCTTTGGTCGAAGAAACCGTGCACATGGCCTTCCGGCCTCCCTAATCGTCGTAGAAACCGTTCTCTCCTGCCTCGTTGCGTTGCTTTCTTCTCTCTCTCTCTCTCTCTTTCTCTCTCTCTCTCTCTCTCTCTCTCTCTCTCTCTGTTTGGACGAGCAAACGTCTTGTCCTCGTTTATTCCTGCGATTATAGTTAACCCCTCGTTGCTCGCAACGATGGTCACGCCAATCTAAAACAATAAAGCGAGCGTAAAACCGCGATTCTTAAACTGTAGAGTCGAGTTTCTTCGAGAAGAATGTAGATATGTAAATGTGGAGAGAGATAGAAAAGAAATGGCGAGAAAAAAGAGGAAAGATTTTTGCGAAGGCAATAACTGTATATTTTTTTTCTTTTTTCCTCTCTAAAATTTATCATTCGTGAATTTAATTTTCCAAGTTCAATTTTTTAAGTTTGCTTCGTCCGATGTTTCGAATGATTTACAAAGCGAGAATATATTTAAATTAAAGTCGTGTTTAAAATGTGATTGATATTCAGGGTTCGACCTCGTTCACAAACGTCATATATATTTTTTTCTCTTTGTATTCGTATCACTTGTCGTACGATGACAATTCGTTGTTTAATGTAAAAAAAAAATCCATAATTACTTTTAACAGAAACTCCCGTGCTGTCTCGTGCGTGGCGTATATTTTAGAGGAAGAGGATAAATTTACAAATCTTCCAGATCTCGATGATCTAAGAAGAAAATGGAAAAATTATTTGAAAAATTTATTTATCTTTATACAAATGTTACCATACGTATATATATAGTAATTTACGTTTTTTAGGGTTATAAAATGTAAATTACTAAAGAATCTTATAGCTGATCGTTGAATACGAAAATGCGTATCGACACGCAATAATACGATTTGGTCCGCCATTACGCCTTTGAAATTGAAGCCCGATCACGCTGTTCTTGAAAACACATTGGAAAGAACGACAAACATTTCTATACCTTTCCCTTCGCATTGCCAATTGTCCGGAGGTAAAAAACGACTCGCCTCGAATTTAAACGATCGAGTCACGCGATACGTAATCAAACTACTTTGGTGTTCCGCGAGCATTAAAGTAACAGAACTAATAGGGCGGGAAATTGGAATGATATACAATACACATATTTACATCGTGAAGAAAAATTGTCAATCGAGATTTCCTCTTTGTTTATAAAATCTTATGAAATTTATTTGCAAAGGGAGTGTCGGATTCGCTTCCATCTGGATTATATTTCCGCTCGCATACTCTCATCCTCCCATTTTTTTTAATTGCACGGTCGCACAGAACAAAGAGGAACAAAGCGAGGGTAGCGTTTCTCTTTTTCTCTTTCGTTCAAATTTTTCTTTTTCTTTCTTGCGTCCACAACAGATGCCGAATGCGCGTTCGCGATTTCGCTTCTAAGATCGATCTCGCTTACACGCGAGCGCAATAATAAGAGAGCCACCGTACTCCTTTTGGTATCCGGTTCCTTTGACCGATGATATTATTGTCGAGACACCCTTCTTCCTTCTTTTCATCTTTCTCTCGTTAAAACTCCTCCTTCACGCCTCCCTCTTTCTTTCTTTCTTTCCTCGTTCTTTCTTTTACCCTTTCCGTCCACCTCTCAAACCTCTCCACGCGATACATTTGAAAGTTTCAAATACTATTCGAAACTTTTACTCTCTGATTTTATAATAAATATGAAAAGAAATTTAATATATATATTTTTTTTTTTTTGAATTCGTTGATAAATAAATCATAGTTGTGATAATTATAGCTTTTCCCAAGTAAAATAATCCCTTCTTTAAAAGAGATTTTTTCTCCTTTTCGTTTTCTTACTCTAATCGCCGTGTCCATTCTCTCTCTCTCCCGAGACATCATTTTCCATTCCTCGCGCAATATTTCCCTTTCCTCGTCTCCTCCCTTTATTGAATTCCATCGTGGACCGTTTCTTTCCCTTCTTCCTCCTCTCAAATATTCTCCATAAGAGGCTCCACTTCAATCTATCTCGTTACTCTCGTTTGACAAGTTTCCTTTTAATCTTATCCTTCATCAAATTTCTTTCGTTTCCTCCCCCTCCTCCTCTATTCTTTTCACCCATTTTCATTTGCATATTTATATATATATATATATACCTCGATATATATCATCTTTGTGCGATGATTTTTCTTCTCCTCTCCTTCTCCGCGCACGACGTTTGACGTCATGCTCCTTTTTTAAAAATTTCTTCTCCTCTTTTCAATTCGTTCATATTTAGACTCGTTACTCTGGTTTCTAAAACCAGAGATTTTAACCGATGATGTCAGAAGCTTATTGCGAATGTGCGTGATTCGCAATGCGATACGTCGTTAACGCATCGTTAAGATTTCCTTCATCAACGTTCACGCACCGTGGTTGACGCTACGATTTCATAACATCAGATTCGATAGTTGAATTTAACCAAGCTGCGATCCGACACCCTGGTAAATTACCATCTCTCTTGAAATCAAGGAAAAAGGAACAAGGAAGAAAGAGGAAAAGAACTTACCGATTGATCTCGAGTGGATGAACTAGTAGAAAATAAGAATGATGAAAGAATTCTCCTCGACAAAAATATATAATCCAATTAAACATTTCTCCTATCACAAATTCCACGAGAAAATATATATATATATATGTATGTACGTATTTTTAAATGCATATCTCCGGATGGAAGAACAGGAAAGACACTGGTGCATCGCGCTTTAGGGCTAAACAGGGGCATCTGTTCGTTGACCACCTGTCGGCAGGTGCAAAACGTACACACGGCCAGCCCGTTACCTTCGACTCGGTATCAATTGGCCCTTTTGTTTTCGCCATGTTTTACTACGACGTAGTACGTGCGTACGATGCGTGTAATATATATATATATATAAAACATGTACGTCGCTATTCTGGATTTTATTGCGCAGAGAAAATCCCCTTTAAACCATGTAAACAGGAAGTATCTTTTACCCCCTTTTTTTTATCCCTTTCGATGCACGTCGTTTATGAAACACCTGTATACCTCATTAATCTCGATTCTTTTTAACATAACACGACCCAGTTTTCTGCTGCGTTTCTTTCATTTTTTTTTTTTTTTTTTTTGCGATATTCCGATTTCTTATTCGCGAGAAAGATCACGTGGGAAATCAGAAACTGTTCTGTTTTTTTTTCTTTTTTACTTCCGAAAGAAAAACCAGGTGGGAAAACGTTTCGACTTTTGATCAGATTTCTTTTCGTACGTTTCTGAAAAAAATGTTGTGTACTTTCGAAAGAAATCGAAAGAAAAGATTTCCAAGGCTTGCAAATTTAATCGATACCATTTTATGTACGTATATATATGTTTCAAATAGGGAATTGATTTTTTACCGTACGTGTGTTGTGTGTTGTGTAGAAATTATTTAGTAAGCATCTGATTTAATATGGATGGAATGGATATTGATGCGGAGAAAATATGTATGAGGATTATATATTATTCAAGTAATTTATTAAATCCGTCGAAGAATCTGTCTGGAAGAGGAGTGTAGAATGTTAACAAATTTACAACGAAATAATTTAACGAAGATTTAAGGGAAAGTATTTTAACGTATAAGTAAAGTAACAATAAGAAAAATAAAGAGAAACCATTATTTTTATTCCAGGCTGCGATACTTCAGCAGACTGCCGAATATATATACCAGCTGGAACAAGAAAAGACCCAACTGTTGTCACAGAATTGTCAATTGAAACGACTGGTGAACCAGCACGAGGGTGGCGATGTTCCGATCAAGAAACGCAAACCAGATAATCAAGGTGAATATCTTTTTAATCTCTATCTTCCCTCCGAAAGATAATTGAATTTTGCTCGTGACAACTCTAACGAGCCGTCAATTAACGTACATTATATAATCCTTCGAGACGATATATTGAATTTTAAAACGAATGAAAAAGCAATGAAATAAACGAATCAAAATTAATTTCATACTTACGCTTAATCATAATTTATGATGAATCGTAAAATCGTACTTTCTAATCTTAAAACGTAATAAAAATGACGGGTTGCATGAATAAAGTATCATCGTAAAAATATTCATTAATAATAAAATTAATAATAAATGTGATGAGATACATAAATAAAAAGATAATCATAGGAAAATTTTAAATAACGGAGTTTATTTAAATGATCGTGGCATGATCGTAAAAAATATTATCGTGTCCCCATCGGAGGGGGGGGGAAGAAAAAAGACCAAAGAACGTTACCCGCGGAATCATCAGTCGCCGATTTCGAAGGAATATCTCTTACTTTATGATACCGACTTATCGCCACCATTATTTCGTGCAGGGAATTTTTTAATTTGTTGGCCGACAGTGGTGGCAGTGGCGAAAGTTAATATAGAAGGTGTCGTTCGTCATTTTCGCGCGAGTAATTACATTCCTGCACACTCCTCTCCCCCATTCCCCATCCCCCTCCCCCGGATATTCTATTCCATGCACAAGAGGGAGGAGGAACAAGCGCGCGATCCGATCGATAGAATCGAAACTTCCCCTCCCCTCCCCTCCGATTAAACTTTCGAGTTAATTCAAATGGAATAAAAAGAAAAGGGGATCCCGTATTCTCCGCCTCGTTTCGAGTAACAACCAATTATTATCTCGCATTAATGGACCAACCCTTTCGAGAAATACGAGATATCGTTCTTAAGTTAAATAATCTCGGACAAATTCGTTCTTATTCCTCGCGCGAAATTTCTTCGTGTTCCAGGAGGCGTCGTGGTCAGTCTGCCGATGCACGTTAGCGAGAGCGGCGACGAAGGATTGGGCAGCATGTCCCCTGAACCATTGTCGGTAATAACGGTAACCACGGAGGGACATTCCGTGGTCAACAACGAGGTGGTAGAGCTGAGGCGACAGTTAGAGAGGGAGCGTCACGCGAGGTTGCGCCTAGAGAAGCAAATGAGAGTTATACAGAATCAACTGTATCCGGAGAGATTCAGAGATAATCAGCTAATCACTTACCAACCTCACGAGGTATTTTAATATTTCCCTCCACACTTGCCTCTACATTTATATATACACACAAAATTCTCGTCGTTTCACTATATTATCCCTTAAAAGATGCTCGCTTAATATATAAACTTTTATCTCGAATGATAAAAGTTCTTGTCGAAAGGGAGATCTTGCGGAGAAATGTATAGGTTCGTGCGAGATTATGAGGAGGGAGGAAAAAAAAAAAAATTTGTCGTCCTTCAGGTGATCGAACACACGGACAACGTGATCGCTCAAGAAACGGAGGATGCAGTTGCCGCGCTTCAGGTAGTTTCCGTGGTGTCTTTGGCACAGGTTGGCACGACGCAGACCGTGGAAACGTCTAGTCCGGATCCGAGTTCACCGCCCCTGTCTCCACAGCCCGCGGACATGGTACCAGAGGAGATCAAAGAGGAGGAGTCAGGCCCGGGCTCGCCAAAGATCGTGACGTTCGGCCAGAACCAGGTGTTCTCCGCGATCGACGAGCAGACTACCGGCGACTCGTTCTCCTCCTCGAGTCGCGTCACGTACACCACGGGTACGGGGGAGTTCAAGAACGCGTCACCCCAGTACATCACCACCAGCCCCACCAGACCGTTCTCGCCGGCCGCGGAACCGCAGCGGCTACCCAGCATCCTCGAGGCCGCGATGAAAGCGGAGCCGAAGGTCGAGGTCGAGAGGCAAGTAGATTTTTTCGCAGGATCGATCTTGAGTTTGCCATTGGGTAACACAATTCGTACGTCGAGGATTTTATGCAGATGAGCGATTTTCGTCCTTGTACGATCGTTCGTTCGTTTTTTTTCCTTGCCTTTTTTTTTTTTAAGGTAGATATATAATCTGAGAGATATCGCAAGGACGAAAGTCGCTCGAGGGGCCACGAGACGAGACGATCGATGCGTCTTTCCTTGTTTCTCCAATTGGAAACAACGAAGACGGACGCACGATGAAAAGTCGGTCATCTGATATATTTGCACAACTATTTGCTTTTAGAAAATTTTTATCTATGAACTTTTTTCAAGTGATCATTGATTTACTTTCCAGTTTTTCGATCGTCGATCTTTATTACGTTTTTAACGAGCATCATTTGTATTCCATTTTTGAAAAGTCACTTCACTTGTGATATAATTTCCGGTGTATTCAAACGAATCGTTGCTCCAAATTTTTATTCTAATCTCAGTGTTTGAGGAATGTTTGAGGAGATGCCGTGAATTTTCTTTAGATATTTTTAGAAACTTTTCACTTTAAAAATCCTGTTGAAAAAAAGAAATGAAGAAATATTAAAAAATACTTGGCTGACTAATACTTCTAATGATTAATTTTGATATCTGAGACAATCCACTTCATACTTATATCATTTATATTTTTACAATCTATCATTGAATGGTCACATATTACATCTATTCATACTGCATTGTGAATCTTTATCTATGGTCCGAGAGTGAATAATCAGAGATCCGCGCGCTTAACTTGTTTTTATGCTAATAATATAAAAATATTTTTTATTTCGATTTGAACTCCATTATGAAAAATGTTAATTATCAAATTCGAACATAATATCTAATGGGAATGTTTCAATGAATTTCGTATTATGTAATAAAGTTAATATCGTCTCGTATATAAGATATATAAGCGTTTTAATTTTACGATGAACTTTACATGGTATACTTATTCTTGCATTCAATATGTAGGGTAAATGTCAAGGTAAATAGTAATACGTGTCTTTGTCTTATTAATGTTTTATCAAGCGCTGGTAACGATTCCTCTTGCGTATATTATCCCACTTGACTGATAACGAGACGTGTATTACAGCCAGTTTAAAGGTCACGCTTTATCGAATCATTTTTATGCAAACTTACCAAATTACTTTCGACGTTACGCGAAATTTATTTCCACTAGCAATCTTTTTTTTCAATTCATCATTTTTAATTCAAATTATTTCCAAATTATATCCAATCTTCAAATATCCCGGAATCATAACGATACATCTCTACGACTCGACATAATAATAATAAGTAAAAAAGAAAAAGGACAACGCCTGGATCCCGCGTAGAAAATCATATTAATCGTTCCAATTTCAGGTTGCCGTCGCCATCGAACTCGTTGGACGACGGTTCCCCGCAGGCCAGACTCTATCTGGCCAACACCTCGAGACAGAATCTGGAAACGATCGTCGAAGCGATACGCCACCTCGAAGGAGACCATCTGTTCAGCGACGAGCCGGCCCAGGATGTGCCGCTGGCGTTGACCAATAAACAAACGGCCATCACGTCGAGCAAGACGTCGACGACGCCCGGCGCGTCGCCGGCAGCGTCAGCCAAGCAACGGCTACTCCAGGCCGAGTTCCTCCAGTTCCACAGGCAGCAACAGCAGACCCAACAGCGGCCGGGCGTGATCGTGGTGAAGCACTCGTGATCGAAAGGCGCGTCGCGATCGGCAAACTGAACGCGCGCGTCCGCCGCGGCAAACTCGCCTCCGCTCGAGAATTAAAACGAACAATCGAAAAAAATCCCGCGACGCGACATTCGAGACATCAAGAGGAATATTTGCTTCGAGAAAAAGTGCGTTGTACACGTGAGAGAGAGAGAGAGAGAGAGAGCGTGCGTTAAGTATATAGAAGAGAGACGAGAGGATGAAGATTGGGGAGAGAGAGAGTGTGTGAGAGAGAGAGAAAGGGAGGGAGAGAAAGAGAGAGAGAGAAAGAGGATATAAGAACTTTTCAACGACAATGTTTTACGCTCGAGCCGGAGGCTCCGTTTCCTCTAAGAGACGCTCGGCAAGGTCTCCTTGCGTTCGATGTTGCAATCGTCGACCGACCATTATTAATTATCGGTGTTGCGTTCGGTCGGCGTTTCCGTATGTTCCTACTGCCCGTCGTGTCCGCCTTCGTTTCGATCCATCTCTCGATCCCGTGCGTCCATCCATGTGCGGGATCCATGGCGTCAAAAAAAGAAAAAAAGAATAGAAAAGAAAAGAAAAGAAATCGTCGTTACTATTACCGTTCGTTCGATCGGATCAGAGATCCTGGAACACGTTTGGTGTGAGAGTCGGTTTCGAAGGGGGTCGTCGGTCGATTTCCACAATGGAACGATTGACGACGAAACGCGGGGAGAAGAGAGGGGGAGGGATCGCGGCCGATCGCGAATTTTATTTCGAAGGAGGAGGAGAAGGAATTCGCGGTCGGTCTCCCTCGGAAAACACGAAACGAAGGTAGGACCAAAGTCGAAGCTCGACGAAAGGGATCCTCGCCACCGAGTCGTCGAAAATGTTTCCCTCGATTCATCATCCCCCAAGGCGCCTCCCCTTTCTTCACTTCACGCTCCATCCCAATTCCATCGTCACCATTACTATTACCTTTTCGCTAACTTCTTGTAAATATCACCTTTCGGTTCGCGGCGTGTCGTCTCGTTTCCCCCTTTTTTTTTTTTCCTTCTCTTTTCTTCCTTCTCTTTCTCATTCTTCTTCTTCTTCTTCTTCTTTTCCACCTTTCTTTCCTTCTTACACTCAACGAGAACTCCGCTCGCGAACATCGCGTTCCCCATGTGTCTTACTTCCCTCTTTCTCTCCCTCCCCTCCCCCTCCCTTCTATCCATCTCCCACGAATCTCGAAAGATTCATCCTCTCCTTATTATTATATTTGCTCCTTCGTATTGCTCTTCATCGAAGTCGAATTCGTCTTTCCCATCATCCCTCCATTCATCCCTTCGCGAATCGAGACAGCGAAGCGAGCGTTTCACTCCTCGTGTTATCGGGGATATAAATAATAATAATAATATTATCATTTCTTTTCTCTTTTTCGTAGGCTTAAGATGAATTGCTACCACAATTAATAATTATTCATAGATAAGTAAGGCTGCGTATGCTGTATATCGTACCGATGATGTATACATATGTACACACGACATATAACGTATATTACAAGAGACGTGTAATTGGTACGAGATCCCCCTTTCCGCGAATTTGTGCGTGGATATATATATATGTATATATATGTGTGTATGTATGTGTATATATATATATACACGCGCATAATACTTATCTACTTTCTCTTTTTTTTTTTTTTTTTTTTTTTTTTACATATTGTTACGAGAATTCAAAGAAAAAAGGAAAGAAAGAAGAAGCTATCCATTTATATAGAGATACTTATATAATAAGTACGCGAGGAGAAGGTTCACACTTTTCGACGACGCCGTATTATATTTTTTTAATTTCTTGCTCCCTCTCCCTCCCATCCCATCCCTCCCCTCCGCGTCCCACTCCCTTTCTTTCATTTTGCTTTTTCTTTTTTTTTTTGCCAACGTTCCAAACACAGACTTATCGCGTTGTTCGCAGTGACGAAGAAAAAAAAAAAGATTGAACAAGATCGATTAAGACGTTTATTAATTACACCAGATACATTACCACGATATATATATATATATATAAATTCTGACGATATATATATATTTAATAATAAAGGAATAAATATCTATCCATTATATATTGATTTGGAATATCAGATGAAAGTAAAGTTTCTTTAATTATTAAATTCGTTAAATAAATTAGTGACTATGATTATTGGTAAACGGGTTACATTTGACGATTTTACCGTTTTATTACTTGACCTTATCTTCTCCGCACAATCATTAAAATATGATAATGATAATAATTAATACGTTATTAATTCACCGGCCGACTATATCGTCAGAATCTGTTATATACATGAGCATGCGTATAAATTCACGAATATATATATATATATATATATATATATATACACGTATATATGTATACATACATGCAAACTACACATACACGCCATATGCTTAATATTTGACACACATTAATAATGTATCGAAGCAAGAGAGAAAGCCATGGGAAAAAGAAAAAGTAATAGACGTTTCCGCGAACCGTTTTAATTAAGTATCGACATTTTCGAACGAAAGGAAGAAGGATTAATAGTGAAGAAAGAAGAAGAAGAAAAGAAGAAGAAATCATTCGAATGCTAGCGAAAGCGTTCTCACCGCACACTGCGTTAAGTTAGACAAACGAGCAACACGCAGGGTGAAAATTCCGTTTAATCTGTGCCAAATATCGAGTAAACCAGACTTTTGTTCCTTCGTATAGATAAGTAGCATGAGCATGGCAGCGCGAGGGAAAAAGAACACAAGCGTGGCGGATCGGATAAATTCATTGATATTCCGTGCAAGAGCCGATATTAAAGATCGTTCACTCCCTTCTCGTAAATTGTTTCCGGCATGCATGTTTATCGCGACACTCGACAGACTTTTTCTATCGCTTGTCTACACTTTTTTTAATACCCCCGTGTGTATTTCCCTTCCCCCCTCCTCCCTCCCCCCAAAAAGAGAAACCTGTATAAATCCTTCCGAGTCGCGAGACTTGAATGACGAAAATTAAGAAGAGAAAAAAAACAAAAAAAATATATATATCCCCCTCTTCCCCCCAAAAAAACAAGTACCAGAGAAAAAAAAAGAAACGATAAAAATATATATGTATATATATACATATTGAAACGTAGAAGGCTGAAACACTGGGAGCAATTACCACCACAACTACCACCACCGCTTCAACGATCCTCGCAAATACGCATTTCCCGAATTTTCCATTTTTCTACCGAATCACGTTTGACACGAAGCACGATATTTTTAGATTAAGACGAAGAAACGAGAGCGAGTGAGCGAGCGAGCGAGCCAGCCTTTGGCTTCTCAACGAGTCGATATGATTTTCCCGTGCCTTTCGAGGGGAGGAACGATCGATTCGATAGGGTTGAACGCGAGCAAAGCACCGATCGGCTGAATTACAAGGGTTAGGATTCCATTTATCCCAACTTATCGAGGGATGAGCAATTCATGTACAATAATAAGAGTTCGTTAATTCTCTCCATCTTCGATTTTTTAATTAAAAGAAAAAAGAAAAATAAGTGGACTCGATAAGTGGAGATCATTTAACAACAGAGATACAATTGATCAAGTATCGATTGAAATGGTTATTCGCTCGAATAAATGGAATTCTATAACATATTCTATTCTATCGATTTCCAATTTTGTTGGATCGCGATCTTCGACGATCAGAGCTCGTTCATTGGAATTGGTTAATTGGAATTTTATTTATCATTATAAATAAAATTGTGCAAAAAATTTAACGAACGAATTATATACAATTCGATATAAGGACGAATAATAATCGTAATATTCTATTCCATTGAATATATTCAAATATTAAGGGGAAATTATTTTAAATAACGAAAGATAATCGCGATTCAAGGAAGATTGGGAAGTAGTGCTATAGCTAGACACACGATAAGTGCGAACACGTCCTTTATTTCGCGTCTCCTCCCCCTCTCGTTTGCGTTACCATCGCATCTTCTTTTTTTTTTTATTTCCCGCCTATTTTTTTCTTCCTCTGTTTCTTCATATTTTTCTTTTTTATCGACATTACGACGACATAGATGAAAGAACAATCTTACAGTGTAATAATACATGCGTCCTGTTTTTGGTCTATATATATATATATATTTTTTTCTTGTTTCAAATTGTGAATTGCCATTCGATACGATCGATTATTAAGCGCAACGTATTCAAAAAAAAAGAAAAAAAAGAAAAAAAGAAAAAAAGAAAGAAAGAAAGAGTGTATTTGAGTTCCGAGCAACGCATGCCGGTATGCCTATTATCGAGAGGGATTTAGATGTAATTGACTTGTGTTTTAAGTATGTACGCGTTAAGGAAATAAGCGAAGACAAAACAGAGACGCAAAAAAAAAAAAAAAAAAACACGAGATAAAAGAAAAAAAAAACATTAAACACTGGCATATGAATTAAGCAGAAACTTTAGTTAACGTTTAGCAGCTAGGGAATACGTAGGAATTGTTAGCAGCGAGTTACACGATGAAAAATACACAACCATGTTATTAATATTATCTATCGGTATGATAAATGTGAACGCTAATCCGTAATTGTACTGTGTATATATATATATATATATATATATGTAAATATATATATATATATATGTATACCTATTATAGCGATGTTGCATACGTTATACCACGTGATTACCTAAGGAACGTACGACGTTGAAGGGATGACGAAGATACAAAGTTGCAGAGAAGAATAAAAAGAAGAAAAAGACGAAGACGAAGAAGAAGAAGAAGAAGAAGAAGATAATGGTAATGATGGAAACAAAGGGGAAGAGAAGTGAGAGAGAGAAAGAAGAAACGAAGGAGGATAAAATGTAACGTTTCTCGTACCTCGCGCAATGCAACAACACGGAACTTTTTCTACGATTTTCGACGTGTTCATCATTTTTCTACGATTTTCGACGCTACTATTTCGACGTTTTTCCACTTCGTTCCACCACATTTGTAAAAACATTTCCCTTTGCATCGCGACAGGTACGAAGAGACACCACGTTCTCCCAACTCGTATAGAAAAAAAAAAAAAAAAAAATAGGGTAAACCTTCGAAAAAAAATTCCACGATGAAAATGTAACTAACGCAACTTAATAACGGATATATCGTTTGAAGGGGAGGTAAAAAAAAAAAAAAAGGAAAAAAAAATGAAAAAAGAAAAAAAAAGAAAAAAAAGAGAGACAGAGACCCTTGTTTAGAGGGTAAGGTACAAAAAGAAGAAAAAAAAAGCATCTCGATGTCGTTGTTCGCGCGAGGAACGAACGAGGGCCTAAGCAGACGAGATTATATACCAGCTCCGTTTCCCGACCGTTTTTCGATTTTATATTTTTCTTTCTTTTTTCTCTTTCCCTGATTTTCCTTTGTTTTCGTTTCTCTTCTCTAGAGTGGGAAAAGAAAATTAATTCGACGATTTCTTCTCCGTAACGAATCTCCGTAAAAATCGTTCGATACTTATACGCGCGATATCTATCTCCACCATCTCTTTTTTGGCTCTTAATATCACACAGTAATCGCGACAATTTTCGTTTCGATCCTACGTCACTTTACTTTACGTGTTTCTTGCTATACGACACGTCTGTGTTTTGTCCGCGTTCGGTTCAAATAAATAAAATAAAATACGAATATGAGATTCGTATTAAGATGTAAGCGAATATTATATGTAAACGAGCAAGATCGATAATTATTATTTGTTTTTTTTTTCTCTCTTTAATTTTTCAATTAAATTAGCGTATATATATATATATATATCGTTCCATGTATAAATAATTTAATTTACTCGATATCCTTCTGTGAAGTTGTAAATTTGAATACGAGTATATAAGTTAAGTTTATTCGCTCGTCTGTGATTATTTATTTCATATATATATATATGATAAATATTATTATTTTCGGTTAATAATTTAATATACGAAATTTAATTATAAATTGTAATATTTAAAACGATAAGCGATTAACGTATCGTATTTATTATTTTAAAGATTAATTTTCTTTAAAGAGGAAGAATTGCAAGTTTTGCAAAAAAAAAAAAGAATTTATGGCAAAAACGTTCCAAATAATTATTATATTATTATTAGGGGGAAAAAAGAAGAAATAATAATCGATAAAAGATCGTATACGTATACGTATATGATTGCGTAGCAAGGAACACGTATAACTTCGATATTTGAGCGCTTCCACGGTTATTTATATTATGGAGGAGCGCGTTACTACGTATACGAGAATGTTGCGCACACGCGTCGTGTTTAAATGTAAGTGAGAGAAGAGAAAAGAAGAGAGTTAGCGTACACGCGATAAAAAAAAAAAAAGAAATATCTATGGAAACGCATTTACACAATTTAATTTTTACAAGCATTTAGGGGGAAAAAAGAAAAAAGCCTCGAGTTTCCTAAGGTTTCGCATCGACTCGATCAAAATCTCATTTTTAGTCTCGAGCTGTATTTCTTCGAATATTTCGTAAATTAACGGAAACAAATAGAGAAGAGAGAGGAAAAACATAGTATGTATATGCGTGTATCTGTGTGTGTGAGAGAGAAAGAGAGAGAGAGAGAGCGAAAGAGACAGAGAGAGAGAAAAGTTTCATTTTTAACAAACAAACGCACATCTACTTTCCATTTTTTTCTTTTTTTTTTTTTTGTTCACGAAGTTCTTAGGGAAGCTAAGAGTCGCATAAATATTTGTATAGATTGGAAGTTTGATTGAGTTAATTAAACACAGGTGGGCCCATCATGGTGCATTTCTTTCCTTGTGTAGTGTATTCCATGTAAAAATGATTCGTACGTATTGTAATTAGAAACGCGTTGACGTGTATTTTGCCCAGTATTCGAGGATCGCTTTAAGAAAGACCAAATTTCAATTATTAAGTTTATAACGTTTATTATTATTATTATTATTATTATTATTATTATTATTATTATTATTAAATAACTATATTGAAATAAAAATTCAATAAATTCGAATATTTAATCGTAGAGAAGTAGGGATTTAAATTAAATTATTGATAATTCGATTCGGTATTTATATTTAGATTAAAGAAAAGAAAAAGAGTAAAAAGATATATTTATTTTTTCCAATTTTTTCGATATAGTTGTAATCAAATTAAACTAGCTTTTCGTATTTTTTAATTGAAATGAGGCGAGAGAATAAAATAGTTCTAAGTAGAAAGGAAAAAAATTTAAATTTCTTTTTAAATTCAAGTATTTTGAATATTTTTCCTCCTTATTTTTTTTCTCCTATTGATTAGGAGAAACTTTAGATATAGTTATTTAGTAATTCCAGACATATAAATATCTTTGATAGATATCAAATTAATAATATATTGATTTTATGCGATGACTAAGAAAAATCTGGAAACGATGTATCTATACGTAATGATAAAAATTTAATTTGAATGTATTTATAATTAATCGATAATAATCGGGACAAAAAGAAGAAGAAACGAGAAATCATGAAAGTCTGTTACACAATTAGATTGATTTCCGATTTGATTGTAAATGTTTTATCAAAAAATAAGAGATAAGACACTTGAAATTTGAAATACACGTCAGCGTCCCATGTGTGGTAATTATCAACTTTTGTCTACTCGATCGTCGATCATTTGCGAATAAAATATCTTCCTTCGAAACGAATAACAATTCTCTTCGTTTATACATAGTCTGTCGTAGTACACACCACATGTGGGTTAACGAACAAACAAACAAACGAACAAAAAAAAAAGCAATAAAAGAACAGTTAAAAATGCAAAGAAGAATGACTGATCAAAAAAAAAAAAAAAAATGACGGATTTTTGAGTGGTGATTCATTCGCATTGGATTTATATGTATCGTGTTTTTCTACGAATTTTTACGTTAATTTTCAACAAACGATATTTAATTAAGAATCCATACGATACGTTAGATAGAAAGATAAAAATAAAAATAAAAAAAAAAAATAGAAGCAAGAATTATTCGAATCACCATTTAAGAGTTCCCTTAATAGGAAGAGAATGATACGATAGTACACCTACTTGTTCCATCACTGTGAATGATCGATTCGCGTTCGATCAAGGCGAGTTTCATTTTTTATCGTTGACTATAGTATATAAATTATATATACACACATACACAGAAAAGTATATAAACGAAACAATGGCTCCTACTAACATCTTTACATATTTTGCGTTAGAGAGAATCGAGAGAGAAGAGCGAATAGATGAAGAAATTAAATCGTGTTTAATCATTGTTACAATGAGACGCTAAATAGACGGAAGAAAATATAAAGAAAAAAAAAAGAAGAAGAAGAAGAAGAAGAGGAGAGAAGGAGGAAAGGAAGAGGAAAAGAAAAGTATATATAAGTAAAGAAACGACGAGGCCGAGGACGAAGAATAATATAATATAAACGTAGAACGTAGAATTAAGGGGTTATAAAAAAAAAAGAGTTGGTAAAAGTGAAAGGAGAAATGAGGAGGAAGAAGAGGAGGAATCCTTTTAACGTTTAGGCGAGCGTGGCTGTGCGGATAGCGAGCGATTATGAATTAATTAGAGGACAAGAGGTTTATCGTTAAGGATAATTATCGATTTAATCTTTTCGTGGCAAATGACGACTGAAAGCTGCGTTTCACTTTAATCGTCCACCGTGAGAATAAACAAACACGGGCAAACATTTCTTCGAATCCCGGTGAAAAAAAATATGGAAGCGAGCAATTTCTATTTCTCATATCTCTCAAGATCCGCTCAAAAGGAATTCAAATTTTATTTTTTTGAACTTCGTATAATATTGTAAAGAAAGAAAGAAAAAAAAGATAATCCATCAAATTGGCAATCGTGCTTTCGAATTTTTCTATCTAATCCACCTCTTACGATAATAATACTACTCGCGATGATAATGAGACTGAGAACAATCGACCCGAGAAGAATGGCAACGAGTTGCCTTCGCGTGGACGAATATCGATCGAGTATCGTTATTATTTTTCTAAAAATGTACATGTACTTTCGGTCGCCACAGGCCCAATGGAAACAGTGCGAGAGAGAGAGAGAGAGAGAAAGAGAGATTGCGTTTAGCATAAGTCGTAGAAGGATAGAATGTATTGCCACAATGTATTTTGCGTGTACGAAAGGAATGAAAAAGAAGAAGAAAGAACAGTGTAACTGATGTTAAAATTTGCGAGAAGAAGAAGAAGAAGAAGAATGCTAGAGATATTGTAGATGTAGAAAAAGTGGATAAGCGTACGAGAATTTAAATAGAAATAGCGGATAAGAGTGAATAAGGGTATGGCAATGATCAGGTTCCGTAGATAGATTCTTGTTTCTGATAGATGATAGAATTGAATAGCTTTTACGAGGTTGGAGCGACAAAAAATATCGATGTTCATTCAACACGAGAGAGAAAATGACGATTTGGTTGTTTTCTTTTTCGTTTCCTTCCTTTTTTCTTTTCCTTTCTTTTTTCTCTTCTTTCTCCTTCTCTTCTCGTTTCTTTTCTTTCATCTATATGCTATATTTAGACTTTTAATTTGTAAAATGATCAGGGAATGTTTTTTTTTTCTTTCTAATAATTGATAAAAAGATAAACAAGGGAATCAAAGTGACGGATAAGATAAAACGTTTTCCCTTTTTTTTTTCTTTTTTTTTACAAAATTAAAGTAACGAAGATTAAGAAGATAAGACAATTTTTCGAGATATTCCACATCTCTTCTGTCAATATCGGACACTATTTACAATATTTCTTTTTAAATTTTTCATCGATATTTATATTAAAGCCAGAAAGTTCTACTTCGAAGATTCGATCAGACAGATTAACTATATATTTATCATCAAAACTCAACACTGAAGTATCAGTAATAGAATTATGTGAATGGGAGACATCATAAGGAAAACATCTAATCTCTTTTCAAGATCTCTATTGCTCGCAAATGTTAAAACAAAATAGGTAGAATCGTAAAAAGAAAAAAAAAAAAAAGAAAAAAGGATCGTCGAATAATTTTTTCGATTTTGAGAAGATCGATCGAAATGATCGATTCGTTCGAAACACCGTCCAATTAATTCACACAAACACGAGGAGAATGGATAAAAAAAAAAAAACTTTTATAACGAAGGACATTGTAACAGTATTACCGGAAGAATATTATTTCTTTCTCTTCTTTACTATTGCGTATTTCACAATTGTAAGTCGAGACAGACTATGGATAAAAATTCGATCTAAACAATAACGGTGGAATTTCGATTTTGAGAATGAGATTAATTGGATATAATTAACAATTTTAATTCCTAAGAATCGAATTTATACGCATATTAATTTATTATTATATTTTTTTTTTTTTTTGGTTAGAAAACAATATATTATATATATATATTTTTAGA